>NC_050096.1:167105824-167730824 GCF_902167145.1 Zea mays
ATATGGATAATGTTATATGATTATTCATATTACCTTTCATGTTTCATATGCTTTGTCTTTTATTAATGTATACCGTGATGATGAAGGTACGTCCTTCATGACCTTCGTCCGAAGATCGTTATATCCTAAGGGAAATAATGATTCGAAGGACGAAGGACATTAACATTTAATACTTCATGTTGCCTTGTTCTTAACTCATAGCTTTTGAGAATAAGTCCCCAACATTGGTGCCCACCTCCGGTGAACTCACTTCCACTATTGAGCTGATGGCTTCGTTCAACAATCAAGCTGAAATAGCTTCGACTATGAAGCTGGTGTTCCCGATAATAGGTGGTTCATGCTGAGAACCGGCCAACAAGAAGCAGAAGAAGGAGGCTCAGAGAAGCGTGCAACATGTTGGGGTGTAGGGACCCTTCATCAAGTCAAGATAGTCCCACATCCCAATCACCTTCTCCCAGGAGGACCTTCAGCTCAAGGATTACCCTCATAATGATGTTATGGTCATATCTTGTGTCATCAAGGGATTTCTGGTCCACAATGTTCTCGTTGATACAGGCAGTGCAACGGATATCATATTTGCTAACGCCTTCAGACAGATGCAAGAGCCAGAGGACAAGATTCATGATGCTAAACACCCTCTTTGTGGCTTCGGAGGAAGACAGATTGTAGCACCTGGCAAGATCACAATACCAGTGACCTTCGGATTTGTCCACAATACAAGGACTGAACAGGTTGTGTTTGATATTGTTGACATGGAATACCCCTACAATGCAATCATTGGTTTTGGGACACTTAATGCTTTCGAAGCAATTCTTCATCCAGCATATCTATGCATGAAGATACCTTTGGAACAAGGGCCTATTGCTATTCATGGAAGTCAGGAAGCTGCCAGAAAGGCTGAGGGAAAATGGACAGACTCAAAAGCGGTCCATAATATAGATGGAGCTGAAGCTTGTGAACAGTACAAGTACAGAAGAGAGAAGGCTGCTTCGGCTGATCAGCCGAAGCCCATGCTTCTATGTGAAGACATAGCAGAGCAGAAGGTACTGCTGGGGTCTCAATTATCTGAAGAGCAGGAGAAAACTTTGATAAGGTTTTTATTCAACAACAAAGATGTTTTTGCATGGTCGGCCAATGATCTCTATGGTGTCAATAGGGACGTCATTGAACATTCACTCAATGTCGATCCATCCTTCAGGCCCAGAAAGCAAAGGCTTCGGAAAATGTCTGATGATAAAGCCGAAGGAGCTCAGAATGAAGTAAAAAGAATTCTCTGTGCTGGTGTTATTAGAGAGGTAAAATATCTAGAGTGGCTAGCCAATACTGTTATGGTGAAGAAGGCCAATGGCAAATGGAGAATGTCTATTGATTTCACAGATCTTAACAAGGCCTGTCCAAAGGACGAGTTTCCATTACCAAGAATAGACTCTCTTGTAGATGCAGCATCTTCTTTAGAGCTTATGAGTCTGCTGGATTGCTACTCCGGATATCATCAGATATGGATGAAGAAGGAGGATGAGCCGAAGACTAGCTTCATAACTCCCAGTGGCACCTATTGTTATCTTCGGATGCCTAAGGGGCTCAAGAATGCTGGAGGAAGCTTTAGCAGAATGACGGCCAAGGTTCTTCACTCTCAGATAGGCAGAAATGTGCTAACATACGTCGATGATATCATAGTAAAAAGCACGAAGCAAGAAAATCATATTACTGATTTGCAGGAAACATTTGCTAATTTTAGGCAAGCTGGCCTGAAACTAAACCCAGAAAAATGTGTCTTTGGAGTGAAGAAGGGTAAGTTCCTTGGTTGTCTAGTTTCAACGAAGGGGGTCGAAGCTAACCCAAGCAAGATCGAAGCTATCCTTCGAATGGAGCCGCCAAGTACAAAGAAGGGGGCCCAATGGCTGACAGGAAGACTGGCATCTTTGAATCGATTTATATCTAGATCAGCAGAAAGAAACTTACCATTCTTTAAAGTACTAAAGTCGGCCGAAGTTTTTCAATGGGGCCCAACTCAACAGAAAGCCTTCGAAGAGCTGAAGCAATACTTGATTGATCTAACAACATTAACTCCACCTGTGCCAGGGGTTCCAGGGGTTCCATTGCTATTGTATGTGGCAGCTTCACATTCTGCAGTTAGTGCGGAGCTTGTACAGGAGAAGCTTGAAGAACAAACTAAAAACCAAGTTCTAGTATACTTCGTCCCCGAAGTTCTAAATTTATTAAAGAAAAACTATACAGAATTGGAGAAGGTGTTGTATGCTGTGTTAATGGCCTCCAGAAAGCTTCGGCATTATTTTCAAGCATACCACATAATTGTTCCTTCATCACAGCCTCTAAAGGATATTATGAGAAAGAGAGAAGCTACTGGAAGGATTGGAAAGTGGGTCGCGGAGCTTAATGAATTCACCATTGAGTACGTGCATAGATCTTCAATCCAATCCCAAACGTTAGCAGACTTCTTCGCTGATTGGACGCCAGGGGCTCACAAAGAAGAAATAAACAAAGATACCAAAGCTTGGACAGTGTTCTGCGATGGTTCTTGGGGAACCTTCAGTGCAAGAGCAGTTGCGGTCCTCGTGGCACCTTCAAAAGTCAAAACATGTTATGCAGCCAAATTGGATTTTAGTTGCACAAATAATATTGCTGAGTACGAAGCACTTCTGTTGGGGCTTCGGAAGTTAAGGGCAATGGGAATAAGAAGGGCCATCCTGAAGACTGGCTCTCAAGTTATTTCTGGCCATGTGGACAAAAGTAGCAAGGCAAGAGATCCGAAACTCGAAAGATATCTGGATACAGTTCGAAGGTTGGAGGCTTCTTTCGAAGGTTTTTCTGTCAAGAATATTCCAAGAGGTCAAAATGAGCATGCATATTTACTAGACAAATCGGCGGCTCAGGGGCTCCCTTTACCTTCGGAAGTATTTTTCGAAACAATAAAAGCACCTTCGGTTGAGCTCATGGAGAGAGTAGTACTTACTATTTCTCCAGTACACAGTGAAGATTGGAGGACTGAAATTATATCTTTCCTCCAAGGCCATTGTCTTTCAAGTGACGAAGCTTATAACAAGAGAATGGAGACAAGGACAAGACCATATGTGATAATAGAAGGGGAATTGTATAAACATGGAGTCTGTTCCCCACTCCTCAAGTGTTTATCAAGAGCTGAAGGTATTGAATTAATGAAAGAGATACACGCAGGTCTGTGTGGATCTCACATTGGGTCTAGGCCCTTGCTGGGAAAAGTTTTTCGACAAGGATTTTACTGGCTGAAGGCAGCTTCGGATGCAGCAGAGCTAGTCCAAAAATGTGAAGGCTGTCAAAAATGTGCAAGAGACTAGAAGCAACCTTCATCTCTCACTCAGTTAGTACAACCCACTTGGCCATTGCAAAGATGGGGCCTCGATTTGCTAGGACCACTTCCACCAGCACAAGGCAATTTAAAATATGTTGTGGTGGCGGTAAAATATTTTTCCAAGTGGACTGAGGCGAAGCCTTTGGCCACAATAACTTCGGTCACAGTCCAGAAATTCTTCTGGCAAAACATTGTTTGTCGCTTTGGCGTGCCGAAGGCTATCACCATAGACAATGGAACACAATTTGATGTCGAAGCTTTCAAGGAATTCTGTGATCAGATTGGCACGAAGATTCATTTTGCATCAGTCAGACATCCAGAGTCAAATGGACTTGTCGAAACAGCAAATGGCATTATAATGACGGGAATAATGAAGTTAATCTTCAATCAGCCCAGAGGAAAGTGGCCAGATGAGTTGATTAAAGTGGTCTGGAGCCACAACACAACAATATCAAGGTCAACAGGTTTTACACCATTCAAGTTATTGTTTGGTGATGAAGCTATAACTCCAGAAGAAGCTAAGGCAGGGTCAGTTAGAACAGTAGCTTCGATAGAGGACGAAGCTGATTATTATGTGGCAAAAGATGCTATAGAAGGGACCAGACTTCAGGGTGTCGAGAACATCAATAAATATCAAGCCGAAACAATAAAATGGCGCGACAGAAAAGTTCGGCTAAAAAATATTAAGCCATGGCATTTGGTACTTCGGAGAGTGGCCAATCCAGACATGGTAGGCAAGTTACAGCTGAAGTGGGAAGGACCCTTTCTGGTGGTATCTTCGTCAAGACCCGGTTCTTACAGATTGAAGGATATGGATGGCAACGACATTCCTAGATCTTGGAATGCGGATGAACTTCGGCGATATTATGTGTAACTTGATGTAATCTTTTTCATTTTTCCTCTGACACCCTTTTCCTTTCCAAAGGGGGAGAAAGGTTTTTAATGGGGCCATAATTTGCAATTTTTCCTCTCTTATTCAGCTCTACGAGAGCAAAATCCCCCAAAACATGTAAATGTAAAATCTGAGCATGCACCATCGAGTGCAAAGAAAAATGAAAAAACAGGGAGAAGCTCGAAAGTCATCCCTAAGGGGATGCAGAGCACGACGAAGCTACAAAAAAGCCGTTCCTAAGGAGTGCAGCGTAAGTTTTCTGCTCAAAAGTCGTTCCTAAGGGAATGCAGAGCCAAATACCGCCGAAATATAAGGCGAAGCGCGAAAAGTCAACGCGAATACCGCCGAAATAGAAGGCGAAGAAGTTCAAAAGACATTCCTAAGGGGATGCAGAACTTACACCGAAAAATAAGCGGTGAAGCCGAAAAATAAGCGGCAAAGAGACTTCAGTCATTCCTAAGGGAATGAAGGTTATGGTTGTGGCTTCGTATGTGTGTGTTTGGACATTCATTTGCACATCACATTACATCATACATTGCATTCATAAACATTCATTTAGACATACATAGGATCATCATCATCATATCATACAGACACAGGCAGATGCTTCGGCTATAAGGATAAGGCTTCGGCAAAAAGAAAAGAAGCAGTTTCATGCTTCGTTGTGTACGAAAAGAAGGGAAGGTGTTTTTCGCCTTCGGCTCAAAAAATACAAGTTTCGTCCACATCAAAGCAGTTCATACATGGACGAAAAGGTACAAATATATTACAAGGTATGGACAAATTTTACAGAATAAGTATCTGATTCTTAGATTACAATAGTTTTTACAAGGATAATACAAGATTTTTTCTAGAGTTTTTTCCGCAGCAAGGTCTTCAGCTTCATCATCATTAAGCTTCGGATCACTTGTCAAGCTTCGGCTCACTGTTCCTTAGCTTCGTCATCTTGTACATATCAAAGCGGTATGAGAAAAGTGCAAACTTCAAGTAGAAGGTTAAGCATTAGGCACAAATTTCTTACCGGCTTAAGGTGGCTTCGAGCTTTGTCGCAAGCAATGTTTCGCCCGCCCTTCGTCCAGATTTGCGTTATGAATCTATTTCCTATGCTTCGGGCCAGGCTGGGGATATCAGTTAAATCTGCCGGTGATAAGCTGAAGTTTGGTCTATTAACAATTTTCTCATGCGTGCAACCAGATTTCATGAAGGCAACAGCTGTGCCCCGAGAAGCTAGTAGGGCACAGAAATTGCCGTGTCTAGCTATAACTTCATCAAGAGCATCAACTTCGCCCTCAATGTGTTCAAAGTTCTCTGGCAGGTCTTCAACCGAAGGATTGAATTTCTCAAAGCTGGCCCCAACCGAGTTGAAAACCTGTTTTAGCCGCTGCACGCATCGGTTGCCGAAGTCCAGACATTTATCTTGAAGCTCTTTCAGTGATTTCTGCAAATTCGAACTCTTTTCGACTTCAGCCTCAAATTTCGCATGAAGTTTCTTCTTTTCTTGTTCAAAGCTTTCCGACTTCGAGAGGAGTTCACTATTCAATTTTGCAATTTTGGCTTCAGCTTCTGCCAGTAAACCCTCCACTGTTTGAAGTTTGAAATCTTTCTTTTCAAGAGCTGCTGCATGATCTTTTATTTTGCTCTCTAAACCTTCAATTATAACCTCATGTTTTTTGTCTTCAAGGTCATGTTGCATCTTCAAAGCTTTACTTAATAGCATACTCTGTACAAAAACAACCTTCGTCAGAAAACTCCTTCATCGTTAAAACAATGAAAAGCCGAAGAAAAGTTTTTACCTTGAAATTAGAATAGAACAAACTACCGACAATATGCTATCGTCGGTAGCGGTTGATATCGGCCTCAAGCTTCGAGAAACCAATACTCTTCGACAGAGTACAGATAACCTTCGCTCCAGTTCGGTCTCGGAGGCAACCTAAGCTTTCATCGTCAATGCCGCCGAAGAGCAGCGCTCCTAGTTTGTAACCACAGGATATAGCATAATCTTTCAACTCTTCTTTCTCAGCTTCAGATAACTCCTGACCAATTATGTTTTGGAAATCGAAGTCCTTTTCCTCCGAAGTATCTTCGGCTTTCTCCATTTCTTTTCCAGACACTATGGCCAGGGTCTCTTCAGCGGGTGTAGCAGCTTCTTCTGCGGCCATATTGAGGAGCATTTTGTCAATATCAGAAAATGTGCTTTCTAGATTTGTATCTTCGACCGTTGAAGTTTCAGCAATTCTAGTTTCCGCAATTCCAGCTTCGATAGTTCTAGCTTTGGTGGGTGCAGCTTCGGCAGTAATAGAGCTCTCGATAGCTGGTGTTTTTGACGCCGAGGTCGGCGGTGGTGTTTCTTCAATGGCTTCAATCACATGAATAATTCTAGGTTTTTTCCGCCTAGCAGGCTTCTTCACTGCCGAGGGCTCTTTTTCCTTCTGTAAAAGCTTCGTCAGATGTGGCCCAGTGGACTTAACTTGATAGGCAAAGATTCAGTCATTACCTTTAGAATTTATTCCACGTCGACAGCAGAAGGTGTTGAAGGAGTCTCTTCTTCTATATCAGCCGCCTTCTGTTTCGGAGCCGCAGCTTTCTTTTTCTTTGGAGCAATTGCCTTTGGCTCAGGACTCAATTTTTTCTTCTTCAGAATTTCTTCATCTTCTTTAACCATTCTAACAGCTTGTCTGCCCACAACGCTAACAATTCTTTTTCTCCTTTTCCCTTTGGCACCCTTGCTCAATCGCTCATAGTCAGGATATTCAAAATTCAGGGCAACAATCACCTGATTCAACCTTCGCTTCGGTCGGGAGCCGAAGGCTGCAGTCATCAATTGATCTTCATTTTTCGTATAGTTACCCAGGATTTCATTGCACATAACTTCAATTGTGTCCAACCATTCTTGGCAGGGTTCTTTGAAGTGTTTCCTGAAATTAAAATGATAGGGCAACCGAACGAGTTCATTCTTCTTCTTCTCACCTTTAAGCTTCGGCATACCCCATTCCTTTAGTGTTGGGAATACCCTGTTGGCCAGGTATTCCTGAACTAAATCCCTAGTACCAATATGTTCAGATACAATTCTAAATTCGCCTACAGCATCTGGGCATGGTGCCCCCGACGTCATGTTGCATTGAGGCCTAGTCAACCCAAAGGTTAGTTCCAGCGGGCTCTGAACTAGATTCTCCTTTTTCTCATCAATTTTAACATAAAACCATTCAGTTTTTTCCAACCGGTCGGCCACTTAGTGCGGTAGCTAACCACCAGTGTCTTCATATCCTTGCGGATACGCAAAATTATAACAGCCGAAGTTCTCGTGCAGTCCATCCTCCCTAGCCTTCGTCTGATAGTGAAGTTCGTGTACTCGGCAGAAGGCTTCGGCAAGCGGCTCGGCTCCTTGGCTTCAGAGAGCCCAGATAAACACGCTGAGCCTAACAATAGTGTTAGGAGTCAGCTGATGAAGATAATTCTCAAAATTTTCGAGCACATATGCAATCATTCCGTGCAGAGGAAACCTCAACCCTACTTTGAAGAAGCTCTTAAAAACTACCACTTCATCACTTTCTGGTTTCGGGATAGTCTCTTCCCCGCCAAAGCGAATCAACTTCTTCTCCGCTTCACCGAAGTAACCTAGCTTCGTCATCATGGGCATGTCAGCTTCGGACATAGTTGACTTCCCAAAATCCAAATGGCTGGGCTTAGATGGCATAGCGGTGTTATAATCAATCTCTTCTTCACCAATATCGCCCTCTTCAATATCTGCATGCTCGGCTTCAGTAGTAGGTGCACCATCGTCAGAACCGCCCTCCGTCACAACCAGTCCCGACCGCCTCATAACTTCGAAAATTGGCGCAGTCTCAGTAGCTTCGGTCTCCTCTTCGTCACAGGTTATCCTAGCTGTCGAGCGCACCCTGGCCATTTGATGTTGAATTTCTTGCGTTTTGGCAAAGTTGAATGCTTTTTTGTTTTTTCCGAAGCTCTCTTTCTTGTGACGAAGCTAAAGAAAAACGATGCTTCGATTCAGAATACGGTGAATGAGCTTCGGCTGTGGTCAAATTTTTCGACACCACAACAGAACAATGGCAGTAAATGTTGTGGTAACTTCACACCTACCCGTCTATTTATATAGTGCTGCAGGTGGGAAGGTGAATCGTCAAGCCACTCGCACCCGCCGAACAGTCGCCCGCACCCACTGAACGGTGGACCATAGTGCCCAAGAAGATGAATCACCAGATCACACATACCCGTTGTATGGTGGGACCGCCTTTCACTCGGAATATTTAAATTGTTTCTCGACAACAAGCTAAGGGAAGGCGTTTTTCAGACCTTCGGCATTCCGAAGCTTGAGAGAGTTTTTCACGGGTCGAGCTCGTTACGAAAAACGATCTGGCACCGTGAAGGGGCTACCGTTGGGGTCTGCTTCGTCACCGAAGGTCCCATAAGAAGAAACACCTTCGAAAGATGGACACAAAGCCGAAGCTATCAATCAGAGAGCTTCGGAGTATATTTCCAGATGCACCGACTTAAAGATGAAATGACCAATTAGCCCATGATAGCTTGTATTATGATTGTAATCATTTGTAAAGGGCACGAATGTAATTTCTCATAGGTTGCGTCCTGTGCCTATAAATAGATGAACAGTACCCATGTACTGTTAACGCGATCTTGTATTCGCTCGTGTGCAACGCCCGAATTTTCTCCTTCTGTCAAGCCGAAGGTATAAATGTAATTAAAATAATGTCTTTATATTTATCCAAGTTTATATAATGAAGATATATGGATAATGTTATATGATTATTCATATTACCTTTCATGTTTCATATGCTTTGTCTTTCATTAATGTATACCGTGATGATGAAGGTACGTCTTTCATGACCTTCGTCCGAAGATCATTATATCCTAAGGGAAATAATGCTTCGAAGGATGAAGGACATTAACATTTAATACTTCGTGTTGCCTTGTTCTTAACTCATAGCATTTGATAACAAGTCTCCAACACTATTGTATCTTAATAATTTTTTCATAAAATAAAATATGAATCAAATTTCGGTTTGGGTGTAGGTCAACCACAGGTTAAAATGGAAATATGCACCCACTCCCGCAAAACTTTGGATGTGGGTGTGGTTACATCCGCGGGCCAAAATCTTCACCAGTACATGCACCGTTGGGTTTTGAATTTACAGATTAAATTGTCGATCATCCCTATATACGTAAAATTTAGTTTAGGTGTAGATAGACCGAAATAAAGGGACTCCTTTGAATATGTATAAAGTCATTGATTTTGTGCACTTAACACTGTTATATGCGCTTCTTCATTGTTGTATTACTAATAACATGATGTCTACACACCATTGGTGAACCTAATATTCTTGTGTGCTACAATACAACCCAAGAAAGAGAAAAAGGCCCACAAAGTGAAATTGTTTTTTGACGATTACACGCAAACACCATTAGCCCCGTTTTGATTCTTTGGATTAAATTTCATTCTAATAATCTTAATTTAGGAACAAATCTAGTAAAATAATATAGTTTTATGTGGAATATATTTATATGCATGCTACTGTTGGCTACATGAGGAGATATTTATATGCTACATTTCTACTATAGTGTAATACCCAATTTGTAAAGAATAAGAAGAGAGTTGATCTCCATATATGTTTTGCCTCTACTTATTAGAACATGCGAATAACCATATTTAAAAAGGGAATAATTGAATGAATGGCACATAAATAACATATGCATCATGTTGGAGTTTATTTGGGTGTGCATTTAATAATAATAATATTAATAGAAATACATTAAAGTCCAAAATTTGGAATTAAGGGCTAATTTGCAATTTAGAGTTTGGAGAAAAGAAGGAAAAGTACTATACAAAATAAAGGAAATAAATATATAAACGGATATATACTTTTCATCCTAAGATTTGAATTTGTACACCTAACCAAGGTATAAACTTTACAGCAACATTTGTATTCAAATTGAGGTTTAAAAAATAAAAGGAAAAAAGGAAAAAGAAAAAGGAAAAATCGCTCATCTCGGCCCAATCCCCGTTGCCGGCCCACCCTCTCACCCCACAGGCCCAACCACGTCATCCCACACGCGAATCTGTTTCGGGGCCCGCATGTCAGCCTCGCTCTCCAATTCTTTTCCTCCCCACATGACTTACTGGTGGGACCCAACTGTCATCCACATCACCATAATAGGTTCCACACTTCCTCCATGAATGCACATGGCTACAGATGCAGTATGACTTCTGCCTTCATACCTCTAAGGATATGAAGATGCATCATACCCCTTCTCGGGCAACATATGATATTCATTGTACCGGTACGGTCGGACCATAAGATCACGACGAAACTTCAATGCAATGGATGATGAATGCACTATGCATGTCAACAACATGAGTTCTTCCCAAATAAAATGTGCTAGACATATACTTCCACCCATTTCACATAATAAACCACATGGGTAACATGATCAAATCACAACCTCCACATGTATAATAAATAAACATGAATAACTTCAAACGATGGTACCCAATTAGAAACATGAATACGAACACAAATAGCACAAACATAATCAAGTATAAGACTCTTCAATCAACAGATGGAATAACCATCACTGTTTTACTTGCCTTCACCGGAAGTTTGGGCAAATCCCTAAGTACGATCCATAAGTCCACCACCTGTTTTTGACACACAACATAGTACACCAATTTCACATAATCAGGCTCATAAACGACGCCGCACCTACGCACAATCTCAAACCCCGCCGCGGGTAACATCTCTCCCCACACCCACCAAACTGCAGCGGCGCTGCTTAATAATTTCATAACTTTAAAATTATGACAGCAGTGGTAACAAACAAAAAACTCCAGAGGCATCTACATAAAATTCCCCACAAGTTTTGTATACAATTTATAATTAAATTTCAACATCTAATTAGCCCAAAACAGTCCACAAGATAAACCCTGTAATCTGTTTTTTCTCTCTTTTGGACAGCGACATACCCGGATTCAAACAACGATATCTTTTAAAATATAATTCCAAATTAAGCGCATAAGTACTCATTGGAAAGATAAGACAAATCCCTACATGATTATCATACTGGTTATCACTAATTACCCACGAAAAATGCCCAAAAACTGATAATACTACTGCTGTTCTCCCACCTGAAAAATCTGTTTTTTTGGACAACAACATACCCGGATTCAAACAACGATATCTCCTAAATTATAACTCCGAATCGAGCGCATAAGTACTCGTTGGAAAGGTATGACAAAGCTCTACATGATTATCCCACTGATTCCCACTAATTAGCCCACGAAAATGCCCAGAAATCCCTAGAACTACTGCTGTTCACCCACTCACGAAATTCCTGGACAGCACCTCTACCGATTCGCATAGATAAACACATAATCAAATTGATTGCAGCACAAAAACAACAAAAGTTAATCACAAATTAACCTTAGGATCTTCCCTTCCTCCTTCTTTCTTCCTCCCTCCAAACTCCAATTGAGATCGCAGCCACACGACGGAGAACCACGCAGGAGGGCTGCACCTTGGAGGGGGGAAGAAAATGGGGGGGGGGCGGCTAGGGTTTTGGGTGGTGATGGCTGCAAGGGTTTGAGGAGGAAGAAGATGAGAGAGGGGAGGGGGGCGGCGGCCAAGGCCTAGGGGAAATGGGGGGGCGGCTGCACAAAAGGGGGGGCAATTAGGGGGAGGGCGGCTAGGGTTAAGGGGAGACTAATGGGCCGGATCAAGGTTCAAGGCCCAGCTCGCCCACGTGACAGCTCCCGACCCCGTCGCAAGCAACTAACCAAAGAAATTCTACTGTCTTACAGGTGAATGTTTTCCACAAATTCCAAATTCCCAAAGCGCATCACCCGAATGAGGAAAAAGAACAAAAAGAATAACCTCCACTTCTCCTCTTTGCAAACCGGGTATCATACTCTACCCCCCTTAAAAAGAATTCGACCTTGAATTCTGACGCTTCTATCGGAACGACAAAAGGAAAAAATTAATGAATCAACAACACTTACCCACAACAAAAAGTTCCGGATATTTCTGCCGCATCAGCTCCTCAAGTTCCCACGTAGCCTCGCGCTCAGACTGATTAGTCCATAAGACCTTGACATACTTAATTGATCTCTTCCTCAAAACACTCTCCGATGATTCCAAGATATGTACCGGACGACACTCCAAAGTCAGATCCTGTTGCACCACAATTGGTTCCATCTCAATCTGATGGTCCGAATCCCGCAAGAACTTCCTCAGCATAGAGACATGAAAAACTGGGTGTACCCCTGCCATGGAATCCGGCAATTGCAAGCGATAAGCCAAGCTGCCCACCCGGGCCAAGATAGTGAACGGTCCAACATATCTCGGGCTAAGCTTTCCGGAGACACCGAACCGAACAACTCCTTTAGTGGGTGATACCCTGAGAAGGACTTGGTCACCCACTGCAAATTCCAAATCCTGCCTCCTGACATCAGCATAACTCTTCTGACGGCTCTGAGCGGCCAAAATATTCTGACGATTTTTTCGAACCTTCTCTGAAGTCTGCTGAACCCAATCAGGACCAACCAGGGATCTCTCTCCCAAGGTCTCCCAACACAGAGGGGAGATACATCGCCTGCCATATAAAGCCTCAAATGGTGCCATCTTGATGCTAGCCTGGTAGCTGTTGTTATACTCAAACTCTGCCAATGCGAGATGATCTTCTCAGCTACCCTTCCAAGACAGTACACAAGCACGCAACATATCTTCCAAGGTTTGGATCGTTCGCTCTGACTGACCATCAGTCTGAGGATGAAAAGCGACACTAAGGAAAAGCTTGGTGCCCAATGCACTGTGAAGACTCTCCCAGAATTTGGATACAAATTTGGAGTCTCGATCAGAAATAATGGACTTAGGTACCCCGTGAAGCCTGATTACTTCCTTCATATACAAGGGGACCAATTCTGAAGCTAAATTGGTGGTCTTCATGGGAATAAAGTGCGCAGACTTAGTCAAGCGATCCACTACCACCCAAATAGCATCCCTGCCCCGAGGAGAATGAGGTAAGCCCACCACAAAATCCATGGTGATATGCTCCCACTTCCAATCCGGAATTTCCAATGGCTTCAGCAAACCTGCAGGCCTCTTATGCTCGGCCTTCGCGCGCTGACATACTTCACAGGTGGCCACGTACTTAGAAACGTCAACCTTCCACTTCCACCAGAAGTTTTTCTTCAGATCTCGGTACATTTTGGTTTCGCCAGGGTGAACGGTGTAAGGCGTTTTATGAGCTTCTCTCAAGATATCCATCTTCACCTCTGATTTCTGAGGCACACAAAGGCGACCCCTGAAACGAACCAAATCATTCTCATCAATGGAGAACTCCCGAGGTTTACCATCGCCAACCCTCTTTCGAGCTTCCTGTAATAAACGATCCTGCTGCTGAGCCACACACACTCTCTCCATGAGGGAAGATTGAATGAGCATACGTGTCTCCTCACTAGCGGTGCCGACATAGCACAAAGCGATCCCCAAATGGTCTAGATCAGCAATCAACTACAAGGCCACTTTTGGAACCCCGGACCTGCTAAGGGCATCAGCCACCACATTTGCCTTCCCCGGGTGATAATGAATAGACAAATCATAATCTTTAATCGATTCGAGCCACCAACGCTGCCTCAAATTCAGATCCTTCTGAGTGAAAATATACTTGAGACTTTTATGATCGGTGTAAATGTCACAAGCCTCGCCATAAAGATAATGCCTCCACGACTTTAGAGCAAAAACCACTATGGCCAATTCGAGATCATGAGTTGGATAATTCCCCTCATGCTTCCTCAACTGCCTTGAGCCATAAGCAATCACTCTGCCTTCCTGCATCAACACACAGCCAAGACGAATTCGTGAAGCATTCGCATAAACTGTGAAACGCTTACCGCTCTCAAGCAAAGCTAGGATAGGGGCGTCCACCAACTTGCTCTTCAATGTCTGATAACTGACCTCACAATCGCCGGACCAAACAAAGAGAACACCCTTCTCCAAGAGTCTAGTCAAAGGCTTAGCAATGCTGGAAAAATTTGGTACGACGCGCAGATAATATCCAGCGAGCCCCAAGAAACTTCGAATTTCAGAGACACTATAGGGTCTCTTCCACTCCACCACAACCGCAACATTCTTGGGATCAACTGCAATGCCCTGTTGATTAATCACATGCCCCAGGAAAGCCACTTCGGACAGCCAAAAGGCACACTTCTTCAACTTGCCATAGAACTGATTCTTCCTTAAGGCACCCAGAACGAGATAGAGATGATGCTCATGCTCAGCCTCGGTCTTTGAATAAATTAGAATATCATCTAGGAACACGACCACAAAGTCGTCCAAGAACTCATGCAACATCCTATTCATTGCTTCCATAAAAGCAGCAAGGGCATTAGTTAAGCCAAAATACATGACTACGAACTCATAATGCCCATACCTGGTGCAAAAAGCGGTCTTCTCAATATCCTCCTCACGAATCCTCAATTGATGATAACCAGAGTTCAAATCAATTTTGGAGAAGACCTGGGCACCCCTCAACTGTTCAAAGAGAACCTCAATACGGGGTAGCGGATATTTATTCTTGATTGTCACTTGATTCAAAGCGTGATAATCCACACATAGCCTCTTGCTTTTATCCTTCTTCTCAACAAACAATACTGGGGAAGCCCATGGAGACCTGCTAGGCCTAATGAAACCCTTAGCCAGCAGATCATCTAATTGCCGCTTCGATTCAACCTGCTCCTTTGGGGCCATCCGATACGGGGCCTTATGAATAGGCTGCGTACCCAGAATCAGCTTGATCTCAAAAGCTGCATCGCGCTCCGGAGGAATGCCTAGAAGCTCTGCCGAAAACACGTCAGCAAAGTCACACACCACACGGATGTCCTGTACCCGCAAGGCAGCCTCACCTTCCACCACCATGGAGAAAAAGATTCCCGACTTCCTTGACCGGCGATCTAGAAGAAATTGCGCCAACAAGGATAACGTGTACTTTGGGGAACTTCCCAAGAATACCACCTCCCTACCTGACGACGCCTGCAATAACACTGTTTTCCAAAAACAGGATATAACTGCGCGATACTGAGATAACCAATCCATACCTAAGATAACATCGAATGCCCCCAAGGAAATCACAACAAGATTGGCCAAAAAGACCTCATCAGCAAGAATAACGGAACACCCCTGACAAGCTGAACAGCTACTAATGGAGCCATTAGCAGAACTAACCAAAATTGGGTGACCCAACCTCTGCACCGAAAGACCAGCCCGCGACACAAAATTCTCCAAAACAAACGAATAGCTAGCGCCAGAGTCACCACGTCTCCTTGCTCTTTGGCATCCACAGTGGGTAGCACATAAGCTCCGGAAATACCCGCAGAAGAGGAAGCTCCCGGAGTGAAATTAACATAAGAACCCCACTAAGCCACCGGGTGAGGCAGACACGGAGTTCCAAACTGAGACGGCATAGGAGTAGTCGGTGCAGGAATAGGCGTAGCCAAACACTGAGGAAAACCCTGCACTGGCATGAACTAAGAAGTCCCAGGCACATAAAACTACTGCAGAGGAAGTGGAACTGATAATTGCTGCTCAGCGCTTGACATCATGTTGACAGTGCCCTGAGAAGAGGAGGAATTCACTAGCTCCCATCTGAGCTTCCCATTGGGATTCCTCCTACACACCACATCCTTATGGTCTTGACTGCAGATTGAACACCTGTCGTTCCACTGGCACTCTGCACGGTGATGTGCATCACCACAACGGAAACACACCAGCCCTAGCCCGGGCTTAGGAACAGCCCGAAACCTCTGAGTACTTCCTCCCAAAGTACCCGAGTCAGAGGATTTGTCACGGTAGGGATGGTGGCGCTGATGCTGAGACTTGCCCCTATTATGGGCTGGACCTCCAGTGTTGCCCCTCCTCGCGTCCTAGCCACGAGGCTGATCAACACCCGAAGACTTCTGCGACTCCATGGTATACTGGTGTTGCATCTTCACACCCAGTGCCTGCTCCACTGTAGTATGGAAGTCCACCAACAGAAAGGCTCACAGGGCATGCCTGATGGAAGGTTTCAGGCCCTGACGGAACTTGCTCGCCTTCTCCATCTCATTATAAGCCACATGAGGGACAAAGCGGACCATCTTGTTGAAGCCCACTTCATACTCTATGACCGACTTCTTCTCTTGCTTGTAGGACTGCAAATCAATCTTCATTTTCTCCAGGAAGGTGACCGGGTAGAACCTCCTTTCAAACTGCCTGATGAAGACATCCCAAGACAGGACTCCTAGTGAGGAGGAGTGCGCTGCCTGCACGCCTCTCCACCAAATTTGAGCCTCTCCCTTCATCAGTTGTGTGCCAAAGTGAACACGATCACCATACACAATCTCAAAGACATTCATCTTATCCTCCACGTAAGTTAGCCAATCTGCCGCCTCGACCGGAGTACCACTGCCATCAAAAGTATCCAGCTTCATGCCCATCCACTGCATCAGAGAAAGACCATTGACTGGAAGAGGCACCTCGGCCTCGCCACTTGGAGCAGCACCCGCAAGGACAGCGCCCCCGGGCACCCCTCCACCACCAGGACCCTAAGCAGCACCCACAGGGGCAACAAGAATAGCTTGCCTCAGAATGGCCAACTCCTGCTGCATGGTCTGCATCGCGGCTAACATTGCCGCCGGACTCATCGAGTCCCCACTAGGAACTTGCGGACTACCCCGAGCCCTACGAGGCGGCATAGCTGCAGCCACATGGGTGAGAATAATAAGTAAATAAGATTGGCATAGCATCACTTCAGATAGTGTCAAACTAGCACATAAATAACATAACATATCAATAGTAAAGCAGAAAACTCATCTTACATGTGCAGTGTGTCAATTTATTGTTATTCCACTTGCAAGGACCTATAGCCTATCCCTTTGATACCAACTATAACACCCCACTGATCCCACACAATGGATGTTACCAAAAACCGTTCCTACAAAACTTATGCAACACATAGAGAAAGAAAGTATTGCAAAATCCGGCAGCACCTCCCTTGAAAGAAGCATAACAAGGGAGACATAGTGTTTATATAGGATATAAAAGAAAGATAATTGACATAGTTGTTGGGGACTTGCTCTCAAATGCTATGAATTAAGAACAAGGCAACATAAAATGTTAAATATTAATGCCCTTCGTCCACTGTAGCATTATCTCCCCAAGGATTTAATGAACTTCGAACAAAGGCCATGAGCAAGATATCACTGTTGGGGCGAAGGCGAAGACGCCACCCTTCGCTCGAAGCCTTCGCCGACCTCGCTGGATCGACGGAGACAAGACGACGGACAGACTTACCCTTCGCCCGACACGGCGCCGGACGAAGACCTATGACGAGGTCATCCCATCTCGCGACCTCGTCCTGCATGGGAGGCCCACGTGTGATCCGGCCCATTGTAACAGGCCCTGCGTGGCCGCTGCGCGTTACGGGCCTATTTTGTAAAAGCCTCCCTGTAATTACGGTCTGTAACCCTGCTTTATGGGAATATTCCGGGGATAACCTAGGCGCCTGAGGGCACATGCATCCTTAACACTGGACGTTGGGCACTCAGATACCTATAAATACCCCGCACAGTGCCCTTGAGAGGCTAGATTAACAGAGCTACAACCATCTCGTGCAAAAACCCTGTTTGCGTTGCTACACCCCCCCCCCCCCGTTGGATCAACTTGCACCGGAGAGCAAGTTCCAACAATCACGAAGGTCATACCTTCATGATTAGACTTATAAAACAATGTAGGATAAAGTATAAAAAATATAAAACATAAGAGAATGATATATCAAAAATACATAAGATCATTCATATATTTTATTATACAAACCTAAATATTAAAACATAATATTTAGGTACATTTATACCTTCGCCTTGGCAGAAAGCAGTAATTCCAGCGTAATATGCCAGCGATTACAAGATTGCATGAACAGTACAGGGGTACTGTTCACCTATTTATAGGCACAGGGTGCAGCATGTGTAAAATTACATTTATGCCCTTTACAATCAACTACAATAATGACACAGAATATCATGGGTCTTTAGGTCATTTCATCTTTAAGTCGGTTCACCCCTTCATCTTAAGACATATCACTTGTGCCGAAGCTTTATAAGCGATAGCTTCGGCATTGCTTTTGATAGGATCTGCCGAAGGTGTTTCTTTTTTTAGGATCTTCGGCTATGAAGCATACCCCCAACAGTAGCCCCTTCGCGGTGCTAGATCGTTTTTCGTAACGAGCTTGATCCCTGAAAAAATCTTCTAGGCTTCGGGATGCCGAAGATCCAAAAAACACCTTCCCTGAGCTCGTTGCCGAGAAACGATTAAAATAATTTGTGCACGAGGTGGCCCCATCTTCCAGCAGTTACGCGTGCCCTGGCGATTCACCTTCTCGGACTCTGTGGCCCACCGTTCAGTGAGTGCGGGTGACTGTTTGTCTGGTGCGGAAGACCTTGACGATTTACCTTCCCACCTGCGGCACTATATAAACAGACGGGTAGGTGTGAAGTTACCACAGCATTCATTGCTATTGCACTGTTTTGCTGCCTAAATATTAACCAAAGCCGAAGCTTGCTTACTGCATCCTCATCCGAAGCTATTTGTTTTACTCAAGTTTCGTAACAAGAAAAAACTTCGGCAAAGTTAAAAATTTTCAACTTCATTCGAAAAACAAGAAATTCAATCATCAGATGGCCAGAGTACGTTCAATAGCTAGGGTTACTCGCGACGGAGAGGAAGCCGAAGGTGCCGAAACTGCTCCAATATCTGAAGTGATGAAGCGTTCAGGGCTGGTAGTATCGAAGGATGCACCTGCCGCTGAAGCTGAACAGGCTAATGCTGAGGAAGTTGAGTCAGAAGATGATTACAGCACAGTGCCAACTAAACCCAGCCACCTGGAGTTTGGGAAATCCACCATTTTTGAAGGTGACATGCCGAAGCTGATGAATTTGGGCTATTTCAGTGAAGCGAAGAAGGAGCTGGTTCGTTTCGGCGGGGAGGAGATTACTCCGAAGCCAGGAAAGGATGAAGTAGTGGTCTTCAAAAGCTTCTTTAAAGCTGGTTTAAGATTTCCTTTAAACAAGATGATTGCTGATGTTTTGAAGAAGTTTGGGATCTATCTTCATCAACTAACTCCTAACGCTATCGTTAGGCTTAGTGTTTATATCTGGGCTCTCTGAAGCCAAGGGGTGGAACCATTTGCCGAAGGCTTCTGTCGAGTGCACGAGCTTCATTATCAGACCAAGGCTAGAGGAGATGGGCTGCATGAAAACTTTGGCTGCTACAATTTTGCCTATCGCAAGAGTACAAAATTTCTAGTGATCAGTTATCGTAGCAAGTGGCTAGCTGGCCGGAAGTCTGAGTGGTTTTACGTCAAAGTTGACGATGAAAAGGAGAAGCTGGTCCAAAGTCCGCTGGAATTAATCTTCGGAGATACCAGACCCTAGTGCAACATGACACCAGGGAGTCCAAGGCAAATTGCTCTGGCTGAATTTAGAGTTATTGCAGAGCACATCGGTACTAGGGACTTAGTGCAAGAATTTTTGGCTTTCAGAGTGTTCCCTACTTTGAAAGAGTGGGACATGCCGAAGCTTAAGGGAAAATAGAAGAAGGGGGAACTTATTCGGTTGCCTTATTATTATAAATTCAAGAAACATTTCAAAGTGCCTTGCCAAGAGTGGCTGGACACGATTGAAGTAATGTGCAACGAAATTCTCGGCAATTACTCCAAAAAAGAAGATCAACTAATGACTGCAGCCTTCGGCACCCGTCCGAAGCGAAGGTTGAACAGAGTAATGGATGCTCTAGACTTTGAGTATCCCGACTACGAGCGGCTAGACAAGGATGCCGAAGGGCAAAAGAGAAAGAGAGTGGCTGGTGCTCTGAATAAAGACGATGAGGAACAATTGAAAAAGAAAAAACTGAAGCTTGAGCCGAAAACAGATGCTTCGAAGAAGAGAAAAGCTACAGCTCCGAAGCAGAAGGCAATTGATGAAGAAGAAGAAACTGCTGCTACACCCTCTACCACCGACGTGGAGGAAATCTTAAAGGTAATGAATGAATCTTTGCATGTCAAGATAAGTCCACTGGGGCCACATCTGACGAAGCTTTTTCAGAAGGAAAAGGAGCCCGCAAAAACGAAGAAGGCAGCTAGGCCGAAAAAACAAAGAATCATTACAGTGACGGAAGTCATTGAAGGGACACCACCATAGGCTTCAGCTCCGAAGGCACCAGCTGTTGAGAGCACAACAGCTACTGAAGCTGCACCTTCGGAAGCTACAGCTGCCGAAGCTGCCACAGCCAAAGATATTCACTTAGAAAGCACAATTGCTAATATTGATAAGATACTGCTAGACATGGCCGCAGAAGAAGCTGTTGCATCCACCGAAGAGACTACGACCCCAGAGCCCGAGAAGAAGAAAGAAATAGCCGAAGACACTTCGGAAGATGAAATTTTTAACTATCAAAACTTAGTTGGACAAGAGCTGACAAAGGCTGAAAAAGAAGAGCTAAAAGAGTATGCCATATCTTGCGGATATCGGCCGGGGGCACTTCTCTTCGGTGGTGTCGATGACGAAAAGTTGGGCTGTGTCCGGGAACATACTCGAGCGAAGGTTATTGGTACTCTATCAAAGAGTATTGGTTTCCCGAAGCTCGAGACAGACATTAGCCGCTACCGACGACAACACATCGTCGGTAGTTTATTCTATTCAACAATGAAGATGTTCTCTAACGAAGGTTGTTTGTATGCAGAGTATGCTGTTGAGTAAGGCTTTGAAAATGCAGCAAGATTTTGAAGATAAAAAACACGAAGTTATAAATGAGAGTTTAGAAAGCAAAATAAAAGATCAATCAGCTGCTCTTGAAAAGAAGGACTTTGAGCTTTAGACAACCGAAGGCTTATTGGCAGAAGCTGAAGCTAAAATAGCAGAATTAAATACGAAGCTTCTCTCCCAGTCAGAAAGCTTTGAACAAGAAAAGCAGAAGCTTAATGCAAAATTGGAGGCCGAGGTCCAAAAAAGTTCAGATTTGCAAAAATCATTGACAGGGCTTCAAAACAAATGTCTGGAGTTTAGTAATCGATGTATACAACGACTAAAGCAGGTCTTCTATTCGGTTGGAGCTAGCAGCGAGAAATTTAATCCTTCGACTGAAGACCTGCCAGGGGCCTTCGAACATATCGAAGGTGAAATTGATGACCTTGATGAAGTTATAGCTGGACATGGTGACTTTTGTGCCCTGGTAGCTTCTCGGGGCACAGTTGTCGCCTTCCTAAAATCTGACTGCGAACATGGAAAGGTTGTCAATAGACCCATTTTCAGTTTATCACGAGCAGATCTGGATAATATTCCCAACCTTGCCCGAAGCATAGCAAATAGATTTATAAAACTGGTATGGACAAAGGGTGGACGAAGCATAGCTGGTGATGAAGCTCGGAGTCATCTTAAGTCGGTAACAAAATCATACCTTGTACTTACCTTTTCCTTCAAACTTGAATTTTCCTTACAACACTTTAATATATACAGGATGAAGAAGCCGACGAAGCTGAAGAGTAAGAAGATGAAGCCGAAGCTTAACGGATGATGAAGCCGAAGCTCAATGGATACTAATGAAGCTTGAATAGATAACTGTAGAAAAAACTCTAAGAACTCTTGTAATAACCTTTTGTAGAGAATAATGTAATTAAATTTTTCTCTGAACTTTGTCCATACCTTCTAATATATTCTTACCTTTTCGTGAATGTATAAAGTGCATCGGTGTGAACGAACTTAGCATTTTTGAGCCGAAGGCGAAAAACACCTTCCCTTCTTTTCGTACACAGTGAAGCATAAAACTGCTTCTTTTTCTTTTTGCCGAAGCCTTAACTTTATAGCCGAAGCAACTGCATGTGTCTGTATGTTATGATGATGATGATCCTATGTATGTCTAAATGAATGTTTATGAATGCAAATGTATGATGTAATGTATCGTGCAAATGAATGTCCAAACACACGCATACGAAGCCACAACCATAGCCTTCATTCCCTTAGGAATAACCAAAGTCTCTTTGCCGTTTATTTTTCGACTTCACCGCTTATTTTTCGGTGTATCAGCGCTGACTTTTCACTGTAAGTTCTGTATTCCCTTAGGAACGTCTTTTGAACTTCTTCGCCTTCTATTTCGGCGGTATCGCGTTGACTTTTCGCGCTTCGCCTTATATTTCGGCGGAATCAGCGTTGACTTTTCGTTGTAAGCTCTGCATTCCCTTAGGAATGACTTTTGAGCAGAAAACTTACACTGCACTCCCTTAGGAACGGCTTTTTGTAGCTTCGTCGTGCTCTGCATCCCCTTAGGGACGTCTTTCAAGCTTCTCCCTATTTTTCCTTTTCTCTTTGCACTCGATGGTGCATACTCAACTTTTACATTTACATTTTTGGGGGTATTGCTCTTGTAGAGCTGAAATAAGAAAAAGAGAAATTACATGCTATGGCCCCATTAAAAACCTTTCTCCCCCTTTAGAAAGGAAAAGGGTGCCATAGGAAAAATAAAAAGATTACATCAAGCTATACATAATATCGTCGAAGCTCATCCGCATTCCAAGATCTAGGAATGTCGTTGCTGTCCATATCCTTCAATCTGTAAGAACCAGGTCTTGACGAAGATACTACTAGAAAAGGTCCTTCCCACTTCAACTGTAGCTTGCCTACTGTATCTGGGTTGGCAACTCTCCAAAGTACCAAGTGCCCTGGCTTGATGTTTTTTAACCGAACTTTTCTGTCACGCCATTTTATTGTCTCGGCTTGATATTTATTGATGTTTTCCACAGCCTAAAGCCTCATCCCTTCTATAACATCTTTTGCCACAGAATAATCAGCTTCGTCTTCTGCCGAAGCCACTGTTCTTATTGATCCTGCTTTAGCTTCTTCTGGGGTTATTGCTTCGTCACCAAACAATAATTTGAATGGTGTAAAGCCTGTTGACCTTGATATTGTTGTGTTGTGGCTCCACACCACTTTGATCAATTCATCTGGCCACTTTCCTCTGGGCTGATTGAATATTAACTTCATTATTCCCGTCATTATAATGCCATTGGCTCTTTCAACAAGTCCATTTGACTCCCGATGTTTGATCGATGCAAAATGAATCTTCCTGCCAATTTGTTCACAAAACTCTTTGAAAGCTTCAGCATCGAACTGTGTTCCGTTGTCCACAGTAATAGCCTTCGGCACTCCGAAGCGACAAACAATATTTTGCCAGAAAAATTTCTGGACAGTGATCGAAGTTATTGTGGCTAAAGGCTTCACCTCAATCCACTTGGAAAAATATTCTACCGCCACTACAACATATTTTAGATTTCCTTGAGCTGGTGGAAGTGGGCCTAGCAAATCGAGACCCCACCTTTGCAAGGGCCAAGTGGGCTGTATTAACTGAGTTAGAGACGAAGGTTGTTTCTGATCTCTTGCACATTTTTGATAGCCTTCACATTTTTGAACTAACTCTACTGCATCCGAAGCTGCCTTCGGCCAATAAAATCCTTGACGAAATTTTTTTCCCAGCAAGGGCCTAGATCCGATGTGAGATCCACACAGACTTGCGTGTATCTCCTTCATCAATTTGATACCTTCGGTTCTTGATAAACATTTGAGGAGTGGTGAACAAACTCCATGTTTATACAATTCCCCTTCTATTATGACGTATGGTCTTGTTCTTGCCTCCATTCTTTTGTTATAAGCTTCGTCACTTGAAAGACAATTTCCTTGAAGAAAAGATATTATTTCAGTTCTCCAGTCTTCACTGTGCACTGGAGAAATAGTGAGCACTGCTCTTTCCATGAGCTCAACCGAAGGTGCTTTTATTGTTTCAAAAAATATTTCGGAGGGTAAGGGGAGCCCCTGAGCCGCTGATTTGGCTAGCAAATCCGCATGCTCATTTTCACCTCTTGGAATATTTTTGACAGAAAACCCTTCGAAAGAAGCTTCCAACCTTCAGACTGCATCTAGATATTTTTCTAGCTTCGGATCTCGTGCCCTGCTGCTCTTATCCACATGACCAGCAATAACTTGAGAATCAGTCTTTAGGATAGCCCTTCTTAGTTTTCGAAGCCCCAAAAGAAGTGCTTCATACTCAGTAATATTATTTGTGCAACTGAAGTCCAGTTTGTCTGCAAAACATGTTTTGACTTTTGAAGGTGCTACTAGGACCGCAGCTGCTCCTGCACCGAAGGTTCCCCAAGAACCATCGCAGAACACCGTCCAAGCTTCGGTATCCTTGTTTGTCCCTTCTTCGTGCACCCCTGGCATCCAGTCAGCAATGAATTCTGCTAGCGCATGGGATTGAATTGAAGATCTATGCACGTAATCAATGGTGAATTCATTGAGCTCCGCGGCCCACTTTCCAACCCTTCCAGTAGCTTCTCTGTTCCTCATAATATCCTTCAGAGGCTGTGACGAAGGAAAAATTATATAATAAGCCTGAAAATAATGTCGAAGCTTTCTGGAAGCCATTAACACAGCATACAACACTTTCTCCAACTCTGTGTAATTTTTCTTTGACAAGCTCAACACTTCGGAGACAAAATATACTGGGACTTGCTTTTTATTTTGTCCTTCAAGCTTCTCATGTACAAGTGCTGCACTCACTGCAGAGTGCGAAGCTGCCACATACAATAGCAGAGGAGCCCCTGGCGTGGGTGGAGTTAGTGTCATTAGGTCTATTAGGTACTGCTTCAGCTCTTCGAAGGCTTTCTGCTGAGCTGATCCCCATTGAAAGACTTCGACCGACTTCAGTACTTCGAAGAATGGTAAATTTCTCTCTACTGATCTAGATATGAATCGATTCAAAGATGCCAGTCTTCCTGTCAGCCGTTGAGCCCCCTTCTTTGTGCTTGGCGGCTCCATCCGAAGAATAACTTCGATTTTATTCGGATTAGCTTCGATCTCTTTTATTGAAACTAGACAACCAAGGAATTTTCCATTCTTTACTCCGAAGACACATTTTTCTGGATTCAACTTCAGGCCAGCTTGCCTAAAGTTAGCAAATGTTTCCTGCAGATCAGCAATGTGATTTTCTTGCTTCATGCTTTTTACTATAATATCATCAACATATGTTAGCACATTTCTGCCTATCTGAGAATGAAGGACTTTCGCTGTCATTCTACTGAAGCTTCCTCTAGCATTCTTGAGCCCCTCAGGCATCCGAAGATAACAATATGTACCACTGGGGGTTATGAAGCTGGTTTTTGGCTCATCTTCCTTCTTCATCCGGATTTGATGGTAGCCTGAATAGCAATCTAGTAGACTCATGAGCTCTGACGAAGCTGCTGCATCTACTAGAGAATCTATTCTTGGTAATGGGAACTCATCCTTTGGACAAGCTTTGTTGAGATCAGTAAAATCAATGCACATTCTCCATTTACCATTGGCCTTCTTCACCGTAATAGTGTTGGCTAGCCATTCTGGCTATTTTACTTCTCTGATGACTCCAGCACTAAGAAGTCTTTTCACTTCATTCCGAGCACCTTTGGCTTTGTCATCAGACATTTTCCGAAGCCTCTGCTTTCTAGGTCTGAAGGATGGATCGACATTAAGCGAGTGTTCAATGACATCCCTGTTGACACCTCAGAGATCGTTGGCGGACCATGCGAAAACATCTTTGTTGTTGAACAGAAACCTTGTTAGAGTTTTCTCCTATTCCTCAGACAATTGAGATCCAAGCAATACCTTTTGCTCTGCTATATCTTCACATAAAAGCATGGGCTTCGGCTGATCGGTCGAAGCAGCATTCTCCCTTCTGTACTTATACTGATCACAAGCTTCAGCTCCATCTATATTATGGATTGCTTTTGAATCTGTCTAGTTTCCTTTAGCCTTTCTGGCAGCTTCCTGACTTCCATGAATAGCAATAGGCCCTTGATCCGAAGGTATCTTCATACATAAATATGCTGGATGAAGAATTGCTTCAAAAGCATTGAGTGTCCCACGACCAATGATTGCATTGTAGGGGTACTCAATGTCAACAATATCAAAAACAACTTGCTCAGCCCTTGTATTGTTGACAAATATGAAGGTCACCGGCATCGTGATCTTGTCGAGCGCTACAATCTGCCTTCCTTCGAAGCCACAAAGAGGGTGTGTAGCATCATGAATCTTATCCTCTGGTTCTTGCATCTGTCTAAAGGCCTTAGCAAATATAATATCTGCTGCACTACCCGTATCAACTAGAACATTGTGGACTAGAAATCCTTTGATAACGCAAGAAATAACCATAGCATCATTGTGAGGGTAATCCTTGAGCTGAAGGTCCTCTTGGGAGAAGGTAATTGGGATATGGGACCATCTCGACTTGATGAAGGGTCCCTGCACCCCGACATGCTGTACCCTTCTCTGTGCCTCCTTCTTCTGCTTCTTGTTGGCCGGCTCTGAGCATGAACCGCCTGTTATCGAGAGTACCAGCTTCGTAGCCGAAGCAGCTCTAGCTTGGTTGTTGAACGAAGCATCAACTCAAAAAGTGGAAGTGAGTTCACCGGAGGTGGGTGCCAATGTTGGGGACTTGCTCTCAAATGCTATGATTTAAGAACAAGGCAACATAAAATGTTAAATATTAATGCCCTTCGTCCACTGTAGCATTATCTCCCCAAGGATTTAATGAACTTCGGACGAAGGCCATGAGCAAGATATCACGAAGGTCATACCTTCGTGATTAGACTTATAAAACAATGTAGGATAAAGTATAAAAAATATGAAACATAAGAGAATGATATATCAAAAATACATAAGATCATTCACATATTTATTATACAAACCTAAATATTAAAACATAATATTTAGGTACATTTATACCTTCGCCTTGGCAGAAAGCAGTAATTCCAGCGTACTATGCCAGCGATTGCAAGATTGCGTGAACAGTACAGGGGTATTGTTCACCTATTTATAGGCACAGGGTACAGCCTGTGTAAAATTACATTTATACCCTTTACAATCAACTACAATAATGACACAGAATATCATGGGTCTTTAGGTCATTTCATCTTTAAGTCGGTTCACCCCTTCGTCTTGAGACATATCACTTGTGCCGAAGCTTTATAGGCGATAGCTTCGTCATTGCTTTTGATAGGATCTGCCGAAGGTGTTTCTTTCTTTAGGATCTTCGGCTATGAAGCATACCCCCAACAATAGTATAATTGAAATGCAACGGTAGAAATGAACATTCATGACCAGACAAAAGATAGACAACTCAGTCCACCAAACTAAACAGTTCAACTACCATGAAAGAATAGAATGTAATAATCCCCTAGACTTGACCCTCCCTGTTTAACATCATTATTAAGCAGTGGTTCCTTTATTTAAAGGTGTGGTGGCCGTGCTGCTACATCCCTCCTTGCCCAAAGCAAAGATCAGGTGTCTGCATCAGACAATGCAAGAGTGAGATGACACATCTCAGCAAGTAAAAAGAGCAAACAACAGTTGGACAATGTAAACCAACCGTGCATAAGCAACCACGTGGTTCACAACTTCTTTCTTAAATATTAATTTGCATCAAGTAAGCAAGTAATCAATTACTTAATGCCAAGATGAATCGCAAAGTAAGTATCCACATCATCCACATCACCATAATAGGTTCCACACTTCCCTCATGAATGCACATGGCTACAGATGCAGTATGACTTCTGCCTTCATACCTCTAAGGATATGAACCTGCATCATACCCCTTCTCGGGCAACATATGATGCTCATTGTACCAGTACGGTCGGACCATAAGATCGCGACAAAACTTCAATGCAATGGATGATGAATGTATTATGCATGTCAACAACATGAGTTCTTCTCAAATAAAATGTGCTAGACATATACTTCCACCCATTTCACATAATAAACCACATGGGTAACATGATCAAACCACAACATCCACATGTATAATAAATAAACATGAATAACTTTAAACGACGGTACCCAATTAGGAATATGAATACGAACACAAATAGCACAAACATAATCAAGTATAAGACTCTTCAATCAACAGACAGAATAACCATCACTGTTTTACTTGCATTCACCGGAAGTTTGGGCAAATCCCTAAGTACGATCCGGAAGTCCACCACCTGTTTTTGACATACAACTTAGTGCACCAATTTCACACAATCAGGCTCATAAACGAAGTCACACCTACGCACAATCTCAAACCCCGCCGCGGGTAACATCTCTCCCCACACCCATCAAACTACAGCGGTGCTGCTTAATAATTTCATAACTTTAAAATTGTGACAGCAGTGGTAATAAAAAAACTCCAGAGCCATCTACATAAAATTCCCCACAAGTTTTGTATACAATTTATAATTAAATTCTAACATCTAATTAGCCCAAAACAGTCCACAAGATAAACCCTGTAATCTGTTTTTTTGTCTTTTGGACAGCGATATACCTGGATTCAAACAGCGATATCTTTTAAAATATAATTCCAAATCAAGCGCATAAGTACTCATTGGAAATATAAGACAAAGCCCTACATGATTATCATACTGGTTATCACTAATTACCCACAAAAAATTCCCAGAAACTGCTAATACTACTGCTGTTCACCCACCTGAAAATCTGTTTTTTTGGACAGCAACATACCCAGATTCAAACAACGATATCTCCTAAATTATAACTCTGAATCGAGCGCATAAGTACTCGTAGGAAAGGTATGACAAAGCTCTACATGATTATCCCACTGATTCCCACTAATTAGCCCACGAAAATGCTCAGAAATCCCTAGAACTATTTCTGTTCACCCACTCACAAAATTCTTGGACAGCACCTCTACCGATTCGCATAGATAAACACATAATCAAATTGATTGCAGCACAAAAACAACAAAACTTAATCACAAATTCACCTTGGGATCTTCCCTTCCTCCTTCTTTCTTCCTCCCTCCAAACTCCAATTGAGATCGCAGCCACACGACGGAGAACCACATAGGAGGCCTGCACCTTGGAGGGGGGAAGAAAATGGGGGGGGGGGGCTAGGGTTTTGGGTGGTGATGGTGGAGGAGGAAGAAGATGAGAGAGGGGAGGGGGGATCAAGGTTCAAGGCCCAACTCGCCCACGTGACAGCTCCCGGCCCCGTCGCAAGCAACTAACCAAAGAAATTCTACAGTCTTACAGGTGAATGTTTTCCACAAATTCCAAATTCCCAAAGCGCATCACCCGAATGAGGAAAAAGAACAAAAAGAATAACCTCCACTTCTCCTCTTTGCAAACCGGGTATCACAGGAATGTGTTGGACCGTCCGATCGAGATCGTGGGATCCGAGTTGATGTCTGTGTAATTAAATCTGGACCGCGGATTGGCGATCCGAGGGCCCGTGTAGCTTACTGGTTTGTTTAAAGATCAAAGGAATCTGTGCCGTTCAAATCTAATCCAACGGCCAGATCGGGTCGATACCTCTTCGGTTTGCACACTTTGCAGAAGAGACCTTAGGTTTTTAGGCAATTAACCACCATCCTGCGCGGTGTTCGCTAAGTCTAGGGAGAATTGCAAGTTAGACCCTGTGTTTCTTAGTAATTGGCGTGCAACCCAGGAAATAGAGAAAACAGAGAAATAATTATGGAAATTTATTTTTAATACAAAAATAATTCCAGAAACTTGTATAAATCATATTAAATTCATTTTAGCTCCAAATTGATTCATTCCAGAGACATTAATTTTGTTTTAATGTTGTCTATCATCTAGTGCCTCTGTTTAGCCACGAACTAGAATTAAAATTATTCTAGGTCCTAAATAACTTCGGAAATTCATAACTTAATAACCGTAGATCTGAAGTTAGTGATTATTGTTTCTACAATCTTGTTACGTAGCGTAGAATATTATTATGCATTCTTTTTTTGTTGTTTGGTGTGATGTTATTTTTGCTATACCATGTGTGTTTGTATTGTTGCGAGTAGACGAGCAAGCCATAGAGGATCCAGGGTTTCTGCAGGTGGAGACTGCTGAGCAGGAGCTCGTTGAAGGCAAGTTGTGCCCTTGATCACTTCTTTTTACCCAGTCATGTTCTTATTAATCAAAATGATATACATAGGTTAATTTTGATGGGACCCTTTAGGTTACCCTAGTTTGACTATCTTTATACCTTGATTCCACTGAACTTTTTGGGTAGTACTTGCTATTGCTTTATGTGGTTTTGGGTATGGAGACACACATTATTCATAATCACACTTTTATTATCAGTTTGTTATTTATTGTTCATGATAAGATCATTATGTTAATTGGAACATGGAGCGACCACCCGGGAAAACAGTGCAACCACAAGGGTGGTATGGGATGCCCTTGACTGACTAACTAGGAAAGCTAGTGGAGGACTACCTTGCCCGATAGGGGCAAGGGTAGTAGGGGAGTGGTCAGTGTGGGGAGGCCCTTGGGTTTATTTTGGTGCGATGGTGGTCAGGCGAGGGGTCCCTGCATTGGAGCTTCCTAGAAACTGTAGCGGGTTTTCTGAAGCTAGTGGAACTTTGTAAAGGCCTCGTAGTGTTACCCTGCCTCGCTTCCTTGGTAGAGGTGTATGGGATTCATGACAGCTTGGCAGATGGGTAACATGACTTGTGGGTAACGATGCGCAACCTCTAAAGAGTGTAAAACTGGTATACTAGCCGTGCTCACGGTCATGAGCAGCTCGGACCCTCACATGATTAATTTATGGAATTAAATACAATTTGTCATTTTCATTGCATTGAGATTATTTATTATTACTTTTATTTACTATTACTAAGGTTTGGTATTTACTTACACTTAGTAATCGCTAATAAAATTTTGACCAACTTATAAAAGCAATGCTCAGCTTCAACTTTTATTTTGTTGATCAGCCTTACACTTCACATGAACTCCGACCTTTGGTGAGTTCATGCACATTGTTACCCATAACTTATTGAGCTGTGATCTTTTGTGAGCTCACTCTTGCACAATGAGGAGTTCGACTAGATCTAGGTGGTGTCTCCCAGTCGGCTTTGTGGCACCAGGGAAATAATATTTAGTTTGTTTTATATTTATCATTTATTTTGTAAGACTTCCGCTATGTAATAAGTAAATTTATGATATTTATGGCATTTATCTCTATACATTTTGTCATTATATGTGATGTTCTTCCTTGGCGTACATATGAGACGCACCCGGCTTTATCCTTTAAATTCGGGTGTGACAGAAGTGGTATCAGAGTCAAATGTTGACTATAGGACGAAACCTAGATAGATCTGGACAAAACCATTACCTACTTACCTTACTCTGATTCTTTCTATATTTTTCTTGATGATGTCTCACCTTCTACTGTTCTACTCTGATTATCCTTACATTTTATATTCTAAGACAAGGAGGATTTCACATTTTGGAATCCTATAGCCATGACCCCTAAAGAGATAGGAGACCTAAGACAAAATTAAAATTATTTTCTCTAAAAGTAATTGGATGATTGTTCTTATTGTAAATGCTTGGTTTGCTTCTTTGATTGATTGAATTAGTATAGCAGGGCATTATAGCATGTACCACCATAAGGTAATTAGTATGAGTAGGTGACACACTAATCTACTTAGCTAGTAAAACCCCCAAAAGATTCTGCCTCATAATTACCCATCTATTCTACATTTCTATCTTACTATGTATTTCTAACCCAGATGGTCAATTCCAGGAAGGGATGAGGAATTGATCTACCCCCCAATCCATTCAACCGGAGGGTACTTAGACAACAACAACAACAAGTAGAGATGAATCATCCAAATCCTCCCCCCAGCCGGAACTGATCCAGCAGTTGCAGCCCAGATGCGGATAATGCAACAGATGGTTGATACTATGGCGGATATGCACACGCAGATGCGGCAGGAACACCAAGAGATGCGCCAAGAGAGAGAGGAGATGCATCAGGAGAGGATGGGGCAACAGCAGCAAGTCCCACTGCCACCACCTCCACCACCACTTCCACCCTGGGACAAGCACCGAGAATTTATGAGCCACAAGCCGCCTACCTTCGCCAGCTCTCCGGATCCTCTGCATGCCGATGACTGGTTGAAGTCAGTGGAGAAAATGCTAAACATTGCTTCTGGTCATCTGACTGGTCCTGCTCCTGGCTGGTGGGATTCTTATGTTGCTGCCCATGACGCTGCTGACACTATTACTTGGGCGGAATTCACCATGCAGTTTAGAAACTATCACATTCCTGCTGGACTGATGAAGATTAAAAAGAAGTAATTTCTGTCATTGAAGCAAGACAACATGTATGTCAGTGAGTACCGTGACAGATTCATTCAGCTATCAAGATATGCTCCTGATGAGGTGGCTGATGATGAAAGAAAGCAAGAGCATTTCACAGAAGGACTCAATGGGCCACTACAGTATGCATTGGTCGCTCATACCTTCCCATCATTTCAGAGGCTTCTTGATAAAGCTCTAGCTATTGAACACAAGCGTGTTTAACTAGGAGACTTGAAGATGAAGGCCATTGCCCAGGGGCAGGGTAGCAGTAGTATTCGCCCTCGCTACGTGCCGCCCCTGGGTACACCAGCTTGTCTAGGAGGAGGACCATGTCCAGCTCAGTATGCTCCAGAGGGGACTCCACAGACACCCCACACTCGTCAGGCTGCCCCTACTGGCACCCCGACGAGGCCTACATGACAGAAGACGGGCCCTACATGCTTCATGTGCAGTCAGATTGGGCACTATGCTAATGCTTGTTCGGTGGGGAATTCCAATGCACCAACTCAGAACAAGCAAGGGATTCAGCATTGCTATGGTTAATCAAGTCAGTGCTGAGGCCACTACTGACAGTGCAGACATCGCTATCGGTATGTTTTACATTAATGCAATTCCAGCAGCATTACTATTTGACTCTAGAGCCATGCATTCATTTATGTCTGCTCGATTTGCAACCAACAATGAATTACCACTGTAAAATATGAAAACGCCTATGGTAGTAATTACACCTAAAGGGCTTGTTGAAGCAAACTATATGACACAAAGATTAACGCTGACAATTATGGGAAGGCAATTCTGGTCTACACCCATAGTATTAGAAGAAAGCAGTATAGATCTAATTCTCGGGATGTCCTGGTAGAGGAAAGCAAAGGCAGTTATACATTGTGAAAGGGGAACCGTAGAACTCACCAGTTCCAAGGGAGAAAGATTTGAAGTAGAGATTACCATAACCGCCTCTACCAGACCTGCCATATTTCTAGTAGATGGAAAATTCGTGGGTAGAAACATCAGAGTTTTTAGAGACTTTCCAGATGTCTTTCCTGAAGAGTTACCCAGAATGCCACCAGATAGGGAAGTTGAATTCGTCATTGATCTCTTACTTGGTACTGCTCCCATTTCAAAAAGGCCATATAGGATGTCAGTGGAAGAGCTAAAAGAACTTAAGAAACAATTAACCGAGTTGCAAGAGGCAGTGTACATTCGTCCAAGTTCCTCACCTTAGAGAGCACTGGTACTGTTTGTACAGAAGAAGGATGGTTCGCAACGAATGTGTGTGGAATATAGATCACTTAATGATGTCACCATTAAGAACAAGTACCTGTTACCTCGTATTGATGACTTATTCGATCAGATGAGAGGTGCTAGGGTGTTTTCCAAGATTGACCTCAGGTCGAGCTTCCACCAAATGAAGATTAGGCCATCTAATATTCCCAAGACAGCTTTCTCTACCCGATATGGTCTATATGAATTCACAGTCATGTCATTTGGCTTAACCAATGCACTAGCCTACTTCATGAATTTGATGAACAAGGTGTTCATGGAGTATCTCGATAAGTTCATCGTGGTATTCATCGACGACATTCTTATTTATTCCAAGAATGATAGTGATCATGAGGAACATTTGCGGATGGTGCTACAGAAGTTACGGGATAATCAACTTTATGCCAAATTTACCAAGTGTGAGTTTTGGCTTGATGAAGTACATTTCCTAGGGAATATCATCTCTAAGGGAGGAATTTCTGTGGATGCGGCTAAAGTAACGGCGATAGTTGGTTGGAAGATACCAAGTATAGTCTCGGAGGTCCGGAGTTTCCTAGGACTCGCAGGCTATTACCGGCGATTCATTGAAGGATTTTCTAAAATAGCGAAGCCTATGACCTTATTGTTAGAGAAGGGAAAGGAGTTTAAATGGACCTGGGAATGCCAAGAGAGTTTCAATCAATTGAGGTTTAAATTGATGGCAGCCCTAGTGCTGATTATGCCAAATCTATAGAAGAGTTTTGATATATATTGTGATGCAAGTCACCAAGGCTTGGGATGTATGCTTATGCAAGAAGGACACGTCATTGCCTATGCGTCTCGTTAGTCACGGAAGCATGAGTTAAACTATCCCACTCATGGCTTAGAACTGGCAGCCGTAGTGCATGCGCTCAAAATATGGAGACACTATATTATGGGGACCAAGTGCCAAGTCTACACTGATCACAAGAGCTTAAAATACATCTTCACTCAGAAGGATCTCAACCTTAGGCAACACCACTGGTTGGAGCTCATTAAGGACTATGACTTGGAAATTCACAATCATCCGCGCAAGGCGAATCTGGTTGCGGATGCCTTGAGTCGAAAGGAGCATGTCCATGCAGCTATTGTAACCCAGTTACCCGATGAGTTAGCAGAAGATTTTCTGAGGCTCAATCTTTGAATAGTTGCTCATACTGAAGGAATTACCATATAAGTGGAGCCTACCTTAGAGAAAGAAATATGAAAGGGTCAGATCGGTGATGCCAAAATTCAGGAGATCAAAGATCTGATAACTGAAGGTAGAGGCCCATATTTCACGGAGGATGAGCAGGGCATGATATGGTTTAAGAACCAGATTTGTGTTCCTGATATTGACAGTCTTCATGAAACCATATTGAAGGAGGCACATGACTCGGCTTACTCCATCCACCCTGGTAGCACCAAGATGTACCAGGACTTGAAACAGAAGTATTGGTGGTATGGACTAAAGAAGGATGTTGCTTCGCATGTAGAACTATGTGATGTTTGCAAGACGGTGAAAACGAAACATCAAAGGCCTGCCAGTTTGCTGCACCCGCTTAAGATACCTGAGTGGAAATGGGAAGAGATTGGCATGGACTTCATTGTTGGTCTACCCCACACATCTACTGGGTATGACTCTATATGGGTGTTTGTGGACAGGCTAACTAAAGTAGCCCACTTTATTCTGGTGAAGACCACATATTCAGGAACCATACTAGCAGAGTTGTACATGGCACGGATTGTATGCTTGAATGGTGTACCCAAGAAGATTGTGTCAGACCGGGGATCACAGTTTACTTCTCAGTTTTGGCATAAGTTGCACGAGTGCTTGGATACAAGATTGAATTTTAGTTCGGCCTACCATCCTCAAACTGATGGGCAGACCGAGAGGACCAACCAAGTACTAGAGGATATGCTTAGAGCTTGCGCTCTTAAACATGGTGGCAGTTGGGATAAGAGTTTGCCCTATGTGGAGTTCTCTTACAATAACAGCTACTAGGCCAGTTTGAAGATGTCCCCGTTTGAGGCTTTATATGGCATAAAGTGCAGGACTCCACTATATTGGGATCAAACTGGTGAAAGGCAGTTCTTTGGACCAGAAATTATACAAGAGGCAGAAGAACAAGTCCGACAGATAAGGGAAAATTTGGGGACCGCGCAATCAAGGCAGAAAAAGTTATGTTGATACCCAGAGAAGACTATTATAGTTTAAGGAGGGTGATCACGTATATCTGAAGGTGTCACCGATCAAGGGTATGAGGAGATTTAAAGTTAAAGGGAAGTTGTCCCCTTGCTTTATTGGACCCTTCTTGATCTTAAAGCGAGTGGGAGAAGTTGCCTACCAACTGGAACTACCTGACCATCTTGCGGATGTACACGATGTCTTCCATGTGTCTCAACTGAAGAAGTGCCTCAGGGTGCCCGAAGAGCAGCTACCTATGGAGGACCTTAGTGTTCAAGATGATCTGACCTATCCGGAATATCCTATCAAGATTCTTGATACCTTGACACGTTTCACGAGGAGTAAAGTGATTAAAATGTGCAAAGTGCAATGGAGTCACCATGGTGAAGATGAGGCTACATGGGAAAGAGAAGAAGAACTACGAGTAGATTTTCCCTACCTCTTTCCTAGTTCATCCTAATCTCGAGGACGAGATTCTTTGTAAGGGGGGTAAGATTTGTAATACCCAAATTTATAAAAGAGTTGAACTCATTACGTGTTTTGCCATCCACTCATTACTTTATGGAAATAATCACATTTAAAGAATTAAATAAGGCACATCCATAAAATATGCACCATATTGGATTTTTGCTTGTCTCTGCACTTAATAAAAAAATAATGGGAATATAATAATGAGATGAGAATTGGGATTTAAACCAAAGGTACAATTTAGGAATTTGGAAATGATATTGGGAAAGAAGAGAAAGAGAAATATTATAGGGTATAAAATAAATTTATGAATAAATAAACTCATCCCATAATGGCATGTTCAAATCATACGTCTAAAACTGAGTACAAAATTTCACTACAAGAATTTGAATTCAAATTTGAAATTTAAAAATAAAAAAAGAAGAAAAGGAAATAGAAAATGAGGAAAACTTGCAATTGGGTTGTGTTCGGCCTATTCGGTCGACTCCCTTTTCCTCTCGCACGCACGCGCGACCCATATGTGCCCTACGAAGCAAACAACGGTGCCGACGGGTGGGCCCATGGTGTCACCCTCTCATCAGCCGCATGAACATCCCGCAGTTGGCTTACAGGTGGGGCCCGAACACTAGTCCCCGCGTACACACTTTTCTCTTGCGTCTAATTTCTCCCTGCACTGTATCGAGGTAATTCGCCCCCCATCAAGTTCGCCCTACCTTGGCTTAGTGTAACATGGTTTGGATTAGAGATTTGGGGTGGTTTGAGGCATGAACGTGGGATCTTCGATGAATGGGCCGCCGTGAGGGGCGCGCGCCGCCGTGTTTAACCGGCCGAGTGGAGGAGACGAAGTTGTGATCGTTGATGCTCCCTCGGACGGATTAGATTAGATCTCGTTCGTCGATTGGGTGGGGAATGTGTTGGACCGTCCAATCGAGATCGTGGGGTCCGAGTTGATGTCTGCGTAATTAAATCTGGACCGCGGATCGATGATCCGAGGGCCCGTGTAGCGTACCAGTTTGTTTAAAGATCAAATGAATCTGTGCCATTCAAATCTATTCCAACGGCCAGATCGGGCCGATACCTCTTCGGTTTGCACACTTTGCAGAAGAGACCTTAGGTTTTTAGGCAATTAACCCGCCATCCTGCGCGGTGTTCACTGAATCTGGGGAGAATTGCGAGTTAGACCCTGTGTTTCTTAGTAATTGACGCGCAACCCAGGAAATAGAGAAAACTGAGAAATAATTATGGAAATTGATTTTTAATACAAAAATAATTCCAGAAACTTGTATAAATCATATTGAATTCATTTTAGCTCCAAATTGATTCATTCTAGAGACATTAATTTTGTTTTAATATTGCCTATCATCTAGTGCCTCTATTTAGCCATGAAACTTGAAATAAAATTATTCTAGGTCCTAAATAACTTCGGAAATTCATAACTTAATAATCGTAGATCCAAATTTAGTGATTCGTTTCTACGATCTTGTTACGCAACGTAGAATATTATTATGCATTATGTTCTGTTGTTTGATGTGATGTTAATTTTGCTATACCATGTGTGTTTGTATTGTTGCGAGTAGACGAGAAAGCCACAGAGGATCCAGGGTTTCAGCAGGTGGAGACTGCTGAGCAGGAGCTCGTTGAAGGAAAGTTGTGCCCTTGATCACTTCTTTTTACCCAGTCATGTTCTTATTAATCATAAAGATCTGCATAGGTTAATTTTGATGGGACCCTTTAGGTTACCGTAGTTTGACTATCTTTATACCTTGATTCCACTGAACATTTTGGGTAGTACTTGCTATTGCTTTATGTGGTTTTGGGTATGGAGATACACATTATTCATGATCACACGTTTATTATTAGTTTGTTATTTATTGTTCATGATAATATCATTATTTTAATTGGAACATGGAGCGACCACCCGGGAAAACAGTGCTACCACAAGGGTGGTATGGGACGCCCTTAGCTGACTAACTAGGAAAGCTAGTGGAGGACTACCTTATCTGATAGGGGCAAGGGCAGTAGGGGAGTGGTCAGTGTGGGGAGGCCCTTGGGTTCATTTTGCTGCGATGGAGGTCAGGCGAGGGGTCCCTGCATTGGAGCTTCCTAGAAACTGTAGCGGGTTTTCTGAAGCTAGTTGAACTTTGTAAAGGCCTCGTAGTGTTACCCTGCCTCATTTCCTTGGTAGAGGTGTATGAGATTCATGACCCCTTGGCAAATGGGTAACATGACTTGTGGGTAAAGATGTACAACCTCTGCAGAGTGTAAAACTAGTATACTAGCTGTGCTCACGATCATGAGCAGCTTGGACCCTCACATGATTAATTTATGGAATTAAATTCAATTTGTCATTTGCATTGCATTGGGATTATTTATTATTATTTTTATTTATTATTACTAAGGTTTGGTATTTTCTTATACTTAGTAATCGCTAATAAAATTTTGACCAACTTATAAATGCAATGCTCAGCTTCAACCTTTGTTTTGTTGATCAGCCTTACACTTCACATGAACTCCCACATTTGGTGAGTTCATGCACATTGTTCCCCACAACTTGTCGAGCTATGATCTTTTGTGAGCTCACTCTTGCGATATATAAACCCCCCCATAGGTGAAGAGCAGGTGCTCGAAGAGGAGCCGCACAACGAGGAGTTTGACTTGATCTAGGTGGTGTCTCCTAGTCAGCTTTGTGGTGCCATGGAAATAATATTTATTTCATTTTATATTTATCATTTATTTTGTAAGACTTCCGCTATGTAATAAGTACATTTATGATATTTATGACATTTATCTCAATACATTCTGTCATTATATATGATGTTCTTCCTTGGCGCACATATGAGACGCACCCGGCTTTATCCTTTAAATCTGGGTGTGACAGGGACCATATAGTTGTGCGACGAGTTCCCCTACTATTTCTCTCCTCCCCATTGTGCCTAGCTCCCCGTGAGATCTGAGTACCGTGGCGCCGCGGTGAACTTCGTCGTCACCGCCCGTACCCCCTTCGACGTGTGGCCCTGGGTCATCGCTGTGAAGCCGCCGATGGTGCTCGTACTCGGGGGGGCACGTTTGACGGTGACACCGAGGACCAATTGCTCGCCGTCGTCGAAAAGTCTCGGATTTCTACCGTGTGCCGTGGTCGGGTCGCCCGGGAGCTTAATCCGCGGTATGACTACCACTTTCATGTTCGCCACCTGTCCCTCTCCGTTTTGCACAAGGTCGCGTAAGAATTAGGGCTCCTTGGAGCGCTCGGGGTTCGTGGCCGGCGGCGCCGCCGCAACAGTGCTACATCACCAACCGTGCTCGAGCTAGGGGAGAAATAACGCTAGTGCGTAGATCGGGGAACGGACGACTCAGATTGATTGAGCGAACCATTTCGGTAGAGCACACCTAGGTCGTCGATCTGATACTAAACGAGGACGGTTAGAGAATGGTATACCCCTTCGTGCGATCAACTTCGGGTCGTAGATCCTTGGTCGGGCGGCTGCCGTGCAATCACGCAACGTAAAACCCTAGCGGTCTGATTCAAATCCAAGGGTCTACGTAGCACGACGTGTCCCATTATCGTGGATCTAATCCTGGCCACACGAATTAGATCTGACGGCCAGAACTCTCTGATACCCCTTCGCTGGCCACATTTTGCATATGAACCCTATGTGTTCTCCTAAATAAACCCACCATCCTTTCTCAGTGTCGAATAATTATGGATTGAACCTGGGATTCTTATAAGACAAACCTTGAAATCTTTGAAATTCACGCGCGCAATCCAGAGAAATAGAAAATCATATAAATTCATTTAGAAAATGCTTTTAGTGTAAAAACAATTGCAGGAACTTGTTTAATTCATATGAAATTTATTTTAACTTCTTTTTAACCTATTCCAGTTTCTATAATTTCGTACATTGTTTATCACTTAGTACCTCTGTTTTAGCATGAAATCTATATTACAATTTATCACTTGGTTATTTTTGTACCAAACACATCAAACCTCCAGAAAATCATAACTCGAAAACCGTAACTCCGAATTTATTGATTCTTGTTCCTACGATCTCGTTTTTATGCGTAGTTTATTATTATGTATTCTGTATTTGTGTTTGGTGTGATGTTAATTTCTCCTATACTATGTCTGTTTGTATTGCTTCGACTAGACGAACCACTAATTGAGGACCCACGTGTTCAGCAGGTAGAAGTTGCTGAGCAGGAGCTAATTGAATGCAAGTTTTGCCCTTGACCACTTTTATTTACCCAATAATGTTCTCTATAATCATTTTAGCCTCCATAGGTTTAATTTTGATGGGACCCAATTGGTCACCCTAGTTTGGTCATCTTTACACCATGTTTACCCCTGAACTTTTGGATACTCTTCGCTATTGCTATACATGGTTTTGGGTGTTGAGATAACTATTACACATGGTCATTCTTTATTATTATTGTTCTATTTTTGTTCATGATAAGACTATTATGTTAATTGGAACATGGAGCTTAACTTGAGAAACGCGTGCCACCACAAGGGTGGAATGGGACGCCCTTGGCTGACTAATTAGAAAAGCTAGTGGAGGACTACCTTACCCGAAAGGGGCAAGGGAAGTAGGGGAGTGGCATGTTGGGAGGTTCTCGGGTTGATTTTGCTGCGATGGCAGTCAGACGGGGGATTCCTGCATTGCGCTTCCTAGAAACTGTAGCTGGTTTTCTGAAGCTATTGGAACTTTGTAAAGGCCTCGTAGTGTTACCCTGTCTCGCTTCCTTGGTAGAGGTGTATGGGTCTGTACAACCTCGTGGCAAATGGGTAACATGACTTGTGGATACAGGGTACGACCTCTGCAGAGTGTAAAACTGGTATACTAGTCGTGCTCGCGTTCATGAGCAGTTCAGGACTCTCGTATGATTAATTTATGGAATTAAATTCAATTTGTCATTTGCATCGCATTATGGTTTATTATTAATTTTGATCTATTATTACTCTGGTTTGGTATCTACTTACATTTAGTAACTGCTAATAAAACTTGACCAACTTATTAAAAGCAATGCTCAGCTTTAACCATTTTTTGTTGATCAGGCTTACATTTCACATGAACTCCCAGTTTTGGTGAGTTCATGCATATTATTCTACACAACTTGTTGAGCTATGATATTTTGTGAGCTCACTCTTGCGATATATAGACCCCCTCCCACAGTAGAAGAACATGTGGTCCAGGAGGAGCCTTACAACGCAGAGTACGAGCTTATCTAGGTGGCGTCTTTTAGTCAGCTTTATGGCGCCAAGGAATAATATTTAGTTCGCTTTATTGTTATCATTTATTTTTGTAAGGCTTCCGCTACGTAATAATGATATTTGTGATATTTATCTATATACATTTTTTCATTATATGTGATGTTCTCCTTTGGCGTACATATGAGACGCACCTGACTTTATCCCTTAAATTCAGGTGTGACAGAAGTGGTATCAGAGGAAATGTTAACATGAACGTAGTGATTCACACCAATGAAACTTTGGTTCCAATCCAAATAACATATTTTGCTCTGTAAATTTTGTGGGGACCAAAAATGTTGCTCCACATTTTAGGCATCATATTATTAGCTAATTACTACTCCCTCCATTTAAATTGCAACATGTTTTATGTTTTATTATTTATTAACTATTATGCACCATGTCTACTAGCTACATAATAAAAAAAAGCCAGAATATCTTTCTAATTTAGAAGAGAGCTAGAAAGCACTTAATTAGCAATTATGACACAGGTGTAAGGTATGACATCGATACCTAGAGACAGCTGTAGATTGTCCGTCCCCATCAAACACGTACGCAGACCCTGGCCTCCTTGTAAACCTTACCAGGCCGGCAGAAATAGCCCTTATCCGGCATGCAGTGCGAGTCGCCGGAGCAAACGCACAGACCTTCAATGGCGCAGCCATCCCTGACGATGCTGGGGCTGCCCTTGACGCCAAGCACCTGGTCACTCCACTCGCTGGAGAAGATCCCGTCCGGGTCGTACGTGTTCTTCACCCTCAAGAACTCGTGTGCCCTAGGGTACTTGTCGATGGCGCCGTCAAAGGCGAAGTTCCGGTTCTTGCCCCAGTGTGGGATGGCACCGTACTTGTGCAGCGCCATCTGCTCCATCTCGTCGACCACGTCGGCGTGCCTGCGCAGCGTGCCCTCCACGTGGCTCCGGTAGTAGACGATGTCCAAGTCCACCGAGTCCTCGGGCTTGCCTAGGAACGCCGACGAGGCCTTCACGTACCGCATGAACACGCCCAGCTTGCCCTCGAGCCCGCAGAAGGCCCGCGGGTTGATGTCGCGGAGCCTCTGCACGTCGGCGACGAACGCTGCCACCTTGGATAGACCCACGCTGAAGCCGGAGCTGTAGAACAGCCCGCCTCGGAGGCGCGGGTCCCATGTGCACGCTGACAGCAGCAAACCACCGCCGCCGTCGTCCAGGCACGAGCCAGAGGCCTGTATGCGGTGCTGGAACCCCACCACTGGGTACCCCGTGAAGGAGACGCCGTCGTTAGAGAAGCCGTAGGCCTCCCTCTGCACTTTCCACATCGGCAACCGTGCCATCAGACACCGGGCAGTGTCAACATCCTTCTCTTCCAGCCACGTGTCTAAATCAAAGCAAGATGGAATTTTTGCATGCGTGCTTTTAGTATCAAAAGTTTTTAAAAGCCATGAGTGTTAATTTATCTTCACAACAAGCAGCTAGCACACCTAGGAGCCTGGCGGCCATAACGCCAGGCTTGGAGTAGAATCGGAAGCCGAGGAAGTCATTGTGGCCATCTCCTCCGGTGGCGACGTCAACGCGGTCATCCTGGCGGTACACGACCTTGCGCTGGTAGGGCAGCCATGTCATGTCGCCGAACTCGTGGAGGTGACCCCAGACGGACACAGTCTCCGCCATGTCCGAGTCGTCGCGTGTCACGAACGTGACCGAACGCTTGAACATAGGCTGTAACGCAAGGGTCACCTGCATGCACATGAACGAACGAACGTATAGCAGGGACATCATGCCTCTAGCTAACACTATAAATTTATTATCAAAGCATCATATTTGGGCTCTCTTGTGTGCTGCATCGCTATATTTGTCAACTAGGATGACAAAGCAATAGTCTCACCCGGATGCGATCGAGCACATCCTGACCGAGTTAGTCAGCCATGTCTAGGCGACATGATGAAATATATAGATCTAATCTACCCCTGCAATACCCAACCTGTTATTCAATATTGCATTGGCAAGAATAACTTAATTAGATCCAACATATAATGTCGTCTTAGATGATGTGAGCTAGAAGGAACCACTTAGATTCAATCCCGCACTGGCAGGAATTAATGACTTAGGTGCAACATATAATGTCTTAAATATTGTAAGTTGAAAGGAATGACTTAGGTTCAATCCTGCAACGCATGAATGACTTAATGCGATCTAAAAGTATCTTAGAAAGTGAGTTGGAAAGAATGATTTAGATTCAACTCTATAATAGTAGAAACAACTTAGATGCAAATAAAATGTCTTAAATAATACTGTGAGTTCGAAGGAATAACATAGATGCAACTCTAAATTGGCAAAAATAACTTAGAAAAAGGACTAAATTACATAAAATGAATAATAATATAAGGAATGATTTCAATAATCTAAAAGTGATTTAATGTCAGTTGGAAAACTAATTAAAGGACGACAAATGACTGGAAATCTGAAAAAATGACTTAAATAATATGGAATTACTTAAAACGGTTGAATATCAAAGGATATACTTAATAGTGCCTCAGTCCAAACATCGGCCAAATAATAAGAGCTGAGCAAGATAAAATGTTTGAAAACACATGGAATGACTTAAAATTAGTTAGAAAACTAAATGTCAATTAACAGAGTAATATGAAATGTCTAAAAATTATATGAAATTGCTTAAAATCAATTAGACAAATAATTAAAGGATTGAATAAGTTAAAATGGCTGAAAATCATATGGAATGTCGTAAACTAGGTAATGAGAAGTTTCTCTATATGACACTACAAATTTTCCCAGTATCCTTTTTCCATTAGAAATGTTCTAATCCCTTCTATACCACTCAATGCAATTTCTTACTCTTTCATGTCGTCGCTAATGACATAGAAGGGTTATTGCATGTTCCAATCCCTTCTATGCCACTGATGATGACATGGAAAGTTAAAATTTCCATTTTAGTGGCATAAAAAATTAGAATATTTAAGGTATCAAATAAGGTATTAGGCAAAATTGTAGTGTCATATAGAGAATTGCCCTAGATAAAAGGACTGAAATCTAGGTTGAATGACATAAACTAGTTAAAATGATTAAAATCAGATTGAATTGTCTTAAACTAGATAAACGGACTGGAATCAAGTTTGGATGTTCTAAAATGTTTAAAATGACCGCATAATAGTGGAATATTTTAAAGTGGTTAAAATAATTGGAATCAGAGTGAGACGTATTAAAACTGGTTAAAAGGACTCAAATTAGAGTAGAATGTCTTCAACCAGTTAAATGACTAAAATCGTAGTGAAATATTTTAAATTGGTTAAAAATGGCTAAAATCAGAGTGGGTTGTCTTGAACTAGCTGAAAGGACAGAAATCATAGTGGAGTGTCTTAAAATGTGTTACCTTTTAGATGGTGCGGACCCGGAGAAAACTAGTGAATACGGTAATAGACCATTGAATTCATCAACTTGACAAGTATAGAGAGAGTAAATATATGTAAATTCTTTTCTCTTAATAGGCAGGACTAGAGAAATGTGAGAGAAAAAGACTCTTGGAACTGCTCTTAGCTAGCCAAATACAACTAGGTAATAACAAGGGGTAATAGTTCATCGATTGTAATATATATTCACCTTTTAGCATATATGGCATCCAAACATGCATGGAGTGCCTAATTCTTAAATTTATTCTCAGCTAACAATTAATTTGTAATCTATGGTTAACACTACCGGAATCTGGCTCTTTGCCGAGTGCTCGACGCTTTGTCGAGTGCTTTTTATCGCGCACTCGGCAAAGTCCTACTCTCCGTAACGATCGCGTTTACCGAGAGCAGGACTCTCGGTACAGGTAGACTCTCAGCAAAGACCGCTTTACCGAGTACCTAACACTCGGTGAACAGAGACGCTCGGCAAAAGGCCGTCAGCAGCCGTCTATAGCTGACGGTCGTTAACTTTGCCAAGCGTCGGTCTTTGGCACTCAACAAAGAAGATTCTTTCCGAGTGTCTCCAGACTGACGCTCGGCAAAATATGCTTTGTCGAGTATCTACCATGGACACTCGGCAAAATATATGTTTATTTTTTTTCCCAACCAAACTGTTTCTACAATGTTCCTACACTATGTAGACTTACAGGTTCTATTTTAGCACAATTATAAAAGTGTTTGCTATAACTATTAGATTTTGTTCGTTTAATTGAATTTCCTCAGATAATTTAGAATTGAACTGCAAGTCACTAGAAAAATGGAAAACAGTGAATGCAAAAATGATATGAATGTTATTTAGCACAAGTTACAGCTGATTTATGGAGCAGACAAGAATTTTTGAGCGTCGTGCTCACTAAACATGACCGTGAACTTGCCATCCAGTTGTTTTAAAATTGTATAAAACACAAACAAAGTCATAGAATCATAAAACTTATCCACATGTCATGATATCATATGTAGAGGTTGTGATAAAATTTTGAGAATGTTTCGAGAAAGTTGTGATGCACTATGTGTAGAAACCTAGCTAGTCTATATAGTGTCTCACAACTTTCTCGAAACATTCTCAATTTTTTATCATAGCCTCGACATATGATATCATGACATATGAAAAAGTTTCATGATTTTCTGATTTTGTTTGTGTTTTATACAATTTTTAAACAACTTGATGGCAAGTTCACGGTCATGTTTAGTGAGGATGATGCTCGAAAATTCTGGTCTGCTCCTAAAATCGGTCGTAACTTGTGTTACCTAACATGGATATCATTTTTGCATTCACGGTTTTTCATTTTCCGAGTGACTTGCAGTTCAAATCTGAATTATCCGAGTAAATTCAATTAAAATAACAAAAACTAATAGTTATAGTAAACACTTTTATAATTATGCGAAAATGGAACATGTAAGTCTACATAGTGTAGGAACATACCACAATAAGTTTGGTTGGGAAAAGAAAAATATAAAAATATACTTTACCGAGTGCCCAAAATAGGCACTCGGCAAAGCATTGTTTGCCGATTGTCAGGCGGTCGACGGCGAAGTGATCTCTTCGCCGAGTGCCAACGCCTGGCACTCGGTAAAGTCCATTTTTAAATTTAAAAAAAAACTTTGCTAACTGTCAGATCGCGGGCACTCGACAAAGAACATATACTTAGCCAGAGTCCGGGCCCCTGACTCCATTATTCGTTGTCGCGCCGCCGTCAGCCCCGCCGCGTCGCTCGCCGCGCCTCTCGCTTCGTCGGCGCGCTCTCCCCACCGCGCCCGCCCGCGCTCAGCGGCGCGCTCGCCCCTCTGCCCTCGCCGCGCTCGCCCCGCCGCAGCGCCCGCTCGAGCTCGCCCGCGTGCGCCGCGCCGATCGGTCCCCTGCTTCGGTTAATGCACCGCCACCGGGAAAGGTAAAGACTCTATGCAACCGCTAAGTGTCAATTCATTGATCATTTCAATTAATCTTACAATGTAGTTATGATTGTCTAAGTGTCGATTCATAAGCCACACTAGTTGTAGTTATGATTGGCTAAGTGTTGAGGCATTGATGTCTATGTGTGTATCAGCCATCGTGCTGCTACTTTTGTTTGTAGGTTTTTGGAAACCACCCCGTGTGGGGAGGTGTTGCTGAATTTTTTTGTTGACAGACTTGTGTTAATCTTTAGAGTATACTCGGTTATATATGTTAGAGTATGGAGGACTATGAGTGGATGTACACGGGCCGTGTAGGAAGAAACGATGTCACCTCTGAATGGATTAGAAAGGCCGATGGTTTCGTGGAATGGGCATTTGGCGAAGCTGCTAAAGGAGCAAGTCTATTCTCATGCCCGTGCAACAAATGTGCCAACTGCAAAGAAAATCAAAGAAGGTCATGGTAGAACATATCTGGAAGAATGGATTTTCGTCGGACTATACTCGGTGGATCTTTCATGGTGAAGTGCATCGTACGAGAGCGGAGGTGGTGAGACAACGCATCGAGGATTATGATGCTGATGCGGGGGTAGCAGATATGTTGAACGACTACCAAGAGGCACAGTTCCCCGGAGGATGTACGGAGGACGAGCCAAACCCGACCGCAAAGGTGTTCTACGACATGTTTGACGCGGCACAGAAGCCCCTTCACGGCCAGACAGTAGTTATGATTGGCTAAGTGTCAAGGCATTGATGTCTATGTGTGTATCAGCCATCGTGCTGCTACTTTTGTTTATAGGTTTTTGGAAACCTCCCCGGGCGGGGAGGTGCTGCTGATTTTTTTGTTGACAGACTTGTGTTAATCTTTAGAGTATACTCTGTTATATATGTTAGAGTATGGAGGACCGTGAGTGGATGTACACAGGCCGTGTAGGAAGAAACGATGTCACCTCTGAATGGATAAGAAATACCGATGCTTTCGTGGAACGGGCATTTAGCAAAGCTGCTAAAGAAGCAAGTCTAGTCCCATGCCCATGCAGCAAATGTGCCAACCGAAAAAGAAAATCAAAGAAGGCCATGGTATAACATATTTGGAAGAATGGATTTACGTCGGACTATACTCGATGGATCTTCCATGGTGAAGCACATCGTACGAGAGAGGAAGTGGTGAGACAACGCGTCGAGGATTATGAGATTGATGTGGGGGTAGCAGATATGTTGAACGACTATCACGAGACACAGTTCGCTAGAGGATGTACAGAGGACGAGCCAGAGCCGACCTCAAAGACGTTCTACGACATGTTTGACATGGCACAGAAGCCCCTTCACGGCGAGACAAAGGTTTGTCAACTAGATGCCATTGGTCGTGTAATGGTGTTTAAGTCGCAGTACAACATGAGTCGAGACACATTCGATGGCTTGTTGATAGTTATTGGCAGTTTGCTTCTGGAGGATCATGTTCTGCCAAAGAGCATGTATAAGGCACAGAAACTCCTTCGTGCACTCAAGATGACGTATGAGCAGATACATGCTTGTCCGAAGGGCTGCGTGCTATTTAGGAAAGAATACATAGAGGCAAAGTACTGTCCGAAGTGTAAATCATCTAGGTTCTTGGAGGTAGACTCTAGTGATGGTCAGAAGAGGCAGCTCGACATCCTTGTGACAATCCTACGCCACCTTCCGTTCATACCTAGGATCCAGCGTCTATACATGACCGAGTAATCCGCGAAATAGATGACATGGCACAAAAATGGCAAACGATACAATCCTGACAAGATGGTGCACGCATCCGATGGTGAAGCATGGAAACACTTTGATGCTATTCACCGGGAGGAGGCACCTGTAGGACGGCGGAGGAGGCACAACAGGACGACGACGTCCAGCAGCAGGCCACTGTCAATGCAGCGCAGCAGGACGACGATGACGCTCAGCAGGACGCCTCAGGTCCCATGAGTCTCCCTCAGTGTCCCATATTTCAAGACAGACGACCGCTGATTCGGCCAGATGGGGAGAGGCATGTAACTTTATGTTCTCCCTGCTTGTTCATATTATGTGTACAAATTCATAATATAAACTAATACTTATTATTTGTCACTTGGACAGGTCTTGGAAGGTTGTGGAGAATGCTGGGGGTCACGACCGCAACCCCAATTGCATCATTGGCCTACTATGCAGGGAACACTTCCCTAGACTGGTTGGGTACGCCGGAGTGACGGGCCCAACCTGTCGTCGCCCCCGATGCAGTAGACCTGGACGACAGGGAATTCAACAACAAGGCAGAGCGGGTGAAGCAAGAGTTGTGGGTAAGTCTTACCATAATATAAAATATGTCGCACTTGTTGCACATTTTTGAAATAATGTATGGATACATCGTCTTTGTAAGCAGGATTTCTTCAGATGCGAGGCTGGATACGAGGCTAGGGCGGATGTGGTGGCCACCACGAGCTGTAAGAAGCTCGTCGTGGACATGCACTACGAGGCACGAATACAGGAATCGTCAGCTACCACGACTCTGTCCTTAGGGGGAAGGTGACCAAGCAGGAAGCCCGAACCATGTAGTTGACCAGGGACCAGTACTTGCAGGTAAATGCAACACTTTAATATCTGTGACAAATTTTTTCCTTAATTTTATCTTCTAATACGCACTGTACTATTTTTACTTTTAGATGATTCCTTATTGGTGCGCCTCACATCCTCAGTGCTGAGAGCAGATGGTGGATAGGTGGTGCTCGCCTGAGTAGGACGAGGCGCACAACGCTAGCCGGGAACGGCGTCTAATGATGCAAGGTCCCTCCCACCACTAAGGCAGCCGCAGCCTAGGCAATATGTAGAAGCATGGGTACGCCCTCTTTTTTATTTAGGTATATAACACTGGATTAGATATTATTTCTAACTATCTCGTTGGTTTTTTTGCACTCGGCGTCACATGATGGCCAACCTTCTCCATCTTCTCGCCTTATGCTATGACCCACAAGGGCAAGGCGACGTCCGACGTCACCTACAACCCGGATGACGGGCCTGTGGCGTATAGCAACCCCGCCGTCTACAGTTGCCTTCATGAGTACACCGTCGTGGCACAGGAGGTCCATGCGCTAGATTACGATCTGAGGACTAAGGACATCGATGGAGATGTCCTCATGAGTAGGGATGGCAATGGGTACGGGTATGGGTAAATAACCACAGTTATTTACCCCGTTGGATATGGATATGGTGGATTTTCTTATCCGCGGGTACGGGTATGGATACTAGACAGTATCCACGGGTAAGAATTTCGCAGGTATGGATATACGCTATCCATATCCACCACCCGATGGACATATGACATGTGGACCCAATTTCTCTAACCGGTCACCTACTATGCTAACTGCTACTCATCAAGCCCAAGCCGAGAGGCTCCCATAGTCCCACTTCCAGGTTCAAGGCTTCCAGCCTCCAAGGCCCATGAGTCCATGACCGTGAGATGAGTGTGAGCCCGTGAAGGCGTGAACTAGCCACCCAGTGACATGTTTTATGATGTGTTGTATTGTGTTCGCTACTTCAGTACTACTACTAGTACCAGCTATGGATTATGGTGGGATGATATTGGAATTTTAGTGTGCGGACGGGTAACGGATATCCACTGGATAGCGGATACCTGGCGGGTACGGGTATGGATACAAATCTGTACCCACGAGCGTAAATGGGTATGGGTTGGGTTTTATCTCGTGGGTATGGATACGTGAACCATATATCCACGTTCTACTCGTCCGATTGCCATCCCTACTCATGAGGGTCGGAGGAGGCAAGAGACATGGGCAGTACTGGATTGCTGATGGGGTAATCGACTCGTCGTCCACTCTCGCTCTGTCTCAGGTGCGAGCAAGGAGCATGAGCTCAAGCCCAGCCATATGACCTCGGCAGCACAGCTCACATAATCCGATACAACAACTCCAGGTTAGTGCTTATGTAACTCGTCATTCCTTGAGTTATATACCTTCTTTTTGAGTTGCTATAACATTGGGTTGGAATATTACATGCCCAACTAGAAGAAGAGAGGAGGGAACGACAGGTGATGGAGGCGAGGATGCCGGAGATGTTCCAATACATGTAGAGCCTTGGCGCCGCACAAGGTTTTGCTCCACCACCTCTGTTGTTCCCTACTCCTGTGAGTATCAAATTCTAGTTCTGCATGATATATTTATCTGGTATAACGCATGCAATCTCTTCTATGTGCTTGGACAATCTGGGGCGGCATCCAACAACCCTCATGGATCGCCCAGCCCATCACCGCACCAGTCCAACTGCCCACCTCGCTGATGATCTTCTCTTAGCTTGGGTGATAAACTTGTGAACTTATGTTTGTGAAAAACTTATGTTTTAAAGTTGTGTGATACATATGTTGGTGAATCTTGGTATGAACATAGACATGTTTGTGAAAAACTTGTGAGATTTGTGTTTTTTGTGAAATATGTGGTCTCTATTATGTATGTGATGATTATGTGATATATGTGATGTATATGTGATGATTATGTGATATATCTTTTGTTTGTTTGGATGGAATAGAAAAACAAATAAAAAGGGGTATACTGGTCACTTTGCGATTGTCAAGGTCATAGCACTCGGCAAAGAAGGCACACTTGGGTACCGTTAAAGCCTCTTTGTGGAGTGTTGTGGCTCTGGCACTCCGCAAAGAAGCATGCTTTGCCGAGTGACTTTTAGTGCACTCAGCAAAGAAACTGATAAAGGGGCCCGCGGGCGACCTCGTTGCCGAGGTCTAGTAAGGCGGACACTCGGCAAAGGGATACTCTTTGCCGAGTGTCACCTAGTACACTTGGCAAAATCTCTGTTTCCGTTACCGGCCGCCGTGACGGTGACTTTTATTTGCCGAGTACCTGGTGACACTCGTTAGTAGCCTAATTCTTAAATTTATTCTCAGCTATAGTTTGTAATCTATAGTTAACAAGTACAGGAAATAACAAGGAAATGCATAGCCAGCTCTACTTTGCGTACACAAAGAAGAAATATAGAAGCGTGCAGTATATATAATACAATATACTGTATAGTACAGCGGTACAATGCAACCTGATAATCATTATTGCCATTGACCTAATAATAATCTAAAACGTACTGTATATAGTACAGCGGTAACCATTGACCTTTTTTTATATATAACCACATCAAATTAGCATTGACTTCGCAAATCTATATATTCGGCTAATAACTTCGCAAATCGACAACATCAAATTATAGTGTATTCATCTGAGTTAGTTGGAAACAACTCTAACCGATCGAGAAAATAAAACTGAAAGGTGATGCATTATTCATTGAGGTGTGCAAGTGGCCATGTTTGCGCGGTGCTGTACATACCTGAGAGATGACTCCCAGCACACCGAGGGAGACCTTGGTGGCATCCAGGTCAGGGTGGTCTGCGCCGAGCTCCCTCACCACGGCGAACCCCTGGCTCGCCGGCGCCGGCGTCACGATCCTCATCCCGACCACGTACTCATGCACGGCGCTCCCTTTCCCCCACAGCGAGCTCCCGTGGGCGCCGGTGGCCAGGAGGCCCCCGACGGTGAGCCCGCTCCAGTACGGCGAGTGCGGCAGCGCGAGCCCTGCCTCCGCGGCGACACGGACGAGGTCCCTGAGGACCATGCCGCCCTCCACCGTCAGGAGCCGTCTGCCGACGTCGACGCGCACCGTCCGATTGAGCCACCGGGTGCTTATGACGGTGCCATCGCGGCCGCCGGGGCACGCGAGCTTGGTGAAGCTGTGGGAGTGCCTCGTGGCGACCTTCGCTTTCCCCTTAGCCGCGGCAACCGCCGCCACGGCGGCGACCAGCTCCTTCTCGGTCTGTGGGTAGACGGCCGCCGCCGCCCGGCAGACTGTGCGGTCCGGGAAGGAGCCGTACGAGTTGGTGACGGTGCAGTTTGACTCGCCGTTGGCGTTGCCGCCCGTGCAGGTGATGGGCTCCCATGGTGGTGTGTTGTTGTTGGCTGGGAGGAGGTAAATGGCGGCCGGAACGAGAAGGCAGGCGATCAGGAAGAGGACACCCATTGCGAATTTCGTTTCGTGGGCGTCCGCGTCTCTGCGATTGCGGGCTCGTGGCATGGGAGGCTCCCAATAAGACAACTGCTTAGCCGCCGTATTGCTTAATGCATGGCAAGGTCTTCGCTTTACTTGTCTTCCTATCAACGCGTGGCTACGAGAGCACGTAAGCAGTGGCGGATCCAGAAATAGATGAAAAGGAGACTGAATTATGTATTGGAGAGACTAAACATGGCCCCACAATGTGAATTAATGGAACCACTATAAAGAGGATGTGTGAATTACATGAACCTGTAGCATGTTACCATCGTGGATCAACAATTATAGAGCGTTCTTTCAATAACAATGCTAAAATTACTATAAAATAGTATAGAGTAACAACTTTGTCAAGATATAAAACTAAAATTCTAATAGAAAAAGGGGCTAAAATAAAAAAAATCATCACTGCAACGCCGTTTGCGTGGCGGCTGAAAACGACAAGCTGCTTCTTGTTCACCTTCTCAGCACACTACAGGTAGCGGCGCCACCTCGAGTTCGACTGCGCAGACGCAAAACAAAGACCAAATAGACGTGCATATGTAGCGGGCTAACGACTATTTACATAGAGGACATGTTCACTTTATAGATCATCTTTGTGATATGATAGATTAGCTGGCCGGAAAGAAATGGTAGAAGCGGGAAAGAGCAAAGTTTTGAGGAGACACGAGCTGCTGGACCGGGGCTGGAGCCCCGGCAGCCCCGGTCCTGGATCCGCCTCTGCACGTAAGGTTCGCTGCCACTGCAAGTTGCTATACTGTAGCAACGATATGTTCATTATTCTATAATATATACTCTTATAAAGCACCAGTTTCGACAGTCATCATGTGTTACGCACAAAACACGTAGTTAGTTAGTGGGCCGATACCTCATAGATAGCCCGTAAAAACCATCCAAGCCCAATGCAACAAGGACTACCGGAATCGACGGCTTTGCTGAGTGCCTGAAGCACTCGGCAAACGCTTTGCCGAGTGTCGCACTCGGCAAAGAGCGCTCGGCACATAGTGCATCGGCAAAGCCGTCTTTGCCGAGTACTTTTTCTCGGGCACTCGGCAAAGAGGTCTGCCAGAGAGCACTCGGCAAAGAAAAGCAGTCGTTACGGCGACGGGTGACGGAGACGGAGTCTTTGCCGAGTATCCCCGACGACACTCGGCAAAGGAGTTACCTTTGCCGAGTGTCTACCTGACAGCACTCGACAAAGAATCCGCCAGAGGGGTCCCCGTGTCAGGTACTTTGCCGAGTGACTAGTATGGCACTCGGCAAAGCGTGCTTCTTTGCCGAGTGCTAGAGCCATTACACTCGGCAAAGAACCTATACCGGTGCCTAGGTCTTGGTTCTTTGTCGAGTGCTATGGTTCTGACACTCAGCAAAACACCTCTTTGTCGAGTGTTACACTAGGCAAAGTGACCAGTACACACCTTTTTTATTTGTTTTCCTATTCCATCCAAACAAACAAAAGATATTTCACAGATATCACATATATACATCACAGATCATCACAGACATATATAGCCAACACAAACAGTATATACACAAATTCTGACATAAGTATTCAACATAAGTTGAGAGGTTCTCAACACAAACAATATTAACAGAAGTTCAGAAGTATCAACACAAGTTCACAAGCTGTGACAAGTATTCAACATAAGTTTTGTGTTCGAAACACTAAAAACATAACTCTCATGGAGGTGGGAGGTTGGACTGGTGCTGCGTTGGGTTGAACCCTTAATGAGGGTTGTTGGATGCCGCCCCAGATTGACCCTGCATAGAGAAGAGATTGCATGTGTTATACCAGATGCATTACCAACATGTAACTACAATTTTGATACTCACAGGAGTATGGAACAGAGCAGGGTCAACTGCAGGGAACAATGGAGGTGGTGGAGCGAAACCCTGTGCGGCGCCAAGCCTCTGCATGTACTGGAACATCTCCGCCATCCTCTGGTCAGCCGCCGCTCGCTCCGCCATTATCCTCGCGTCCATCTCTTGACATTCCCTCCTCTCTTCTTCTAGTTGGGTCTGTAATATTACAAGCCAACGTTATAGTAACTCAAAGAGAAGGTATATAACTCAAGGAAGGATGAGTTACAGAAGCACTAACCTCGAGTTGCTGTATGCGATGCTGTGAGATGTCGTGCCGAGGTCGTATGGCTGGACTCGAGCCCGTGCTCCTTGCTCGCACCTAAGGCAGAGTGGGAGTGGAGGATGAGTCGATTGCCCCGTCGGTAATCCAGTACCGCCCATGTCTCTTGCCTCCTCCGACCCTCATGAGCACATCGGGGTCGATTGGCTCGGTGCTCGAATCATTATCTGGGCCATGGACCTCCAGCACCATGGCGGTGAAGTCATAAAGGCGGCTGTAGACGGTGGGGTTGGTGTAGGCCTCGGGCCCGTCATCCGGGTTGTAGGTGACGTCGGACGTCACCTTGCCCTTATGGGCCATAGCATAGGCCGAGAAGGTGGAGCAAGGACGGCCACCATGTGACGCCGACTGCAAGAAAACTAACGAGATAGTTAGAAATAATATCTAATCCAGTGCTATATACCTAAATAAAAAAGAGGGCGTACCCATGCTTCGGCATATTGGCCCAGGCTCCGGCTGCCTTGGTGGTGGGAGGGACCTTGCATCATCATACGCCGTTCCCGGCAAGCATTATGCGCCTCGTCCCACTCAGCCGAACACCACCTATCCACCATCTGCTCCCAGCACAGAGGATGTGTGGCGCACCAATGTGGAATCATCTACAAAGTAAACACGTAAAGTGCATATCAGAAGATAAAATAAAATTCATGCATGGAGTACTGGTACCAAACATGCATGACTTTACCTGTAGGTACTGGTCCCTGGTCAACGACATGGTTCGGGCTTGCTGCTTGGTCACCCTCTCCCCAAGGACGAAGCCGTGGTAGCTGACGATGGCCTCGATTCGGGCCTCATAGTGCATGTCCACGACGAGCTTCTTACAGCTCGTGGTGGCCACCACATCCGCCCTAGCCTCGTATCCAACCTCGCATCTAAAGAAATCATGCATACAAAAACGATGTATCCATACATTATTTCAAGAATTTGCAACGAATGCGACATATTTTACATTATACTAAGACTTACCCACAGCTCTTGCTTCACCCGCTCCGCCTTGTTATTGAATTCCCGGTCGTCCCGGTCTACTGCATCGGGGGCGACGGCATAGTGGTCAAAGGTGTAGGCTGGGCCCATCACTCCAGCGTACTCAACCAGTCCAGGGAAGTGTTCTATGCACAGCAGGCCGAGGATGCCATTGGGGAGGTGACGATGACCCCCAACATAATCCACAATCATCCAAGACCTGTCCAAGTGGTAAATAAAAAGTACTAGTTTATATTATGATTTTGAACACATAATATGAACAAGAATGAAGAACATAAAGTTACATGCCTCTCCCCATCCGGTCGAATCAGCGGCCGCCTGTCCCGAAGTATGGGACGCTGAGGGAGACTCGCGGGACCTCGCAGGTAGATGCTCCTCGAACCTGAGGCACCAGAACCTGAGGCGGCCTGCTGAGCTTCATCGTTGTCCTGCTGCTGGTCGTCGTCGTCCTGCTGCGCCGCCTGCTGTGCCTCGTCCTTGAGAGCACCTAGAGGGGGGGGTGAATAGGTGATCCTGTAAAATTCAACACTAATTGCCACAAAACTTTATTATGAAAGGTAGAACGGCTAAGTAGCTTGAAGCGAGTCCTTGTGAACACAAACAATCAAAGAGAAAGCACACAAAAGACACGCGATTTTTATCCCGTGGTTCGGCCAAGTAATACTTGCCTACTTCCACGTTGTGGCGTCACAATGGACGAGGGTTGCACTCAACCCCTTTCAAGTGATCCGATGATCAACTTGAATACCACGGTTTTTCCTTTCTTAGTCTTTCTCCCGTTTGTGAGGAATCTCCACACTTTGGAGCCTCTCACCCTTACAATGATGATCACAAAAGAAGCACAGAAGTAAGGGAGGGGAGAGCAACACACACAAGACTCAAATCCACAGCACAATCATGCACACAAGTCACAACTCGAGCTCAAAACACAACGCACGGAGTTTACAACTCAAATGGAGCTCAAGTCACTATCTCAAAGAATCGAATGCGTGAAGTTGGAGTCTTGGAGTCTTAAAATGTTTCTTGTAAGCTTGGATGTATCCTCCATGCGCCTAGGGGTCCCTTTTATAGCCCCAAGGCAGCTAGGAGCCGTTGGAGGCCAACAAGGAAGGCCATCCTTGCCTTCTGTCGGGTGGCGCACCGGACAGTCCGGTGCGCCACCGGACAGTCACTATAGATGGTCCGGTGCCGATCTCCTTCCTATTCTGGCGCAGATGACCGTTGCACCTCCGGGCCAGTTGGCGCACCGGACAGTCCGGTGCCCCTGTCGACAGTTGGCGCGGGCCACGCGTCGTCCGCGGATTGCGCGACCGACCGTTGCGCTGGCGACCGTTGGCTCACCGGACAGTCCGGTGAATTTTAGCCGTACGCCGCCGATTTTTCCCGAGAGTGGCCTGTTCACCGGAGGCTGGCCTGGCGCACCGGACACTGTGTCGTGCACCACCGGACAGTCCGGTGTGCCAAGCCGAGCTGGACTTCGCCTGCACCCAGCCAAGTCTTTTGCAATTCTTTCTTTTCCTGTTTCTAGCACTTAGACAACATATGTTAGTACTCAAAACAATGTACTAAGTCTAGAAACATACCTCATGTCTTGATTTACACTTTTCTCTTCATTTAGCACATAAGAACTTAATTAAATGTGTTGGGCACTTAATCACCAAAACATAATAGAAATTGCCCAAGGGCACATTTTCCTTTCAATCTCCCCTTTTTGGTGATTTATGCCAACACATCCAAAAGCAACCAAAAGAAGTGCAACATCAATGCAATTGAGAACAAAATTGTCTTGGACAAGATTTGACATATTTGGATCGTTCTTTGCCACCACTTGGTTTGTTTTTGCAAATCAAATTCATTTTCCTATCTCTAAGTCAAACACACTTGTTTAGGCACAAAGAGAGATATTCCAATGGAAAAATTGATCATGTTCCAAAAACTCCCCCTTTTTCTCATAATCATAAATTCTCCCCCACAAGAGACTAAATTTTGCAATAGGAGCATTTTGGACAAATCAAAAGTTCTAACTCTATTGTTTTCAAAATCCACAAGTGGTAGCTGATCCATTTGCTTTGGCCTTAATTTATCCCCATTTGGCATTAAGCACCAAAACGGGATCATTAGTGGCCCTTTAACCCCATTGCCTCACCAAAAATGTCAATTAAGAGCAAAAAGGCAATAGGAGCATAAGAATGAACTTGGAGGTGAGTACACTAATACTGGAGTGCAGTGGAAGTCTTTGCATGGTCCAAGTTCACCTTTCCCTTTCAATGCACCTTTGAGACTACATCAAGTAACTCAAACACAAGGGTTAGTCTCAAAGGGTCAAGTTGTAGCACTTCTCCCCCTAAATATGTGCATCATTCACACATGGACTTGTGAGGTCCGGGGATCCCTTGCACAACTTGAGCACCATAAATAAGCAACAAATTTCATAAAATGCATAAAGTAACATGATCAAAGGCATAAAACACATGTATGATATAGATCAATTCAAGTTACGCGAATCTAAGACATTTAGCTCACTACGCAACCTGCAAAAGGTTTTCTCATCTAATGGCTTGGTAAAGATATCGGCTAGCTGGTTCTCGGTGCTAACATGATACACTTCGATATCTCCCTTTTGCTGGTGGTCCCTCAGAAAGTGATGCCGGATGTCTATGTGCTTAGTGCGGCTATGTTCAACAGGATTATCCGCCATGCGGATTGCACTCCCATTGTCACATAGGATTGGGACTTTGCTCAGATTGTAGCCAAAGTCCAGGAGGGTTTGCCTCATCCAAAGTAGTTGCGCGCAACACTGTCCTGCGGCAACATACTCGGCCTCAGCGGTGGATAGGGCAACGGAGGTTTGTTTCTTTGAACTATAAGACACCAAGGACCTTCCTAGGAATTGGCACGTCCCTGATGTACTCTTCCTATCAACCTTGCATCCAGCATAATCGGAGTCTGAATATCCAATCAAGTCAAAGGTAGACCCCTTTGGATACCAGTTCCCGAAGCAAGGCGTAGCAACTAAATACCTAAGAATTCGCTTAACGGCCACAAGGTGACATTCCTTGGGGTCGGATTGAAATCTAGCACACATGCATACGCTAAGCATAATATCCGGTCTACTAGCACATAAATAAAGTAATGACCCTATCATAGACCGGTATGCCTTTTGATCCACAGACTTACCTCCTTTGTTGAGGTCGACATGTCCGTCGGTTCCCATAGGTGTCTTCGCGGGCTTGGTGTCCTTCATCCCAAACCGCTTGAGAAGATCTTGAGTGTACTTCGTTTGGGAGATGAAGGTGCCATCCTTGAGTTGCTTCACTTGAAACCCAAGGAAGTAGTTCAACTCGCCCATCATTGACATCTCAAACTTTTGAGTCATCACCCTGCTAAACTCCTCACAAGACATTTGGTTAGTAGAACCAAATATTATGTCATCGACATAAATTTGGCACATAAAAAGGTCACCATCACAAGTCTTAGTGAAAAGAGTGGGATCGGCTTTCCCAACCTTGAAAGCATTAGCAATTAAGAAATCTCTAAGGCATTCATACCATGCTCTTGAGGCTTGCTTAAGTCCATAGAGAGCCTTAGAGAGCTTAAACACATGGTCGGGGTACCATTCATCCTCAAAGCCAGGGGGTTGTTCTACGTACACCTCCTCCTTGATTGGCCCGTTGAGGAAAGCGCTCTTCACATCCATTTGAAACAGCTTGAAAGAATGGTGAGCGGCATAGGCTAATAATATTCGAATATACTCTAGCCTAGCCACAGGAGCAAAAGTCTCCTCGAAATCCAAACCTGCGACTTGGGCATAACCTTTTGCCACAAGTCGAGCCTTGTTTCTTGTCACCACCCCGTGCTCATCTTGCTTGTTGCGGAACACCCACTTGGTTCCCACAACATTTTGCTTGGGACGTGGCACCAGGCTCCAAACTTCATTCCTCTTGAAGTTGTTGAGCTCTTCTTGCATGGCCAACACCTAGTCCGGATCTTGCAAGGCCTCTTCTACCCTGAAAGGCTCAATAGAAGAGACAAACGAGTAATTCTCACAAAAATTGGCTAAACGTGAGCGAGTTGTTACTCCCTTGCTTATGTCACCCATAATCTGATTGACGGGGTGATTTCTTTAATCGTCGCTCGGACTTGAGTTGGAGGGCCCAGTGGTGCTCCTTCCTCCATAACTTGTTCTTCTTGTGCTCCCCTTGATCACGCGCCTCTTCTTGAGGAACCTATTCATCATCTTGAGTTGGGGGATGCACCATCGTTGAGGAAGAAGGTTGATCTTGCTCTTGTTGTTCTTGTTGTCGCACATCTCCAATCGCCATGGTGTGTATTGCGGCCGTTGGAACATCATCTTCATCTATGTCATCAAGATCAACTTGCTCTCTTGGAGAGCCATTAGTCTCATCAAATACAATGTCGCTAGAGACTTCAACCAAACCCGATGATTTGTTGAAGACCCTATACGCCTTTGTATTTGAGTCATATCCTAATAAAAACCCTTCTACAGCTTTGGGAGCAAATTTAGAATGTCTACCTTTCTTCACCAAAATGTAGCATCTGCTCCCAAATACACGAAAGTAAGAAACATTGGGTTTGTTACCGGTAAGTAGTTCGTAGGAGGTCTTCTTGAGGAGGCGATGCAGATATAGCCGGTTTATGGCGTGGCAGGCTGTGTTCACAGCTTCCGACCAAAACCGCTCGAGCGTCTTGAACTCTCCAAGCATCGTCCTCGCCATGTCGATAAGTGTCCTGTTCTTCCTCTCTACCACACCGTTTTGTTGTGGTGTGTAGGGAGCGGAGAACTCGTGCTTGATGCCTTCCTCCTCAAGATATTCCTCCACTTGAAGATTCTTGAACTCGGACCCATTGTCGCTTCTTATCTTTTTCACCTTGAGCTCAAATTCGTTTTGAGCCCTCCTTAGAAAGCACTTTAGTGTCCCTTGGGTTTCTGATTTATCCTGCAAAAAGAACACCCAAGTGAAGTAGAAAAAATCATCAACAATTACTAGACCATACTTACTCCCCCTAATGCTAAGGTAGGCGACGGGTCTGAAGAGGTCCATGTGAAGAAGCTCCAGTGGTCTTGATGTTGTCATCACATTCTTGCTGTGACGAGTGCTTCCCACCTGTTTCCCTGCCTGACAAGCTGCACAAGGTCTATCTTTTTCGAAACATACATTGGTTAGTCCTAAAACTTGTTCTCCCTTTAGAAGTTTATGAAGGTTCTTCATCCCAACATGTGCTAGACGGCGATGCCACAGCCAGCCCATACTAGTCTTAGCTATTAAGCATGCATCTAGATCGGCCTCCTCTTTCGAAAAATCAACTAAGTAGAGTTTGCCATCTAATACACCCTTAAATGCTAATGAACCATCACTCCTTCTAAAGATAGAAACATCAACATTTGTAAATAAACAATTGTAGTCCATGTGGCACAATTGACTTATAGACAGGAGGTTGTAACCAAGCAACTCTACTAAAAATACGTTTGATATGGAGTGCTCGTTGGTGATGGCTATCTTGCCCAAGCCTTTGACCTTGCCTTGGTTCCCATCTCCAAAGATGATCGTATCCTGGGAATCCTTGTTCTTGACGTAGGAGGCGAACATCTTCTTCTCCCCCGTCATGTGGTTTGTGCATCCGCTGTCGATAATCTAGCTTGAGCCCCCGGATGCATAAACCTGCAAGACAATTTACGCTTGGGTTTTATGTACCCAACTCTTGTTGGGTCCTATAAGGTTAGTTACAATAGCCTTTGGAATCCAAATACAAGTCTTGTTTCCCTTGCATTTGGATCCCAACTTTCTAGCAACTACTTTTTCATTCTTACATACAAGCTCAAAAGAAGTATTGCAAGCATGGTAAATGGTAGAAGGTTCATTACACATTCTCTTAGCCACATGATGCACAACATGATTTCTCCTAGGCCTACTTCTACCATGCACAAAAGTAGAGCTAGAGGCAAACATAGCATGTGAATCAAAAGCATTATGATCATAACTCCTATGAGCATTCCTAGAATATTTTCTATCATAAATGTAAGCATGACACTTTTGAGAACTACTAGCCATAGGAGCCTTCCCTTTCTCCTTGTTGAGAACGGGAGCCTTATGGCTTGTTAAGTTCTTGGCTTTCCTTTGAAAGCCAAGCCCATCCTTAATTGAGGGGTGTCTACCAACGGTGCAGGCATCCCTAGCAAATTTTAATTGATCAAAATTAATTTTGTAAGTCTTAAGTTGACCATTAAGACTTGCCACCTCATCATTTAATTTGGTAATAGACACAAGATGTTCATCACAAGCATCAATATCAAAATCCTTGCATCTATTGCAAATTGCAATATGCTCTACACATGAACTAGATTTATTAGCTACTTCTAGCTTGCCATTTAAATCATCATTCACAATCTTTAAACTAGATATAGATTCATGGCAAGCAGATAACTCAGAAGATAGCATTTCATTTCTCTTAATTTCTAGAACAAGAGATTTTTGAACACTAATAAACTTATCATGCTCTTCATACAAAATATCCTCTTGCTTTTCTAAAAGTCTATCCTTTTCATTCAAAGCATCAATTAGTTCATTAATCTTTTCTACTTTAGCTCTATCTAATCCTTTAAATAGACTAGAGTAATCTACTTCATCATCGGAGGAATCCTCATCACTAGAAGTAGAGTACTTAGGGGAATCTCGAACACTCACCTTCTTTTCCTTGGCCATCAAGCAAGTGTGGCGTTTGTAGGGGAAGAGCGAAGACTTGTTGAAAGCCGAGGCTGCCAATCCTTCATCGTCAGTGTCGGATGAAGAGCAGTCTGAATCCCATTCTTTGCTAAGGTGCGCCTCGCCCTTCGCCTTCTTGTAAGTCTTCTTCTTCTCCCTCTTCCCATGCTTTTCTTGTTCCTGGTCATTGTCATTATCGGGGCATTGTGCTATAAAATGACCAGTCTTACCGCATTTGAAACAGGAGCGCTTCCCCTTTGTCTTATTATTGTTGGGGTACTCCTTGCGTCCTTTTAGTGCGGTCTTGAAGCGCTTGATGATAAGTGCCATCTCATCTTAGTTGAGGCCCGCGGCCTCCACTTGTGCCACCTTGCTTGGTAGCGTCTCCCTGTTGCTGGTTGCTTTGAGGGCAACGGTTTGGGGCTCGTGGATGGGTAGTGGACCGTTTAGAGCATCGTCCACATATCGAGCCTCCTTCACCATCATGCGCCCGCTCACAAACTTCCCAAAAATCTCCTCGGGCGTCATCTTGGTGTACCTGGGATTCTCATGAATAAGGTTGACAAGATGAGGGTCAATTACCGTAAATGACCTTAGCATTAGTCGGACAATGTCGTGGTCCGTCCATCTTGTGCTTCCATAGCTTCTAATCTTGTTGACCAGGGTCTTGAGCATGTTGTATGTTTGTGTTGGCTCCTCTCCCTTGATCATCGCAAACCTTCCTAGCTCGCCTTCCACCAACTCTATTTTGGTGATCATGGTGGTATCATTTCCCTCATGAGATATCTTGAGGGTGTCCCAGATTTGCTTGGCGTTGTCCAAGCCGCTCACCTTATTGTATTCATCCCTGCACAAAGATGCTAGCAAAACAGTGGTAGCTTGTGCATTCTTATTAATTTGCTCATTTATGAAAACGGGATTGTCAGTATTATCAAAATGCATTCCGTTTTCAACAATCTCCCAAATACTAGGATGGAGAGAAAATAGGTGACTACACATTTTGTGACTCCAAAATGAGTAGTCTTCTCCATCAAAGTGTGGAGGTTTCCCAAGTGGAATTGATAGTAAATGAGCATTAGAATTGAATGGAATACAGGAGTAATCAAATGAATAATTTTAATTAACCGTTTTCTTTTTCGATGAAGAGTCGTCGTCATCGTCGTCTCTTGGTGAAGATGAAGAGGCATCGCTGTCGTAGTAGACGATTTTCTTGATGCGCCTCTTCTTCTTCCCATCCCTCTTCTTGTGACTTGAGCCTGAGTCGGTAGGCTTGTCGTCTCTAGGTTCATTGAGGAAGGACTCCTTCTCCTTGTCGTTGACCACCATCCCCTTTCCCTTAGGATCCATCTCTTCGGGCGATTAGTCCCTTACGTGAAGAGAACGACTCTGATACCAATTGAGAGCACCTAGAGGGGGGGTGAATAGGTGATCCTGTAAAATTCAACACTAATAGCCACAAAACTTAATTATGAAAGTTAGAACGGCTAAGTAGCTTGAAGCGAGTCCTTGTGAACATAGACAATCAAAGAGAAAGCACACAAAAGACACACGATTTTTATCCCGTGGTTCGTCCAAGTAATACTTGCCGACTTCCACGTTGTGGCGTCCCAATGCACAAGGGTTGCACTCAACCCCTTTCAAGTGATCTGATGATCAACTTGAATACCACGGTTTTTCCTTTCTTAGTCTTTCTCCCGTTTGCGAGGAATCTCCACACTTTGGAGCCTCTCGCCCTTAGAATGATGATCACAAAATAAGCACATAAGGGAGGGGAGAGAAACACACACAAGACTCAAATCCACAGCACAATCACACACACTAGTCACAACTCGAGCTCAAAACACAACGCACGGAGTTTACAACTCAAATGGAGCTCAAGTCACTATCTCAAAGAATCGAATGCATGAAGTTGGAGTCTTGGAGTCTTAAAATGTTTCTTGTAAGCTTGAGTGTCTCCTCCATGCGCCTAAGGGTCCCTTTTATAGCCCCAAGGTAGCTAGGAGCCGTTGGAGGCCAACAAGGAAGACCATCCTTGCCTTCTGTCAGGTGGCGCACCGGACAGTCCGGTGCACCACCGGACAGTCACTGTAGACGGTCCGGTGTCGATCTCCTTCCTATTCTGGCGCAGATGACCATTGCACCTCCGGGCCAGTTGGCGCACCAGACACTATCCGGTACACACCGGACAGTGCGGTGCCCCCTGCCGACCGTTGGCGCGGGCCACGCGTCGCCCACGTATTGCGCGGCCGATCGTTGCGTTGGCGACCGTTGGCTCACCGGACAGTCCGGTGCACCACCGGACAGTCCGGTGAATTTTAGCCGTACGCCGCCGATTTTTCCCGAGGGTGGCCTATTCACCGGAGGCTGGCCTGGCGCACCGGACACTATCCGGTGCACCACCGGACAGTCCGGTGTGCCAAGCCGAGTTGGACTTTGCCTGCACCCAGCCAAGTCTTTTGCAATTCTTTCTTTTCCTGTTTCTAGCACTTAGACAACATATGTTAGTACTCAAAACAATGTACTAAGTCTAGAAACATACCTCATGTCTTGATTTGCACTTTTCTCTTCATTTAGCACATAAGAACTTAATTAAATGTGTTGGGCACTTAATCGCCAAAACATAATAGAAATTGCCCAAGGGCACATTTCCCTTTCAGTCCTGCTCTGCCTCATCCGTCGTCCTGCTCCTCCTCCCCCTCCTCCTCCTTAGCCAACCGCCCACCATATTTGTCCAAAAACATGCAATTAAGAGTAAACAAATAAGCACATATAAAAAGATATATTTAAAAACAGGTGCGAAATAAAAAGTCATATAGCATTACGTTAAAAATAATCTTCATATGTGTCGGGGTTAGCCGGATCATAACTCTCATCATCACTATCAACCATTTCAATCTCAACACCATCCGAAGACGCAAGTTTGTCATTAATGTCATTGCCTTCAAGGATTACTAAGTCATTATCATTTTGCACCTCATCATCCTCCTCATCAACAACCATTTCAATATCTACGTGCATTCTGATAGCTTCGGTTAAGTCTATCTCAAATCGCCCTTCTAGCCCATCTTCTTGGAAGAACTCTCCATCATATGTGTCCGGGTCTAAGTTATAATCTTCATCGTTAGGAACAGGTAACCTCCCGTGCAGTGATACCTTATACACAACATCCCAACCCTTAAGATGTTCTTTCGTTTGGCACGCATATGGGAGATAATACACTTGTGTGGCCTGTTGGGCCACGATATAGACATTGTCTCCTGGTAAGGTAGAATCTTATCGAATTTCGACTATCCCAAGATTAGAATGTGTCCGTCTCGTCATTTGAGGTTCAAACTAATGACATTTGAATATCACTGGAGTAAGGGGTTTGGAACCATAAAAATTGAGCTCATATATTTCTTCGATTCGTCCAAAATAATCGACATCGTCAAGGCCGGGCGTAAAGACTCCAGAACACGTTGTTTTCCGATTGGGCAGACTTTTGTCGTAGTTTGTTGTGCGAAAACGGTATCCAGTGATGTCATACCCAGAATATTTCTTGAACCTATAAGCAAAGTCGTTGGCTACTTGTCTCAACTTGGCACTCATAGACGGATCTCTTTGGCCCTGCAAGTATTCGCAAGTTAAAAGACGCTAAATTGAGTTCATAGACGGATCTCTTTGACAAACTAAGCACTTACCTTATGTTTGAACCAGGAAATGAAATCGGGCAACCCATTTCTCGCACCCTTTCTAAGAAGAGTGTCATATTCCTGTGGAGTGGGGTCCCTTGATCGACGCTAGAATTCATGAAGAAATTGTTCCATGTATGGCGTCACCTCTTCAAGGTTGGTCAATACATATAGCATGATATGCCGCCACTCTTCATGTGTCAGGGTCTTGGTGGTCGAGCCACTTGAGCTTCCGAGTTGGCCTCAAAATATGCTAAGGTTCGATTCATTGTCGCCATCATTGTAACGAGGGGGTAGATTATGCATGCTCGGTAGTTTGTCACCATAATAAGTTGTTGTGAAGTTTGACACCTCCTCTAGAATGTATGCCTCTGCAATGGAAGCCTCGATTTTGCATTTATTTCTACATTTCTTTCGAATAGTCTTTAGACATCTCTCAATTGGATTGCACCAACGTCCCTGCACAGGCCCCCCCATTCGTGCCTCATAGGGGAGATGAAGAATCAAATGTTGCATTGGATTGAGGAAGCCGGGTGGAAATATCTTCTCAAGCTTACACAGTAACACGGGTGCCAATCTTTCCAAGTCTGCAACCACGGTCCAAGATAACTCTTTTGCACAAAGCTGACGGAAGAAATAGCTCAACTCTGAAAGCGCTAGCCAGACATGCTCAGGGACATAGCCTCGAACCATCGCAGGAAGAATCCGTTCAATCCATATGTTGAAGTCATGACTCTTCATCCGTAAGACTCGCATAGTAGATAAGTTCACCCCCTCTACTCAGGTTAGCTGCATACCCATCAGGGAACATCAACATCTTGATCCACTGAAATACTTCCTTCCTCTGGGCCCTGCTTAGGACGAAATCGGCCTTAGGCCTTCTCCACGTCTTTCTGCCACTTGGAGGCTTCATCTCTAGGTTTGGTCTATCACATAACGCTGCCAGATCCACTCTTGCCTTTACATTATCCTTTGACTTATCAGGAATGTCCATAATTGTTGCCCACAGTGCCTCAGCAACATTCTTTTCAGTGTGCATCACGTCAATGTTGTGTGGAAGGAGCAGGTCGTCATAATAGGGGAGCCGATCAAGCCAGACTTATGTGTCCACATATGCTGCTCACCATATCCCACAAAACCACCTTCTGTATTGGCCATGAGCCCATCTATCTGTTGACAAATTTCGGCACCAGTCATCGTTGCAGGTGGGCGGTTTGTCACTACGACACCTTTCGTAAAGTTCTTGATGTCTAGGCGGAATGGATGGTCAGGAGGGAGAAATTGTCGATGTTTATCGAAGGACGAATATTTGCCACCCTTTTTCAACCAAATGAACCTGAGAACCTCCTTGCAAACTAGGCATGGGAACTTACCGTGAACACACCATGCGTAGAATAGCCCATAAGCCGGTAAGTCATGCATGGAGTATTGGTACCAAACATGCATTATGAAGTTTGTCTTCGTAGCTCGGTCATACGTCCATACCCCTTCCTCCCAGGCACGTACCAATTCATCGATCAAAGGCTCCATGTAAACGCCCATTTTATTCCCCGAGTGTCCGGGAATTATCAACGACACGAATATATTCTGCCTTTGAAAGCACACACCAGGGGGGAGATTGATTGGGATAACAAACACGGGCCAACATGTGTACGGGGCAGCGCTCATTCCATAGGGATTGAACCCATCTGTGGCCAACGCAACACGTACATTATGAGCCTCTTCGGCTTTCTCACGGTGAATGGCATCAAAGTGTTTCCATGCTTCACCATCGGATGCGTGCACCATCTTGTTAGGATTGTATCGTTTTCCATTTTTGTGCCATGTCATCTGTTTCACGGATTCCTCTGTCATGTACAGACGTTGGATCCTCGGTATGAACGGAAGGTGTCGTAGGATTGTCAAGGGGATGTCGAGCTGCCTCTTCTGTCCATCACTAGAGTCTACCTCCATGAACCTAGACGATTTACACTTGGGACAGTACTTTGCCTTCGCGTATTCTTTCCTAAATAGCACGCAGCCCTTCGGACAAGCATGAATCTGCTCATACGTCATCTTGAGTGCACGAAGGAGTTTCTATGCCTCGTACATGCTCTTTGGAAGAACGTGATCATCCAGAAGCAGGCTCCCAATAACCGTCAATAAGTCATCGAATGCGTCTCTACTCATGTTGTACTGCGACTTGAACGCCATTACACGCCCAATGGCATCCAGTTGAGAAATCTTTGTCTTGCCGTGAAGGGCTTCTGTGCCGCGTCAAACATGTCGTAGAACGCCTTTGCAGTCGGCTCTGGCTCATCATCCATACATCCTTCTGTGTACTGTGCCTCCTGATAGTCGTTCAACATATCCGCTACCCCCGCATCGGCATCATAATCCTTGACGCGTTGTCTCAGCACCTCCTCTCTCGTACGATGCGCTTCACCATGAAAGATCCACCGAGTATAGCTCGGCGTAAATCCATTCTTCCAAATATGTTCTACCATGACCTTCTTTGGTTTTCTTTTCCGGTTGGCACATTTGCTGCACGGGCCTGGGACTAGACTCGCTCCTTTAGCAGCTTCGCCATATGCCCGTTCCACGAAATCATCGGTCTTTCAAATCCATTCATGTGTCACATTGTTCCGTCCTCTACAGCCCGTGTACATCCACTCACGGTCCTCCAGCCTCTAACATAAGCCTAGCAATAGAAAATTCTGGCAGCACCTCCCCTGCACGGGGAGGTTTATAAAACCTGCAAATAAAAGTATCAGCACGATGGCTGACAACCACACATATTTCAACAACACGATGGCCGGCAATCACATCTATATATATTTAATCTATCAGAGATAACACAACAAGGTGAAGCGTCCCTAATCCTTTGGGACTCAAATGTGATACAATTACTAGTCCCAGGAGGCTAGTAAACACATTTATACATCAGATGATTCCAGATCTGCTTAAACGAGACAAACCTATAAAGGTGGCGATCAACTTTAAGAGTTGGTCCACAACTCGGGACATATCATCAGAGTGGGGCGGAAGCAACCCGATATACGCAGCGAAGCAATTCAGCGGTTCCAACAGCCACATGCAAGGTTGGGAACAGTCGTAACTCTTACCCGATCTCCTTTTTCTGAAAAACAACAAATAAGCAAGGGTGAGTACAAACGTACTCAGCAGCCCACCTTCACCCGCGGAATGGGGAAATCAGATATAATGCATGTAATATGTGGAGCTCAGGATATTTTGCAGAAACAACAATATTTTATGCAGGGTTGTTTTGTAAAACATTTTGTATTTTTCAAAGCGCATCCTCTCCCAAAGGAGCAGAAAGTTTTTCAATAATAGAACAAAGTCCCCTGGACTAAACCATCCAGGTATCTCAGTAGTTTCCCACTGGTTTTTCCTTTTTCAAAAACAGCTACTGGACTTCCCGTCCACCATAGCTCACGGCTCAACCGCCGGACCTTTTAAAAACCACTTTTCTCAAACACACCTCTTTTGTTTGAAAACTAAACACTAATTGTCATACCACACCAGACTCGTCCATTTCTGTGGACACAGACTACTCTAATAGGTTTGAACTCTGCGCAGAGGGGTACACTTTACCCACTAGTCCAGCTCTGCGATCTCATGATCAATGAGATCCGAATCCGAATCTCTTTCTTTCCCCGCACGTCCTAACCTTAACGGTTATACCGGAAGGAGTCAGGCCACCACCATGTCCAAACCGGACAAAACATTCCCCCTCCTTATCCTCACGGTGCTCCCCAACCTTCATAACCCTGGGGTTGGACCGTACGAGTTCAGATTGAGTGACTGCCCACACAGTCTCGAGTGGTTGTACTTATCATGAGTACAGGTAGTGAAAGATGACAAACCGGTCCTTATATGAGGGGACAATCCTTCTGCTCATGCCTAAACCAGCTGAGCCATCACCTTAGGCCCTCCCCTAAACTAGGGAGTCCCTGATCATCCCTACTCAAAGGTGATAAGGGTGAAAACCCTTCATCATACACATTTTGAAAAGCATTTTCTTTTGAAAAACTCACACCTTTTCTCAAATCATTTGTAACAAATATATTAAGGATTGATTGCGGCAAGCGGCTTGGTGGCCATAATAACTTGTCTCAAAATCATATCATGCATAAAATAACAGGCTGAGGGTTGTGGTTGAAAAATCATAGGTAATTTATGCATCAAAGGGATCCGGTGAGCTTGCCGTGCTTATCCGGCGAAGGGGGAAGGGGATCTCGCGGAACTGGCTTCTAGCTCCACTGCCTGGCGTAGACTTGCAGATCTAGCCTCCACGAGATGGCACAAACGCTCCGATAACTATGCAACATGAATAAGCAAACATACAAACAAGCAAGCATGCCAACAAATATTTAGTATAGTGGTCAGAATAGCGATATATGGATGGGTAGAGTCTTGAGTAGAATCTGTGTCATGTGGTATTGAGATACTACTAGTGGTGGAGCGGAGGTGCTTACCAGGAGGGTGAACTGGAGGCGAAGCGACACTATGCGTTTAGCCGGCAGAGCGGAGTAACTGAGTGGTTGGGGTGTTTGCCTTGGCTGAGGGTGTTGAGTGTGTGGAGAGGGAGAGGGTAGCTGGGTGTATTTATAACTGATTTTATGTGGTGTAGCACAGTGAAGTTCATTGTTGGTGAGAATAGTGACGAATGAATCATCTGACTTAGTATGAACAGGAGAGTTATAGGCAGAATATGGGACAAGAGTATTTTGGGAGTTTTTCTGGAATATGGACCAGGCTTAAGGGATGACTTGGTTGGATAGGGAATAGTTTCATAAGAATTTAGAAACAAGAATTATTGGAATCTGAGTTTGGAAGCCTGGTTCAAAGGAATCTCAAAGTTAAGCATGCTCAACTTGGAGAAACCTAGGTGGGTGACCAGATGGGAAGTTCCCTACTGGAAGGAAAATCACAGTCACCGGAGTTCGTATGACTGGAATATGGGTCTGGCTGGTCTTAGGTGGCCTGGACAGCATGATGGATGAGTAGTTGAAATTTGGGGCGATCAGATGATCGATGAATAGTAACAATGAATATTGACGACAAAAAGTTATTATAGATATCATCAATGAATAGTAACGATGATGAATAGTAACGAGGAATAGTGATTGTGAATAGTCGTATGCACGAACGATGAATGATGAATAGTGATGATGAACGAACGATGAACGATGAACAGGAACTATGAACGAACGGACGAACGGACGATCAGAATTTCGGCAACATAACGGCAGGACAAAGATTATCTGGAAGAACGATGAATATGGACTATGAACGAACGATGAACGATGAATAGGAACTATGAACGAACGATGAACGATGAATAGGAACTATGAACGAACGATGAACGATCGAATGATCGAACGAACGAACGATCAGAATTTCGGCATCATAACAGCAGGGAAAAGATTATTTGGACGAACGAACGGACGAACGATCGAAGGATCGGACGAACGAATGATCGGAATTTCGGCAGCATAACGGCAGGACAAAGATTATCTGGAAGAACGATGAATAGGGACTATGAACGAACGATGAACGATGAATAGGAACTATGAACGAACGATGAACGATCGAATGATTGAACGAACGAACGATCGGAATTTCGGCAGCATAACGGCAGGAAAAAGATTATTTGGACGAACGAACGGACGAACGATCGGACGAACGGACGAACGAACCATGAACGATCGGACGAACGATCGAACGATCGGACAAACGAACGAACAAACTAAGAACAGGGGACGAACGATCGAAGAACGATCGAACGATCCTTATGCTAGTGTGTGCTTGTGTGGAACATGGAGTGGGTGTGTGGGGGGGGAAGAGAGTTGCCATGAAATAGCTTGGGGTGGGATGAGAGGAGGCCCTTGCCCCTCTATTTATAGCCATGGTGGGGGGATTTGGGGGAGGGATGAGAGGATTAGTGGGAGGATGAGAGGATTAGTGGGCGATTAGCATGGATTTGTCTTGTATGAGTGTAATTAGCTTGTAGAGCTCAACGTATGACACTGAAGGCATACGTATACGTACGAGCATGAGGAAAGTTATGAATAAAATATTTATAGGGACTTGAAAAATGATTCTGAAGGTATTTCTCAAGAGGGAAAATACTTGGAGATATATTGGTGGAATATTTGAGCAGTATTTCTGGAAAGAACTTGAAGGGGGTTACTGGGGAAATATCTGGGCGGTATTTCTAGAAAGAATTTGAGGGGGGGGGTCACTGAGGAAATATTTTTAGGATATTTTGAGGAGGATTTTGGAGAGAATATAGACCACTATATTGTATTTGTTGATATCAACTCGTAAACAAATATTTTGAAATGAAATTTGAAATTCATTTTGAATTTAGAGCAAGTTTGAGAAAATTCCAAGATTTGAATTTTTGGGATGCTACACAAGGCTACATATTAACCCAACCAAAACACGTATATAAATATGACTCAATATTAAACCTAATCATTTCATATAAACCACCTTCGAGGTTTGATCGCGGTCGAGACGGCGGGTCGCGGACTAGACGACGGGGCGTGGGGTCGCGGGCGACACGACGAGTCGCGGCGGTCGAGGCACGGCGGCGTGGAGGGCATGACGACGGACGGGCAAGGGCGCGGTGGGGGCACGGGCGCGGCATACGGCGGGCAGGCGGGCGCGGCGAGGGGCGCGTCGAGGGGCGCAGGCGCGGGCGCGGCGAGGGGCGAGTGGCGAGGGGCGAGGGGCGCGAGCGCAGCAGGGGGCGGCGGCGCGGTGAGGGCGGCCGGGTGGGGCGCGTCGAGGGCGGCCGGGCGGGGGGCGCGTCGAGGGCGGCGGCGGCGCGACCGGACGGCGAGGAGCGCGGCCGGACGGCGAGGGGCGCGGACGGCGACGGGGCGGCGGGGCGGTAAGAGTGAGAGTGGGAGTGAGAGAGTGAGGAAGAAAGGGCTAACTGTCGGTAAGTAAACGGTCTTTGCCGAGTGACCGTGATCTGGCACTCGGCAAATATTTTTTTTAATTTTAAAATATACTTTGCCGAGTGCCCCCAATCCAGTACTCGGCAAAGTCCTCTTTGTCGAGTGTCCCCCAGTCGACACTCGGCAAAGATTATTTCACTACACTTTGCCGAGTGTCAACTATTTGACCCTCGACAAAGGCTTCTTTGCCGAGTGTCATCTCTAGACACTCGGCAAAGTACATTTTTTTTCAACCAAACTTTTTGTGGTATGTTCCTACACTATGTAGACCTACATGTACCATTTTGAGACAATTATAATAGAGTTTTCAATAGGTAGTAGATTTAGTTCGTTTATTTGAATTTCTTCGGAAAATTCAGATTTGAACTGCAGGTCACTCGAAACTTGAAAAACCGTGCATGCAAAAATGATATCCATGCTACTTAGCACAAGTTACGATCGATTTCAGGAGCGGACCAGAAACTTCGAGCAACATGCTCACTAAACATGGCCGGAAATGTTTAGTGAGCATGTTGCTCGAAGTTCCTGGTTTGCTCCTGAAATCGGTCGTAACTTGTGCTAAGTAGCATGGATATCATTTTTGCATGCACGGTTTCTCAAGTTTCGAGTGACCTGCAGTTCAAATCTGAATTTTCCGAAGAAATTCAAATAAACGAACTAAATCTACTACCTATTGAAAACTCTGTTATAATTGTCCCAAAATGGTACATGTAGGTCTAAATAGTGTAGGAACAATACCACAAAAAGTTTGGTTGCCAAAATTAAAAAAATACAAATATGTTTTGCTGAGTGTCCAAAGAAGACACTCGGTAAAGAGGTCTTTGCCGAGTGCCAGATATTTGGCACTCGACAAAGAAGCCTCTTTGCCGAGTGTCGACCTCGGCCCTCGGCAAAGGCTGACGACCGTCAGCTTTAGATTGGCCACTGATGACCCTTTGCTGAGAGCCGCCTTTGATGAGTGTCTGCCACTCGGCAAACGAGTCTTTGCCGAGAGTTTTTCTGTGCCGAGTGTCTTGCACTCGGTAAACCAGCTCGTTACCGAGAGCAGGACTTTGCCGAGTGCGGCTCTCGGCAAAGGCTGCTTTGCCGACTGCCCGAGAAAAAGCACTCGACAAAGAGGCTGGCACTGGGCAAAGGCCCGGATTCTGGTAGTGAAGGCAATAAGTCAACAGATAAGGCATGAGAAACCATCCAAATCCAAATATCCAACACGACAGGAAGCGGGATGCAGCCTAGCGCTTCCACATAGTATCATCCCACTAACTAAAAGAGGATGAGCGACCGACAAGTTATCATTATGTTTTTAATGAGTGATATACATGTTACAAAGTACATTTTTATCTTGTATACCTTAGCATTATTGACTATCTTCCCACAATTTTCATATTCATGTATGCGTATGAGCATGGATCTAAATCATTCAAGCACACATGTAGGCAAAGTTATCACTACTAAATCCTGTTTTATGGTGCTTATTCATATCATAATGACAAAGCTTAAAAGTTATATATGCGACATAAAATCCAAACGAAGTTAATAATTTACTACATTCGATTATGCTTAGTTTCCATTTGCTTGTAGAATTATCATCGATACCAAGAAGGGGCGGATTGAAAGGCCCTTGTTTGTATTTTGGTGAATAGGTGAAACTTAGGTGGATTAATATGTTTTTATGTTGAGATACACATAATTTAGTCCACATGTACACTAGAGTGAGCAACTCTAGCCATGTAGATAGAATGTTGGAAGGTTGTCACTACTAAATGATGATAATGTATACAAGATAAAGATGTACCTTTGTAACATATAAAATGGATGTTGACAAGTCGTGCCACGTTATAGCGCACTAATGAAAGTTTAGTGACTCAAGTGACACAACATTCAAGTTTGGGGACCCATGTAACACAACATGCCCCCAAGTGGATCTGACGTGGCCTGCCATGTTGGCATCCAATTTTGCAAACCCGGCTTTAGATGGTTTTGAATGACCCTACAAAGTTCGACGACCTGTTTTCCCGGTTTTCTATGTTTCGGGGCAAGGTGACACAACATGCCAAGTTCGTGGACCGCTAGTGTAGTTTACTTCTTTCTCGATCTTTTGGCTAAGTTGAAGTGTAATATTTGTTTTATTAGTTTAATATATGATATGTGTACCATATGTTCGCTTTGATATTAAATTTATTTTTTATGAGTATCAAATATAATTGTGTGTCATTGGTGCACGAGCATTGTACTAGTACTATATAAATTACTAGTTTTCATGGTTCCGTGGTTCTACAGTCGTCGTGTGTTATGCTTCCTCTTCCCTCTATGGTTCCACACTCGTAGTGTGTTATTTTTCCCTTTCCGCTTTATGCAAAAATAAGATAAACTTATGTATAAGTAGGAATTTAAACCTTAGATGTTACCTCCATATGTAGACCCACTTAACCAACATAATATACATATTTTATGTCCTATTACAAATTAAGTATACCCCATAACAATGCACAACATCTTACTCTTACTAGTTTTACTTTTATACGCACAATGATATGTTCACATTTCCAATTTTCTAGGTCCATTCAAAATTTGTTACTTCTCTAGTCCCAAAATGTTTGTCGCTATGGTATTTATGTTAGTAAAACTTTTTTAAGTTTGACTAGATTTATAGAAAATATTATCAATATTTGTATCTCCAAATAATTTTACTAAAAACATATTTAAATATATATATCTAATGATACTAATTTTGTACTATAAATATTAACATTTTATTGTATATATTAGATCAAAGTAAAAATGGTTGAATCATTAAAAAGTGAGAACGACGGATATTTTGGGACGGAGGGAGTATTAGCTATGGACGGCTTCTAGCTAGAAAACGATGTAGTGCCGCTATTTCAAAAAAATTCATACGGTGAATCGACCTTAAACACACTAGTAGAAAATAGCTCTATGCCTGCTGTGGGCACTACTTTCTACAGGCAATTTTGGTTATCAAGACAATGAAAGTAAAATGGCTGGCCATACTCAAGAACCATCAGTGGAAACACCTTTGCACTTGTCGTTTTTCTTTAAAAATCGCAAGTGCAAATCGTGCATTTCCACTTGGCGGTTTTCTTAATATTTGTGCTAGCGGTTCCTTAAGAAATCTATCGGTGCAAATTCTTGATTTATACATGCGCTTTTCTTAAGTACCTGTTAGTACAAATATGATTTCTACTGGTGGTTTTTAAGGACATGTCAGTACAAATCATTTGAGGTTTTGAATTTTTAATGACATCGTATGAACAAACCACCAAAATAAAAGTTGTATATCTCTAAAAGTTATGAAACTTTGTAGTTGATAACTTCCATTTAAAACCATTTGAGCTCCCAAAACTGCATCTAAATTTGTCAAATTTGAAATACAAATTCTGGAAACGATCTCAGATGGATAATGTACCAAGATAAAATTTCTAGATCTTGAAAAGTTTTTTAAACTTTGTAGCTGACAACTTTTTTGTTTGAATTCGTTTAGGGCCACAATCAATCGATTTACACTCAGTTTGTTATAATATGTGGCCAACAAAACAACAATTTAGACACAAGTGAATGATGAGTGAAATGGTAGAAGAGACTATGCGCGAGGGTGACGTTGGGGCTTTGAATCCCAATGGTCGCAAAGCATGTGAAAAATGTCGCGATGGGCAGGTCGGGGCCTCCCCTAATTAAATATTTTTGTTATTTTCAAAATCGTGTTTATATTCCCTGATAATAATTTGTAGTGAAAATTTTCTTAACTAAAACGTCAATGGAAATTGATTTCTAGTAGCAGTTGTCTTAAGAAAATGCTCGTACAAATTCTTTTTCAGAAAATATAATCCAGGTTTTCAAAATAACAAAAAATTATTTTAATCAGGGGAGGTCCCACCTGCCCGTGGTGGCATTTTTGCACCAAATTTGCATGGATTTCCACTGGCGGTTTTTAGTTAACCGTGTTGTAGACAAAACCATTTCTACAGGCCTCTAGTGTTGGCGGTTCTTAAAAACGTTGGTGAAAATGGGTTACGAATAGCCTTTATAGAGCTTCTTTGTACTAGTGACATTAGACTCTGGAGCTTATTGAACTGTAGTCACTACTGGAGACAACTTCTTTGGTGAGTGCTTTAGGCACTCGGTAAATCCCACAAAACTTTGGGCATAGACTTTACCGAGTGTAGCTCTCGGCAAAGAGGTCTCGATGAACTGTACATCGGCAACAACTTATTTGTCGAGTACTTTTTGTAGGGTTGCCGAGTGTCGCACGATACTCAGCAAAGAAAAGTCATTGTCACAGCGCCAAGTGACGGTGATGAACCTTTGCCGCGTGTTACCTCTGACACTCGGCAAAGAAGCCCCCTTTGCCGAGTGCCTGCTGGACTGGCACTCGACAAAGAAGGCTATAGTGGGCCACTTTGCCAGTTTCTTTGCCGAGAGCTCCTAGGGGCACTCAGCAAATAAGCCCCCTTTGCCGAGTGTCTGCTGGCCTAGCACTCGGCAAAAAAGTCTAGTGGGCATGTTTGCCAGTCTCTTTGCCAAGTGTTCTGGGAGGCTTCTTTGCAAAGAGCCGAATTCCGGTAGTGACTTAGCAAAGGGTGCTTCTTTGATGAGTGCTAGGACTACAACACTAAGCAAAAAAGCTTTACCGTTTCCAAGGTATGCCTTCTTTAATTTGCCAAGTGCTATGGTCATGGCACTTGGCAAAGTACCTCTTTGCCGAGTTTAACACTTGCCAAAGTGACCAAAAAACCCCTTTTTATTTGTTTTTATTATTACATCTAAACAAACAAAAGATATATATATATATATAATTGAAATCACATATATCATAGAATCAATACATGTATCACCAACACCATATATCTCACAAATATCACAACACCAAACAAGTTTCACAAACATAAGTCTCCAACACTCACAAACATAAGTCTCAAGTATCTCACAAAGTATTACCAACAACAAGTTCAGACCAAGTTTCACAAATAAGTTTCACAAACATAAGATCATCAGCGAGGTGGGCGGCTGGACTGGTTCGGCGATGGGCTGGGTGATCCATGAGGGTTGTTTGATGTCGACGATTGTCGCTGCATAGAAAAGAGATTGCATGTGTGAGACCAGATGAATATATATCATGCAGGACTAAAATTTTGATACTTATATGAGTATGGAACTGAGTAGGGTCAGCTGGAGGAAAAAACGGAGGTGGTGGAGCAAGACCTTGTGCGGCGCCAAAGCACTACATGTACTGGAACATCTCCACCATCCTCTACTGATCCGCCAACTCTGCCTCCCGCTCCTCCCCCATCCTTGCCTCTAACTCCATCCATTCCCTCCCCTCTTCTTCTAGCTAGGCTTGTAATATTTCACTCCAATGTTATAATAATGCAAAGAGAAGGTGTCGGGTATCATACTTAGGGGTACCCATATTGTGCCCATAATCATACCTAACACCTAAGTACCAAAAAATCAGAAAACATGTTACCTAGGATCAAGCAGGATTGAACCATGATTTGCCCAATGCCCCGCTCGACGGTCGCTCAAAACTATGCCTCGCTCGAGCCCATCCTCGGGTGGAGGCAGCGTCTAGGAGAAATCCTCGTCTTGTCCGAGCCCCCCTTCTCGGAAAGGCAATTTCCATCTCACCCAAGCTCATCTTGGACAGAGGACGTCCTCGGGCCTAGCCTCAACCAAATGAACGAGAACTGTGGAGACGTGCGCATTAAATGTGATGATTCGGATATCTACTCCATGTGACACCATAGTCAAATAGGGGACGATGGGAGCGAGGTCCCATCTACTTTAGCCAACTACGATGACGCACGCCCTCGAATAACGGACACTACTCCCCTACTCCAGCCACTGTTCTCGAACAACTCCGGATGGGACATGTGTGTGTCTAGGCACAACCTCGCCCTTGGGAGAGCACTCCGCATTGCCTAAATACGACTTCAGCCTCGGGAGAAGGCTCCGCCTCGCTTGAGCTCCACCTTGGCCAACTGCCCTAGCAGTAGCCACCAACTTCCCGCGAATCCCACAGGAGACCATTGTGGTGACTATCCTAACACTCCCTACACGACTGCATGCCCCAGCGTAGGTCCGACCATGGCCTTAGGAGGAACCTGCGCCTCGCCCGAGTATAGCCTTGGCCTAGATAACAATGATGAAAGGACAACCGACGTCACCAACCTCGGCAGAGACAATTGACAACGGGATTGGTGACAAATCTGCTTTACTCCATACAGGACGACTTACCATGTGCATTTCCCCATGCTTATCACTATTCCAACAACTACAACTCAGACAACACATCCACGAGATAGGCTTGGGTATGCATCCGTGCCCCTGATCCTGGCCTCGGCTCTCTACTTAGTTCAGATGCAAGATACAAGGGCCGGATGTTCTCCCTCTGGTCCAAGACAACCACAAGGTCAAAGGCCATTTCGGTGGCCATGCTGTTACAGGGGCTCGAACTCGCCTCCTCTCCCATTTACGACAAACCTTGGCGCTCCTGGGATCCCTCCTTGAGGCTATAAAAGGAGGAGTCCAGGGCTTCCAAGGGACAGAGGAACACTTCATAGGTTTTCACCTCCACAACCGATATTGGCACTTGCCTCAATCATCTTTAGAGACTTGGGATCCACTCCCTCTCTCGACTAGCTTGTACCCCCTACTATAAGCACCTAGGTGCAAGATAATATAAGTCTCATCCCCCTCTGCTGGAAGTAGGGCCTTCTATTGCCCGAACCAGGATAAAACTTGTGTCTTCTTGCATCACCCATCTGGACCAGGGCACACAACACTTATTCACTAGTTGGTTAGGATCCTCAGGTCAAAACACTGACATAAGGTATATAACTCAATGAATGATGAGGCACAGAAGCACTAACCGGGAGTTCCTGGATGCGATGTTGTGAGCTTTGCTGCTGAGGTTGTATGGCTAGGCTCACGCTCGTGCTCCTTGCTCGCACCTAAGACAGATTGGGAGTGGACGACGAGTCGATTGCCCTATCGGCAATCCAGTATCGCCCATGCCTCTTGCCTCCTTCGACCTTCCTGAGGACATCTTCGTCGATGTCCTCGGTCCTCAGATCGTAATCTGGCCCATGGACCTCCATTGCCATGACGGTGTACTAACCGAGGTGGCTGTGGACAACGAGGTTGTTGTAAGCCTTAGGCCCGTCCTTCGAGTTGTAAGCTGAGAAGACGAAGCAAGGCTAGCCACCATTTGACATTGAATGCGAGAGAACCAACGAGATGGTTAGAAATCATGCCTAATCGAAAGTTAGACTAAATTAAAGAGAGGGCATACTCATGCTTCCGCGTATTTGCTGAGGTTGCGGCTGCCTTGGTGGTGGCAGGTACCTTGCATCATCAAACATCATTCCGAGCTAGCGTTGTGCACCACGTCCCACTCGGTCGAGCACCACCTTTGCACCATTTGTTCCCAGCACTCAGGATGTGCAATGCACCAATAAGGAATCATCTACAAAAAACAAGTACACAACATATCAAAAGATAAAATTAAGCATATTTAATATCAATATTAATGTTATGTATTTACCTACAAGTACTGGTACGGAGTCAACGACATGGTCTGGGCGTCCTTCTTGCTCACCTTCTCCTCAAGGACGGAGACATGGTAAGCGATGATGGCCTAGATGCGCGCCTTATAGTGCATGTCCATGACGAGCTTCTTACAGCTCGCGTAGCCACCACATCGACCCCTGGCCTCATATCCATCCTAGCATCTGAAGAAATCCTGCATACAAAGAAGATGTATCCATACATTATTTCAAGAATGTGCAACGCATGTGATGTATTAAACAATATAGTGCGAGGTAGACTTACTCACAGGTCTTGCTTCACCCGCTCCGCCTTGTTGTTGAATTGCATGTTGTCTCGATTCACTGCATCGGGGGCGACGGCGTAGTGGTCGGAGGAATAAGGTGGGTGACGAAGTCATCATTGCGGTGCCATTCGAGGTTGGCTTCGTTGTCGCAGGTGACAAACTGGGATTGGAGTACGGTAGTGTCGTCGTCGTTGTTGGTGACCAGCTTCTCGAGGTTAGCCCAACTGGAGTCCTGCATCTCGAAGTGGTCACACAACTGCTAAAGTAGCTTGGGATGTGCGGAGATGTTCTTTGACTGTGCTTCGATCTGCTTTGACTGCGCCACCAGACTTGTGGCGATGCTCAGATTCGACGCCCTGGCCATCTTCGTGTAACGGATGGATCGAGTAGTACCCTCTAGTCCCATCGATCAGTAGTCCGATACCAATTGTTAGCAGCTGCCAACACAGAGACGGGAATTTCATGGGTAAGAAGAATGAGATTGTTCTCAGTTTTTCATTAGGCCATTACAGAAGCCTTCCCTCAGCCAAATACTCACACCCCTCGATTACATGGACCACTCTAGGCCAAAACAATTTGGATTGGGCCTTCTGGCTCTATGGCCTGTGCTCCTGGCCTGTGCTCCTGGCCTATGCTCCTTAATCCACTTGTGCTCCGGCAACCTGGTGGGTGCTGACACATGGGTTTTCTAGGCGTAGTGATCGTCTTGTTGCCATGTCTCAAGAGGTGAATCCTGCTTCCCAGGTGTGGAACATCCTGATGATCCAATAGGGCTGTGGCCTCCTTAGCGCGCTCTGTAAACACAAATGCCATTTATTAGCTCTGTTGTCCGGTCAAAGCATGAGGATTTCAGGGCGCTCTTCCAGGATAATGCTTTCCTGGATGGCTTTGTTCCTGAAGTTGATGGACTAGAGCCCGAGGCAAGGTAGTACCATGTTTATTGCTTTCTATATATATATATATATATATATATATATATATATATATATATATATATATATATATATATATATATATATATGATGGTCTCCATATAGGCCGTCGGACATTAGTCAGTGGGCCCCATTGGCTCTCGTTATGTCCTTTAGCATGTTTAGTGGACAACCGCTGCATGTGGCCGTCGGACATAAGCTATTTTCGATGTCAGCCGTTAGATATAAGGCTATTTCTGACGTGATAAGGCCGAGGGACAGTTGTTGTGGGATGTAAGGCTAAAGCCGTCGAAAACAGCTTATTTCTGACGGTTTAAGCTGTCGGAAATTCCTTGTTTTAATGTTGTGATATATTGCAAGTTGGTTTACTTATGTCACCAGAAAACGTCCTCTGCTGAACGTCGCAGCATTGTAAGTTATTTGCAATAATCTTGTACGTTAACATACGGGGTACACTTACATATATGACCACATGTTGTGGTGATTTGCAACTTATCACCCTACACTTCACATATGTATCTCAACAAAAAGTTTCTTGGGATGATAGATGATGCAGTTTGTTGCTAGCAGGGCCCACAATATTTCACACAAGCGAACCCACAAGGATCAATGTAAAAATGCTCGCGGCATATATATACTACCCTACTTCGTCTTCCAACGCTTGAGAACATTTAGACAAAATTACAGGGATAGAGAATGCAATATGTATTGCAAAGAATTTTGAAAAAAAAATTATTGATAAGATAGTACTACTTACAACTTAGGTTTGGTTTTCACAGCGCTATTTAGATATAGTTTTTAGTGGATTCTGGTGTATGGGCCTGCCAGATTAGGGCTTGTTCCTTTTAGTGTCAATTCATATGAATTAAACGAGATTGAGTGAGTTTAGCAAATTAAAATAATTCTTAAAATTTTTCAATCACTTCTAATCCATGTGAGATATGAATGACCGAACAAGGCCTTACATGGATTTTCCAGAGGTGAAAGTGTCCTGACTGGCCAGCAAAGTGGCAACGCAGAGCAAGACTCTTGGGAATGTCGTAGAGCAGGGGTCCCGATGTCTCCTATGCTTATTGTATGCAGCAAACACAAGTGCTCACGGTGGATTTTGTGAATCACTCGATCATCTCTCTCAGCAAAATTAAACACACTTCTTTTCGCCATGGGTGTCCACACTACACTATACTGCGATCCATGGAGCTATATAGCAACAGCATCTATATATTGTTCAGCAATTCATTGAGTGCACCTACCGCTACATGAGAATGTAATGAGCTAGCTGTTCACATTGAGTCCCGTAGAACACTGGTACTCATTGATGTCGTACATACAAATAAGTGATCAGCAATGAGGTGAAACGTCTGAAGTCTGCGATCATCTTCTACTTGGGTTGGAGCATCAAGCATGGTGGCGTAACTAATGAAAATGGACAGTACGGAACCAGCTTGCTGAAATCCATTGGCCGATGATTTTTTTTTTTTTTTGAAATTCAACTGAACGATTGCTCAAAGTTTTCATTTAGCTAAGGAAGTTCTCGCTACGTACTTTTGTTTTTGAGCATGCTCTCGAGCAAATGGCAGATGAAGCACATGCATGCATAGACCTTTTTCCTAGCCCTAAGTCCCTCCGAATACATTTTCTCCAACTAACACCCCAATGGTATGAAACTAAAATATGATTTCCGGAGGCCCTTCACTTTATTTAATTAATAATGGGACACTTAATTTCGCGATATATATATGTATAATAATATCCATTTTATGGCAAGCTAATTTAGCTATGCAAAATTTGGACTTTATTGCTCATTTTTAAGATGTTAGTAACATTGTTTTTGTATAATGTGTTGAACACCAGATCTGCCAGCCGACAGGCCGAATGGTCTAGCGATGCGATGTAGCCCAGACCGTCCGTGAATATATTAGTGAATATATTAATTCAGGCTTATGTCTTATCCATTGCATGGTTATCCTAATAACTCATGGGAAATTGTTTGATTTCGTCTAGGAACGGGTCTAGATCCCATATATATATATGATAGAAGGGGTACGACCAATGGAATCAACAAACAATCGATCTATCAAACCAATTTTACCTTATGTATTAGATCCAGGAGTAGTTTAACCTTAGTTACAATTTCCCAACCTCAATTTTCACCTCTCTTTGACTCTATGCCGTCTAGATGTGCTTTGGATAGTCTGTCGATCCCGAATCAACCCTACGATCTCTCATCCTCGACGGGGTCTCTCACTACCGGAATCCGAGACTTTGCCGAGTGCCGGCCGCTTTGCCGAGTGCCTTTTCTCGGGCACTCGGCAAAGACGGCTTTGCCGAGAGCCGCACTCGGCAAAGCTTGGCTCTCGGTAACGAGCATCTTTACCGAGAGTAGGACACTCGGTACAGGTCCACACTCGGCAAATCCATGTTTGCCGAGTGTCGAACACTCGGCAAACGGGGCTCTCGGCAAAGGGCCGTCAGCGGCCGTCCCAAAGCTGACGGCCGTCAGTCTTTGCCGAGCGCCAACGGTTAGCACTCGGCAAAGAACTCTTTGCCGAGTGCCATACCTAGACACTCGGCAAAGTATATTTTTATTTCTTTTATTTTGTCTCCCAAACTTTTTGTGGTATGTTCCTACACTATGTAGACCTACATGTATCATTTGTGGACAATTTTAACAGAGTTTCAATCGTTAGTAGATTTAGTTCGTTTATTTGAATTTCTTCGGAAAATTTAGATTTGAACTGCAGGTCACTTGAAACTTGGAAAACCGTGCATGAAAAAATGATATTCATGTTACTTAGCATAAGTTACGACCGATTCCAGGAGCGGACCAAAAACTTCGAGCAACATGCTCACTAAACATGGCCGTGAACTTGCCATCCACATGTTTAAAAATTGTATAAAACACAAACAAAAGTCAGAAAATCATGAAACTTGTCCACGTGTCATGATATCATATGTACAGGTTGTGATAAAAAATTGAGAATGTTTGGACAAAGTTGTGAGACACTATGTGTAGAAACTTAAGAGAACTACACATGAAATCATAGAGTTTCAATGTGGATCTCTTAGGTTTGTACACATAGCGCGTCATAGTTTTCTCGAAATTTTTTCAATTTTTTATCACAACCTGTACATATGATATCATGACACGTGGACAAGTTTCATGATTTTCTGACTTTGTTTGTGTTTTATACAATTTTTAAACATGTGGATGGCAAGTTCACGACCATGTTTAGTGAGCATTTTGCTCGAAGTTTTCGGTCCGCTCATGGAATCGGTCGTAACTTATGCTAAGTAACATGAATATCATTTTTTCATGCACGGTTTTCCAAGTTTCGAGTGACCTGCAGTTCAAATTTGAATTTTCCGAAGAAATTCAAATAAACAAACTAAATCTACTAGCTATTTCAAACTCTGTTAAAATTGTCCACAAATGATACATGTAGATCTACATAGTGTAGGAACATACCACAAAAAGTTTGGGAGACAAAATAAAAAAAATACAAATGCACTTTGCCGAGTGTCTAGGGCTGACACTCGGCAAAGACTTCTTTGCCGAGTGCTAGATGTGTGACACTCGGCAAAGAGGAAGTAAAGAACCTTTGCCGAGTGCCGGAACGGGGGACACTCGGCAAAGAACTCTTTGCCGAGAGCCGCTGATCTGGCACTCGGCAAAGAATATTTTAATATTTTAAAAAAATCTTTGCCGAGTGCCGGATCACGGGCACTCGGCAAAGAAAGGAAATAAACTACCCGCGCGTTCTTCTTTCTCCTTCTTTCTCTCCTCTCACTCTCTCTGTCACGCGCCGCCGCCTGCGCCGTTCGCTCGCCGCCGCCTCCCCGTGCCTCCCCACGCCGCCGGCTCGCCGCGCCGCCGCCTCCCCGCGCCCGCCGCGCCCGCCCGCGCCGCCGCCTCCCCGCGCCCGCCGCGCCCGCCCGCGCCCGCCGCGCGCCGCCGGCTCGCCGCGCCGCCGCCTCCCCGCGCCCGCCTTGCCCGCCCGCGCCCGCCGCGCGCCGCCGGCTCGCCGCGCCGCCGCCTCCCCGCGCCCGCCGCGCTGAGACAACCCGTGGCCGCCGGCGCGCCACCGCCGGGGCGTGAGCTCGTCGGAGCGTCAGCGAGTCGCAACAATTCAGGTGAGTTTGTTACGGATATGATTCTCTGGATTATTCTCATTGTGGTTTGCGCACTAGTCCCTCTCACACCGACGGAACTAGTTGGGTCTACCGCCGGCGACGGTGCTGACTTGGAGTCAGCGTAAAACCTCGCGATGCCGAAATCTCCCAGAAGGGCGTTCAGGTCGTCGTCCAGGAGGATGTTGCTGGGCTTCAGGTCGCAGTGAACAGTCGGCCTCCCGCACTCGTGGTGCAAATAGTCCAGCACATCGGCTACGTTGACGATGATGTTCACTCTCTGAGAGAACCCTAGACGCTTCGGAGCTTTCTCGCCCGCCGCCGGCGCCGCTCTAGGGTGCAACCACGTGTCGAGGCTCCCGTTAGGCATGAACTCGTAGAGCAAGGCCTTGAACATGCCGCCCCTGTTGTCGACCGCCGAGCACGCGGTTCTGATGGGGAGAAGGTTGCGATGCTGGATGCTCCTCAGCGCTTCGCACTCGGCCAAGAAGCTCCTCTCCGCGCCTGGCATCTCGAGGTCGAAGACCTTCACTGCCATCTCCTCCTCCATTCCGTGCCCCTTTAACCTGCATCTGTACACTGACCCGTAGCTTCCTCTGCCGACCAGGTTAGACTCCGAGAAGGCCCTTCCACCAGAAAAGTTTCTTGACTCTCTGATAAGTTGCATGTATACCAGAATGCCCCCCCATGGCACTGTCATGTAAAGCTGCTATCAGTTTGGTTCTAAGGGCAGAGTTGGACCCTATCCAAATTTGGTCACCTTTCCTGACAATACCTTGCTGCAAGCTAAACCCTTGTTCATTTGGACTATGCACCAACAGCTGAGTAATTAACTCCTGGGCTTCAGCATCTGTCTCATAGGAATTCAAAATCTCATGATACCCCGCATCCATGATGAGTTTTGAATGCAGTTTTACCCTCATCCTCCTCTGCCATCCGAATCTAATGATACCCCGCAGTCATGTCTAGACTTGTGAAAAACTGAGTTCCTGCCAACTCATCCAGAATCTCATCCACCAAGGGCATGGGAAAACGGTTCTTGATGGTCATGGAGTTCAACCTTCTATAGTCAATACAAAACCTCCAGCCGCCGTAGCGAGCCAGCCCCGCTGGCCAGCCACAGCCACGCGAGCGTCCAGCGAGAAGTACTTCTCCGCGTGCTGCTTCGGGATCACCAGCCGGTTCAGCTTCCCGACGTCGCTCGGCGTCACCACCTTGTCGAACATGTGCTCCTTCTCCACCGTCGCATGCTGCTGCTGGTGGTGCTGGTTGTGCTCAGCAGCCGCCCTCTCCTCTCCGCCGCCCGACCGGGTCGCGGGCGGGGGAGTGGTGAACTCCATCGATCTCCGATCGACGACCGGCGATCGGTCGAGATCGAGCCGGCCGTCCGTCGAGGCAGCAAGTCGAACGTAGGCCGCAGCAAGTTGAGATTTTTTGTTACTGTGTGCATGTCAGCCATCGTGCTGTTAGTGTTATTTGCAGGTTTTAAAAACCTCAACGTACAGTGGAGGTGCTGTCGATTTTTTTTTGTATTAATAGACTTGTGTTTCTTTTTTACAGAGAAGATACTTGTCTTCCTAGCCGCTGCGGGTCTGCCTGCACCGCGTCGCGTCGCCACTGCACCGACCCGCCACAGCCCCACTAGCCTGACTCCACCGCCACCCTAGGTATAACCTCTATTTCCGCATCATGGTCGTAGATCACGTAACCCAGTTAGGCGTCTCCCGTTCGAAAGTGATACGGTGTAGATATGCAGATCTTTGCATATCTACAAATGTATCAGTTTCGAATTGTCCACGTTTTTTGGACAGCCCGCGGTTGCGTAGATGGTGTTAGTTTCCATGCTCTACTCCGGTCCGAGAAAGAGTTTCGGCGTCACCTCCCTGTTGTTCTCCGGACAGTACACTCTCCCTGCCAGGACGTGTATCCGGAGAACAGCGGGGAGGTGCTGCCGAAATTCTATCTCGGATCGGAGTAGAGCATGGAAACTAACTCCATCTACGCAACCGCGGGTGGGATTAGGACCTATCCTCACCTATTAGAAGGTAGGAACGTAGTGTACATGCATTACATGTCTATATTAAACTATACTCGGTTATATATGTTAGAGGATGGAGGACCGTGAGTGGATGTACACGGGCCGCGTTCGACGTAATGATGTCACCCCAGAATGGATTAGGAAGACCGATGCTTTCGTGGAACGGGCATATGGCGAAGCTGCTAAAGGAGCTAGCCTAGTCCCTTGTCCGTGCAGCAAATGTGACAACCGGAAAAGAAAACCAAAGAAGGCCATGGTAGAACATATTTGGAAGAATGGATTTACGCCGGACTATACTCGGTGGATCTTCCATGGTGAAGCGCATCGCACGAGAGAGGAGGTGGTGAGACAACGCGTCGAGGATTACGATGCTGATGCCGGGGTAGCAGACATGTTGAACGACTATCACGAGGCACAGTTCGCCGAAGGACGTACGGAGGACGAGCCAGAGGCGACCGCAAAGGCATTCTACGACATGTTTGACGCGGCACAGAAACCCCTTCACGGCAAGACAAAGGTTTCTCAACTGGATGCCATTGGGCGTATAATGGCGTTGAAGTCGCAGTATAGCATGAGTCGAGACGCCTTCGATGGTTTGTTGACAGTTATTGGCAGCCTGCTTCCGGAGGATCACGTTCTGCCAAAGAGCATGTACGAGGCACAGAAACTCCTTCGTGCACTCAAGATGACGTATGAGCAGATACATGCTTGTCCGAAGGGCTGCGTCCTATTTAGGAAAGAACACACTGAGGCAAAGTACTGTCCGAAGTGTAAATCGTCTAGGTTCATGGAGGTAGACTCTGGTGATGGACAGAAGAAGCAGCTCGACATCCCCGTGACAATCCTACGCCACCTTCCGTTCATACCGAGGATCCAGCGTCTATACATGACAGAGGAATCCGCGAAACAGATGACATGGCACAAAAAAGGCAAACGATACAATCCTGACAAGATGGTTCACGCATCCGATGGTGAAGCATGGACCCACTTTGATGCCATTCACCATGAGAAAGCCAAAGAGGCTCGACATGTTCGTGTTGCGCTGGCCACAGATGGGTTCAATCCCTATGGAATGACCGCTGCCCCATACACATGTTGGCCCGTGTTCGTTATCCCCATCAATCTCCCCCCCGGCGTATGCTTTCAAAGACAGAACATATTCGTGTCGTTGATAATTCCTGGACACCCGGGGAATAAAATGGGCGTGTACATGGAGCCTTTGATTGATGAATTGGTCCGTGCTTGGGAGGAAGGGGTATGGACGTACGACCGAGCTACGAAGACAAACTTCAAAATGCATGTTTGGTACCAGTACTCCATGCATGACTTTCCGGCGTACGGGCTATTTTGCGCCTGGTGTGTTCACGGTAAGTTTCCATGCCCAGTTTGCAAGGAAGCTCTTAGGTTCATTTGGTTGAAGAAGGGTGGCAAATATTCGTCATTCGATAAACATCGACAATTTCTCCCTCCTGACCATGCATTCCGACAAGACATCAAGAACTTTACGAAAGGTGTTGTGGTGACAGACCGCCCACCTGCAATGATGACTGGTGCCGAAGTTCGCGAACAGATAGATGGTCTCGTGGCCAACCCAGAAGGTGGTTTTGTGGGATATGGTGAGCAACATATGTGGACACATAAGTCGGGCTTGACTCGGCTCCCCTATTATGATGACCTGCTCCTTCCACACAACATTGACGTGATGCACACTGAAAAGAATGTCGCCGAGGCACTTTGGGCGACAATTATGGAGATTCCTGATAAGTCAAAGGACAACGTAAAGGCAAGAGTGGATCTGGCAGAGTTATGTGATAGACCAAACCAAGAGATGAAGCCGCCTAGTGGTGGTAAGACATGGAGAAGGCCTAAGGCCGATTTCGTCCTGAGCAGGGCCCAGAGGAAGGAAGTACTACAGTGGATCAAGATGTTAATGTTCCCTGATGGGTATGCAGCTAACCTTAGTAGGGGGGTGAACTTATCTACTCTGCGAGTCTTAGGGATGAAGAGTCATGACTTCCACATATGGATTGAACGAATTCTTCCGGCGATGGTTCGAGGCTATGTCCCTGAGCATGTCTGGCTAGCGCTTGCAGAGTTGAGCTATTTCTTTCGCCAGCTTTGTGCAAAAGAGTTAGCTCGGACCATGATTGCAGACTTGGAAAGGATGGCACCCGTGTTACTGTGTAAGCTGGAGAAGATCTTTCCACCCGGCTTCTTCAATCCGATGCAGCATTTGATTATTCATCTCCCATATGAGGCACGAATGGGGGGGCCCGTGCAGGGACGTTGGTGCTATCCAATCGAGAGATGTCTAAAGAGTATCCGAAAGAAATGTAGAAATAAATGCAAAATCGAGGCTTCCATTGCAGAGGCATACATACTGGAGGAGGTGTCAAACTTCACAACAACTTACTATGGTGACAAACTGCCGAGCGTGCATAATCCACCCCCTCGTTACAATGATGGCGGCAATGAATCGAACCTCAGCATTTTTCGAGGGCAACTCGGAAGCGCGAGTGGTTCGACCACCAAGACCCTGAGACATGAAGAGTGGCGCCATATCATGCTATATGTATTGACCAACCTTGAAGAGGTGACGCCATACATGGAGCAATTTATTCATGAATTCTGGCGTCGATCAAGGGACCCAACTCCACAGGAATATGATACCCTTCTTAGAAAGGGTGCGGGAAATGGATTGCCCGATTTCATTTCCTGGTTTAAACATAAGGTACGTGCTTAGTTTGTTATTCCAAATTGCTCTTACGTGCGAATAATATAACAATCTAGCGTGTTTGAACTTGCAGGGCCAAAGAGAGCCGTCTATGAGTGCCGAGTTGAGACAAGTAGCCAATGGCTTTGCCTATAGGGTCAGGAAATTTTCTGGGTATGACATCAATGGATACCGTTTTCGCACAACAAGCTACGACCAAAGTCGGCCCAATCGAAAAACCACGTGTTCTGGAGTCTTTACGCCCGGGCTTGACGAGGTCGAGTATTATGGAAGAATTGAAGAAATATATGAACTCAATTTTTATGGTTCCAAACCTCTTACTCCAGTGATATTCAAATGTCATTGGTTTGACCCTGAAGTTACGAGACGGACACATTCTAATCTTGGGATAGTCGAAATTCGACAGGATTCCACCTTAACAGGAGACGATGTCTACATTGTGGCCCAACAGGCCACACAAGTGTATTATCTTCCATATGCGTGCCAAACGAAACAACATCTTAAGGGTTGGGATGTTGTGTATAAGGTATCACCGCACGCTAAATTACCTGTTCCAAACGATGAAGATTATAACTTAGACCCGGACACATATGACGGAGAGTTCTTCCAAGAAGATGGGCTCGAAGGGCAATTTGAGATAGACTTAACCGAAGCGATCGGAATGGAAGTAGATATTGAAATGGTTGTTGATGACGAGGATGATGAGGTGCAAAATGAGAATGACTTAGAAATACTTGAAGGCAATGCCAATGACGAAGTTGTGCCTTCAGATGATGTTGACTATGAAATGGTTGATAGTGATGATGACACTTATGATCCGGCTAACCCGGACACATATGAAGATTATTTTTAATCGATGTAATGCTATATTTCATTTATTTTGCATATGTTTCTAAATACATATTTTTTTATCTGTGCTTAATTGTTTACTCTTAATTGCAGGTTGTTGGACAAAGATGGTGGGCGGTGGGACGAGGACGAGGAGGGGGAGGGGGAGGGGGAGGAGGAGCACCCGTAGGACGGAGGAGGAGGCGCAGCAGGACGACGCTGTACAGCAGCAGGTGGAGCAGCAAGCCGCTGTCGATGCGGCACAGCAGGACGACGACGATGCGGCGCAGCAGGACGACGACGATGCGGCGCAGCAGGACGACGACGACGACGCCGCCGCTCAGCAGGGCGTCTCAGGTTCTGGCTCCTCAGGTTCGAGGAGTATCTACCTGCGAGGTCCCGCGAGCCTACCTAAGCGACCCATTCTTCGTGACAGACGTCCCCTCATACGACCCGATGGAGAGAGGTAGGTAACTTTAGATGTTGTTGCTGCTTTTTCATATTATATGTTCAAATTAATAATAGAAACTAATACTTCATCTTAATCACTTCGACAGGTCTTGGATGGTTTTGGAGACTGCAGGGGGTCACGGCCGCAACCCCAATGGCATCCTCGGCCTTCTATGCCGGGAACACTTCCCTGGGCTTGTCGAGTACGCCGGAGTGACGAGCCCAGCGTACACCTTCGACCACTACGCCGTCGCCCCCGATGCAGTAGATCGGGACGGCAGACAATTCAACAACAAGGCGGAGCGGGTCAAGCAAGAGCTGTGGGTAAGTCTTTCTCGCACTATATTGTTTAATAAGTCGCATTTGTTGCATATTCTTTAAATAATGTATGGATACATCGTCTTTGTATGTAGGATTTCTTCAGGTGCGATGCTGGATACGAGGCCAGGGCGGATGTGGTGTCTACGACGTGCTGTAAGAAGCTCGTCGTGGACATGCACTACGAGGCGCGCATCCAGGCCATCGTCACTTACCACGGCTCCGTCCTTGGGGAGAAGGTGACCAAGAAGGACGCCCGAACCATGTCATTGACTGCGGACCAGTACTTGCAGGTAAATACAAAACTTTATTATTGGTACTAAATATGCTTATTCTTATCTTCTGATATGCGGTGTACTTATATTTTTTTAGATGATTCCTCATTGGTGCGCCGCGCATCCTGAGTGCTGGGAGAAGATGGTGCAGAGGTGGTGCTCGGCTGAGTGGGACGAGGCGCACAACGCTAGCCGGGAACGGCGTTTGCTGATGCAAGGTCCCTCCCACCATCAAGGCAGCCGCAGCCTGGGCAAATACGCGGAAGCATGGGTACGCGCTCTTTTTTATTTAGGTATATAACTTTCGATTAGACATGATTTCTAACCATATCGTTGGTTTTCTCGCAGTCGGCGGCACATGGTGGCGCGCCTTGCTCCACGTTCTCGGCATATGCCATGGCCCACAAGGGGAAGGCGACGTCCGACGTCACCTACAACCCGGATGACGGGCCCGAGGCGTACACCAACCCCGCCATCCACAGCCGACTCAGTGAGTACACCGCAATGGCCAAGGAGGTCCATGGGCCAGATTACGATCCGAGGACCGAGGACATCGACGGAGATGTCCTCATGAGGGTCGGAGGAGGCAAGAGGCATGGGCGGTACTGGATTGCCGACGGGGCAATCGACTCGTCCTCCACTCCCACTCTCTCTCAGGTGCGAGCAAGGAGCACGAGCGCGAGCCCAGCCATACGACCTCGGCAGGACACCTCACAGCATCGTATCCAGCAACTCCAGGTTATTCCTTATCTATTCATCGTTCATTAATTTTTATATATCTTCTCTTTGCATTATCGTAACATTAGGGCGAAATATTACAGACTCAGCTAGATGATGAGAGGAGGCAACGTGAGGAGCTGGAGAAGAGGATGTCGGATTTGTTCGCGTACGTGCAGAGCCTTGGCGCCGCACAGGGTCATGCTCCACCACCTCCGTTGTTCCCTGCAACTGACCCTGCTGAGTTCACTACTCCTGTGAGTATCAAAATTTTAGTACTGCATGATATATATTCATATGTTCTCACACATACAATCTATTCTCTGTGCAGCGTCAATCGGCGGCGTCGAACAACCCTCATGCTTCGTCCAGCCCTTCGCCGAACCAGTCCAGATGCCCACCTCGTTGATGATCCAGACTTGGTCTTGTGAGTGTTGGTGATGTTTGGCTAGACTTGGTCTTGTGAGATACTTGGTGATGTTAGTGATGATCCAGACTTATATCTGTTTTGTGATGATCCAAACTTATATTTGTGAGTGTTGGTGATGTTAGTTATACTTGGTCTTGTGAGATACTTAATGAGACTTATGTGCTGTGAAACCTGATTTATGTGGTGATATTTGTGATATATATGGTGTTGATGATAAATGTGTTGATTCTGTGATGCGAATGATATATAATGTGATGTGAATGATATATATCTTTTGTTTGTTTGGATGGAACAGCAAAAACAAATAAAAAAGGGACATCCTGGTCACTTTGCCGAGTGTAACACTCGGCAAAGGTCGCTTTGCCGAGTGCTATGACCATGGCACTCGGCAAAGAAGGAAACCTGGGAACCGGTAAAGCCATCTTTGCCGAGTGCTGACAATGGCACTCGGCAAAGAAGGAAACCTGGGAACCGGCAAAGATGTCTTTGCCGAGTGCCGTTGCCAAGGCACTCGGCAAAGGGACTGGCAAAGGGGCCCACTGGAGGGTTCTTTGCCGAGTGCCAGTCCACCAGACACTCGGCAAAGAAACCTCCTTTGCCGAGTGCCTACTAGGGCTCTCGGCACAGAGACTGGCTGTGGGGTCCACTAGACCAGTCTTTGCCGAGTGTCGCCGTTGGCACTCGGTAAAGGATCCGTCACCGTCACTTGGCGCCGTGACGGTGACTTTTCTTTGCCGAGTGCCAAATGGCACTCGGCAAAGTCTTTGCCGAGTGCCCGACAAAAAGTACTCGGCAAAGAAGCTGTTGCCGATGTACAGTTCGCCGAGCGTTCTTTGCCGAGTGTTACACTCGGCAAAGGCTTTGCCGAGTGTAAAATAGCCTTTGCCGTGTGTTTAGAACACACGGCAAAGAAGCTGATTCCGGTAGTGTCTCCCGGGAGACGAGATCTAGGTTCTACACGAAATCTTCTATGCATAGTGGTTCGCCACCTACACGCGGACGGTCCGCACACCCGTAAAGAAGAGCAGAGTTATCTACCCCATCATACACGGTCTGGTGACCTACCATAGACTGTCCAACAACCCATAAAGCCAACCCCAAGGTCCTGCATGTTGCATGAAGGCACTATGGTTCGTTAATATTTGGCCCAAAATACGCTAACATAAGTTTTGTTGACTCCACTAGGTACGAGGAGATCAGATCTATTAGATTGGCTACAATGGCCGGTTCCAAAGGTCCTTCTGACGTCTTTCATGACTAGGGCTGCAAACTAGCAAAGTCTGCCATAACTTAGCTCGGTGTGGCTCGCTGGTACAACGAGCTGAGCCTGTCAAGGCTCGGTAATGTGGCGAGCTTTAAAAACCAGCTTGGCTTAACTCAGGAGCGCAGGGACGGACGGATCTAGCGGTGGGGCGAGCGGGGCTCGAGCCCCCCTACCGTTTCGGATCTTATAGTGCCCCACTATAGTCTCCCCTAATCTAAAATGTATATAATATAATGTAGAATGAGCTTTTATACTGCAGCAATTTAGTTCAGTCCCTCGTAAACTTTTTTTTTTGGCTCAGTCACTGAAGGAACGGTTCGAGATCCCGCTCAAGTCAGCTCTGCGAGCCTGCTGCCCAACGTCCAGCAGCGAGCAGCCATGCGTGGCGTCCACGGGCTACTCCGCCTCTGCCTAGCGCCTAGCTAAGAGGCTACCTGGCGATCAGCCTTGGCGCCCAACAGGCCAACAGGCACCATTGGCCACTCCACGGCAGATGACAGCAATAGGCTAGCATGCAGCAACAAGCCAGGCAAGCGTCAATGCTCGACCGCCTGGTGGCCCTGGTGCATGAGCTGTTGAGATGGTGCCCTAGCAGACAGGGGAACAACCGCACAGGGTGAGGGGGCTTTGGCCGCTTGGCTTCGCTCCTCGGGAATTGGGATGGCGGCTCGGCGATGGTGGGGCGGTGGCGTCGGGACTCCGGAGTGCCTGGACACCTGGTCTGGTGGCTATTAGCCTAGTGAGCGCTTAGGCTTAAGGTTTAGCGTTGTGTCGTGTCTGTAGGCTGTACCTCAACGGAACTTGGACCTGCACTGCCCACAGGTGTCTGTTGACATTTGCAGTGACGGTCCTAACAAATTAGGAGCCTGGGTCAGATTTAATATAGGGATCTTATTATAATAATATATATAATACATATTGGTAATAAATACTTAAAAATATATCAAAAAATTATTCATCGTAAGAAAAAATATAAATATGTGGTTACGTTAAAATTGTCTTCTAACATTTTCTCGAAGCGAAGTCATTGATGATAGCATCAGTACCAATTTCATCTAATAATATTTTCTCAATGCATAAAATAGCCAAACCATTTAGTCTTTCTTGAGACATTTTGGACCTCAAATAATTCTGGATTGAAGCTATCGCTTAGTTACAAAAATAAACTTAAAGAATTAATACCGATTATGTGGCACCAATGAGCAAAGCGATAACGAGACAATATTAAACTGATGTATTACAAATGACCTGATGTAAAATTCCCAAAACAATCCATTTAAATATCTAAACACTAGTCTAATTAGTAATCAATAATCATCTAAAGCACAGAGAAAAATTATACCGCGAAACAGCGATCTGCTACTGCACTATTGATGCAGACTTGGTCTTGTGCCACGCGTGACTGCCTGACTGGATGACAGCAACCGAGGGCGGTGGCGCCGTTGTGGCCGCGATGAGCAGAGGCGGAGACGGAGGCAAGCGATGTGCCATGCAGACTTTGGCAAGCAAACACGACGGCCGGCGCGAGATTGCCGTTTTGTTTCCGTGATCTGCTCCTGGCGGTTTATGTTCCCAAGGAAGCAAAGCAAGGCCTCGGCAGGAAAGCAAGTGCATGTCATTTTGATTCTGATGATGAGGCCCAATCTGTGTTGTCGATTTAATTGATACGTGTACTGATATGGTGTCAGGAGTGGGGCCCCATCATTCCGGGGGCACGGGGCGACCGCCCCGCGCGCACCCCTCAGGGCCGTCGCTGACATTGGGCTTGCCGTCTTGGGCCACAGCCCATAGGCGCATGGTGGCAGGCTTGCAACTACGCTGGCGAAGCCGGCTCACGAGTGGCTCACCAGCTCGCGCGAGCTGGCTTGACTTGGCTCTAGGAATTTCCACTAGTACAAATAAGCTCAAAGCCTGCGGCACGTTCAACTTTTCACTGGCGGTTTCCGTTATCAAACGTCAGTGAAAGAAACAGGTGGGCCCGGCTTTAAAAACCGCCAGTGGAAACCTATTTCCACTGGCGGTTATCTTAACACAACCGCCAGTGGAAATAGGATGTTTCCACTGGCGGTTGTGTAACACAAACCGCCAGTGAAAATTGATTTCCACTGGCGGTTATCTTAACATAACCGCCAGTGGAAACATCCTATTTCCACTGGCGGTTGTGTTAAGATAACCGCCAGTGGAAATCAATTTTCACTGGCGGTTTTTAAAGCCAACCGCCAGTGAACTGTCTGTTATAAATACCCCTCTTCTTCCCCGACAGTGAACTGTATGCTCGCAGCCAACTTCTATTGGAGGCGATTTTGGAGGTCCAGATTTCACAAAATACATGGGGAGAGGTTTTGATCTTCATTTTTTGGAAGAAGATTGCTAAGAAAGGTTGGTTTATGTTGCTAATGTCAATTTTTATTCATTATTGCTCAATTTTAGCCACATTTTGGATCTAGGGTTTCACCATTTGAGAGAGAGTGTATCCTCTCTCAATTTTAGCCACATTTTAGCCACATTTTTGCTCTATTCGCTCAAATAAAGTTGTTTAATATGGTTAGATTTTGTCTATCCTCTCTCCTTTTTCATGTTTAGTTCTCAAATCAGTTTATCCATGACATATTAAGTTGTTTAATGAATGGTTCATGTGTTGTGTGGAGAGAGAAGAAGATAGGTTTGGTAATTAAGATTGTTTTTATTAGTTGCTATGAAAGGTTGGTTTAATTATGTTTTAATTGCCAATTATTGTTCATCTTTGCTCAATTTTGGAACTAGGCCTTCACCATGTGTTAGAGAGAAGAGTATGGCTAGGAAAGTTTGGTTTTATGTTCCTCTTGCCAATTTTTGTTCATTTTCCTTAAATTTAGCCACATTTTGGATATAGGGTTTCACCCCTTCATCCTTCCCGACAAGAACTATAGCTCGCAGCCCAACTTCCATTAGAGGGCCAGATTTCACAAAATACAAGGGGGGGTTATCTTTATTTTTTGGAAGAAGGTTGCTAAGAAAGGTTGGTTCTTGTGTGTTTATGTTACTTTTTTACAGGTGGTGATGGAGAGGACATCCTGGATGTATAACTTATCAAGGCTAGATCCATCATACATATCCGAGGTCCATAGGTTTATTGATGTCGCTACGAACCATGCTTGGAGAACAAAGACAAAACACATATATTGTCCATGCATGGACTGCAAAAATGCTGCTGTATTTAATGACACAGAACAAATCATATCTCATCTGGTATGCCGAGGATTTATGAAGGATTACACAATTTGGACAAAGCATGGAGAGGGTAGCTCTTCGCCTTATACGACTGGAAACCCTGAGAACATCGACGACAGATTTCAGTTCGTTCACGAGACACACCAACCTCTTCCACAGAGCGAACATGTAGTGCAAAATGTTACTGATCATGGTTACGCTGGAGGAAATGAACATGATAGACCTCATGTTCTGCCAAGTGTTATGGATGAGGAAGATGCAGAGTTGCTAGAGGCAATGTTGCGTCGTCATACAGATCAATCGATGTTCTTAATGAAAGGTATGGAGTCCCTGAAGAAGGCAGCAGAAGAGCCTTTGTACGACGAGTCTAAGGGTTGTACCAAAGAGTTCACGACGCTCCGGTCTGTGCTAAAGCTGTTGATGTTAAAAGCTAAATATGGTGTGTCTGATGCTGGCTTCGATGCGTTCTTGAGTATTATCGCAGACATGCTTCCAAAGGAGAACAATGTGCCTGCTAACACGTACTATGCAAAGAAACTAATCAGTCCGCTCACTATGGGTGTGGAGAAGATCCACGCGTGTAGAAATCACTGTATCCTTTATCGAGGTGATGATTATAAAGACTTGGAGAGCTGCCCAAAGTGCGGTGCAAGTAGGTACAAGACGAATAAAGACTATCGAGAGGACGAAGAGTGTGTTGCATCCGTGTCTAAAGGGAAGAAGCGAAAGAAAGCCCAAAAAAAGACTTCAAAATCCACGAGCAAAGAAAAAGAAGTAGACTATTATGCGCTCAAAAAGATTCCTGCTTTGGTGATGTGGTACCACCCCGTCGTCGATCGATTGAGGTGTTTGTTCGCTAATCCTGAGGATGCCAGACTTATGAGCTGGCATGCTTCTGATGAGCACAAAAACGATGGGAAGCTTCAACATCCAGCCGATGGGAAGCAGTGGCAAGATTTCAATGACAACCACCGAGACTTTGCCGATGAACCGAGAAATGTTAGGTTCGCACTAAGTACTGATGGAATGAACCCATTTGCTGAGAGGAGCAGCAAGCATAGCACATGGCCGGTGATCCTCACCATATACAACCTTCCTCCATGGTTGATGCAGAAATGGAAGTACATTTTGCTAACCATCCTTATTTCTGGACCTACACAACCTGGAGTTGACATGGATGTATTTTTGGAGCCCTTAATGGAGGATATGAAAATATTGTGGGAAACGGGTGTTCAAATGTTGGATGAGTATCGTAAAGGTTCATTCACGCTGAGAGCAATTCTTTTTGTTACGATCAACGATTACCCTGCTCTCTTCACATTATCAGGCCAGTTTAAGGGAAAGGTTGGTTGCACAGTATGCATTGATGGAACTGCTTACGTATCCCTTGCTGCATCTAGGAAGATAGTTTACATGAGGCACAGACGCTTTTTATTGGAAGGACACAGGTACCGCATGAGAAAGATGGATAAGTACTTCGACAATAATGGTGAACTACATTCTACTGCTCCATCGGGTAACAATAGAGGTCATAGAGTTTTTGAAATAGTCAGGAATATCAAGTTTGTTTTCGGGAAGAAGACAAAAGACGGAAAAACAAGGAAGGATGTCAAACCAGCTTCGGGGGCTATATTCAAGAAGAAGTCTATTTTCTTCGAGTACTTGCCTTACTGGAAAGAGTTAGATGTGCGGCATGCGATCGATGGTATGCACGTTCAGAAGAACGTGTTTGAAAGCATAATGGGCACCTTGCTAGACATAAAGGGCAAAACAAAAGAAGGGCTCAATTCACGCATGGACTTGGTAGATTTAGGCATAAAAAAGGAACTGCATCCCGTTCTTCAAGAAAATGGGAAGTACCATCTCCCAGCAGCAAGCTACAATCTCAATGTAGATGAGAAACATGCGATGTGTGTTTGGCTCAAGAATTTGAAAGTCCCATCCGGATTCTGCTCTAGCATACGGAGTATTGTGTCAATGAAAGACCTGACAATCACCAACTACAACTCACATGATTGCCATGTCATGCTGACTACATTCCTACCTATTGCCATCAGGGCTATAAATCCTTTGTTTTTAAAGATGGCAATCACACGGTTGTGCTACTTTTTCAACAGGATTTCACAAAAGGTAATTGGTCGTGATGAGTTGGCATCTCTTCAGGAATTCGCAGTGGAGACAATATCACAGTTTGAGATGTGTTTCCCTCCATCGTTCTTTGATATTATGGTGCACCTTGTGGTGCACTTGGTGCCACAAATAGAGGCATTGGGTCCTATGTACTTGCATGAAATGTGGACGTATGAGCGTTTCATGTCAATACTGAATGGCTATGTATCAACCCGTGCTCGTCCCGAGGCATCCATGATAGAGGGGTACTGTACCGAAGAGGCCATTGAGTCCGGAGGTCCATTCTGCAATAGTATCCTAAAAGACCAGGTTGCAATAGGTCTGCCTTCGTCACGACACGAGGGTAGACTGTATGGAAGCGGGAGGATGGGACGGAAATCTTTCATCCCACCGGATTACGATATAGTACTTGAGGCACATCAGAGCATCATACATCAGCTAACTATAATGGAGCCATTTATCCAACAACACATCAATGAGCTTCGCGAGCAAAATCCTGGGCATACGGATGATTGGGTAATGAAGCAACATAAGCAGCGGTTCAACACATGGCTAATGGTGAAGGACATTCCACGTGGAGAAACAATAGAAGAACAAACCATCAAGGGCTTGGCATCTGGACCATCACGCCAGGTCACAACATGGCAAACCTATGACATTAGTGGATTCACATTTTGTACCAAGTCCAAGGACAAAAAGAGCATGTCACAAAACAGTGGTGTTCGATGCGAGGCCATAGATGATGAAACTGGTGAGATTATTACATATTTTGGCTTTATTGAGGACATATGGGAACTAGACTATGGTACATTTCAGATCTCGGTTTTCCGATGTCAATGGGTTGAAGACAAACATGTCACGGTAGACAACTATGGGGTCAGAGTTCTTGATCTAAGTAAGGTAGGTTACAAAGATGACCCATGGATCCTTGCTAATCGTGCTGCACAGGTCTTCTATGCTGAACAGATCATTTCTAACAATGAGAAGAAAAGCACCGACAAACCGAAGCATGTAGTTTTTCCTGGAAAACAACAAGCTATAGGAGTTGATGGTGTATCTGATTTAGAGAATTTTAACCAGTTCAACGACATGTCTCTTTTCATAGACCATCCAACCAAGATAAGGAGCGTTGAGCGAAGCATCCCACGCAATTCGTTGCCCTGGGTACGCCACGATGGACAAGGCAGAACAATAGCTTCCTAGATTATATACTTGTCATGTAATTGATTATTGTTAGGACTTGTCATGTAATTGATTATTGTTAGCGACAAACCGAAGCATGTAATTGTCTTCATTCAATTTTCGTGGCTACCATTTACAATTTTACATGACTTTCTATTGACTTTATAGAGAGAGAGGAGAGGGAGAGAGAGGAGAGAGAGGAGAGGGAGAGGAGAGAGAGGATGGAGAGGGAGAGGGGAGAGAGAGTGGAGAGGAGAGAGAGGATGGAGAGGGAGAGGGGAGAGAGAGTGGAGAGGAGAGAGAGGATGGAGAGGGAGAGGGGAGAGAGTGGAGAGGAGAGAGAGGATGGAGAGGGAGAGGGGAGAGAGAGTGGAGAGGAGAGAGAGAGGGGATGGAGAGAGAGGATGGAGAGGGAGAGGGGAGAGAGATTGGAGAGGAGAGAGAGGATGGAGAGGGAGAGGGGAGAGAGAGTGGAGAGGAGAGAGAGGATGGAAAGAGAGGAGAGGATGGAGAGAGAGGAGAGAGAGAGGGGATGGAGAGAGAGGATGGAGAGGGAGAGGGGAGAGAGAGTGGAGAGGAGAGAGAGGATGGAGAGGGAGAGGGGAGAGAGAGTGGAGAGGAAAGAGAGGAGAGGTAGAGGGAGAGAGAGGATGGAGAGAGAGGAGAGAGAGAGGGGATGGAGAGAGGTAAAAGTATACTAAACAATATATAAAAGTATACTTAATATAATATATAAAAAGTGAAGTAAAACAATATATAAAAAACTATGTTAATAATAATAAAAAACTATTTCTACTGGCGGTTGTCGTTGACAACCGCCAGTAGAAATGGCTTCCACAGACTGTAGAAGCCATTTCTACTGGCGGTTCTCTATGACAACCGCCAGTAGAAATAGTTTCTACTGGCGGTTCTCGTTGTCAACCGCCAGTAGAAATGGCTTCTACAGTCTGTGGAAGCCATTTCTACTGGCGGTTCTCGTTGTCAACCGCCAGTAGAAATGGCGCCTATATAAAGGGTGGCGCGCGGGGGCCGAAAAATTTACAAGTCCCTGGCGCCAGTTCACTTCAAGACGACGCCGTCAGGCTGCTGGATTTCGACCCCGAGGGTTTCGCCGGCGATCGTCCCCGCGCCCGTCCCCATGCCGCCATTCCCGCCCCCTCACCGCCGTCTCCAGGTTTCTTTCTCTTTCCCCTAATCTGCCGTACCTCCGCCGTCTACCGCGCCGGCAGCCGCCGCCGCCGCGTTTAGTAAACCCTAGGGCACGCGCCGCCGCCGAGAGGGAGGAAGAGAGAGGAAGGAGAGGGAGAGGGAAGAGAGAGGAGGGAGAGGGAGAGGGAAGAGAGAGGAGGGCGCACGCGCCGCCGCCGCCGAGAGGGAGGAAGAGAGAGGAAGGAGAGGGAGAGGGAAGAGAGATAGAGAGAGAGAGGAGGGAGAGGAGAGAGATAGAGAGAGGGAGAGAGATAGAGAGAGAGGAGAGAGATAGAGGGAGGGAGAGGAGGGTGAGAGAGAGAGAGGAGGGAGAGGAGAGAGATAGAGATAGAGAGAGGGAGAGGGAGAGAGATAGAGAGAGGAGGGAGAGGGAGAGAGAGGAGAGGAGATGAGAGTATTCATACAATACTTATTTTTATTCATATGTGTGTTCATATGTGTTCAAATGTATGTGTTCAATATATATATGTGTTCATATGTGTTCAAATGTATGTGTTCAATATATATGTGTGTTCATATGTGTTCAAATGTATGTGTTCAATATATATATGTGTGTTCATATGTGTTCAAATGTATGTTGAATATATACATTGTAATTTTATCCGTCACAACTCGATAATATACGTATCCGATCCGATCCTAATTCGATCTGAACTCGATAATTTCCGTACGACTCTCCCTCTCTCCCTCTCTATACGTCCTATGCGACTCTCCCTCTCCTCGTCCTATACGACTCTCCCTCTCTCCCTCTCTATACGTAACTCGATAATATCCATACGATTCTCCCTCTCTCCCTCTTTATACGTCCTATGCGACTCTCTCCCCGTCCTACACGATACTATACGACTATACGATACTATATGGTTAGGGTTTAGGGTTAGGGTTAGGGTTAGGGTTATGGTTAAGGGTTAGGGTTAGGGTTAAGGGTTATAGTTAGGGTTAGGGTTAGGGTTAAGGGTTAGGGTTTAGGGTTAGGGTTAGGGTTAGGGTTAAGGGTTCGGGTTTTGGGTTAAGGGTTTTGGGTTAGGGTTAGGGTTAGGGTTAAGGGTTATAGTTAGGGTTAGGGTTAGGGTTTAGGGTTAAGGGTTCGGGTTTTGGGTTAAGGGTACGGGTTTTGGGTTAGGGTTAGGGTTAAGGGTTTAGGGTTAGGGTTAGGGTTAAGGGTTAAGGGTGATAGTTAGGGTTAGGGTAAGGTTTAGGGTTAGGGTTAGGGTTTGGGTTTTGGGTTAGGGTTAGGGTTAAGGGTTTAGGGTTAGGGTTAGGGTTAAGGGTTATAGTTAGGGTTAGGGTAAGGGTTTAGGGTTAGGGTTAGGGTTAGGGTTAGGGTTTAGGGTTAGGGTTAGGGTTAGGGTTCGGGTTTTGGGTTAGGGTTAGGGTTAAGGGTTTAGTGCCCGAGGATGTATTTAATTATACTATTTGTTAATATGAATTTAATTATTGCTTACGTTAATATGTGTTAATATGTATTTAATTATTGCTTATGTATTTGTATATATATAGCTCAATGAGTTCTCCGATCAAGGACCAAGGATTAGTGCCCGAGCACATGGACAAGAGTGTTGCTCAAGAACAATCCAGCAGTGAAGGATATGAAACGCCTAGCGACCCTTTTCCTACCACTAGCATAGATAGGGCCGCTCTCCATGAGTTGCAACGTGACCCTACTTATGATCCACGAGAAGCTGAGGTAAAAGTACGCATCTTTAGCTTCGTATGTGTACCCTACTGATTTCACATGCATGATCTCTTGTGCATTTTATTACATGAATAGGAGGTCGTGTCTGAATTTCGTGCGATACTCGAAGAAGCCGTGGCACGATACGAAGACGTACCGGAGCCGACCCAAGACGCACCGGAACAGACCAAGACAACAACCGAGACGTCAAGGAAAAGGAAGCAGAGCGATCGAAAAAGAGGTGACAGGGGGTTGAACAAGTTTCCCGACAAAACATACAAAATCTCAGACGTGAGCCCGAAAGGTCAGCCCCTAGCTCCAGAAGAGGCACTACCTAAGTTCCGGAATGCACTTGGGTTTTTAGTTAGAGATAATCTTGACATAACAATACGACAGTGGAGAGATGTGTCAGATGATGTCAAGAATCAAATATGGAATAAGCTATTAATGAGGTTCGTTCTGCCTCGGGGTTCAGAAGAACTCGTGAAGGAATACACGATGAAGCAGCTTGCAATCAATTTCCGAAACTGGAGGTCTGAGATGAACACAAAGTTTGCAAAGAAAGGTCTGGACCCGACCAAAAAATATAAAATCTCAGCAGGTCAGTGGGCAGTATTTCTAGAGCAGAGGAGCAACCCTGATTTCATATCTCTAAGTGAGGCAAATTCGGAACTATCAAAGAAGAACAAGTACCGCCACCACCTAGGCACAGGTGGTTACAAGCGTCAGGTTCCTAAATGGACACAAGAAGACGCCGAGAAGAAGGCCGCAGGGTTGCCGACGCTGTCCGAGCAACTTGGTGAAAGGGCGGCAAATTGGCTCCGTGCTAGAAAACCAAGGGAAACCGAGACCGGTGTATCTTTTGATGATCCCATTGTCGAAGAAGCGGCAAAAAACATATATACAATGGCAGCTAAGCAGAGCCAAGGAACTTTTAAGCCACAAAGGGAAAGAGACATCCTAACGGCTGGTCTCGGTAACCCTGAGCATCCTGGTCGTGTACGAGGAATCTCGTCTAAGGAAGGATGGAAGGAAGGATTCGGACCACAGTGGGAAGGTCTGTACAAGAAACGTGATCGATACAAGGAAGAGATGTCGGATTATTTTAAGGAGGAGGCCAAGAAAGAGTTCAAAGCCATGATGTCTCAAATGCTATCGAATCCTCCTCCAGAATTGATGCAACAGTTGGCGAGTGCGATGTCTGTTCAACAGATGACCACTCCATAGATACAAATAATTCCAGCAGCTCAACCGCCGGCTTCCACAGATTGTACGACATTACCAAGCTCTGTTGCTTCAACGGGAAATAAGGTCCGTTATCCAGTTGATGACATCACAAGGCCTGTGGCGTGCACACTGGTTATAAGATATGGTATTAACAATAAACGTACAAAGAAAGTAGCCACAGGCCTTGCGATCCCAGGACGCAAGTTCCATGGAAACGATATTCCAGATGATTATTGCAAAGTAGAAGTGACGACGGTCGTCCAAGGATCCGAGGACGACATGCTAGACATCCCTGGGCCCGAAGGTATCGAGAAACTTGGACAAGCTATCAAGAATTTTATCCTTTGGCCTCGAAGGGATGTCGAATTGCTTGATTTGTCGAATTCGTCGCAGGCGTCGCAGGCCCAACCGTCTCCGCCTTCTCAAATTGCTGTTCCTATTGTACATCCATCATCACCTCCTCAACAAACTTCACATGCTGCTCCTCATCCTTTTTCTGACCCACCGTCTCCGCCACAAGCATCACCATTCAGGGCTCCACCACCTTCTCCTCCCCATCCTCTTGGTGACCCACTGTCTACGCCACCATCAAGGGATCCACCTTCTCCACAGCCATCAAAGGATCCACGACCATCAAAGAAATCTAAACTTCCTATACCAAAATTGGTGTCCCCGTATCAGAAAAAGAAGAGTAAAGCTACTACTGCTGGCACAGCTCGGTTTTTGAAAGGGATTGGACGGAGCCTCACGTCACAAACTGTTGATTTGGCCGAGCACGAGGAGTCTGCAAAAAAAGGCTGAGGCAATGGCCGCAAAGATAAAGAAGCCAACTAAGGCAGATTACAAAAACGTGCCTAAAAAATATGTGCCGGGCAGACCTCTGCTACCTCTTGAGAAACTAAGAAAGGTCCCGGCTGGTGTTAAAAGGTTGCATGACTGGTACATGCGGGCATCATCGGTTGGCATCGACACCATCAGTGTGCATATACCAGACCATGCTTTTATTGGTTCGGACCAAAAGGTCGTTGTTACATTCGAGGACATGTGGTTAATGATGAACCTTCAGAGACTCGACGTGCAACTTGTAACGATGTTTGCATTGTAAGTGTCGCTCATACTTCCACATATGTGTGTTATTATTAGTGAGCTGTATAAAATTTCAATATCTGACATGCACGTGTGACTTGCAGAATGCAACATGATCAGCAGGAGATTCTTTACGGTACCAAGCCCAATGCTAGTGCCAGTAAAAGGGTTGGGTATCTCAACCCAATACTTATATCTGAGGAAAGCCACACTTTTAGAATCGGGAAAGACAACGATGAAATACGGGGAAAGACAGACGAAGAAGTTGAGAAGCGTATAAAGGATATGAAGAAGGATTTTGAAGCTCGATACGCCACCTACATAGGACATGCAATGCTTCAATTTCAAGACAGGGAAGCCATAATGGCCCGTACAACTTTAAGTAAGTGTGATTTTGCATAAATAAAATTAATAATTTCAATACACATGCATCACAAATTTGATTCGTACAGGGACCACTGGATATGCTTCCTCATTTATCCTAAGGTTGGAAAGGTGCTGGTGCTCGACTCCTTGAACTTCGACCCTTCGACATATGCAACATTCCTCAACATCTTAGAGCTGTAAGCCTTTTCTATGCATGCATACTTTTATCGATTAAAATTTGAGAATAACATGGTGATTCTATTTGAGATCACAGGGCTTATAGATTCTATAAGATGAGAGGTGGAAAGTACGACCTGTCGAAACAACTCGTGCCACTAGACATCCATCATCACTGGCCGGTAAGTATGTGATTTTATGAATACATATCATACACAATGTTGCAACTAAATAACCAATCTCCCGTTATGTAGTGCCACAAGCAACCACAAGGATCAGTCCTATGTGGATTCTATGCGTGCGAGTTCATGAGAGTGAACGGACGATACATCACGAACCCTGACAAGGTATTATTAGTAATAGTCAAGTATGTATTTATGTCATTAAAGATGCAAATGTGTTATTATTGAGTATAAATAGATGATGTTTATAAAATTCCTTTACAGCAATTTCAACGAGGAAACCCGGAGAACTTGACCGAAGCTGCATTGTATGGCATAGTCGAGGACCTCTGCACATTCATATTGAAAGAGGTCATTCCCGCAGAAGGAAAATATCACGATGCTTCCGGAACATTAGCTTTGCCAGAGTTTAGAATACTAACAGAAATTAGTAGATTATCTCTTAGCCAAGATAGTTATTAGAGCTTAGGTGAAAACTTATGATGTATAGAATGCATGAAGCATATATGGTTGTAAACAGAATACTTTGATGTATATAAATGTATGATAGAATTTAATTTCATGTTGCTTTCAATATCAATATAGATCTATATATATATATATATGTTTGTGTGTGTGTAAATAAATATATATATATATAATTCAGTATTGTTTGAAATTTTGAAAAAAGGCGGGAAAACTTCCACTGGCGGCTAAATAAAGAAAACCGCCAGTGAAAAGAGCATTTCCACTGGCGGTTTGCTTTATAAAACCGCCAGTGGAAATGCATTTTCACTGGCGGTTTTCATTATTCAGCCGCCAGTGAAAATGCACTTTTCACTGGCGGTTCCTTAAGAAAACCGCCAGTGAAAATGCACTTTTCACTGGCGGTTCCAAAATAACCGCCAGTGGAAATGCTGATTTCCACTGACCCCTAGCACTGGCGGTACTGAAAAACGCCAGTGTAAATAGGTTTAGAACCGCCACTATAGAGCTTCTGTGTACTAGTGTTCTGAGCCCACAAAACTAGCTCAGCTCGTCTCCTTGCGAGCTAGTGATCCTCTCCAAGCCGAGCTAAGCTTCACCGAGCCTGAGCCATTTTTTTCAGCCCTACCGAGGACAATATCCTTAGACTAACTCTTGAGAGTTTGTCGGGCAACAAATAGTAGGAATTTGAAATCTCATGAAGCAATAGGATGAACAAGCACTACGACGACGCTTCCGGGTGTGCGAGGAAGCAAAGGAGAGGTTCTTGTCACACTTCACGGAGGATCAACACCTGAAGATTACCAAAAAAGGGGAGATCAAGCTTGCTTCCCTCGAGCCTTCGCTCCAAAATAGCAATGCAAGTAATTATAATGATAATCAATGTGTTAATCATTATAAATATCAGCATGGGGAACAATTGAAACAATACATGTGGGGACAATTAAAACAATATATAGATGAATCCTTTCAACAAAACTCAAACACACATATGAAAAATCTGTTGTTCCTAGTTTTCCATCTCATGAGGTCATAGTAGAGGCGACCTCGCCAAACGCATCAGGGACAAATGGGCCTCCATAGTCTTGGACATTATTATATGTTATGCCGATGAACTCATACCCAGGGCAGCCACTACCCTACAACCCATGTACGATATGTCAACACCTCTAGCCACAATCAGACAGTCTGAGTATAATATCGAACCTTTCGGCCCTAGTTTGGACCGTCTCGTAACCTACCACGAACCATCATGTTTCCTGTCAGACCATCCGGTAACCTACCATGGAACGTACGGTGCACATTAGTCAGAATGGTACAACATGCACAACACATAGCTACACTCTACACCACCGCAAGACATGTTAATTAATTTGAAAAATGAGGACACATGGCCACTGTCGTAGTTGCCTCAACTTCTAACTGGGCTAGGCTATAAGAGAAATGATAAAGACTGGCATTTTTTCCGCAATGGGAGTAATCCGGGCCACATGTGTGACCTCATCGGTGCCCAAACTAAATGTGTTAACTGAGAATTTACTCAACTACAAAATAGTAATGGAGCGAGGCAGGGCGGGCGTGACTGGCCAGGGTCGAAGCGGTCGAGCAGACGTTGGACGCGTGGCTTAGACAGCGTGGGTGGGGTGAGGCGCGGATGACCAGGGTCAGGGCGACCAAGCGGATGTTGGCATGGCGCGGGGACACGTCGCTTGGATGACGTCGGTGGGGCGGCACTCGGTCCATCGGCGAGGCTGCAAGCACATATGAGGTGGCGGCGCGATGGATGAGCTCAGCTAGGCCTCGGTGTGAGCAAGCGGGCATGAGGAAGGGAAAAGAGATAGAGCTCATTGATACTTAAGCCATTAGTTTTTTGTGGCCATGGTGTTGCCGTCGAAAATTACTTTTTTCGTCGGTCGTTCAAGGCCGCCGAAATCTCCTCCTTATTTTCGATGGCCAGGGTGGGGCCACCAAAAATAAGCTTAGACAACGAAATGTCCACCAACATTGTATTGTCGATTCTTGGCGTGGAGGGGGTGTCCATCAAAGATCAAGTATAAGAAACACCATGAGTATCATCCTAACTATTGAGTATGAGTTCTTGCTTCAGCTTCATTTTTATAATACTTTTCAAGAGGCCCATTCAATCATTTTCTATAGTAGGCTCAGGATTTGCCAAGATTGCTTTTGTTATAGTGGGACATGTTTATTCAATGGATGATTTGTTGGTGACTCATTCATGAGTTGTAAGTGCATGCAATCAAATTGTGCAACTTCTCTTTTACCAGAGAATATAAAGCAGTAGGAAATAGAGAAGAAAACCGGTGTTTCTTTGGCTACCCAAGTGATCTTGCTATGGAAATTGTTATAGCTAGAAGTAGGAAGCATCAGGAACACCTACATTACTACTCTACCACATGCAAGATGGGTAGAGGTAGCAAGTGACGTCAAATCATAGACACCCCCTCTCCCCTAATTGGTGGATCGGAGACGGCTAGATCTAGATGGCGTTGAATGGATAACTGGAACAATATGTTCTCTCACAACCACACATTTGTGCTAGCAACCCAGACCATAGGATTGTACATATGGTCGATGATAATTTTTTGCTAGCTAATGAAATCAGTCAAGACGACACACACCAATGATCATTAATGTCTTGTCCTGTAGAGCGGAGGAGCCATGGGGGTATGGACATCAGAGTGTGTGGTGCAACAAACAACATCCTGGTCATCTAGAAGAGACTAGCGCGACTCCCAAATTGCATGGCTTGGGCTCTTATGTACTAGTAAACAACAGAAGAAACAAAACTGACTATTATTCTTGTGTATAGTTTTATCATATACTAGGAATGTAGCCAAACACTTCTTTGTCTTTGGATCATACACTCAAGGTGTCGAGGTGAATACAAGAGGAGCAGTGAGATTAATTTGTGGCAGTAGTTCCGCTGATGCTTGGCTTGTTGTGATTTGGGATTAGAAAAAACAAATATGCTACTAGTACTTCAATTTAGGTGCAGGCGCAACATCACCACTATCCTAGGAGCAAAGGATTAGAGATGGTGTTCTTTGCAGTGAGCTCTTATGTTTCATGTGGATCTGCCTATCGCACGAATGCCATTGTTTCATGGTAGACCAAAGCTCAAAGTATCCAAACTCCCACCAAACATGGGTTGTCCTAGGCGTAGCGATCGTCTTGCAGCCATGTCTCCCACCAAACATCCTGATGATCCAATGGGGCTAGGGCCTCCTCGGCGCGCTATAAACACATATGATATTCATCTCAGCTATCCGATCAAAGCATGAGGATTCTAGGGCACTCTTCTAGGATGATGCTTTCCTAGACGACTTTGCTTCATGAAGTTGATGGGCTAGAGCCCGAGGCAAGGTAGTACCGTGTTTATTTGCTTTCTATATTCCAAGTTGGTTTACTTATGTCGCCAGAAAACATCCTCTGCTGGAAAGTGGTCATGCACGTCATAGCATTGTGAATTGTTTGCAATAATCCATTATGTTAACATACGAGATACACTTACATATATGACCACATGTCCGGTGATTTGCAACTCATCACCCTACACTTCTCATATGTATCTCAAAAAAAAGTTTCTTGAGACAATAGATGTTGCAATTTGTAGCTAGCCGGCCCATATTATTTCACACAGGTGAACACAGAAGGGGTCAAAGTAAAATGCTCATGTCATATACTACACTACTTCATCTCCCAACGCTTAGGTTGGAGAATGCAACATGCAAAGAATTCTGAAAAAATACTTCCTTGGCACGATACTACTGATTACAAGCCTTAAATATGGTTTTCAGTGGCTTAGCTAAACTAACTGATTTAATGGTCAAGGTGGTCTGGGGTATGGGCTTGCTGGACTGCACGAATTCTCAATAGGTAAAACTGTTAGTGTCACGGCTGGCCAGCAAAGCGGCAATCTAGAGCAAGACTGCGAAGAATGTCGTAGAACTTGAGGTCCTGATGTCTCCTATGCTTATTATATGTAGCAAACACAGGTGTTGTAGTGGAGTTCGTGAATCACTCGATCATCTCTCTTAGAGAAATTAAACATACTTCTTATCTCCATGGGTGTCCATATACTCCATGGAGCTATGTATAGCAGCAGCATCTATTGTTTAGCAATTCATTGAGTGCACCTTCTGCTACATGAGAATGTAATGATCTAGCTGGTCACATTAAGTCCTGTAGAACATTGGTACTCATTGGTACAACAATCATCTTCTACTTACGGGCATGCATGGATGTGTTTCCCTACACTTGCTTGCTTGGGTTGGAGCATGGTGGCATGATGGTATTACAATTTATATAGTTGATCCTTTCTGTCTATTTTGAGTTGTAAAAAAGGTTCAATGCGTGCTACACGTGCGTGCTGCTACCATCGCTGAGGCATAGCATGTTGTGATCGCAGTCTAGGGCAGAGTTCACTAACGAGTTTTGGAATTTATCTCTGTGAGTTATGTGAATTTTTGTCCTTTGATCTATGCCTATGCAGGTCTCTTGAGTCAAATATATATATTAGAAGTAGGATAGAGTTAGAGCGTGCATAAATTTCATAACATATTCTCGGAGCTTCAAATATAACTCTAGGAGTTACATGACTTCTGATCTCAGGCGTCTATTCAGGTCTTTTGACTCGCCTATATAAGCTCCATTCCATGATCTGCTCCATGACTCATCAGCTATTAAGATAACCGCCAGTGGAAATAGGTTTCCACTGGCAGTTCCCAAGCCGGGTCTACCTGGTTTTTTTTACTGGCGCGCGGTAACTAAAACCGCCAGTGATAATTTATTGGTGCCGCAGGCTTTGAGCTCTTTTCTACTAGTATAGTCAAGCACTTCATTCCAGCACTTGTGCATGCTAGTTCTGGGAGAGCAAGCCCCTGCAATGAGGGTCATCCACCATCATTGTTTATAACATATTTATCTTAAGCCCAACGTTTGTGAGTGATTAGCTTTCAATTATAGAGACGTCATATTTAAGGCCTCCTTTAATAGGCCTTAGTCTTCTTCAAAAATGGCTTTGGCTCTGACTTATCTGTTAAAACTACTTTTTCTAGAGGAGCCAAGCAAAGACAAAAAAAAAACTATTTGGCTAAACAACTTCTATGCTATTTTTTAAAAGAAATCATATCTAGTTACATTAGTAATTTATTCAATCTGAACTATAAGTTGTTGCGTGCCTGTGGAATATACGTGAGCCAAAACTAGACAAGGTATTTTTTGCTTCACCCTTCTAATACAAATGAGAGAAATGCTTTTTATGTGAAGCCATTTAAAAAAAATGTTGTTGGCTACAACTTCACTGAATATTAGTGAAGCTAGAGCAAAAGCCCTGATAAAGGGGCTAAGTTAAGAACATCATATTGATTTAGGGCATGGTACTGTATATATAGTTTAACCTAGAATTGTTCATTTGACTATAGATACTAATGAAACACACGCTTCCTGATCTAGTATCAATAACGAGCTTAGGACCAGTTAGATCTCTATGCCATGAATGGTTAGGAGTATAGGAGCTAAGCACGTCTCAAATATCAATAAATTCAGGTCATGGTACATTTAAAAGACTATATCATAGCATTACCCCGTCATATGTCCTCCAAGAACCTCACATGTGATGCATCTTAACCTATGATGATCTGAAATGGAGAAAGTCTTGTTTCAGCCTCACAAGACTATATATATTTATAAATGTGAGTCCCTAGTGTATATATATTCTACTGCATCTCCTGAGGAAAAAGGAAAAAGATTGAGCCTCCAATGAGTAGTTTAGGATGACGATCGATTTGAGTAGTCAACAAAATTGAAGGCCAAATCATTCTCTCTCTTTTTTGAGAATTCTCTTTCTTCATAAACTCCAATATATTTTCTTTTGTCTTGTCGACAAGAGATCATTTGGGTAGCAAGTAAAGAAACTTTACATATTCTTGATTAAGCACAGCATAAAGTGTCCCAAGATTGACGACGCGAGTGTGTTTATGGGCCTGCTCGATCCATCTAAAATAGGTTGAGCCAATGCTACTCCTAGTGACTTTAATTTGGTTGAAATGGATGGCCTCTTTCTCGATAGCTCCAACTCAAAATTTGGGGAAGAATTCTGAGCAAGCCAATCGTCGCCCACATGCTATTGGCACTGTCTGAAGATCATTTTTCTACTTGGCTACGATAAAGGTACCACAAAAAAGGCATCCATAACAATGTCTCGATCATTTGATAGCAATACATGAATGACATAGAACATCTCCATGAGTTATTTGCAGCCTCAGAGTCTGTTGTTGCCCGGTGTGGTACAAATCAGGGAGCACTAAATACTCATAAAGGCTGGTTCAAGTCCTGATAAGTTAAATATGCCGAGCATTTGCATGATACTAGCAAATCTGGCATCTACCAAGTTGTTGTTGCACGGAAACCGTGTAGCTTATAAATATGTGGTATATATTCGGATGGTTTACATCTTAACATCATTTTTACATCTTAACATCATCTCTAAGGTGGCGGCACGCATGAATTTATACTGGCGGTTTCAGTTACAGCACACCAGTAAAAATAAACAGGTGGATCCGCCTTAAGGAACCGCTAGTGTAAATAAATTTCAACTGGCGGCCTGCTTAAGGAAACCGCCAGTAAAAATCTTGTTTCCACAGGTGGTTTTCTTAAACAGCCCGACAGTGCTAATGTTATTTCCACTGGCGGGCTACTTAAGAAAACCGTCAGTGAAAATCTTGTTTCCACAGGCAGCTTTCTTAAGCAGCCCGCCAGTGATAATGTTATTTCCACTGACGGTTGCAAAACAATCGCTAGTGAAAAAGACCGATTTCTACTAGTCCCTAGCACTGGCGGCACTGAAAAATGCCACTGCAAATAACTCTAGGACCGCCACTATAGAGCTTCTGTGTACTAGCGGTCTTATGATGATTATTGCAGATAGAGACTCTGATTAGTGATATTAGAATGGAGAAGTTCAAATTACATTGTTTGATATGCACCATCTAGATTTTTATTTTGTGGATATGCATGGGAGACGTCAGGAGACTGTCGAATGAGCACACCTGATACCCTCCATCGATGTTCAGCATCTACTTTCATTGGCGAGTCTTCGGTACAACAAGACAAAAGGATTGTGTTCAGTTAAAATGGTGCATGTTTTTAGAAGACATATACCGTCTGATTCCGCATCGTTTCATTCTAGACCACCGCATGCGTTGACTTTATCTCAGATTATGTTTGGTTACCTGCGTATGGGAGACGTGAGCTGCATAAGAAGATGCAAGATCCATGTGTTTGGTTGCCTGAATTTGCTGGTGCCTGCATCGCGGGATGCAATGAGCTGGTGTTTGGTTGTTGTTAACCAGGCTCTACACATGCGAGGTGTGTGTTTGGTTATCTGCGTGTAGATGTGAAGCCAGTCTCGCACGATACTTAAAGTACCCTGAGCCAGGCTCTTCAGGCGCGAGCAAATTGGTCGCATCTCTGGAGCCAGGCTCTCGTCGGCCTGGCTCATGCAGCCGGGCTACACGGAGAAGCCAACCAAACAGGCGGCGCATCATCTGGCTGGCCACACTCGTGGGAGCCTGCGCATGAGCGCGCAGGCATCCAATCAGCTTGATTGTGAACCCATCAATCACCTAATACCAGTCACAGCTTCTTAGCTCGACCAACCTGTTTGACGCTGAGCAAAGTGATTAGGTACTAAACTGTAGGTACAAAAAATAATGTGACATGATAAAATACTATATTTGTGTGTGCTCGTACTTTCTCCCGTGCATAATAGGGGGTAGGGAGATGGAGAGCAATGACATAATATAGGTGCTTCTACAGTTAGTGAGAGATGAGGAGGAGCTTTCTTATAGAACATGATATGGATGTTTCACTACGGTGAACTTGGTGGTGTGGCCAGTCGCGGTACTTAGCTTGCTTGGATAGTAAGCTTGGGAGGACATGGGAAGAAAGAAATCATGTAGTAGGGTTGGTGAAGCAGAAAAGATCCTTTGGTGTATGAGAGGTGAAGAAAGAAATTAGGATTTGCGGCATGTGTAGGTTCAACGAATGTTGTGGGTTGATTAGGTTGTTCTTCGTGAAGTCCAACATATTTTCTTCTTCGATCTTGTCAACAAAAGATCCTTTGGGTAATAGGTGTAGAAACTTTGCATATTCTTGATTAAATCCGAGCATAAAGTGTCCCAAGAATGAGGGGTGTGTGTAACACCTCGTCCACTCTCGGACCGATAGTACTTACTCCTGGCAGCCCTCTAGTATCATATATCATCCTCACATACCAACATGAGCCCTTTGTACCACTTTATCCTCACTCGTGTGCACCCCAGAAAAGTTTCTACAGCTACGGTGCAAGTTAATAGCTAATGCTACTTTTGAAATGGAGAAAAGTTTCCTGTTGTAGATGTTTCTTCATTTCAAACGAAGAAACATCCAAGAAGCTCAAAAGCTAATGCTACCGACGACCTAAGCCTTTGGATGTTTCTTCGTTTCCTGTTGTGGTGTGCCAAGCGAAACAAAAAAACACTTACGGTGAATGTTAGTTGGTTGTATGGTTGGCTTATAAGTAGGCACAGAAGGCATCAGAGGTTTATTTGTTCCATGTTATTATTGTCTCAAACTACTGTCATGTACTGGCTAGGTGTTGTTTTACATGTTGCTAAATTATGCTAGCGACCAATGTTGCGCGGAGCATTTCCTTGTCATTGGTGCAGCAGCAGAGAGTAATGAACAAATGCCTAATTTATCCTTGTTATTAGCACATCTCATGAGCACTATACCTGACCTAATTTATTGTTTTTTAAATATTTTTCGCAATTGCAAAAGTTGGTATTTTAGTCGTAATTTCAAACCGCCAACTAAATTGTTTGCTTCATTTGATATTAGAGAAATTGAAGATATGGGCAGGATTCATGGTGACCTCAACTTCTAACAACTGCGCTAGATTGCAAGAAAAATCATCAAACTTGTTCGATGTTGGAGGGGAGGTCTCTAACCGAAGGTCCAAAATAGCAAAAATCAATTTTTAGCCGATGTTTTAAGTCAAGGATATTACAATGATATAAATGACTTCGATCTTTGTTCATTAAATCCTCATCAGATGCTTGAGCTATCCACAAGCGAATTGAAAACGCATAGAGCCAAAGGTGCCGGAAGTAAAGCTTCGACAACAACAAAAACCTTTGTCTAGCTAGAGACGATGCCCAAAAAGAGCTTCGACAGAGAGAAGACATCCGTGGCATATTTATGCGGTGAAATGTCATAAATATACACCCTCGAATGTGAAGCTTTGGTATGTAAAAAGAAGAGGTAAAGATATAATTTCAAACAAGATTATAAATGGGCTTAATCTTATAAATAGATGAATAATGCGACCGCCAGAAGGGTCAACCATTTGTGTAATTGGTGTCTGTTGTTACTCTTGTCACATTCCAAGTTTATGTTTTCCACATCACAAACCTTTTCATTCGAACTATTGCATATTATGAAAACCTTACTAAAATGACCATATGAGTATGTTTGAATGTGGAACTTGATACTCATAAAAAAATAATTATAACAATGTTGTCGTGTTGTTTTCTTTCAGAATTAGTCCCCAACACATTCCGGTCCAGTTGGAGTGGTGGCCTCTTGGGTGGCCTAACTAAAAGTGCCAGTTAATTGTGTCCAAGAACTACACACTAATGCGACCAAACATATACATCAGTGTGATATTGTGTAACTCCCTTTGTCGTCATGACTAAATCAATTTGTAGCAACTTTAGGGGTAGATTAGCAACTTTCCAGTGAACCTAGATGTGTAGCAAGCACCCTCAGTTTGATAGATTTCAATTCGGTATTGTCGTATGTATTGTTAGGGAAATTTTGCCCAACTCCAGGAATATCTGATATCATAATTTTTTACATCTATACTGCATGTGGCTATATATATTGGGATGGTTTACTTCATATGCTGTAGCTACAAGTGTATGGAACACACATTATTGCACCTATCTCCTTTTCTCCAATCTGTGTATAAATGTAGCAGAAGCTAGTATTTCTTTTTGTCTTCCAGAACGACCTTGCTATTTGAAATTGTCTGTACATATATAGCAGTAGCAGGAAGCTTCAGGAGCGTGAATTGTTTCTGTCTACTTCCTATTGGATGGTTGCTATCCCGTTCGTATGCAGTGGCAAGTGCAAGGGATCATATTTCTCTACTTCCTAGATCGTAAATTATTTCCGCCTTACTAATTGTAGTTGGTATATATCGATGTTTTCATATAAATCACGCATAGGAATAGGAAGCATCAGGAGCGCCTGCATTACCAATTCTTTAATATTCTCTCGATGAGACATTGGTCACTCATCTAGTCTCTTTGAACACACTGGTGCGGAAACCTCTAGATGTGATTTCCTAGAGGTTGGAGAACTGTTTTAAGAGCAGAGTGGTCTTTGAAAGCATGTGTTTGTTTATGGGATTGTGGAGAATAGAGTAGTAAGTGGAACTATACACTAGTCAATAATGATTTGTTTACAAGCATGAGCATGTGTTTGGTTTATGAAATGCAGTTGGATTTCAGAACACACACCATGTTGAAAACTCATAAGCTCATTGTTCACCGACCCTCATGCAACACTATTTGGTTGGTATTTGCGTGGAGGCCAACACGTGGAGCTTGCCTTGTAATAATTTTGAAGGCGTGTGGTTACCTATATATATATGGTCTAAAATTAATATTTTGAGACTTCACCGTCACTATTATTGAACTAACCTTCACTATCGGGGCCTATTAATTACTATCATTTGTTTTGATAGAACGTAGTCATCTCTTTCTGTCATGATCCGCCATTTCGCTAGTAAACCCTCTGTGGTTACCTATATATATATATTTTGTTCTAATCTATCCTAAACTCATATAATTGAGAAATCGGTACATTCGGCTGGTTTCACAGCTCTGAACGAAGCTTTATATTACTTGTAATTGGCAGAAAAATTTAACATATAGCGCCCAAAAGAAATTTGCACATCTATGAAGTGGTAGTTGCAATGCACACAAATTAAATCTTCTTGCCCACAAACAAGATCAAGTGATAGTCGGAGCTATTGTCAGTGAGCTCACTAATCCATAGTAATTAACCGCCGGCTCAAACGATCAATAGATTATTGCCTTGAGAGGCATGAGCAATTTGTTCCCCAGTAACATGTGCATCGGAGGTGCTGCGGACATACATCAATTCTTTTTTTTTTAACATGTGCATCGGAGGTGCGGTGTTGGACACGGCGGTAAAATACATTTGCACGTTTGGGAGAACAGTGTTTTTATAATCCCAAGGTAATACTATAGTAGTTGAGCTGAGCATACCATGCCATTTTAGACCAAAATGTGTTTTCACATCTAGAAATTCTGTATTTTAAACTATGGTTTCACTAAGTACAACAATATTTTTTGGGTCTAAAAAACTCTAGTATAGACCAAAGTTTTTCGTTGGCGCGCGGGAAGCAACGACACCATTCGCGCCCGAAGTCTTTTTTCTTGCCTAAATCTTTGAACCCTTTTATTCTTTAAATACTCAAACAACTCATGTTATATGATCAGTTCTTTTTTTTTTGATAGATTAAAAAAAACGACGAAACATTCTACTGTACTCCAAGCAACAATAGCCGGATGAAATGGAGAGGGCGTGAGATGTTGAAGTAGAGACTTGATCCTGGGAGCTGCCATTTCGCATTTGTTTTGTTTGATCTTTTTTTTAGAATGCATGTGAACTGGGTTGTAATATGCAACTGTGTTGTACTTTGTGTGATCGCCATGGTAGCAGATTTGAATGCAACTTGAAATTCAAAGTCATGGATTGACCAAAACCATGCAATCAAAATATAGTGTCTTCAAACAGTTGTATGATTAGACTGATATAAAACATTATTAGCATAGTTGTGTCATGGTTTTTACCGCGTCTCCTGAGGAAAAAGACGATGGAGTCTCCAATGAATATAGTTTAGGATGGTGATAATGATTAGAGTAGTGCAACCAAATTCATGGCCAAATCATTTTATCTTTTTTCATCTCCATTGCCACGATACTACACGCACGGACCTGGCAAGAGCATGCCTCTAAAGCCTTGCCAAGCTGAAGGTTCTGCTCGTGATAAGCTGGAGAATAAGGTTTTTGCAGAGCGTGTTCATGGATAGCTTACTGTACATCTACTTCCCGAAGGCCGTAAATGACCGCTTCCTTTTGGCCACTAGAGGTACTGTACATCATCAACTATTCACTGCAACAGCTCAGGGCTCTTTTGGAATGCAGGAATTTCGCATGAATGTTATAAGAATTTCACAAGAATTAGTTCAAAAACACTGGAAAAACATAGAATTAAGGAAATTTTCCTCTATTTCAAAGAGCATAGCTACATCAATTGAAACCAAGCATGAAAATACCCTTATTTAAGTGCCAATGGTACAACATCCCGTGGGGGTGACAGTGGATAACTACGGACTCACACTGGTAGACTTAAAGAAAGTAGAATATAAAGATGACCCGTGGGTTCTCGCTGAATGTGTTGCACAAGTGTTCTATGTACTCGATCCAGCAGATGAGAAGATGCATGTAGTTATTTCTGGAAAGCAAAAAATTATTGGAGTTGAGAATGTGGGAGACGGAGATGAGGAATACAATAAATATAAAGAGATGTTCGTCTTTAACTGTCCAGAGATAATCAAGCGTGTGGGAAAATAATTTGATAAGAACTTAAAGCCATACATGCGGAAAAATGGTAGTTCATGAAAAATTGTATGAATCAAATTGTATTTATTAGCATGTATGATCGACTATGCATTGTGGTTGCCAATTAATTTAAAATCTCGCTAGTTATCTATGTGTGCTATTAAAATTCATTTAAATTGTATTTACATATTTTGTTAAAAATTAAAATATTAATATGGTAATCAAATTACAATCGGTTCTAATTGAGAACCGCCTGTGATACGAATCGTGCATCAGATGCGGTTTTTTCATTACAGACCGTTTGTGAAACGAATTGAGCACCACAAGCGGTCCGAAACAAAAACCGCTTGTGATACTAATACATCACAGGCGGTCCGAATAGCCTGGGACATTCTAGACGCTTTTTTATCCGAACCGCCTGTGATATAAAAAGACTACGGCTTGTGTAGAGCTAAATTGTACTAGTGCAACCGAGTAGCATGGCTACCCCAATTCCAATTGGTAACGACACATCCGGTGCATGCCCTCCAGCAATGGCCCGCCTCAGGGTATATATTGAGAACCTACTCTGGTTCTTATTATTTTGTTTGTTCAGACTTAAAAGACCATTAAACATGAATGCATGCACGTGCTGTTTCACTTAAAAAACATGTTAATTTTTATTTTACCTAATTAGTTTTGGAACCAAAATGAACCGTAGAATGCCTAGATATATATCTATCATGCGGTGGTTATAAGTTTTTGGAGAACCAGATTGTACTTCCCCATGCCTTGACCTTGTATAGAAATAAAACAGCAGGCAAGGAAGGAGAAGCCGCCAGTAGTGTTTCTAATACCCTAGCTGCTCCTCCAATCCAGTAAGCTAGCTTGCCATGGAACTATGTATAGCCGTATAGGAGTAGGAAGCGTCAGGAGCACCCGCTTTAGTTCTGCGTTCCTGTTCTCCACGAGAGACACATCCCGTGTGAGCTTCCTCGAGATGACAATGGGCATAAGCTAGCTACCACCGCTATATTGTGCCACGGTCGATGGATTGGTGCGTAGCCACCGAGGCGTCACGGTGGCCCTGCGTGTGCTTCAGTCGGTGGATGCTGGAGGATTGTTGATGCTCATAAACTTTGCCTAATTGGTCTGGATAGTGGAACGGATGTGTGTCACTTGTTCTCATGTTCTCATGACCAGCACCGATGCTACAACAACAAGCATGAGATAGATAATGGGAATAGTGCCCACGTTAAACTCTCTAAAATAATTCACGACAACTAGAGTATCTCTCTATGACACCCAAATTAAATCAGTTTCTTTTGTTTTGTTTACAGTTTTTTTACCACTTGAAATGATTGTTTTACCCTCACTTTTATTTCTTTATTCTTTCTTTAGTATCTCCATTGTATCTCTCAACTCTCTCCTCTCTCTCTACGGTAATGCTCGACACGTCGTCAGCTCTTCAGCCCCTTCCCCCTCCCTTCTGCATGTCGACGCTGCCCACCCAAGCCCCGACACTCCCACATGGCGTTCGTGCCACACCCCGAGCCCCTTACCCTCTCCTCTGAGTCTTAACGCAAGGCATATCCATGACTCTGCGGACCCAGCGCCTCACCCTTACCACATCCCTAAACCCTAGGTAAGCGCTTCTCCTTCTCAAATTAGTTTTCTTTTTCCAGAATTAGTGGTAGATTTCTACTGACCCCCAGCACTTGCGATTTTCTTAGCTCAACCGCCAGTGGAAATCGATTTTCATTGGCGGTTCTCAGTTACCCAGCTGTAAAAATAATGATTTCTACCAACCCCTAGCACTGGCGGTTCTAAAAACGCCAATAAACATAGGTTCACAAACGCCACTATAGAGCTTCTGTGTACTAGTGTTCCTTTGTTTCCATTCAATTTTCATTACATATTTGGACACTATGTATTTACTATGTGGTAGTTGTTGCTGAGTTCCATCCATCATGAAAATCTTATACACCATTACTCAAAATGACGATGATGTTAATATGAGTATAATTAAGACATAAATTTAGGGTGATATGTTTTTTATAATGTAATGATGCATAATTTATTTTGAAAACAGAAGATACAACAGAATTTAAGGCTAGATATTTTTACATTATTTTAAGAATGTTTTGGATTTATATATATATATATATATTTTACCACGTCTCCTGAGGAAAAAGATGCCTCCAATGAGTAGTTTAGGATGGTGATAATGATTAGGGTAGTCAACCAAATTGATGGCGAAATCATTTTTTTCATCTCCATTGCTACGACACTACACGCACGGACCGGGCAAGAGCATGCCTCAGAAGCCTTGTCAAGCGGGAGAATAAGGTTTTTGTAGAGCGTGTTCATGGATAGCTTACTGTACATCTACATCCCGAAGGCCGTAAATGACCGCTTCCTTTTGGCCACTAGAGGTACTGTACATCATCAACTATTCACTGCAACAGTTTAGAGCTCCTTTGAAATGCAGGAATTTCACAGGAATGTTATAAGAAATTTCACAAGAATTAATTCAAAAACACTAGAAAAACACAGGATTCAGGAATTTTTCCTCTATTTCAAAGGAGCACAAGCTACATCAATTGAAACCAACCGAGTAGCATGGGTACTCAATTGGTACGACACATCCGGTGCAATGCCTCCGGCAATGGCACGTCTCAGGGTATATATTGAGAATTTACTCTGGTTCTTATTATTTTGTTTGTTCAGGCTTAAAAGACCATTAAACATGAATGCATGCACGTGCTATGTTTCACTTAAAAAAACATGTTAATTTTTAATTTACCTAATTAGTTTTGGAATTAAAATGAACCGTAGAATGCCTAGATATATATCTATCATGTCGTGGTTATATGTTTTTGGAGAACCAGATTGTACTTCCCCATGCCTTGACCTTTATAGAAATAAAACAGCAGGCAAGGAAGGAGAAGGCGCCAGTAGTGTTTCTAATACCCTAGCTGCTCCTCCAATCCAGTAAGCTAGCTTGTCGGGGAACTATGTATGGCCGTATAGGAGCAAGAAGCGTCAGGAGCACCCGCTTTAGTTTTGTGTTCCTGTTCTCCACGAGAGACATATCCCGTGTGAGCTTCCTCGAGATGACAATGGGCATAAGCTAGCTACCACCGCTATATTGTGCCACGGTCGATGGATTGGTGCGTAGCCACCGAGGCGTCACGGTGGCCCTGCGTGTGCTTCAGTCGGTGGATGCTGGAGGATTGTTGATGCTCATAAACTTTGCCTAATTGGTCTGGATAGTGGAACGGATGTGTGTCACTTGTTCTCATGTTCTCATGACCAGCACCGATGCTACAACAACAAGCATGAGATAGATAATGGGAATAGTGCCCACGTTAAACTCCCTCTCTCTATGGTAGCGCTCGATACGTCATTACATCTTCAGCCCCTTTCCCCTCCCTTTTGCATCTCGACGCTGCCCGCCCAAGCCCCGGCACTCCCACATTGTCACACCCTGTTTTAAGGAGCAAAGCCGGGTGCATCTCATACATGCGCCAAGAAGACAACATATATAATAACAGAGTGTATAGAGATAAATGTCACGATACATCAGAGTATTTATTACATAGCGGAAGACTTATTACAAAGTAAAAGAATAAATATAAAACGAACTAAGGATCGTTGGCGCCAATGTCAACTGAGAAACGCCACCTAGATCAGATCAAACTCCTCGCCTTGTGGCTCCTCCTGAACCACCTGCTCTTCTCCTGTGGGGGGTGTGAGACAGCAAGAGTGAGCTCACATACGTTCATAGCTCAACAAGTCGTGGGGAATAATGTGGCATGAACTCACCAAAGGTGGGAGTTCATGTGAAGTGTAAGGCTGATCAACAAAGTAAGGGCTGAGGCTGAGCATTGCTTTTATAAGTTGGTCAAAATTTTATTAGCAATTACTAAGTGTAAGTAATTACCAAACCTTAATAATAATAAAGAAAAGTAATAGTAAAATAATCCCAAATGCGATGCAAATGTCAAATTAAATTTAAGTTCCATAAATTAATCATGTGAGGGTCCGAGCTGCTCATGACCGTGAGCACGGCTAGTATACCAGTTTTACACTCTGCAGAGGTTGCGCATCTTTACCCACAAGTCATGTTACCCATCTGCCAAGAGATGGCCAATCCCATACACATCTACCGAGGAGGCGAGGCAGGGTAACACTACGAGGCCTTTACAAAGTTCCACTAGCTTCAGAAATCCCGCTACAGTTTATAGAAAGCTCCAGTGCAGGAATCCCTCGCCTGACCGCCATCGCAGCAAAATCAACCCAAGGACCTCCCTACAATGATCACTCCCCTAATGCCCTTGCCCCTTTCAGGTAAGGAAGTCATCCACTAGCTTTCCTAGTTAATCAGCCAAGGGCGTCCCATTATACCCTTGTGGTAGCACTGTTTACCCGGGTGGTCACTCCATGTTCCCATTAACATAATGATCTTAACATGAACAGTAATAATAAAAAGATAATAAAAGTGTAATTATGAATAAAGTATTTCTATACCCAAATCCACATAAAGCAATAACAGGTACTACCCAAAAATATTTCAGTGGTGAACAAGGTAGAAAGATAGCCAAAACTGGGGTAACCTATTGGATCCCAACAAAATTAACCTATGCAGATCATTATAATTAATAAGAACATGGCTGGGAAAAAGTAAGTGATCAAGGGCACAACTTGCCTTCAATGAGCTCCTGCTCAGCAGTCTCTACCAGCTGAACCTCAGAATCCCCTGTAGCTTGCTCGTCTACTCGCATCAACACAATACATACATAGTATAGCAAAAATTAACATCACATCAAACATGTAAATAAAATACACAATAAAAATCTACACATTAAAAAAAGACCCTAAGAATAGGAATTATTAATTTTGGAGTTATAAGTTTTAAGATATAAATTTCTGAAGGTTTTATGTATTTAATACATGATTAAACGATAGATAAATTTTAATGTGACTTTCATGCCAAAACAGAGGTATTATGTGATAAACAATAATATTATAGAATTATAGAAATTGGAATGGACTCATTTGGACATCATATGAATTTTCTAAGGATTAAATAAGATTCTGGAATTGTTTTTATATAAGAAATTCATTTTATAAATCATTTTCTCTGATTTTCTACTCCCCTGGACCGCGCACAAGATTACCGAGAAAAACAGGGGTTACTACGCAAAAAGTCCTTAAGACTCAAAACTTCAGGCGCGGGACTGCAGGTTAATTTATATCTTTCGCGGGGGCTCATTCGCAAAGCAACAACCGCGAAGGGGTATCGGCAGGCCAGAGCCGTCCGATCACACCTGATCGGACGAGATTAGAACACGGCACAGTAACACGTTGCAACCCGCCCTGACCATCAGATCTGATATCAACGGTTAAGGGACGGCCACGTCCTGGTTCGATCTAAACCCCACACCCGCGATCCAACGGCTAAGCTTCAATTGGGCGAAGGGGTGTCTATCTCCTAATCCTGGCCGTCAGTGACACGATCGACGACACAGGTTCTTTCGTCGACCTCCTGGTGAGCCGCGACGACGCAGGCTACGCACGACGGTGACCGCGCCGGCGAGGGCGCACCAGGCGCAACGGTGTGCCAGTTTCAAATCGAAGGCAGGATACACGAAGCAGACATGATGGTGAAGAGTTTGGCGGTGCTATTACCTCGTGGTATGCAGCAGGATGCCCTGGCCACGCTATGGGGCGGATCCGCGGAGGTGTAGACGCGACGACGAGAAATTAGTGGGGCACTGGTAGTTTTCTTCGCCAATGGAGGCCCCAGCTAGTTTCGGTAGACACTCAGAAACCCGCCGGTGCAACACTACGGCCCCAAACTCGTCGCGGCGTGGATCAATTCGGCAGCGGTGGCAGAACAAAGTCCCACGGCAGCGCACGGTTGAGGGGGTCAGGGACGACGGACGCGGGTAGGGGGGTGCGAGACGTGGCTTGATCTAGCGCGAGGATTAGCGGATGAGGAGAGGTAGCCCGCAGGTCGTCCGAGTTTTATCCCCAGCTTTCGGGCGCTCGGACCCGGTCTTCTCGCGCGGAGGTTGAACAGAGCACCCGCGAGAGGAGGGAGACTATCCTGACCGGTGGGGACAACATGACAGAAGAGAGAAAATGCCCCGCCCAATGCCCGAGTGGCTGACTGATGGGCCCCCGGTTGACAGTCGGTCCCACAGGTCGGCGCTAGCCCACGCTGCACGGTGCGCGCAGAGAGGATTTGGGGTGCGCAAGTGAAGAGCTTTAATGGGCCGCGCTAGGGAGTTTGGGCCCGAGTGACGCTTTCCATTTTCTTTTCCTTTTTCTAATTTCTTTTCTCCTCTCTTTTTATTCTTTTGAAACTCAAATCTGAAATCAAATTCTTGTAGTGAATTTTGTACTCAGTTAAATGGAGATTTTGAAATCACCAGTTTGAAAGATATTTATTCTTATTTTTTTCATTTTATGTAGTATTTCTCTCATTTCTTTCTTCTCTTTTCTAAATTCTAAAACCTCCTTTTATCTTCTAAATTCTATTTTGGGAAGTTAATATATTTCTTCTTCAAATTATTTTATGTTGTCACAAAATGCACACAACACAAAAATCCAGCATGATGCATGGTTTAATTGAGTGTCTTTATTACTTATTTATTTGTGTAAGTAATGTGTCCACATGAAATGATACACATTGGTAGTACATATAGAGGTAGAGTGATACAATTTCTCTTTTAGATTTTTCTTATAAAGTGGGTATTACAAATCCTACCCCCCTTAAAAATAATCTCGTCCTCGAGATTTAGGAAGGACTAGGGAAAAGATGGGGAAAATCTATGCGAAGCTCTTCTTCTCTTTCCCACGTAGCTTCATCTTCACCATGGTGACTCCATTGTACCTTGCACATCTTAATCACCTTATTTCTTGTAACTCGAGTCAAAGTGTCCAGAATCTTGATAGGGTACTCCGCGTAAGTCAGGTCATCTTGAACACTAAGGTCCTCCATTGGTACCTGCTCTTCAGGTACCCTGAGGCACTTCTTCAGCTGAGATACATGGAACACATCATGTACATCTGTCAGGTGATCGGGTAGTTCTAACTGATATGTAACTTCACCCACTCGCTTAAAGATCAAGAAAGCCAGGAAGGTCCAATGAAGCGAGGGGACAACTTTCCTTTAACTTTAAATATCCTCATTCCATGAAGTGGTGACACCTTGAAGTACACATGATCACCTTCCTCAAACTCTAGTGGTCTTCTTCTATTATCAACGTAGCTCTTTTGCCTGGTCTGAGCTACCCTCAAGTTCTCCATGATTATACAAACTTGTTCTTCTGCCTCTTGAACAAGTTCAGGTCCAAAGAACTGTCTTCCTCCAGTCTGGTCCTAATATTGAGAAGTCCTGCACTTCTTGCCATATAGAGCCTCGAACGGTGACATCTTCAGACTGGCCTGGTAACTACTATTATACGAGAACTCAGCATAAGGTAGACTCTTGTCCCAACTACTACCTTGCTGAAGGGCACAAGCTCTCAACACGTCCTCCAATACTTGATTAGTCCTTTCAGTCTGTCCATCAGTCTGAGGATGGTAGGCCGAACTAAATTTCAACTTCGTATCCATATTCTCAAGAAAACTTTTTCCAAAATCTAGAGGTAAACTGTGATCCTCTATCCGAAACGATCTTCTTCGGTACACCGTGTAGAGATACAGTCCGAGCCATATATACTCTGCCAATTGAGATCCCTTATAAGTAGTCTTGACCGGAATAAAATGAGCTACTTTAGTCATTCTATCCATAATCACCCATATAGAATCATAACCTTTCTAGGTGCGAGGCAATCCAGTAATAAAATCCATACTAATCTTTTCCCACTACCATTTGGGTATCTTTAATGGGTGTAATAGTCCAGCTTGTCCTTGGTGTTCGGCCTTAACTCTTTGACACACCTCGCACATAGCCACATGTGTAGCCACATCTCTCTTCAATCCATACCACCAGTATTTCTACTTCAAATCCTGATACATCTTGGTACTACCAGGATGAATAGAATAATCCGAGTCATGTGCCTCCTTTAGAATAGTCTCACAACGACTCTCAATATCAGGAACACATATCCTGTTCTTGAACCACACGGTGCCTTGCTCATCTTCCGTGAATTCTGGACCTCGACCTTCATTAATCAGATCCTTAATCTCTTGTATCTTAGCATCACCAATTTGTCCTTTGCGAATCTCTTGCTCCAAAATAGGTTCCACATCAATAGTAACTCCTTCAATGTGAGTAACTATCCCCAGGTTAAGTCTCCTGAAATACTCAATAATCTCATCGGGTAGCTAGGCAACAACAGCTGAATGAACATGTTCCTTTCGACTCAAGGCATCTGCAACCAAATTTGCCTTGCCCGGGTGATAGTGAATCTCCAAATCATAATCCTTAATAAGCTCCAACCAACGGTGTTGCCTAAGGTTGAGATCCTTCTGAGTGAATATGTACTTCAAACTCTTATGATTCGTGTATACTTGACACTTGGTTCTCATAATATAATGTCTCCATATCCTTAGCGCATGCACTATGACTACCAGTTCTAAGTCTTGAGTGTGGTAGTTCAACTCATGTTTCCGCAACTGACGAGACACGTAGGCAATCACGTGTCCTTCTCGCATAAGTACTCATCCCATGCCTTGGTCGCATGCATCACAATATATGTCAAATCCCTTCTGTAGATCTGGCATAACCAATACTGTGGGTGACATCAATCTCAACTTCAGTTGGTTAAAACTATCTTGGCACTTCTCGTCCCACTTATACTCTTTTCCCTTCTCCAGAAGCGAGGTCATCGGCTTAGCAATCTTAGAAAATCCTTCAATAAATCTCTGATAATATCCTACAAGCCCCAAGAAACTCCGAATCTCCGTAACTGTAGTGGGTGTGCTCCACGCCACTATCTCCTTGACTTTAGTAGGATCCACTAATATCCCTCCATTAGAAATGATATGTCCAAGGAATGGCACCTCGTCAATCCAGAACTCGCATTTGCTAAACTTGGCATAGAGTTGGTTATCTCGTAGCTTCTATAGCACCAATCTCAGATGTTCCTCATGATCACTTCACTCTTAGAATAGATAAGAATATCATCGATGAACACCACGACGAATCTGTCCAAATACTCCATAAACATCTTATTCATCAAATCCATAAAATAGGCTGGTGCATTAGTTAGTCCAAATGACATAACGGTGAACTCATATAAACCATATCGGGTCAAGGAATCCATCTTGGGAATATCCGATGGCCTAATCTTCATTTGATGGTAACTCGATCGGAGATCAATTTTCGAGAATACCCTTGCACTTCTCATCTGATCAAATAAATCTTCAATGCGGGGTAGTGGATACTTGTTCTTCATAGTGACACCATTAAGGGACCTTTAATCCACGCACATCCCTTGCAATCCATCTTTCTTCTTTACAAACAAAACCGATGCTCTCCAAGGTGAAGACTCGGACGAATGTACCCAGCCTCTTGCAACTCCGTTAACTGCTTCTTGAGTTCTTTTAACTCTTCTACAGACATCCTGTATGGCTGTTTAGGAATAGGAGCAGTTCCAGGTAAGAGATCTATGACAAATTCAACTTCAGTATCTAGTGGCATCCCTAGTAACTCCTCTGGAAAGACATCCGAAAAATCCTTAACCACACAGATGTTGTCACCAACAAACTTCCCATCGACTAAGAATGCCGCTAGTTTGGTGGCGGTAGTTACTGCAATTCCAACTTCAAATCTTTCTCCTTTGGAACTAGTGAGTTCTATGGTTCCTTTAGCACAGTGTATAAACTGTCTTTACCTTTCTTAACCATGACATACCAAGGATCACATCTATAGTGCTCTCTTCTAACACTATAGGGGTAGCTCATCTGGGTTAGAAACATAGGGGACGAAAGAAAGGATTGTAGACAAGGCAGTGATTACGAAGCATGTTACTTTGGGGGATTTATTAGCTAAGTGTGTCACCTACTAAAGCTAATTCATTACCTTATGGTGGTACATGCTAAGATGCCCGTCTATACTATTTCAATCAATCAAAGAAGCAAATCAGGCATTGATCACCAGCACAATCAACCAACATTTTTAATAGATAAAATAATTTTAATTTTTGTCTTAGGTCTCCTATCTATTAAAAAGGTCATAAATGTAGGATTCCAAGGTGTGAAATCCATCTTGTCTCAGAGTAGAAAAGGTAAGAATCATCAAAGTAGAACAGTAGAAGGTGAGACAGGATCAAGATAAGTATAAAGATAATCAGAGTAAGGTAAGTATAGAATGAATCAGAATAAGATAAGTAGGTAAGGGTTTTGTCCATTTCTATCTAGGTTTCGTCCTACAATCAACATTTCCTCTGATACCACTTCTGTCACACCCGGTTTTAAGGAGCAAATCCGGGTGCATCTCATACATGCGCCAAGAAGACAACATATATAATAACAGAGTGTATAGAGATAAATGTCACGATACATCAGAGTATTTATTACATAGCGGAAGACTTATTACAAAGTAAAAGAATAAATATAAAACGAACTAAGGATCGTTGGCGCCAATGTCAACTGAGAAATGCCACCTAGATCAGATCAAACTCCTCGCCTTGTGGCTCCTCCTGAACCACCTGCTCTTCTCCTGTGGGGGGGTGTGAAACACCAAAAGTGAGCTCACATACGTTCATAGCTCAACAAGTCGTGGGGAATAATGTGGCATGAACTCACCAAAGCTGGGAGTTCATGTGAAGTGTAAGGCTGATCAACAAAGTAAGGGCTGAGGCTGAGCATTGCTTTTATAAGTTGGTCAAAATTTTATTAGCAATTACTAAGTGTAAGTAATTACCAAACCTTAATAATAATAAAGAAAAGTAATAGTAAAATAATCCCAAATGCGATGCAAATGTCAAATTAAATTTAAGTTCCATAAATTAATCATGTGAGGGTCCGAGCTGCTCATGACCGTGAGCACGGCTAGTATACCAGTTTTACACTCTGCAGAGGTTGCGCATCTTTACCCACAAGTCATGTTACCCATCTGCCAAGAGATGGCCAATCCCATACACCTCTACCGAGGAGGCGAGGCAGGGTAACACTACGAGGCCTTTACAAAAGTTCCACTAGCTTCAAAAATCCCGCTACAGTTTATAGAAAGCTCCAGTGCAGGAATCCCTCGCCTGACCGCCATCGCAGCAAAATCAACCCAAGGACCTCCCTACACTGACCACTCCCCTACTACCCTTGCCCCTTTCAGGTAAGGAAGTCATCCACTAGCTTTCCTAGTTAATCAGCCAAGGGCGTCCCATTATACCCTTGTGGTAGCACTGTTTTCCCGGGTGGTCGCTCCATGTTCCCATTAACATAATGATCTTAACATGAACAGTAATAATAAAAAGATAATAAAAGTGTAATTATGAATAAAGTATTTCTATACCCAAATCCACATAAAGCAATAGCAGGTACTACCCAAAAATATTTCAGTGGTGAACAAGGTAGAAAGATAGCCAAAACTGGGGTAACCTATTGGATCCCATCAAAATTAACCTATGCAGATCATTATAATTAATAAGAATATGGCTGGGAAAAAGTAAGTGATCAAGGGCACAACTTGCCTTCAATGAGCTCCTGCTCAGCAGTCTCTACCAGCTGAACCTCAGAATCCCCTATAGCTTGCTCGTCTACTCGCATCAACACAATACATACATAGTATAGCAAAAATTAACATCACATCAAACATGTAAATAAAATACACAATAAAAATCTACACATTAAAATAAGACCCTAAGAACAGGAATTATTAATTTTTGGAGTTATAGGTTTTAAGATATAAATTTCTGAAGGTTTTATGTATTTAATACATGATTAAACGATAGATAAATTTTAATGTGACTTTCATGCCAAAACAGAGGTATTATGTGATAAACAATAATATTATAGAATTATAGAAATTGGAATGGACTCATTTGGACATCATATGAATTTTCTAAGGATTAAATAAGATTCTGGAATTGTTTTTATATAAGAAATTCATTTTATAAACCATTTTCTCTGATTTTCTACTCCCCTGGACCGCGCACAAGATTACCGAGAAAAACAGGGGTTACTATGCAAAAAGACCTTAAGACTCAAAACTTCAGGCGCGGGACTGCGGGTTAATTTATATCTTTCGCGGGGGCTCATTCGCAAAGCAACAACCGCGAAGGGGTATCGGCAGGCCAGAGCCGTCCGATCACACCTGATCGGACGAGATTAGACACGGCACAGTAACACGTTGCAACCCGCCCTGACCATCAGATCCGATATCAACGGTTAAGGGACGGCCACGTCCTGGTTCGATCTAAACCCCACACCCGCGATCCAACGGCTAAGCTTCAATTGGGCGAAGGGGGTGTCTATCTCCTAATCCTGACCATCATTGACGCGATAGACGACACAGGTTCTTTCGTCGACCTCCTGGTGAGCCGCGACGACGCAGGCTACGCACGACGGCGACCGCGCCGGCCAGGGCGCACCAGGCGCAACGGTGTGCCAGTTTCAAATCGAAGGCAGGATACACGAAGCAGACATGATGGTGAAGAGTTTGGCGGTGCTATTACCTCGTGGTATGCAGCAGGATGCCCTGGCCACGCTATGGGGCGGATCCGCGGAGGTGTAGACGCGACGACGAGAAATTAGTGGGGCACTGGTAGTTTTCTTCGCCAATGGAGGCCCCAGCTAGTGTCGGTAGACACTCAGAAACCCGCCGGTGCAACACTACGGCCCCAAACTCGTCGCGGCGTGGATCAATTCGGCGGTGGTGGCAGAACAAAGTCCCACGGCAGCGCACGGTTGAGGGGGTCAGGGACGACGGACGCGGGTAGGGGGGTGCGAGACGTGGCTTGATCTAGCGCGAGGATTAGCGGATGAGGAGAGGTAGCCCGCAGGCCGTCCGAGTTTTATCCCCAGCTTTCGGGCGCTCGGACCCGGTCTTCTCGCGCAGAGGTTGAACAGAGCACCCGCGAGAGGAGGGAGACTATCCTGACCGGTGGGGACAACATGACAGAAGAGAGAAAATGCCCCGCCCAACACCCGAGTGGCTGACTGATGGGCCCCCGGTTGACAGTCGGTCCCACAGGTCGGCGCTAGCCCACGCTGCACGGTGCGCGCAGAGAGGATTTGGGGCGCGCAAGTGAAGAGCTTTAATGGGCCGCGCCAGGGAGTTTGGGCCCGAGTGGCGCTTTCCATTTTCTTTTCCTTTTTCTAATTTCTTTTCTCCTCTCTTTTTATTCTTTTGAAACTCAAATCTGAAATCAAATTCTTGTAGTGAATTTTGTACTCAGTTAAATGGAGATTTTGAAATCACCAGTTTGAAAGATATTTATTCTTATTTTTTCCATTTTATGTAGTATTTCTCTCATTTCTTTCTTCTCTTTTCTAAATTCTAAAACCTCCTTTTATCTTCTAAATTCTATTTTGGGAAGTTAATATATTTCTTCTTCAAATTATTTTATGTTGTCACAAAATGCACACAACACAAAAATCCAGCATGATGCATGGTTTAATTGAGTGTCTTTATTACTTATTTATTTGTGTAAGTAATGTGTCCACATGAAATGATACACATTGGTAGTACATATAGAAGTAGAGTGATACAATTTCTCTTTTAGATTTTTCTTATAAAGTGGGTATTACACACATGACCCTCTCCTCTAAGTCTCAGCGCAAGGCATATCCATGTAGGGCTCTGCAGAGCCAGCGCCTCACCCTTACCACATCCCTAAACCCTAGGTAAGTACTTCTCCTTCTCAAATTAGTTTTCTTCTTCCAGAATTAGTGGTAGATTTCGATTTTGTTCGATTTATCTCAATTGTAATTAACTAGAAGTTACTTGAATTGTAGGTGAGTCGAGGTTGAGAAATGGGATGAAGGGATGGCATTTGAGTGAAATAATGTGGTTCATTCTATGATAGAGTAAGCTTAGATACCTCTAGTTTTTTGATTTGCTGTTAGAAGCGAAGTAGCGAACAACAGGAAGCTTAATTTGGTACTCTTTTTTTGTTGTAGGCTTAGTTTAGCGCCTCCCGAACAAGAGGCTCAAGAAGTTGTTGATTGGGATGAGTAACAAATTATTGAAACAATGGATGGTGAAGGGAGATTAGAAGTTGCTAGTGAAGAGCAACTGTACGTCCTTTTAGGTTTGAGAGATGACAGCGAGAAAGCACAAAAGGATTGACAAGATGATAGTCAACATAATCATTCTAGTGTTACAAACATATATTTAGATTTAGGTGGTGCAACCATTTATGTTGATGATCACATACCAAATGAGTGGGTGATTTTGTACAACAAAGATAAACTAAAAATGAAGCTAGGTGCTTTGTTTACCTCTAGATAGAGTTTAGATCATAGTCTAAGGAAATGGGGTCGATGCCTCGTTCCATGGCCCGGGTCAGCATCCCAAATCGTGGGTCGGGGTCACCATGGGTCATGGTCCCGAATGCTAGAGAGTTGCTATACCATTGCACATGGAACGACATGTATCTTACTCATTTTGGATGTGCTACTCCACTTACACTAGGAAAGGATTCTGTTTACTCGATCGTGGTATTTTAAAGCTCATTACGTGGTGAAACACTCGACCAAGTCTGTAGTAATCATCACTAGTAGAAAACAGATCTATGCCTACAGTGAGATCCAATTTTTACACCGTACCGGTAGAAATCATGGATTTGTATTGGCGGTTTTTTTAAAAACCGTCACTAGAAATCATTTTTATCCTGAAATTTTTGAGTTTTAAAATGATTTCGTATGAAAAACCACCAAAATAAAAGTTTTAGTTACCTGAAAGTTATGGAGATTTGTAGTTGACAACTTTTTTTATTTGAACTCATTTTGTCTATCAAAAATTGCATATGTATTTGTCAAATTTAAAATGCAAATTTTGCAAACGACCTTGGATGGAAAAAGTACCAAAATAAAAGTTGTAGAACGTGAAAAGTTATTCAACTTTGCACATGACAAATTTTTTGAGTTCGTTTACGGTCTCAAACAATTAATTACACTCAGATGGTTATAATATTTGGGAAACAAAACTGCAATCTAGATATGAAGCAAGTGATGAGTAGAGCGGTAGAAGAGGGTACATGCGAGGATGAGGTCGTGGGTTCACAAAAAATGCTGCAACCTAATATTTTTAAAACTTAGTTTTTGATTCCTTAAAAGGATTATCACTAGCGATAAAAATAATTATTTTTACTGATCCATAACACTAGCGGTTCGGAACCCGATGTATATAACTTCCTTGTGTACTAGTTTATTTCACGTGTACACAATAATCATATGTATTGTTATGTCTAAAACTGTTATCAACTGATCATTTTTTTTCTTTTGACGTTTGTTCTATTAACATTAATACCATGCAATTGTAAACATGAACCCAATGTCGTCCTTGCTCAAGAAAGATACAATACGTCTTAATCACGGAGGATATCTCGCAACATCCACGATGAATTAATTACTCTAATATATCTATATCAGTTATTGACCAAAATCTCACTAGCATTTCTATATATGCTAACATGCAAGCCATACAATTAGAAAATTGATTTTATGTATCATCAAACTATATTTTGTAATTTATAACATGCTCTTCAGCTTGCTCTCCTAAAGTATAAATGTAGTACATAAATATCTCTTCATCGTGGCCAATAACAGTATAAATATATATTCCACGTAAAATCATATTAGTTTAGTAATTTGTGTGTAAATTAGGATTGTTAGAATGTAATTCAATTCCACAAATCCAGACGGGGCCTATCCTTTTGTTTTGCACTGCCCAATTTTGATAAGTACTGGTGCAAGAATATGTAGATCTAATTCACACATGCTTTAATTTATTTTTAAGAAAGTCCTTCTAGTATTTCTGAGTTTTCACGCTGTGCATGCTTCATGTGTCACAAACTCCACACGCTGAGAAGCAGCTATCGTTCCTAGTAAAACCCACAATAACAAGAGTAATACAACAATATTAGTTTTTGATTGCCACCAACTTAATTCGTTGGTTAATTTGAAAAAAAGAGGACATGGATACATGAGCACCACTACGTCAAAAATGGTTAAAGGGGACGTGACTCACACCGGTTAAAAACACATCACTAATTTTTTACAATGACATATTTTTTTTAAAAACACGTCACTAACGACTGTGCACATATGACATTTATTATAAAAACATGTCACTAGCGAAATATGGTAATAACCGAGCGACATCTTTTATTTTACGTGTCTCTACTGTGATCTATTTAGTGACATGTATATATAAATGCATCACTAACTTCAGACATCAAATTTATTTAGTAACATGTATATATAAACATGTCATTGACTTGAGACGTCAGATCTGTTTAGTGACGTGTATTTTAATGCACGTCACAAATACATATACATTAATGACGTGTATTTATAAACATGTCACTGATTTCAGACGCCATGTCTGTTTAGTGATATGTATTTAAAGACATGTCACTAATATATATATCAGTGACATGTATATATAAACATGTCACAACTTCAAACTTCGCGGCGTAGTTAAAATTCGATTTTTTTCAAATGATCTCAAATGAAAATCACCAAAATGAAAGTTATAGGTCTTAAAAAGTTATGCAACTTTATAATTGACAATATTTTAATTTGAAATCATCTTGTCATAGAAAAATGCGTATGAAGTTTTCAAATTTGAAAATCAAATTTTGTAAACGACCTTGGATGATGAAAATGTCAACATAAAAGTTGTAGATCTCAAAAAGTTATGCAACTTTGTTGTTGACAAGTTTTTCATTTAAATTCATTTAGTGTATCAAATAATCAAATTACAATTGGTTTATTATATAGACACAAATTAGTTGATGGTGTAGTGGTTGATAAGATCATGCTTTAGGTGGATGTTGAGGGTTCAAATCTCACAAGGCACACATACAGCTGCTTGTATGTGAATAATTTTTTTGGCTAGGTAATTCTGTTAATGACATGTATTTATAAAACACGTCACTAAAGTGGTTGTATTATTGACGTCTTTTTATGCGTCATAGAATATATTCAATTAGCGACATAAAATCTGAGATGTGTTTTAAACGTGTCACTAACGACATGTTTTTGACGTAGTGCACCTTAAAACTCGCCTCAACTTCTATCTAGACTCGGCAGCGAGAAAAAAATGATAAAATCATTCATGTTTTTGCAATGGGGATTGAGGACCAGGCATGATGTTTTACATGCGTCTCTAATTAAGCTAAAAACGCGTCATTAAGGGCATGTTTTTGACGTAGTGCACCTTAAAACTCGCCTCAACTTCTATCTAGACTAGGCAGCGAGAAAAAAAAGATAAAATCATGCATGTTTTTGCAATGGGGAGTAAGGACCAGGCACGACTTCATCGGGAGCACACGAACTAAAGGTGTTAACCAAGTCCAAGTATAGAACGGTAATTGAACCAAAACATTACCATTAATGTGAAAATATTGTGTTGTCTTTTCTTGGGGGAACTGGGATCCATAAAAGAGCAAAGAGGGAGCAAGAAACACCATAGCAACATCCTGAGTTTGAGAGATCTTGCTTCAATTAACTTCATTCTTTTTGTCCTAGATAGATTAATATATTTCAATATCTTCTTAGACGCTTCTCCACTATTTTTCTGTAGTATATGCTTGGGAGGCACTAGGATGCTCTTGTTACGGTTGAGGATGGTTAGAAATGGAGCCTGCAGAGATGAGGACGCTCCAAGGAAATGTAACGTCTTTGCAGGTGACCATGTTACCCCATCTAAAATCAGGTAATCAAGGACTAAGTTTGTGTTGGCTTAAATCCGTTGCAACAATCGTGTTGTAAATAGCTAAGTAGTTTGTGTTGGCTCAAATGGTGATGCTTCTAAAGAGGTTGTTGCTGGGAAACCATAGGAACTAGGGTCTGATACAACCGAAGATGATGGGGGCCCCTTGCAAGATAAGCCTGAGTCTTCTTCTGCTACGAAGGGCAACGGTGTTTAGTCATGTACGTTGCTAGTATTAGACTAAAAACTTTGATTGTTTTGTAATATGAGTCCTTTGATACCTTCCCCAGACTATTGTATGCCTTTTGTTTTTGTAAAGAAGATTTCTTAAATCTATCAGTTGATAGCTTGGTTCCGTATCAACTTGAGTCGGGTGTAAAGCATAGATTCTGCATATCCTGTTTCTATATGCATGAGCATGTAACAACAGTATAAGTCGATTCACGACTCATATTGACTGGCTTAAGTCGATTCATGACTTAGACCGATTGCTCCGTTGATAGGGTTTAGAAGTCACCCTTTCTCTATATGCATGAGCATGTAACACCAGCATAAGTCGATTATTGACTTAGGCTGATTGCTCCGATGATGGGGTTTAGAAGTCGCCCTTTCTCTGTATGTGTGACCATGTAACACCAGTGTAAATCTGTCGGTGTTTCGGACCCGCGAGGTCCGTCAACCGACCAGTGAATTTGTTGCTGCGTGCCCCTGCCCAGATGGGTTGATGCAAGATGGAACACAAGAGGGAAATGAGGCTTATGTTATCCAGCACCGGGGTGCTCGTAGTAGGGGTTACAAGCGTCGTGAGAGAGCGAGGGCGAGAGCAAGAGGGAGAGAGAGTCCCTGCGTGCGTCCGTCTCCGCCTATCTCGTCTGCCCTGCCTCCCTCTATGTCGACGTGCCCCGTCGTCCACGTGTGTCCACGTGAACATGTGCCAACGTGTCTGTGTGTCAACGTCCACCCTTCCTAGGAAGGCCCTGGACATCCCCTTTTATAGATACAAGGAGATGTCCAGTTGTACAATGGGGTGTAGCTATGTGCTAACGTGGCTGGCGGAGGAGCGCCTTGAGCCCTATACACGAGCTAACGTGGCCGTCGGAGAAGTGCCTTGAGCCCTGTAGAAGCATAGCTGGCGGTGCGGCATGGATCCTGCTGACGTTTGCTTGCTTCCGTAGGGGGTTTGAGAGTAACCGACGTCATGGGCGCACGTGGGGAACCATCATTACATGTTGCCAGAGTAACCTTAGATGGGACACCGGTCTTGTTCCTTCATAGCCTGAGGCAGCTAGCTAGGAGTAGGGTAATGATGCATCCCCTGTAGCGTAATCGGTCCGAGGCTGAGGTTGGGCGAGGCGGAGACTTCTCCTGAGGCCGAGGCCGAGGTCGGGCGAGGATGTGACTCCTCCCGAGGCCGAGTCTGAGGCCGAGGCTTGGGGTCGGGCGAGGCGGAGACCTTCTCCCGAGGCCGAGGCTGAGGCCAGAGGTCGGGCGAGGTGGAGACCTTCTCCCGAGGCCGAGGCCTGAGGTCGGGCGAGGCGGAGCTCCCTGTTGCGCCCGAGGCCGAACTCGTGGAAGATCGTGACTTAGTTTTACCCTGGTGGTTGGCACAGCAGTCGGAACAGGGTGAATAGCGCTGTTTTCCTCTCAGATCGGTCAGTGAAAGGGGCGAAGTGACTGTGGTCGCTTCGACCTTGCCGACTGAGGCACGCGTGTCAGGATAAGGTGTCAGGCGATCTCCGCATTAAATGCGCATGCGATACGGTCGGTTGGGAGGGCGATCCGGCCGCGGTCGCTGCACGACAAAGTCTGCCCAAGATGGGCTTCAGGCGAGCCGAGGGTGCGCTCACTGCCTGAGGAGGCCCTCGGGCAAGGCGTGAATCCGCCCGGGACTACTGTTCTCGCCCGAGGCCGAGGTTGGGCTCGGATGAGGTTGCGTCCCTTGGCAGACGAGGCCCTGACTTGAACCGCGCTTTATCAGCTGTTTATGGTTTGTTCTGAAGATGTTTTCTAGCCGCGTTTAGGAGTATTGGGGGTACCCCTAATTACGGTACCCGATAGTAGCCCCCAAGCCTCTAAGGGAGTGTGGGCACTCGCTTGGAGGTTCTGCCGGATTTTTGCAAGGGAACCGGCCCTTCTCGGTCGTGTTTGGTTCCGATGGGTGCGCACGAGCGCACCCGTCGGGTGTAGCCCCCGAGGCCTCGGAGGAGTGGTTTGACTCCTCTGAGGTCTTAATTCTTTTTGCGATGCCTCGGTCGGCCTTGTTGTTCCCTCATGCGGCCTGGCCATAGCCCGGGTGCATGGTCAGGCTCCGAGTTTTCACGCTGGTTTGTTGACATGGTCAACGGTTAGGCCGTAGCCTAGTGCGAGAGCAGCCCCCGAGCCTCTGCACGGAGCGAGAGGATGATCAAGGACCGTCTCGACTTTTATTGTATGCCCCTTCGTCGCCTTTCCGCAAGGAGGAAGGGGGGGGGGGAAGCGCCATGTTACCCTCGGGGGGCACCGAACATGGTGTTTCCAGTGAGTTGCTAGCGGGTGATCCGAGTGGACGCCCGAGCCCCGTTCGATAAGGGTCGGCTAGTGGCCCAGAGGCGCGCTCCAAAAGTACCTGCAGGTGATTTGCCGGACCCGGACCCATTCCATAGGGTTCGAGGGCTCGATGTCTCCCTCCGGTGGGATTCCATTACAAATCGTTCCCGCTAGTCTCAGAAATGTCCTAGGGTACCTCGGGAGCGTAGCCCAAGCCTCGGCCATGTAACGGACGTACCCAGGGTCATCCCTGACTCTGCGTGCTCTAGGGCGGCTGTCGAACCCTTCCGAGGGGCCAGCCTTCGAACCCGTGATCAGTAATGGGCTCGGAGCCCGAGTGCTCTGGGGCGGTTGCCGAACCCCGGAGGCCGCAACCTTCGAACCCCTGATCAGTAGGAGGGCTCGGGGCCCGTTTCCTTCGCTGGGAAGGATCCTTTTCGGAATATCCCCTTTCCTGGTCCCTGTGGCAAGAGAGAGAGAGAGGAAAAGGAAAATGATATGAATTTAAATAATGTGGCGCACATTTTTTGACGCGGCCATCATGACGGAGGTGAAACGGCGCCCGCTTCTCCTGTCGGAGGTGTCGCTTGCCCTGCCGAGGAGTTAATGCGACGGGACGGGCGATTCGTGGGGCGTCTGTTGCGCGTGCGCGAGCCGTTCGAGGAACAGAAAGACCGTTTCACCTTCGAATTTGAATTTCGCGACGGGTTCGGGCGAAGCTTTGGGTGGATCTCGCCCAGGCCTTTATATACTCGGAAGAGGGGCCGGTGGTGGTTCTTTACCCTGCCATTCGCACTTGCCTTCTGCTTTGGTTTCCGTAACCTAAGAGAGTAGCCAGAGAAAAAGGAAACCGTGCACCTCATCCCTTCCGCCTCCACCACCTCCGTTCGGCGATGGCTGACAAGGTGACCGTCATCCCGCCGCGCGACTCGTGGCCTTTCTCCACCATCGCTCTGGAGGATCTGGAGGCCCTCGTTGCCGATGGTCTGCTCCGTCCCCTCTCCAATGGGTCGCAGCCGAAGTGGATGGCCCCCGCGAGCGAGGCTGACCCGACTCCGCCGCCGGGGTATGTGGTCAGTTTCATCCCCTTCCATTACTGGGGGTTTGGAGTGCCAGCGAGCCGCTTCATGCGGGCGCTCCTGCACCATTACGGGGTGGAGCTGCATAACTTCAACCCCAACTCTATCGCGCAAGCGGCCATCTTCGCGGCGGTTTGCGAGGGTATTTTGGCATTGACCCTCACTGGGACCTGTGGACACATCTCTTCTCCGCGGAGTTCTTCATCGCGACGACGGAGGCGAAGAAGGTCCGTATGGCGGTGCGGGTCGGTGGCTGCACACTCCAGCTGAGGCCGGGGCGCGCGCAGCAGTACACCCCTGCCTCCCTCGTGTCTTCGAACAAGGGGTGGCAGAACCGGTGGTTTTATCTCCGGAACGACGGCGGGATGCTTCCGCCGTTTTCTCAACGAGTGGTGACCGTTGCCGGCATGAACTGGTGCTGGGGGCCACGCGCGAGAACCAGGAGAAGCTCCAGCCTATTCTGCAAGCCTTGCAGAAGTTACGAGATGCGAGCCTTACCGCTGCAGGGGTCGTCGCCGCTATCCATCGTCGGAGGGTGCTCCCTTTGGCAGAGCGGTGGTTGCGGCTCGCAGAGATGAAGCCGGGGGTCGATTCGGAGAGCTCATGGATGTCCTCGACCTCCCTCTCCGTCGACGACCTCCTCAAGCAGGTAGCGTGTACGGTAGGGAGGCCGGAGGTGGTGCCCTTAGCCAGCCCGCGATGCGTCCCGACCTTGGGGTATGTGTCCCTGGTGAGTGTCCGATCCTCCTTCTGTTTTGCGCCGAGTTTTTTGTGCCTTTGATTCTCATTGTTGGGATTTTTGCTCGTCCCCAGGGGTTGAGGATTTATAAACCCGCCCAACCACTGGTCCCAGAGGACGCGGCGAACTGAGCCGCGCGGAGGCTTGCCACGGAGAAGGACAAGGAGAAGAAGGACGCGGAAAAGGCCCGTGCTCGCGAGAGGATGCTAGCTCGGGAAGCCTTGGAGAAGCGTCGTCGGAGGCAGGCGAGGGATGGGCTCCCGAGGGAGTCATCGCCAGAGACGCCTGACGATGACGACGATGATGATGATGATGACGACGAAGACGACGACATGGCGGCCCGACTTGGCCTCAGCCCGGACCTGAGGCTTGGCCAGGGGTCGCCGAGCCAGCTTCCAAGTGGGCTGGCACCATCAGTGCCTGGGGCCGAGACGCCAAGGTCCCAATCCGAGGAGCGGAGGTAGGCCGAGGGGGTACTTGACCCCTTGGCCGAGACAATTGTTGTGACTCCGGGGGGTCAGGCCGATCTGCCCGTCCCCCAGAGCAGGTGCCCGCGCTGGCCGCACAGGAGGTCGGTCCCTCGGCCGTCGTGACGATGCCTGTGCAGGCCGCTCCCTCGGTGCCTTGGGCGTCCGAGGCGGAAACGGTGCCGAAGCCGGCGGCGGGGCAACCTTCAGCAGCGCCTGTGGGGATAGGGGCCCGAGGGGCCTCCCCACAGGCACGATTGGCCTTGGTCCGGAGCGGGTAAGTATCTGAGGATACCCCTGTTTCGGTTTTTTCACTGTGTGTCTTGAACTTGCCGTCTCTCTCTTTCAGCAAGCGAAGGCAGGGCTTGGCTAGTCTGGCCCCAACGAAGGCCCTTAAGACGAAGCCGGCTTCGGCGACCGGTGCAGCGGTGCGCCATGCCGGTTGGTTGGCCTCCGCACAAGGCGCCCTCCAGCGGGGGGCCCAGGCGTTACGAGTTGTCATGGGGCAAGCCTCCCTGGCTGACCCCACTGTTGGAGCGGCCATCGTGCCGGGGGTGGTTGCTGACGCGGCCACGGCCCCGAGCCCGCCTGACTTGTTGTCGGCGCCGGCATCGACCCCTACCGGGGCCATCGCTGATTCGCCCGCGGAGCCGCCCGTCGCCGCCGACGTCGGGATGGTTGAGGCGCCGCCGCCCGTGGTCATCCCCGACCTCCCCGTTGTCGGCCATGAGGAGGGGGCGGTCGTCGTTGCCGAGGTTGGCGATCGGAGGCTCGCCACCTTAGGCGAGGAGAGGCCCAGCACGTCGACGGCGGTGGTACCCGATGCATCGGCTGCATGGGGACCTGATGCCTCAGTGGAGGGGCGTGCAGAACCGTGGCCCGTCTTGGGAAGCAGCGGCCTTATCCCCACACAGCTCAACCCTAATGAGTGGGGTGGGCAGCCGCTCCTGTTCTGGAGCCGCGCCACCTCGGACCCGGAACCCCTCCTCTCCCTCAACGATGAGCTGGAAGAGAGGTCTCGGGATAGTTTCTGTGAGTATACCGAGGCGGCGATGAGGTCGCTTTGGTCGACCATGGAGATCCTTTCCAGGGATGTTCCCAGGGTCTTCCAGGTAAGGATTTAGATGTACACCTTTCGTGACCAGGGCATTCTTCATAATATCCTGTTTTCCTTCCTTAGGAACTTGTAGACGTGAGAGCGATGTCTGGGATTCGCATGCGGTCCCAGCGAGCCGCGCTTACCGAGGCTAATGAGCGCCTCGCCCAATGGAGCGCCGAGATGGCAGACCTTTGGCTGCTCTGCGATGAGCTGAAGTCGGAGGCAGCGGCGGCGCGGACAGAGGCGGCGTCGGCATGAGCAGAGGCTTTGTCGGCCTGGGAGCAGGTGGCTTCCCAGGCCGAGGAGATACAGTAGCGGCAGCTGGAGCTTGGCCAGGTCACCAGCGAGTGGGACCAATCCCGGGGCCAAGCTGCCGAGGCCGTGAGCCAGGCTGAGGCCCTTAGGGGTCAGCTGGCTGAGGCTACGGAGCGGCTAGCCAAGGCATCCGCTCGGGCCGGGACCCTTGCGGAGAGCCTGTCTGAGGCCGTCGGGACTGCTCAGTCCGCCCAAGCTGTGGCCGCACAGCAGCGTGCCCGGGCCGAAGGTCTTTTTTGTCCGCATCGTGGTTTTGTTTTTGTCTCCATTCTTCTTTTTGCGTCTGAAGAATTTTTTTCGGCTGTCTGCAGGGTTCGAGACGGCTCTTGACGAGGCCATCAAGAACTGCAAGGCGCTTGCCGAGGTGGCTGAGCAGAAGGAGGCCGACCGTGTGGCCATGTCCGAGGCTATCTCGGCCTTTTGCCAGGCCTTCGGCCTCGACGGCGTCTCCTCGGGTAGCTCCCCCAGAGTCATCTGCGGGCCTTGGGCGGCTATGTGCGCAACAGACTCCGCGGGGCGCTGCACCACGGCGTTAGGCGGGCCTTCGCCGTGCTCGCTTCCCACTACGACATGGATCTGGAGCAGGTTAGCGAGGGGTACTACTTAACCGACGAAGAGGAGGCTGCCTTAGCCGAGGTCCAGAGGCTTGACGCGGCTGTCGAGGGCCCGAGTGCGGCGCTGGCTTCCTCCTTTGAGGTGGAGATCCTTCCGCCCGTGTCGCCGTCCGAGGCCGGGCCAGATTCTGCCGAGGATGGAATGACGCTGAGCGTGCTGCTCCTCCCCCTGCCGATGTCTGAGCCTACAGGAACATTTTCTAAGTATGTGTATGTTTTTTGTGGCCGCTGAGGCCTAAACATTTTAATGTCAGATTATAAAGCTATGTTTTCTTTCCTCTCGTTTCGAGCGTTAAGACTTGTTCGGTAGCAGAATCCCTTGTCCGAGCGTGAGCTACTTTTCGCGAAGGTGATGAGTGAGGTATCCGTATCCTAGAGGTGTAGGAGTCCCTCGGCTCGGTCGGCCTTGCCGCTTACGTGTTCTCTCGTCGTTTTTAGGATTCTGTTATCGATATAGTCGAAAAGCACGAAAGTCGTTTTGGTAGAAAAGTTTTCGAGCGTTAGGACTTGTTCGGTAGCAGAATCGCTTATCCGAGCATGAGCTACTTTTCGCGGAAGGTGATGAGTGAGGTATCTGTATCCTGGAGGCGTAGGAGTCCCTCCGCTTGGTTGGCCTTGCCGTTCAAGGTCTCTCTCGCTCGTCTTTAGGATTCTGTTATCGACGCAGTCGAAAAGCACGAAAGACGTTCTAGTAAAAGACTTTTCCGAGGAAAATTTTGACGCAGAGGGGGTTCCCCCTTCTAGCCCCCGAGGGAGGGTCGGGCTTTGCCGAGGCAAGGCTGATCCTTCCTTGATGGTTAGACTTTATTTATGCATGTAAAGAAAAGCGAGATACATGAATGACTTGAAACATTTTTAAGGGTAAAAGCGACATAACTGTTGGATGTTCCAAGCGTTGCTGTAGACCTCGCCTTGATCGTTGGCCAGCTTGTATGTCACGGGCTTCAAAATCTTGGCGATGATGAAGGGCCCTTCCCAGGGAGGAGTAAGCTTGTGGCACCCTCGGGCGTCTTGTCGCAGCCGAAGTACCAAGTCTCCCACTTGGAAGCCTCGGGGCCGAACCCTTCGGGCGTGGTAGCGTTGCAGAGACTGCTGATACCGCGCCGAGTGTAGTAAGGCCACGTCCCGAGCTTCTTCCAGCTGGTCCAACGAATCTTCTCGGCTGGTCTGGTTGCTTTGGTCGTCGTAAGCCTTTGTCCTCGGGGAACCGTATTCCAAGTCTGTGGGTAAGATGGCCTCGGCCCTATAGAGTAGGAAAAACGGCGAGAAACCTGTGGCCCGGCTCGGCGTCGTCCTCAGACTCCAAACTACCGAGGGTAGTTCTTTTATCCACCGCTTGCTGAACTTGTTGAGGTCGTTGTAGATCCTTGGCTTTAGTCCCTGCAAAATCATACCGTTGGCGCGCTCCACCTGCCCATTTGTCATTGGGTGAGCCACGGTGGCCCAGTCCACACGGATGTGGTGGCCTTCGCAGAAGTCCAGGAACTTCTTCCTAGTGAACTGCGTGCCATTGTTGGTGATGAGGGAGTTTGGGACCCCAAAGCGATGGATGATATTTGTGAAGAACGCCAACGCCTGCTTGGACCCGATGCTGGTTAAGGGTCGGACCTCGATCCACTTGGAGAATTTGTCGATGGCGACCAGCAGGTGCTTGAAGCCCCCGGGTGCCTTCTGCAAGGGGCCAACGAGGTCCAAACCCCATACAGCAAACGACCAAGTGATGGGTATTGTTTGCAGGGTCTGAGCGGGCAGGTGCGTCTGTCTCACGTAAAATTGACACCCTCGGCAGGAGCGTACAATCCTTGTGGCTTCGGCCACCGCGGTCGCCCAGTAGAAACCTTGTCGGAAAGCGTTCCCACGAGGGTCCGAGGTGCTGCATGGTGACCGCAAACCCCCGAGTGTATTTCTTGTAACAGCTCTTGTTCCTGGGCGACAGATATGCATCGTTGGAGAATGCCTGAGGGGCTGCGGTGGTATAACTCTTTTTCGTAACCCAGCAAAACGAACGACTTGGCGCGCCGATCCAGTCGCCGAGCTTCGGCCTTGTCGAGGGGCAGCTCTCCTCGGAGGAGATATTGCAGGTACGGGGTCTGCCAGTTTTGGCTTGGCGCAACCCCATTCCGCTCTCCCTCGACGCGCAAGGCCTCACCCTCGGCGGCCGAGGGTACCTCGGGCTGGGCCGAGGTCTCGTCGGGTTCGGGCACGTCGTCGAGTTTGACGGATGGTTGATATATGTCCCTGGAGAAGTCGTTCGGGGGAACTGTCGTCCGCCCCGAGGCTATTTTCGCCAGCTCATCCGCGGTCTCGTTGTACCGTCGAGCAACATGGTTGAGTTCCAGCCCGTGTTACTTATCTTCCAAGCGCCGAACTTCGTCGCAATAGGCCTCCATTTTTTGATTGCGGTAGTGGGAGTTTTTCATGACTTGGTCAATGACAAGCTGAGAGTCTCCACGAGCATCGAGGCACCGAACCCCTAGCTCGACAGCGATGCGCAACCCATTAACCAAAGCCTCGTACTCGGCCACGTTGTTTGACGCCGGAAAATGGAGGCGCAGCACGTAGCGCACATGTTTCCCGAGGGATGAGATGAAGAGCAAGCCAGCACCTGCTCTTGTTTTCATCAGCGACCCATCGAAATACATGGTCCAAAGCTCGGGTTGGATTGGAGCTGTCGGCAATTGGGTGTCGACCCATTCAGCCAGGAAGTTTGCCAAGACATGAGATTTTATGGCCTTCCGAGAGGCAAATGAAATTGTTTCGCCCATGAGTTCCACCGCCCATTTTGCTATCCTACCCGAGGCCTCTCGGCACTGGATGACCTCCCCCAGGGGGAAGGATGACACCACAGTCACCGGATGAGACTCGAAGTAGTGTCGCAATTTTCGCCGTGTCAGAATTACTGCGTACAGTAGCTTCTGGATTTGCGGGTAGCGGATCTTGGTCTCGGATAGTACCTCACTGATGAAGTAGATTGGCCTCTGGACGAGCAGTGCATGCCCTTCTTCTCGTCTCTCGACTACGATCGCGGCACTGACCACCTGAGTGGTTGCGGCTACGTAGATCAAGAGGGCTTCTCCCGTAGCGGGGGGCACCAAGATGGGCGCGTTAGTAAGGAGTGCCTTTAAGTTTCTGAGGGCTTCCTCGGCCTCGGGGGTCCAAGTGAAGCGCTCGACCTTTCTTAAGAGGCGGTACAAGGGTAATCCTTTCTCGCCAAGGCGCGAGATGAAGCGGCTCAGAGCCGCAAGTCATCCCATGACCCTTTGTACTCCTTTTAAATCCTTGATGGGTCCCATGTTGGTGATGGCCGTGATTTTCTCCGGGTTGGCCTCGATGCCTCGCTCGGAGACGATGAACCGTAGGAGCATGCCTTGGGGGACTCCGAAGACACACTTCTCGGGATTGAGTTTTACGCCTTTTGCGCGCAGGCACCCGAAAGCTACTTCGAGGTCGGAGAGGAGATCAGAGGCTTTTCTTGTCTTGACAACGATGTCATCGACGTAAGCCTCGACCGTTCTACCGATGTGCTCTCCGAACACATGGTTCATGCACCTTTGGTAGGTTGCACCTGCATTCCTCAAGCCAAATGGCATAGTAGTATAACAATACATGCCAAAAGGTGTGATAAAAGAAGTCGCGAGCTGGTCGGACTCTTTCATCTTGAGTTGGTGATAACCTGAATAGGCGTCGAGGAATGACAGGGTTTCGCACCCAGCAGTGGAGTCCACAATTTGGTCGATGCGAGGCAGAGGGTAGGGAACCTTTGGACATGCTTTGTTTAAACCAGTGTAGTCTACGCACATCCTCCATTTCCCACCTTTTTTCTTTACAAGCACAGGGTTAGCTAGCCATTCTGGATGGAATACCTCTTTGATGAACCCTGCAGCCATCAGCTTGTGGACCTCCTCGCCTATGGCCCTGCGCTTTTCTTCATCAAAGCGGCGCAGGTGTTGCTTCACGGGTCGAACACCGGCTCGGATCTCCAGCGAGTGCTCGGCGACATCCCTCGGTATGCCTGGCATGTCCGAGGGACTCCACGCAAAGATTTCGGCGTTTGCGCGGAGAAAGTCGACGAGCACTGCTTCCTATTTGGGGTCAAGCTCGGAGCCGACCCTGACCTTCTTGTCGGCGTCGTTGCTAGGGTCGAGGGCGACGGACTTGACCGCCTCGGCGATTATGAGTTAGACCAGGTAGATTTAATAGCTTTGTGGCAAGGGGAGGAAGAATCGATTAATGATTAGATTCAGAGGTTCTGGGACACAAGGAACTGATCTTTCCAAATTCACCTTGCAGAAAAACATCTAGCAGGATTAGCTTTTATTGGAATGAGATACTACTTGAAAGAAAAATTAGAAGGCATTAAATTTTACACGCTGGCCTAGTTACACCAGAGAGCTTTGGCTTGTGAAAGCCGAATCAAAGATACTACTGAAGCAGTTTGTCACAACATTCATGTGGTAGAATGTGACCAGAGTAGCTCGGACGACGAATCGGAAGAAGTGTACGCTGCTGAGATGGATTGGCCAAAGCTGGCCAAATCTCCAGTTTGTTCTTGGATGCAGCAGGTTCAGAAGAAAAACAAGAAGATGTCAAATTTACATTTAATGTTGGCAAGTGTGACAGAATATTTGACGAGTTACTCAAAAGCGGCAACATTAAAATAAATCACAATATTACATCTACTGACGAGCTTAAACGTTGTGCTTATTACAAGTGGCATAATTTTTTCTGTCATGCCACTAATGACTGTAATATATTTCGACGATAGGTCGAATCAGCCATCAACGAGGGTTGATTAGAGTTTCAAGGAATGCAGATGGACATAGAGCCCTTTTCGATGAATATGATCAGATTTGATGACAAGAAAAGTCCTGGTTCGCCCTAGTGTGGCCGATAAGGGCAAAGGCAAAGACATTATTATCGATGATTCACGAGAGGCTGATGAAATTACCAAATATTCTTGTAGAAAGGGGTTGCAGAAAAGACCCTGGATGGAGCGGAGACATTGAAGATCACCATCTCGGCCTCCAATGCTAGGGCAGGCGCAGGCGAGCGGGCAAATGCACCACCCTGTTCTGCACATCGTGTATGGTCCGGCATGCAGGCTCGGACGGTCAGACATGTCTAGCGAACATTTGACAGGTCTGGCGGACAGTCCAATAGTACCTAGGAGCAGTGACAACCACGTACCTTCAAGCCACGACGACCAAAAATAGGTACATGGAAGACCAATACTTCTAAAGCATTAGGTCGGCTAGTCAAAGCTAGCCCAACCTTTGATCAATTACTATCCATATATATGAAAAATAAGACCGATCCCAACAGTCGGCCAACAAAACGACCCTATTCACCTCCTCATGAGAGGCAGGTAGGATCTATTGAGCCACCTAAAAATAATGTCCAATTAATACACAATGTGCCTACATGGACACCTCCACCCCCATATCAACCATTGACATATCAATATGCATACCTACCACCACCCTATGTCCCAAATCCAATGTGGGGCCTACCACCTGTCACACCCAGTTTTGGAAGGCAAACCGAATGCGAACCATGTACGTGTCAGGATCAGAAACTCACGTACACCGCGATTACATAATTGGACATCATCACACAATGCTCATAGTAAATAGAGGAAAAGTACTTTATTACAACAAGATGTCCAAGACATCCACTGAGTCTATAACATAGTCATTAACATCAAAGTGCGGAAATACGAAACGTAGAAGACAAGGCCTTCACAGGCAGCTGACTAGGGATTTGCCACTAAAATAAACTAGAACTCATCGTAGTCCTGAAACTCCTCAAAGTCCTCCATGTTGCCAGCATCTTCTCCTGAGCAGTGAGTACAGTGGGGACAACCTAGGGTGGGGTGGTTTGTAAAGCAAGGGTGAGTACACATCAACGTACTCAGCAAATGTCCCGTTTGGCTAAAGTGGACTAGCTATATATGGAGTTAAGGTTAAGCAGTTGCTTTTAGTTGGTCAAGTATTTATTACTATAAGTGGAGCCAAGTTTTAGTATAAAGCCAGTTATTACCCAAAAGCGCTACCTCCAAGAGGAAATACCAGAGATCATATTGATACCATCATCATTAATCATCATCATAAAAGTAACCAAAGTTCTTCTAATCACAGAGGATCCCAAGGCTGCTCTTAACCGTGAGCACGACTGATATATCAGTTTTCTAACACTCTGCAGAGGTCGCACACTTTACCCACAAGTCGTGATTCCCATTCTGCCCAGGGTTCTAGCCTCCCCATTGATCACTACCAAGGTGACCTAGCAGGGTCTCACTACGTAGCCTTTACAAAGATTCCCTAGAGGTCATAGCCACCCGTCAAATTTCTCCAGATTGATAAACATAGTACCTCTCCGCAAAGGAAGGGTGACTAACAAAACCAAATCAAGAACCTCTGCAACCAGCCTCGGCAGAGCAAGTACTGTGCCCGGACCCCATTGACGGCCCTACGGCAAAGCCAACTACTCCTCTGGTTCCTCTAATTAATCATCTAAGGGCATCCCATTCCACCCTCATGGTTGCACTGTTATCCTGGGTTGTCACTCCCCAAACAGGTCCATACGGAGAGGTACTCAGGAAACAGCCTGAGTCCCCTAAAGTATCACAAGAATGTCATCGAGATAACATCATCGTATCATAAGTATTCACATCATGTTCATTGATTAAGGTAAAGCAATAGCATAAAGCTAACCATGATAACCCAAAAGGTAAATAAGGATAAGGTAAATACAGACTAGTCAATCGTTAAGTTTCAATAATGTAATGCAGGACGGTGAATTATAAAATAGATAGGACATAATAGGTCAGAGGACACTTGCCTCACCAGGTTGTTGCTCAGGAAGATCTTCGGCAACACACTCAAGAACCACGGGTTGCTCGTTGTATAAATAAAGCGATCATACATTCAATACATTTGGAAAGTACAAATGAACAGCACACCAAACATGTATAATCAAGTATATACTAGTTTGACAAGACATTATGAACATAAAAGGGGTAGACCTAAATGTTAGGGTTTAATATAGTTAGAGATCAGTGATTCCCTAGATATTATGGACTATTTAGTTTAGTGCCACTAATTAGTGAGACACAAAGTTATACCAGGGATCAATTCATACACAACATTTTATTAATCTCACCACATTAAACCTCTAGGTACCATTAGCGTTTTCCTTTTTATTGATTTTACTAAACAAATACATTATTACTTCTACTTAACCTTTAATCTAGGCATAAAATTAAAGTGCATAGGATGTGGATGATCATAATTTATTTGAACAGAGAATATTTCTATGAACATTTTGCAATTTGAACCACTAAATTTGGAGTTCATATGTATGAAATAAACAAGTTTTTGAAGTTTAAAATATGAAACTAAGCCCAATTCTGTGATTATTTAAAAGGTCAGGGGTCTGTTTAAAAGAAGTTAGGGGCCTGCGCGCTAAAACTCAGGATGGCGGGTTGATTCTCAGAAACCCGAGGGTCTCTTACGCAAAACCGCCACGCGAAGGGGTATCAGGTAATCTGGATAGCATGATCACGAGCAAACGACCGAGATTAGATCCCACAGTCAAGCGCGCGGGCGCGGACGAGCAGCGAGCGCTGACAGGTGGGCTCGAGGTGTCAGCGACCGAGGAGGGAGGCGGGCTGTCCAGTCAGGCCCAGCGCCAGTGGGTGTAGGCCCTGACCGGCCGGGCCCAGGGGCAGAGCGCAGGTGAGGGAGCGAACCTGAGCGGTCGGGTGCGAATCAGACGATTAGTATTAGATCAGGTTTGATTAGATTCGGGCCGCCCGATCTTAGACGGACGCCTGGGATCTAACGGCCAGGTCCCTCGGCTGCCAGTGGTGGCGCCGCTCGCATCCACGGTGGAGGTCCACCGGAGACGAGGGCACGAGCGCGCTGGGGCCCGCTGGGGCACCGGGAAGGGCTCGGGGAATTCAGGGGAGTGCAACGTACTCGGTTAGGGGGATAGCACCGGCACAAAGGCGCTGGAGGGGGCGGTTCACAGCGAGGCGGCTTGGCGGTGGCGCAACACTATTCCGACGAGTGATCGAGTATGATCGAGGGCAATCAAGGGGAAAATAGGGGTGGGTCTGGGTTGCTTACCTCGGGAGGAAACACTGGAGTCCCGAAGCAATGACGGATGCACAGGGACACCTCGGGGCGATGGTTGCGGAGCTCCGGCTGCACAGGAAGAACACCGGTGAGCACGGACCGGGCGGACCAAACGGGCTGGGGGTGAACCGAGGGGCGTTCCAGGTGGCGGGTGATAGGGTGGAGCTTACCAGGGCAACAGACACGGCGGGGAGTCCAACGGTGACCGTAGAACGGGCGGCGGACGTTGGTGAGCGGTGGCGGAACTGCCTGGGTGCGCACGCAGGGCGAGAGTGCTCGACTGAGGGTGCAAATGAGCAGGGGGAAGTGGGCGAGCAGGGCGCGGGCTCTAAAGAGGCGAGGGCGTGCAGGGGTGGCTAGGGATTGCGCGGGCGTGGGCGCATCCATGGCGGGGGCGTGGTCGGGAGGTTAGGGACGGGGTCTGACGGGTGGGGTCCGCGGGGCAGAGAGAGGATGAGTGCGTGCGCGAGGGGATCAGTGCCGATAGGCTGGCCCCACAGAGCAACGAGAGGGAGAGAAGGGTGCACGGGCTGGCGCCGACATGCGGGGTCCGCCTGTCAAGGGCTGAGGGTGCGTGGGCACGGGCACGCGCGGGGCTGGGCCTGCTGGTCCGACTTGGGCTGAAATGGATTTTTCCATTTTCTAGGGAATTTCTAATGCTTTTCTATTTATTTTCTCTAGGGTTTTCAATTCAAATTCAAATCAAGTTTCAAATTCAAAACAAATCAAACATGTGCGACAATTCAAAGAATATTTGGAGCTCAACATGAAGCAACATTTCATGACTCATATTGTTTTGACAAAATAAAATAATTAATCCCTCACTAATTAAGCTAATTCTACCAAAAAGAAAAAGAGAGAGAAACTAGAGAGAGAAGAGTTACACCTGAATTTGGTAGGTAATTAGAAAGAAATTTTATACCCCCAAATTCAGGGTGCTACACCACCATATCTGTATGGGATGCCACATTATCCCGCTTGGGGGCACCCCGAACTTCTATATTTGACAGGTTGGCACCGCTAGTGCATGACTAGTGCATGACCAATTCGGTTAGCCTCAATCTAGTCACCAGGCACAGGTCCCGCAAGGATGCCAGACTACTCGGCCAAAAAGGCTGACTAATCCGATAGGGGGCATTGAGAGAAAATATCCACGAACGTCAAGAGAACAACAAATGGAGATATCATCAAAATAGGCACAACAAACGTCGTCATACAGGGGAACAATGAAGGGCCGATGATTTTCAACAAATGAGCCAAGACATTCAAGGAAGAATACATAGGAGCAACAAGTAAAATAGTGGACAAAAAGTATTCCATGCCCCGATGGTGCCCATCGGGACTAATGTGTTCTCAAAAAACGCAAATTGCAGCATTTAAGAGCAAAAGAAAGCAAGGAAAGGGGGCGGAAAGAATGTTCAATGACACACATCCGCAGTACCCACCACCACAAAAAGGTAGAAAACAAAGGCCGTTGAAGCAACTCAAGTGGCCAAAAAATAGAAGATGAAAAAGCAGTTGTGCAGGTGCCTGCAGGTACTGCAGACAGTCCAACCCCGGAAGCTAGATCATCCGAGCCAGGAGTGGACCGTCCGACTACCGAGTTCAGTCCGTCCGCACCCCACCAGGGAGACTCCAATGACGCGCCAACACCCATGGATGAGGACAACGTTGAGGAGGACGATTTACTAGGAGAGGACCTAGTCGACTATGGAGCCTCACCCAAGCACCCAAGTATGGATGTTAATGTGATTACATTTTCAACTGATTACACTATTATCGGTGATGATGAACTCACCGTTTCTCAATTTGATTTTGGTCCTAAAGAGGCCGCCATCACCAAGCCAAAAGAATCAGTCAACCATTTAAAGCCGCTATTTGTGCGCGGTCATATCGATGGAGTACCGATTGCTAAAATGTTAGTAGATGGTGGGGTGACCATGAATTTAATGCCTTACTCATTCTACAAAAAAGTAGGGAACTAGCATGACGAACTAGTCAAGACTAATATGATGCTCAATGGTGTTGGAGTGATAGTTTGATCAAGGCTAAGGGAGTCACATCTGTTGAATTAACCATCGGGACAAAGATCCTTGCTGCTAATTTCTTTGTCACCAACATAGAAGGAAATTATAGTCTAATATTAGGTAGAGATTTGATCGATGCAAATCAATGTATACCTTCTACTTTACATCAAATGCTATTGCAATGTGTAGGTGATGATATAGAATAGGTACATGCTAATGCATTAGCTTGCATTGCCATGGCCCTGTACTTTAGACCTATGAGACTGCCACATGTCTCACAGGGGTTGATTTTTCTGATTACCAGTTCATAAGTATAGACAGAAGAGGGTTTATCCTTGTAATGTTAGAGCTGATGGAGAATCGGTAAATCATAAATGAGGTTAAAATGATGAACACACCCATATGTGATAATTGCCAGGATGCGGACGATCTAGCCCCTGAGGCCGGACGATCTGAGGTACACCAGAGAGCGCCATAGAGCGAAGGCCCTATCATGGATGGTCCGGCTCATCAGACCGGTCAGTCCAATGGCCCCGTAGACGTTCCAACCCCATGACCGGATAGTCCGGTGGCTACCAGAGAGGGTCGAAGAGAGAGTCCACTGTCGTGGATGATCCGACCCCTGAGACTGGACAGTCCGCAGATGCACAAAGAGCCTCAAACTCTTTTGAGGTAAGCACAATAGAGGAATTTAGAGATCTCAAAAAATTAGTACAGGGGTTTACATTAGCCGATCCTTTGGAGGAGATTGACATAGGAGATGGTAAAACTCCATGGCCGACTTTTGTGAATAAGACCCTGGAAGCCGATTATAGGAATGAAATGATCGGCTTATTAAAAGAATATTCTGATTGCTTCTCTTGGAGCTACAATGAGATGTCAGGATTAAGCTGAGAGTTTGTGGAGCATCGGTTACCTATTAAGCCTAGTTTTAGGCCCTTCAAGCAAATACCAAAAACGTTTCGTCCAGACTTAATCCCTAGGATCAAGGACGAAATTCATCTGCTCTTTGAAGCTAACTTTATTAGGCCTTGCAGATACGTGGAATGGATCTATAATATTGTGCTAGTGGAAAGAAGAATTTAGGTAAGCTCAGAGTATGTATTGACTTCCAAAATCTAAATAGAGCAACTCCTAAAGATGAATATCCTATGCCTATAGCCGACATGTTAATTAATAACACATTAGGAAATAGAGTATTAGCTTTCCTGGTGGTAATGTTGGATATAATCAGATTTTTATGGTCGAGAAAGTGTGTCTAAAACGGCCTTTATATGTCTAGGCTTTATTGGGTTGTTCGAGTGGGTTGTCATGACATTCGAGTTAAACAAATGCTAGTGCCACTTATCAGAGGACTATGCATTTGATCTTTCATGGGTTGTTAGGAAACACTATGGAGGTTTACATTGATGATACAGTAGTTAAATCGGCTAAATTTGGTTCTCATATAGCTGATTTGCGTAAAGCCTTTGATAAGATGTGTCGGTATGGTTTAAAAATGAACCCTTGTAAATGTGCTTTTGGGGTGTCGGCTAGAAAATTCTTAGGATTCATCATTCATGAACATGGCATAGAGATAGATCTTGACCTAATTAAGTCCATTCAGAATGTGGGGGTCCAACCTGCAAGCTTGAGATGTACAAGTTTCTCGGCAAAGTAAATTATTTACGAAGGTTTATTTCTAACTTAGTCGGGAAGGTTGATGCTTCCACTCCTATTCTTTAGCTTAAAAATGATGTCGATTTTACTTGGGGGCAGAACAACAGGAATCATTTAATCTTATTAAAAACTATTTGTCTTCGGCTCCAGTATTGAAAGCACCAAAAGCAGGGGTGCCATTCAGGTTATACATTACAGCCGAAGATAAAGTTATTGGAGTTGTGCTGACTTAGGAGACTGAAGGAAAGGAGCATGTTGTGACCTACTTAAGCCGGAGGCTAATGGATGTTGAAACAAGGTACACATTTGTTGAGAAATTATGCTTATGCTTGTTTTATGCATGCACCAAGCTTATATGTTATCTACTGTCTAGTCCTTGCACCGTTTCTGGTCAAACCGATGTGATTAAATACATTTTGCACAACCCAATTATGAGTGGTAGAATTTGTAAATGGGCTTATACACTTATAGAATATGACTTGGCTTATGAATCACTAAAATCCATGAAAGGCTAGGTCGTAACAGATTTCATTGTAGAGAATCAGATTGGTGATATTCAGGAACTAGACATATCATACCTCACTATTACTCCCTAGACCCTATATTTTGATGGATCTGTTTGTAATGAAGGACAAGGGATTGACAACATGCTTGTTTTCCCAAGGAATACTTATTTTGACTTCTCTAGCCGGTTGAAATCTTATTGCACTAAGAATCAAGTTGAATATGAGGCCCTCTTATTTAGTTTAGAACTTTTAGATTCTATGGGAGTGCACATGTGAGGGCATTTGGTGATTCTCATCTAGTTGTCCAGCAAATTTTAGAGGAATATCAATATTTAGATGTCACTTTGAATAGTTATCTTCAAAAATGTTCGGGCATAATCCGTCCTTTTAACGAATTCGATATTCGGCATATATCCAGAGCTAGGAATTGCAGAGCTAATAATTTGGCATAACATGCATTAGGTTATCGGATAAAGCGAGGGGAATTTTATGGTGCTAAAAGTCTGATAACCAGTGTTGCGCCAAATCCCCAGGTCGCGGACCGTCTAGGCTACATAGTCAGACCGTCCGCGGTGGGCTCGGACTATCCGCTCAAGGAGTCCAGACCGTCCGATGGTACCAGATATGTCTCCTAAATTAATTAGGTTGACAATATAGCCGATGCAACTGATTGGAGGGCACCTATAAATAATTACCCGCGTAATCCTAGTTTTAGGACATACAGGAATGTTTGGCATACAACTTTTAAATATATTTTAATTGATGATGAACTCTATCGCCGAACTGTCGATGACCTACTTAGATGCTTAGGCTCAGATGATGCTATATTAGCTATAGCCGAAGTATATGAAGGGATTTGTGGTACTCATCAATCGGCTCCAAAGATGAAGTGGCTACTGAGAAGATCTAGCTTCTATTGGCCCGGCATGATAGCTGATTGTTTTGAATACTACAAAGGGTGTCAAGTATGTCAAAAGTTCAGCGATCAGAAGCTAGCCTCGGCAGCTGAACTACATTTTATTATCAAGCCATGGCCCTTTAGGGGGTGGGGTTTGGACTTTGTAGGAGAAATTCATATTTCGTCATCTAAAGGGCATCGCTTTTGTGTTGGCGGCCACATACTACTTTACTAAATGAACTGAGGTTGTTGCTCTAAAGAACATGACACATAAAGAGGTTATTGAGTTTATAACTGAGCATATCATTTATAGATTCGACATTCCCCAAACTTTGACTACAGACAAAGGGACTTCTTTTATGTCAAAGTAGGTACGTGAGTTTGCTGAATTGTATAAGATCAAATTACTCAATAGGATGGTCAGGCCAATGGACATGTCGAGTCTAGTAACAGGACATTGATTATCCTTATAAAGAAGAAGATATCTGATCATCCTAGGCATTGCCATAAGGTTTTGTGTGAGGCTTTGTGGGCTCATAGAATATCTAAACACCATGCTACTAAGCCTAAATGCTGTCAGGATTGCCAAGTAGAACAATCTAACTATCGGAGATTACTATAATTTGATGGTGGATAATATTGATGAAGTAACTGACAAAAGGATGGTGGCTCTAGGAGAGATCAAGAAAGATAAGATCATAGTTTCAAAAGCTTACAACAAGAAGGTCAAGGCTAAATCATTTCAAGTTGGATATCTGGTATGGAAGACTGTCTTACCACTAAGAAGCATAGACCGAAAATTTGGCAAATAGTCACCAAGCTAAAGGCCCTTACCGAATCACACAGGTGATAGCAGGTAATGCCTACATGTTGCAAACTTTGCAAGGTGAGGTTATACCTAAGGAGCTGAATGGTTGTTTTTAAGCGATATCATCCTAATATGTGGCAAGATTCTTAGAAAAATTGATGTTATCACTTCAAGTTGTTTCCAGCCTGCATTAGAGCTTTTGGTTTGCTCAGCTTCCCAAAATGCAAGGGCATGTGTTGAGCACCATATGTGGCACTGGGCACGACCGGAAGGTCCGGCCCTAAGGCCGACGTAGTCTGGCATGCGAACGGTTCACCCTTAGATATGGACAGTCCGCAATTATATTAGATCAGGCAGATTAACTCCTATCTTCACGCGAATTTATCCCTCTAAACTCGTGGGAGTTGTGGGCGGTCGCCTAAGAATGGGTCCAGACCTTCCCCTTAAAGATTTGATGGGGTACAACCGATTGAAACACCAACAATCGAATCAAATCAATATATCTTCCATTCCATTACTCTTGCCCTAGGAGTAGACAGTAATTTAGCCTTCTTCACCTCAATCTTCACCTCTCTTCGACTCTACATCGTCTGGAGGCGTCTTGTGTGGTCTGTTGATCCCAAGACAAAACCTAGGATCTCTCCTCCCTTAAGGGGTTCCTCCCGGGAGGCCAGATCTAGGTGCTGTTGATGAACATCGCCACCTCTGCGCACAGGCGGACCGTCCGGCCACCAGGCACGGTGGCTCGACGCAGAGATGACTCAGCTCCTGCCGTAGGTTGCGAACCGTCTGGCCCTATCCCATGGACCATCTGTGCTGCCGCAGAGAGCACTCCTGCCGGTACACCTCGTAGTGATTGACGTCCAAATCAGCGCCAACAACACAACTTTCAAAAGTTTAGATATAAGTCTAAGTCAAATTCATAGGGTGAAGGATAGAAATTGATTTGATGTATCACCAGACTATTTTTCTACTCAGTAATTTATAACACTCTCTTCATCTCACTCCTCTATAGTAGAAATGTTGCACATAAATCCCTATATGGCCAATAATAGTATACACATATATTACACATAAATCATATTAGCTTAATTAATTTGTACCTAAAATAAATTATGATTATTAGAATGGAATTCAATTCCACATATTCAAACGGGGCCTAGCCTTTTGTTTTGGGCTGCCCAATTTTGATAAGAACTGATGCAAGAATATGTAGATCTAATTCATACATGTTTTTATTTATTTTTAAGAAGTCCTACTATTTCTGAGTTTTCACGGTGTGCATGCTTCATGTGTCACAAACTCCACACGCTGAGAAGCAGGTACCGTTCCTAGATCCTAGTAAAACCTACAGTAACAACAGTATTACGACAATAATAATTTTTTATTGTCACCAACTTAAACAGAGGACATGGTCCACATGGATACATGGCCAACTTCATAGTTGCCTAAACTTCTAACTAGACTGGGCTGCAAAAAACATGATAAATCATCCATGTTTTTGCAATGGGCCGGGTTTGAGGATCGGGTGGACACAACCTCATCGGCAGCCCAAATAAAGGTGCTAACTTAGTCCAAGTACAAAACAATAATGGAACCAAACATTTCCATGAACGCGAAATTGTTGTTTCACCTATTCTTGGAGGGACTGGGATCCATAAAAGAGCAATGATGGAGGAAGAAACACCATAGAAACATCCCGAGCTTGAGATCTTTCTTCAATTAACTTCATCCTTTTGGTCCAAGATAGATTGATATATTTCAACATCTTCTTAGAGGCATATCGACTTCTTTTCTATAATATAGGCTTGGGAGGCACTAGGATGCTCTTGTCATGGTAGAGGAGGTTTAGATATGGAGCCTGTGGGGATGATGATGCTCTAAGGAAATGTAACGTCTCTGCAGGTGACCATGTGACCTCATCTAAAACTAGGTAGTCAAGGATAGAGTTTGTGTTGGCTTAAATCCATTGCAATAATCTTGTAAATAACTAAGTAGGTAGTACTATAGATCCATCATAGTTGGTGTACATCTAGTCCTGTGTGAGTTAGAATCATGTGTGGTTCACCGCAAAGCCTAGATGTGTTTCGGTGGAGCGCCACGACGTGAACATCGTGAGGGACCATGGCATGTATGAGAGGATAGCATGTACTTTTTTTGATAGATACAATTTGGAAGAATGATTATCTACTCACATCACATGCATGCACTTATTTTGAGTGGATAGTGCATACCATGCAGTTTACTTGTCTACACATTATCTTGTTGGACTGATTACGCTGGATAATTGTGTTGAACCAATTAAATTAAATGGTCCATGCTAGCATAGTTTTCTGATTATCAGCTAAGTTGAAAGTTTGGTCGACTTAATTAGATTAATTAGCCGCAAACGAGTTTGTTCTCATGAAAGGAAAATCTTAGTAAGTGATAAAAACGTTAAACTTCTACTATTGAAAATGGATGTTCACCAATCATCGTACGTTAGATAGCTAGAACATAAACTACATATTGATTAGATAAAAAGTAACCCAACGAATGATCTAGTAAAGCACTAGTTTCTGCTTGCAAGACTTCTAAACATGTATGCTCGTACCAGATTTGATTTAAGATTTATTTACTTCCTAATTATATTTCAATGAATGGTTAGTTGTTGACTTGGTCATATGAGTGGTATGTGCAGGGAATCCGAGTGTACCACTTCATTAATTGTTTTAATCAATTTCTTGAACTTTAGTGTATATAAAACATCAGGGAATGGAGCACAATTCAATATTTTCAGGCCTTCTATTCGCCTAAATTATGTTGCTATGAAGATTGTGTATAGGAATAGGAAGCTTCAGGCGGACCTACGTTAGTACTATGCCAACTGAATGTAAGATAGAAGTAAGCTATGGTGCCAGATTGAAAGGCACCCCCTCCTCAGTCCTCCGAGGATTTGAGATAGCTATCTTCAAATGTCCCTAAATTGGAGGATAATCAGACTTGTAAGGTCTATCACCATCATGATAGCAACCCTGTTTATGGGAAGAGGTCATCATTCGATATCTTTAAGCGAAGCAGCCAGGTGTGTGTACAAGTGTAGAGGAGATCCTCATTACGCTATGAATCCTTAAGGCTTAACAATAAATATTACATAAAATAAGAGGACTAATTTTTGTAGAGGGCCTCTTTGACTAGATTGCTTATTATTCTTAATGCATTGTCCAAATGAATTTTAGATTCAATTGTTGTGTATCCCTTGTCGAAACAACCAAAATAAACATATGGACAATTTGTGGCATTCTTTGAGATATAAAATGAGTTTTGTTCAAACTAATATATTCATGGCAACAAACCCATCATGATTCATATCGTCGTTAGACCTATCAACCTTTGAGAGTTTAAAACCATACAGACTTGATAGAGTGTTCACTGTCAACTATAAAATTTTCGATAGTGTAAAGTATCAATGGAATGAAGTCCTAGTTGCACGATTGTACTAAAAAGAAACACATGAACCACTCCATGTACATGTTGTTTGAAAAGTGACCTCGACCTAGTGAAGATGGGACAATGCCTAGAAATGTTGAGGCATGAATCATGGAGGGAACATAAGTTCCCACATGTCATAATTGGAGGCACTCTTACTAACCATAGGTTGTGGCCCCTCACCACACACCACCTATTAGTGGCTTCCACCCTTCCAACACAATGTCTCATCCTTTTCTAAGATCTGATTATAGAGGATGCTAAAATGACAACATTTACCTATATAAATCTTAGTGTCTTCCATGCCTTTCCTTTTAGTTCTTGATTACATGATCTACCCCATAAATTCATTATGAAATAATCTTTAACAAATCGCATCCTTCCATTTTCCAACTCTAGTATGTTTTAGATTGGGAGTGTTGCTTCAGCATAGTTTCATTGGCTCTTTAAGTTTAGTGTGGTGAACCGGTTAAATAGCCTTTAGCTAAAATTAGACATGGTGTTATGTTTTGAATGAAACTACTTGTAAAGAATCTGGTTGTATAGTTGGACTAACCCTTATAGGAAAATTACCAAATTTTGGCATGTAAGTCATGAGATCATTATTGGAGACAAACCAAGGCTTGAGGTAATATTCAAATAATTTTTCACTTCTTTTCTTAGCCTTGTTCGTTTTTTTGAAGTATTGGTTATCATTCAAAAATAAAAAATAAAAAACAACTTGTCTAGCTCCTTGTTACCATGCCTAACCTTTCTTGTGTTCTCCTAATCTCTTATGCTTGTTTGTTTTCCATTCAGACCTTATTCTATGTCTTGTTCTATTTGAATAAATTTTAACTCTCTGATGTCTCCCATTAGAAGTACTTTGTGTTTCCACTTTTTGTTATTTGTGAATAAAAGCTTGCAACCCTCAGCTAGACACTCACATATCCTCTGCTTCTAGATTTAGGTTCAACCATCCCTCTCTTCTCTTTATACATGTATTTTGCTTTGAATATGACCAAACATGCAAAATTAAAATGAATCAAGTCCACACTTAAAACAACCTTCAAAAGATTGCATAATATTTGTTCTTTATACACATACTTCTATTTGTGGGGAAAATATATCTTATAGGAAAATCGTATCGACTAAGTTATTGTAAAGTGTGATATAGATGTGGCTTAGAAATCCTACCTTTTCTATTCAAAGTGCTTGAACATTTTGTTTTTGATAAAAAATTCATAAAACTATAGTATTACATACGCCTCAATGGTAAGAAAGTTCCTACCAAAGCCATATATGGTGATTAAATACTCTACATATGCTACTTGCTATTGTGTTGAGTTTGGTCAAATCTTGTTGACCCTTGTTGAGAAATTTATCATGTCCCTAAGATCAAGATCATGCACATACCATATATTTATGCTTCTTGTACACTAGAAATATGCAAGAACGTACTTTCATTTATTAAGATGAACATGCTTGTTTAGCAATCACATTTCATTTGTCAGATCCTATTTATGCCATTAATGAAAATATAATAAGGGCATGTACAATCAGAGCTTATTGATCAATTTTTCAAGTATAAGAGACAACTAACAAACTGCATGATATAATAGAGTATGTTTAAAGTTAGTCATATCATAGATGTAGTTAAGAGACAATATGTCCAGCGAGTTGTGTGGAGATGGACTCTTCACGAAGAGAGTTTCTCTTGTATTTTTATATTTAACCCTTAGAGACCTTAAGAGGCGGGGTATTAAATTAGGTTATACGTGCCCTAAGAAATCAGTTACGTTGAGTGATTTTTTTTCCTATAGGAATTTATTTGACATTTAGTATCTAGCTACACTTCAATGCAGTTACTATCTCATTGATATGGATATTTAATTGCATTCAATCAGATTGCACCTCCTTGTCGACTGTTTAAGCCACTCTTGTCTGAGTGTAGAATACTAGCTGGGAAGAAGCAGGAAGCATCAAATGCATTACTAGTTCTTTAATCATATAGAGCAATAGCTCGAGATAGCCAGCCACCCTACCTACCACACGAGACAGGGGACAGATGCAGCGCTGAGGCAGGTGAGGCTCGAGCTTTCTACCGCTTCCCAACTTATAGCGCCACACTAAAGTCTCTTCTAAAATTACACCATATATTTATTAATATAGATTTTATGATTTTTATTGTTCATCGATATTTCAATATAAAACTACTTTAAAATATCATATTTATCTATTGTGGGTGATTTAGTGAAATTATATCTATGTAACAGTTTAGTTGTTTTTCTCCATCCCTTACACGAGATGAGGCACCACCCTTGTCCCTCGACACATTGGATTGGATGTCCTGAGATCACCAGCCACCATAGGTGTGCATGGAAATGAAATACATTCCAACGCTGCCGATTTGTAGGCCGTTGCACTGTGGCTCAAATCGCTGAGGCTTTTTTAGCTGTGTTATTTGCCAACGCTCAGGAATAATGAAGGCTGCATGTTGGAAAGAGGAATATTTAGGCCATGTTTGAATGAACTAGAGCTAATAGTTAACTGCTATAGTTAAAGACATCCAAACAGTCTAGCTAATAATTTAACTATTAGCTACTTTTAGCAAATTAGTTAATAGTTAGCCAGCTATTTATTAGGTAGCTAATTTCTCTAGCAATTTTTAACCAACTAATTATGAGCTCTAGTACATTCAAACACTCTCTTAGCTCATTCTTGTATAGAACTTCTTTCAATATTAGGTAGTAGATTTTCAAACGTGGTAACACAGTAGCAATGTCATGCAGTGATGGTCTAACATGGCAAACATCCCTTTGTGACTTGTGAGGCAAGAAATAGGATCTGCTCCTCACTTTTGTGTGTGTGTGTTTGAGAAAGTTAGGAAGGGAAAAAATGCAAGAACGTTTGAGAAAAAGAAGCATCGAACCTTAAAGTCAGGTAAGACGTGTCCTTGTGAATTTCCGCGGTGGTGGTGATGACGGTTGTAATAAGCAAATATAGTTCCTAAAACACACACTTATATTTTTGCAGGACGCATTGTGATAAGAGTAACGCCATAATAGTCTTTTGTTGTCCCCATCTTAATTAGTTGGTTAATTTGGAAAAACGAAGAAATGGAGACACGACCACCTTCATAGTTGCCTCAACTACTAACTGAGCTGGGCTGCAATAAATTTAAAAAGATAAAATATGCTTTTTCGCAATGGGAGGGCCATATGTGTGTTAATTTATCGGCGCCAAACTAAACGCCATGAGCAGCATCCAAGCTCTAGTTTCAGCTTCGTTCTTTTGGTCCAAGACATCTGAATATTTCAATGCTTGGCTAGAGGCTCCTCCACTCTTTTTCTATTGTAGACTGAGGATTCGCTAGGATTGCCATTGTTACAGTTGGTGACTCATTCATATGAGTAGTAAGTACATACAATCGAATTGTTTACATCTTCTCTCTAACCCGAGTATATAAAAGCAGCAGGGAACGTAGTAGAAAGCCAATGTTTCTTCTTCGGCTACCCAAGTGATCTCCTGCCATGGACATTGTGTATAGGAGTAGGAAGCATCAGGAACACCTGCATTACTACTCTGTCACATGCAAGATAGGTAGAGGTAGCAAGTGGCGTCAAATCATAGACACCCCCTCGCCACTAGATGGTGGTTTCGAGATGGCTAGCTTAGTCTGGCGCTGGATAAATAACTAAAATAGCCCTATTGATCTTAGTCACGCATTTGTGCTAGCACCATGGGTCATAGGATTATACATATGGTCGACGACAACTTCACTACCTGACTATGGACCCTTCCTGGTGGCGATAGAATCACTCAATCCTATCAACATACACGCCAATGACCATCACCGTCTTCTTGGGCTTTTAGAGGAGCAACCATGATGGCATTCACATGAGCTTCAGGATTGCATCCACATTAGTGTTTTCGGTATGTATAGAAAAAACCGGATTGGATGCAAGATATTGAATTGAAAGTCTTGTAGTCCTTCCTCCGCTCTCTTCGCCTCTACCTTTGATGGAGACTTAGCCTTTAGTTATTGATGTCGATGTAATTGTCATGGCTGATGTTGCCACATAAAGCTGAAAAATAAAAAAAAATACTTAACGGAGCTGCAATTGTAGGATATGCACCTCGCATGTGTTAGAGGGTGTTGTTGGGGTGTCTTGCATATATCAGAGAACGTGTGAGACTGATTTCAAAGCCATTTGTTTCTGCTATCTTCTTGCATCTTGCATATGTTAAAGGAAACATGTTGATGCAGTCTTGACGTTGTAGATGATGTGGTTGATGATGTCGTCGATGAAGCGTCTTGCAAATGTATCCATCAGAGGACGCAAGATATATCCATATCTTTCGAACGATGTAGCGACGAGGCTTATAAATCATGTTGATGAAGATAATTGGAGACGATGAACGTAGTTTATGAATAAGATTGTCAATGTAGTTGTAATCGATAATGCATTAGTCGATCTGATGCACTTGGTAGAGTTAGAGATAACCTTTGCAACGTATGATTTGCATGTGCTCATCATACACACATGTGGCTTGCTTCCTCGGCCAGAACGTTGGAGCCAGAGTAGAACATATCCAGAGAACAATAGAAGTGTGGAGCCGCATCAATGCGTGGTGCAGCACGTGCGTGCCGGGGCTATCCATGGCCATGGTGTCGTACGACGACACGTTCATGGGAGGGCTCTGTGCCAAGGAGAAGGAGGCACACACTACCGGAATCGCGTTCTTTGCCGAGTGTCTAAGACACTCGACAAATATCATTTTACACTCGGTAAACATTTTATCGGCAAACATTTTATCGGTAAAGGGTTTTTTGCCTTTGTCGAGTGTCGAAAAGCACTCGGCAAAGAAAAACACTCGGCAAATTAAGAATCGCAAAAACCCCAAAAAATACCAAAACATTTTTTTAAATTATGTGAACAACTCTCCAACCACTACCAAATGTCATTTTACACTCGGCAAAGCCTTTTACGCTCGGCAAAGAATACCCCGCAAATATTTTATCGGCAAAGGGTTCATTGTCGAGTACTTTTTTCGGACCGAGTGTCGAAAAGAACTCGACAAATTAAGAATTGCAAAAAACTCCTAAAAAATAACAGAACATTTTTAAATTATGTGAACAACTCTCCAACCACACTACCCATAACCAATACACATCTCCCTATTAATTTTCACTATTATTTTGAATCAAATTTACATGTTTTACTGTCACACCCGGTTTTAGAAGGCAAACCGAATGCGAGCCATGTACGTGCCAGGATCAGTAATTCACGTACACAACAGTTACATAACATGGACATCATCACACAGTGCTCAAAATAGTATTAAAAAGGGAAATAATAGTCGATTACATCATACGTCTAAGACGTCCATATAGTCCTTACAAAAAATCAAAGTGCGAAAACGAAACGTAGATAACCGCGGCCTTCATAGGCAGCCGACTGGGGGTTGCCGCTAACCCACGCCTAGAACTCGTCGTAGTCTTGGAACTCCAGGAAGTCTCCTTCCACAGCTTCATCTTCTCCTGAGCAGTGGTTGCAATGCTGACAACCTGGGGATGGGGGGGTTTGGTGTGTAGAGCAAGGGTGAGTACACATCAACATACTCAGCAAGTATCTTGTTTGGCTGTAGTGGACTAGCTTTATGTGAGGATAAATTAAGCAGTTGCTTTTAGTTGGTCAGATTATTATTTTACTAATAGAAAGCCAGGTTTTAGCATTAACCCAAGTTATTAGCCCGATGTACTCTTTCCAAATGGAAAGAATACCAATTACTAGTACCATAGTCATAACCAGAACCATCAATCTCATTGCCACCTGTAAACCAAAATGTCTCTGATCAAGTACCACTAATCACTGGAGCTCCCTTGGCCGCTCATAACCGCGAGCACGGCTGATATATCAGTTTTCAAACACTCTGCAGAGGTTGTGCACTTTACCCACAAGCCGTGATTCCCTTTCTGCCCGGAGAGAGCTACTCCCCATTGACCACTACCTAGGTGGTCGAGCAGGGCATCACTACGTAGCCTTTATAAAGACTCCCCGGGGCTGTAGCCGCCCGTTAGATTTCCTAAATGCACCGCACTCCTCCCCAAGGGGCGAACCCAAGCTTGGCAGAGCGAGCCGCATACACCGAGCCCCATTGACGGCACAACGGATAAGCGAACTACACCCCAGATCCTCTAATTATTCAGCTAAGGGCATCCCATTCCACCCTCATGGTTGCACTGTTTTCCCGGGCGGTCATCCATAGAACAGGTCCTTACGGAGAGGCACTCGAGAAACCGCTCGAGTCCCCTTGAAGGCCACAAGTACAACATCATAATAAGAGAAGGGAAAACAGTGTATCATAGATAATCTCATCATGTTCATTGATTAGAGTTTGAGCAATAGCATAAAGCTAAACAATAATAATCCAACCCAAATAGGTAAACAAGGACATGGACAACAAAACTAGTCAATCCTTAGGCATAAATGTGTAAAGCGGGAGGTGAATTAAAGAATGAATAGGACAGAGATAGGTCAAGGGACACTTGCCTCCACCAACCGACTGCTGCTCAGGGGCTTCTCCTGCGAGTTCCTCGGGCTCTTCAACCGGATCGTTCTCTATGCGATTGCAAGCATACATACATCCATCCATTCAAATTAGGAAACAAACAGTACACCATACAAGAGAACAAATAAAGTAAATATGCATAGAATATCACATACGATAATGAATTTACCATGGTTAGAAAGAGGCGGGGAAAGGTCTCACGAGGGTTAAAGCTTATTCTCGAGGCGCATTACGGGTAGGCGAATAACTAGACGTTACACTCTCTAGTTCCAGTTGGTTCTAACAAAAGGATTAGCTACATGCACTAATGTAAACGTGACCACTTTTAGTAGATTAACATTGAATGAGATAGATGATTAGCTATACAAATTAACTAACGTAACCAATTTTCAAATTGAGACTCCTATCTTATTAATATAAACACGTGATTAGCGCGCATAGGACCAGGGGGGTAGACGGGGCGTCTGGGGGTAGACGGGGGCACGACGGGTCGTGCCAAGGCACGCGCACTATGCGAGCACGCGCGCGAGGCCGCACGCACACGCCACGAACTAGCCGTGCGCACGTCGGGGTCGTGCGCTAGCCGAGCTCAAGGCCGCGCGCCATGGGCACGCTGGGCCGAGCTCGAGGCCACGTCGGGACCGTCACGACGCGAGCAAGGCACGGCGGGGCGAGCGGGCAAGCACGCCGGGGCAAGCGAGCACGGGCGAGCGAGGACACGGCCGACCACCACGCCGGGGCGAGGACGGCGCGGCCGAGCTAGGCACGGGGGCGGGCGGCCGAGCCGGGGCGGGGCTCGCCGGGCGCGGCGGGGGGCGGCCGAGCCGGGCACGGGACGGGGCGGGGCGGCTCGCCGGAGCGAGGCCGGGCGAGGGCGGGGCGGGGCTCGCCGGGGTGAGGCGACGCGGGGGCGGGCTCGCCGGAGGGGGGCGGGCGCGGGCGCGGCGAGGCGAGGCGGGGGCGGCCGGGGCGAGGCCGGACGCGGGCGAGCGCGGGACGAAGCCGCGGTGGCGCGGGGCGAGGCGGGGCCGGCGCGGGCGCGGCCGGGCGCGGCGAGGCGGGGCCGAGGTGGGCTCGCCGGGGGGCGGCCGAGCCGGGCGCGGGGAGGGGCGGGGTCGGGGCGCGGCAGGGCGGGGTCGGGGCGCGGCAGGGCGGGGTCGGGGCGCGGCAGGGCGGGGCCGGGCGCGGCAGGGCGGGGTCGGGGCGCGGCAGGGCGGGGCCGGCGTGGGACGGGCTCGCCGGAGCGGCCGAGCTCGCCGGGGCTGGGCGAGCGCGCCCATGGCGCGGGGGAGGGCGCCGACGAGAGGGGGAAGGAGGAGGGAGGGGAGGGAGAAGGGGGAGGAGGGGGGAAGCCTCACCGTGGGCGGGGGAGGGCGCGGCGGTGGCGCTAGGGCGGCGATGGCTAGGGTTAGGGGAGAGGGAGTTGGGGGAGGGGATGACGGGCGGGGCCCGAGGGAGAGGAGAGAGAGGGAATTTGGGGGGGGAGGGGCGGCTGGGCCGCTTGGGCCCAAAGGGGGAAGGGGGGCGCGGCTGGGCTCCCAGGACGGCCCACGGCGGGGGAGGGGGCGGCTGGGCCGCCCGGGGCCCACACGGGAAGGGGGGGAAGGGGGCGGCTGGGCCAAAAGGGAGAAGGGGGGGAGAGAAAAAGAAAAAGCTTTTCTTTTTCTAATTTCCATATTTTCTTATATGCCTAATTCTCCAATTCACCTGACCACAAGCAGAAGAGTGCATAATCCGGCATGATGCAACAACCAAAAATAGTTCTAGGTTTTGCTTACACAAGATGTTGAGCTAATTCTCGCTATAACTTTTGGAAAAGATCAAGGCTTAGCGAGAAGAAAAGGGAAAAGGAAAGGGTAACGCCTGAATTTGGTGAGAGAAAAGAAGAAGAAAAAAAATCTAACCCCAAATTCAGGGTGTTACAAACCTATCCCCCTTAAAAGAATCTCGCCCTCGAGATTCAGGGTTAGCTAGCAAAGAGCTCAGGGTATTTGGCCATCAGATCATCTTCACGCTCCCAGGTTGCTTTTTCCTCTGAATGGTGATTCCATCTGACCTTGCACATTCTGATGGTCTTCCTTCGAGTGACTCTGTCTGCAACCTCAAGGATTTGCACTGGCTTCTCAACGTAGGTCAAGTCCTCCTGGACTTCAAGACCTTCCACTGGCAACTGCTCTTCTGGCACACGCAAGCACTTCTTGAAAGTAGCCTAGAGGGGGGGGTGAATAGGCTACACCTGAAAATTTTCACTAAAAACTTCGAGATAGGTTAAATTAAAGTTGCACTGGTGCAAACCGGTTCAGTCGATTTTAATTACAACTGAACAAGTTTGAACCTGCTCAACTTAAATTAGATAATCTATTGAACAAATACTAAGTAGTGAAGAATATTGCTAAAGACTTTCCCTACACAAAATCTACTCGAATGAATAATATGAACCAACCACCGAATATAAAGCGCTTAACAAGATTACACAAGAACACGCGATATAACCCGAGGTTCGGCAACCACCACAAAGGTGTCCTACTCCTCGTTGAGGAACCCACAAAGGGTCGGGTCTTTTCCAACCCTAATCCTCCACAAGCCGACCACAAAGGTCAAGGCAATCTCTTCTCAAATCAGCTCAAAGAGCGGGTGATACAAACTTCTTGGGGTCGTCCACAAATTTGGAGACTCCCAAGCAACCTCTAACCGTCAAGGAACACGAGGTTCCAAGAGTAACAAATCCGCACAGGTTAAGTTTGCAACGAGCTCAAGAACAAAGAGAATGGGAGAGTCGAGATGAAATTGACAGCGAGTTCGATCGAGTTCACCTCACACCAAGGGTCCTTCAAATGATTGAAGGAAATGCGATTGCGGGTGTGAAAGGTGAAATGAATGCGCTTGTTTGAAGGTTGGTCAGCCAAAAATTCGTGGGAGAGGCAGGAGTAAATGAGAGAGAGTGTGTGAGGGGGTATATAAAGGATCCCCCAAAAGCTGGCAGCCGTTGGGAGAAAAGAAGTAAAAACCGGTTGAACCGGTTTTCAGACCGGTTGAACCGGTTTCTACGAGGGGGATCCCGGTCCACTGAGCTACTCAGCCGGAGACTCAACCGGTTTCAAAACCGGCTGAGTAAGGAAAAATTTTGGCTCAACCGGTTTTCAAAAAATATCTGCAGCGACTTTTCTCACAGCTCTAACTGTCAGACAAGTCAGAGCAGAGGTGGCAGGTGAACAGTACCAAAACCGGTTGAACCGGTTTCAGGACCGTTTGAACCGGTTTTGGGGGCTGAAACCAAATTTTGAGTATTTTGAAGAGAACAAAAGTGGAGTCTTTGTGGGAAGTAAAATTTGTTTTTCTCAAGGGGATTCATGATCTGGAAAAAATGTTCTCCAAGATGTTTTCAAAGGATTTTGAACTTGGCTCATTGCACAGCTTACTTAACCGTCGCGGATCCCTCTTAATTGCACGGCGATTCCTATGACTCAAGAATTATAAATTTAGCACCGTCGTTGTTTCTAAGCACTTGGAGCACGCCATTTGATGTGGAATTTTAAATCCGCTATGCTTTATACTTTTATGCTCGTAAGATCTGTGCTTCTCCTGTCTGTAGAATTACTGTGTACATGCTAGGAGCAAACTTGTTAGAATCTCAGTTTGTTTTGTCATTAATCACCAAAACCCTTAATTAGGGTTGATTGCACTTACAATCTCCCCCTTTTTGGTGATTGATGCCAAAACAAACTGTAGTAGAAATAAAAATTAAAAGTTACAAGTACTTGCGAGATAAAATCCTTTGTGTATGTGTAGCTCCCCCTAAATATGTGCATGAGTTTTGCGATATTATCATTGACTTGATATGTCAATTTGCAACATATTTAGAGAGAGAGAACAATTAACACCATACACAAAACAATGAGGAATGAAACATAATTAGATAGAAAGAGTAAAAATTACACATTAAAGCTCATTATCGCATAGCATATGATATGAAAAATTCTACTGCTATTACAATAATGAGAACTCATCTCATCACATCATAAAAATGTTTATGGCTTTAGAGCCATGCATGCATCATACGATAGACCACATAGTTATTACAAACTGATTGTTCATTACAAAAATAAAGGTATTGCCAGTCTGATAAACCTTCTCCCCCTTTTTGGCAACAAGAACCAAAAAGAGAGAGAGAGAGAGAGAGAGAGAGAGAGAGAGAGATACGCCAATCCAGAGATCACCAGTTGGGAGGAGGATGATGAGGAGCAAAGAGGTGGTGCGCCAGGTGAGAGGCAAAGTGTTCTTCCCCAGACTGATCCCGGGGAGGAGCACTGCCAGAAGGATCCTGGGGCGGAGGGTGAGAAGATGATTGGCCCGGATCCCCGTGATACGGAGGCGGGACAAACTGCTCACGATCATCAAAATAAGCTTCTTCTTCTTCGTCGACGTCGTCTGCTGTCATAAAAGGCACCCCGTATGCCTGCTGGTACCACTCGTTGATTTCCGGAGGAGGAGGATGGAGAGGCACGTCAGGCGAGCGGGGGGCAAAGGGAGTACCTAAAGAGGAAGCTTGACGACGTAGGTTGTCGTCAGTCTCCCGCTGATGTCTTTCCACCTCATGGACATCCGCAGCAATGTTCCGGCACATGGAGAAAAATGTCGCAAACCCGTGGGCCAAGCGGGCACCCATCCCTCGGCCACAACCTCGATCGCGACCACGACCACGTGGCGTGGGAGATCCGCGGCCAGGGGAGGGACGCGAGGCACCGGCAGCAGCAGCAGCAGCAGGCCCAGCAGACGGACCCGCAGATGTATGTGCACGAGAGCTGGAGGGGGCTTTCCTTAGGCGCTCTGCTGGATTGTTGGGACCAATCCAGAAAGGGGTATATGATTGATGTCTTGTACCTTTGTCAAATTTAAACTGGGTCACAACCTCAATCATCTTCATGATAAACGGAGCATGAAGACATCCCTTCAATGGAAAGCAGGCAACATGAATGATTTCCTGCCAAATCATATCAAAGACATTTATACTCTCTGAGTTGCTGGGTTTCATGAAGGAGAGCAAGACCTTGCTCTCTCCAAGAATGTTCATCTGATTACCCCCTTTTGGAATGAGGGTCATCCTGCAGAGGGAGTTGATGTATCGATAATACTTATGCATGTTTGTAGACTCCCAATACTTCCCAGACTCAGAGAGATGAAGATCTTTGGCTTCATCTCTAGTAGGCTGGCGGAAATCATGTATCTTGATCTTGTCGCCAGAGATATCATTGTCAGAAAAGCCAAGAATGTGAGCAAACCGACGGTAGCTCCCTTATACCAACTACATTCAATGTAGAAGTTCAGATAAGGATAGTAGTATAGACTCTCCTCGTCAGCTGGCTTGATCCACAAAGTTGAATAGAATTGGGCAATCACTTCATCATTCCAATCATATTGGAATGTCATGATACTCTTCATCTTTTTCCTTTCACAGGCCCTCAATGCCTATGTCATCTCTGGATCCCCAATGGCCTCACAACCTTCCCAGTTGATATAGCGTTGAAGCAGAATAGGTTGATGCTTCTTGGGGAGAATCACGGAATTATAAAAATCCACATGATGAAGCGTCCAAAAGCGGTTTCCATCAATCCTGGCATCGCGAATGCGCAATGCAGGATTCTGGAAACGGAGATCCTGAAGGAGAGCAGAACCTCCACTGGCAGTGAAATCAGTTACTGGCTCATTGCCAGCACGCCGAGCCTCTGCCCGGTGAGGACCAACCCACAAATCACAGGGGCGTGGGCCGGGGGAAGATCAATTTCATCATCCTTCCCGCCTTCATCATCACTCGTAGCCTCCCACGCCTGCGGATTCGTCGCGGGTCGGGACCGACCGGAAGGATTCCGGGTTGTCCGACCGCGAGCACTTTGAGACCCGGAGGCCTCAGCACCTTGCATGACATTTCCGCTTCCTCGCCCACGCTTGGATCGAGAGCGTGGGGGAGTATCTCCATGTATTTCTTGGTCATCAGAGGAGTCAGATTCAACCACGGACGGGTTCCTCCGACGCACCATTCTAAGAAAAAAAATAGAACCTATGATGAGCAAGGATCAAACACGTTTGAGTAGAGACGCATAAGATATTGAGCATGCACTTTAACCGTTCATATGAGCGGTTCAACTACAACGAACAATATCAAATCGCTAAACTCTAACAATGTTCGTGACAAATGAAGATAATCAAAGTGTTGCAAGCACTTAAACTAAAATGTACCCAACGAATGATACATTAGATAATCAAGAACGCGTAGGATCGAGTACCTCGATCCGGAGATTTGGTCAAGAAATCCCAACGAGATTGAGGAAGATGATGGAGAACGCCGGGATGAACGGATCTCCAACAAATCTTCGAAAGTTGAGAGGGCACAAGTGAGTTTTTGGAGTGGAGAAGGTGTGAAGGAGGGAGAGGAAGAAGAGTGGGCGGCGGCGGCTGGAAAGTGAAACTGAGAAGAAGAGAAGAGGAGAGAGGGAGAGAAATAAGGGGGGAGTCGGCCGGTCAGAACACAGAAAACCGGTTCAACCGGTTCTAAAACCGGTTCAACCGGTTTCTGATCAAACTGTGCAGTAAAAGCGCGCAGAAAAAAGGTGTTGACTGCGCGAAATTTCTTGCAGTCTGACAGCGCAGACTGCGGCGCAGTCTGACGGCGCGGATGCGGAGGAGGTCAAAACCGGTTCAACCGGTTTTTATACCGGTTCAACCGGTTTCCACCAGGGGAAAACCGGTTGAGTGGCCTACTCAGCCGGTTTACTCAACCAGTTTCCAGATATTGCCCAGAAGGGCTATAATAGCACTTAGCAAATATGACATGAGTGATTTTAATGATAAAAATGTTATTTATCATTTCATATTGCTCAAACAATCAACTTACATCCATCAAATTTGATCAAAATTTTAGTTATTAAGACACGTTTCGAGAATCCAAGATATTTAGCTCACTCCTAAGAAAACAAAACCTAGTCTCATCAAGGGGTTTTGTGAAGATATCGGCTAGTTGATTTTCGGTGCTCACATGAAACAATTCGATATCTCCTTTGTCTTCGTGGTCTCTCAAGAAATGGTGTCTGATGTCAATATGTTTAGTTCTAGAGTGTTGCACCGGATTGTTTGCAAGTTTTATGGCGATTTCATTGTCACACAAAAGTGGAATTTTGTTAAACTCACAACCAAAATCTCTAAGGGTTTGCTTCATCCATAACAACTGTGCTCAACATGCCCCAGCTGCTATGTACTCAGCTTCTGCAGTGGAAAGTGCAACACAATTTTGTTTCTTGGAACTCCATGACACTAAGGACCGCCCAAGGAATTGGCAAGTCCCAGTAGTACTTTTTCGATCTACTTTGCAACCGGCATAATCTGAGTCAGAGTAGCCAAGCAAATAAAAAAGGGAGCCTTTGGGATACCATAATCCTAGGTTTTGGGTGTGGACTAAGTATCTTAGAATTCTCTTAACGGCTACAAGATGGCAATCTTTAGGGTTTGCTTGAAAACGTGCACACATGCAAACACTCAACATTATATCAGGTCTAGATGCACATAAGTAAAGCAGTGATCCTATCATTGATCTATATAATTTTTGATCTACAGGTTTACCTTCCTCATTTAGGTCGAGATGTCCATTTGATGACATTGGAGTCTTGGCGTGTTTTGCTTTTTCCATGCCAAACTTCTTTAGCATATCTTGTGTATATTTGGTTTGGCATAGAAAAGTACCTACCTTGAGCTGTTTGACTTGAAATCCCAGGAAGTATTTAAGCTCGCCCATCATAGACATCTCAAACCTGTTCGTCATTACTTTGCTAAACTCTTCACAAAATTTTTCATTAGTACTACCAAATATAATGTCATCAACATATATTTGGCACACAAATAATTCATTGTCAACTTTGCGAGTAAATAATGTAGAGTCAGTTTTTCCTATTGTAAACCCATTCTTAATTAAAAAATCTTTAAGACAGTCATACCAAGCTCTAGGGGCTTGTTTAAGCCCGTAGAGTGCCTTGTGAAGTAGAAAAACATGGTTTGGCTTCTTTGGATCTTCAAAACCCGGTGGTTGCTCCACATATACCCTCTCTTGTAGTGGTCCATTTAGAAATGCGCTCTTGACATCCATTTGATATAGCTTGAAATCATGGTTAGTAGCATAGGCAATTAATATTCTAATTGATTCTAACCTTGCTACCGGCGCATATGTTTCACCAAAATCAAGTCCTTCCACTTGAGTGTAGCCTTGGGCAACCAACCGTGCTTTGTTTCTTGTAACCACGCCATGTTCATCTTGTTTGTTCCTAAAGACCCATTTAGTCCCAATCACATTTTGTTTGGGTCTTTGGACTAAGGACCAGACTTCATTCCGGGTGAAGTTCTTCAACTCCTCTTGCATGGCAATTATCCAATCCGGATCACCCAATGCTTCTTCAACCTTAAGTGGCTCAAGAGAGGAAACAAACGAGTAAAATTCACAAAAATTAGCTAAACGAGATCGAGTTGTTACCCCTCTCCTGATGCTACCTAGGATGTTGTCCACCGGATGATCCCTTTGAATTGTATGATGAACTCTAGGATGAGGCACTGATGGTTGACTTTGTATTTGCTCCTCCTCATCATTCACTTGATCAAGAGGCACTTCACCATCAATACTTTCGTGTTCATCTTCTACCACTGTTGGCATCCTTTGATGATTTTCTTCATGGCTTGGATGACTTGAGGTTGATGGGTTTGCTTGGGTGGAGACTTTGTCACTCACCACCTTTGCACCCACATCAACAACCTCATTGGTCATCCAGAAGGTTCCTTCTTCATCATCCTTTTCTTGAGGTCTCACTTCACCTATTGCAAGTTTCTTTATGGCCTCATAAGGTAGTTCTTCATTTCCTGCAGTGTCATTAGAAACATGCCCTTGCGAGCCATTAGATTCATCAAATGTCACGTCTATCGCTATTTCAACAAGACCGGTGGTATTGTTGAAAACACGATATCCATACGCATTTGATGCATAACCAAGCAAGAAGCCCTCATCCACTCTAGGAGCAAACTTTGAGCTCTTGACTTTCTTGTTAAGAATAAAACACTTACAACCAAATACTCTAAAATAATCAACTTTAGGTTTGTTACCAGTGAGAAGCTCATAAGCAGTCTTTTTGTAGATCTTGTGAAGATAGAGACAGTTGATTGCATGACAGGCGGTGTTGACCACCTCTGCCCAAAAGTTGTCAGGTGTCTTGTACTCATCCAACATGGTTCTAGCTGCTTCAATTAAAGTTCGGTTCTTTCTTTCCACAACACCATTTTGTTGTGGAGTGTAAGGAACCGAGAACTCATGTTTGATTCCTTCATTGCCTAGAAATTCTTCGACACCTGTGTTCTTGAATTCCGTCCCATTATCACTTCTCACTTTCTTGATTTTGAGATCAAACTCATTTTGAGCTCTTCTCATGAATTTCATCAATATTTCTTGAGTTTCACCTTTATCACTCAAAAAGAAAACCCAGGTGAATCGAGAAAAATCATCAACAATGACTAAACCATACTTACTACCACCAATGCTAATGTAAGCCACAGGTCCGAAGAGGTCCATGTGAAGGAGCTCCAATGGCCTCTTTGTTGTGACCACATTCTTTGATTGATGTGGGACTCCATGTTGCTTTCCTGCTTGGCATGCGCCACAAACCCTGTCTTTCTCAAATACAACATTTGTTAGTCCAATGATGTGATTATCCTTTTGAAGTTTGGCCAAATTCCTCATACCGACATGGGCTAACCGGCAATGCCATAGCCAACCCTTGTCGGACTTTGCCACTAAACAAGTCTCAGACGTTACTTTACTTGTTGTGAAATCAACAAGATAAAGTTTGCCCTTCAAGCGACCCGTAAAGGCAACTGAGGAGTCCTCCCTTCTAAGGATCTTCACATCCACATCAGAGAATAAACAATTATAACCCATTCCACAAAGTTGTGAAACAGACAACAAATTATAGCTTAAAGAATCTACCAATAAAACATTTGAAAGTGATTGTTGGTCAGAGATAGGAATTTTACCAATACCAATCACCTTACTCTTGCCACTATCTCCAAACACAATTTCTTGTGCTTCTTGAGTTAGTTGCAATGAATGAAACATGTCTTTCTCCCCGGTCATGTGATTTGTACATCCACTGTCAAGCACCCAACTTGACCCACCAGAGGAGTAGACCTGCAAAACAAGTTTAGGCTATGCTTTTAGGTACCCAAATTGAATTGGGTCCTACAGTGTTAGTTATAGCCTTGGGTACCCACACACTTCTTTTCATGACTTTTCTTTTAGTGTAGGCACCCACATATTTCACAACCAATTTCCCTAAATCCCAAGTCAACATATAATCACAAAGATAAGAGTGGGAAATAGGAGCATTAAATTGTTGTCCACTTGAGGATCCCACTTCCTTCATCTTACTCTAAGTGGAACTCAAGTTTACCTTTACCTGAGGTGACTTGTCATTTGAGGAGTGAATCCTCCCCAAGGCATCATATAGGGTGGTTCCCTCTATGAACTTGGGGGATCTCCACCCCTTATGCACTGTGCTAGGGTTTTCCTTGGATGAGTTGAACCCAAGCCCCCTTCTTCCATTGTTGGGCTTAAGGGACTTGTACTTGGGTTCAACTTTCTTTAACCCGTCATTGCTAGAGCATCTTTTCAAAATTCCTTTGATCTTCACCTGTGAGCTATTCTTCCTTGCATGGTTAGTTAGACAACAAAAAGCATGATATTTGGCACAATGTTTGCAAGAATTATCATTTGAGGAGCTAGACTTAGATTCAATTACTAAAGATGAGGCATTGATGTTCTTACAATTTTCAAGTTGCACTTGAAGTTCTTGATTTTGAACATTCAAGCTTAACATGCTTGTTTCAAGTGCATTCTTTTCATTTGCAAGATTAGCTATAGAGGTTTTCATATTAATTACTTGTTTATCTTTATTCTCTATAGTTATCTTGACTAAAGAGACTTCCTTAGTCAAAACATCTAGCATTTCATCTTTATTGTGAATCAACTCTTGAAGCTCTAGGTTTCTTTCCTTTTCAAGGATAAGCAAGTCTTCTTGAGCATCAAGAGTTGCTTTTCTTTTATCTAGCTTCTCCATTAATTTGGTGATAACATTGTATCCATTCAAGCCAAATTCTTTAATCATTTTATTTTTCATGGCAATTTGTTCATTATCATCATCATTTGGAAAATCATTACTAAATAAGGTTATCTTATCTCCCTTTGCCATGAGACAAGTTGGAGTGTAGGAGTCGTCTTGTAGGTTGGTGAAGAGTTGTGCGCTTGATGTAGATTGGATGGCCACATTTGCCACCACTTCCTCTTCCTCGGAGCTAGAACTCTCTTCATCGGAGTTCCATTCTTCACCAATATGGGCTTGACCATATTTCTTCTTCTTGAAGTATCCCTTGGTCTTGCCTCCCTTTTTAAACTTGTCCTTCTTGTATTCCTTCTTGGCTTCTTGTTCCTTCTTGTTAGGACAATCCTCTATGAAATGACCGGTTTGGCCACATTCATAGCATGCCCTCTTTTTTCCTTTCCTTTGGAACTTGTCATTCTTCCTTACAAATTTCTTGAATGTTTTGATGAACATAGCTGTGTCTTCATCACTTGAGCTATCTTCATCACTTGAGGTCTCGACTACTTTCTTTGCTTTGTGGTCTTTGTTCTTCTTGGGGTTGTCTTGTTCATTTGTGATCAAGGCATGAGAGTCTCTTGTCTTGATGGGGGCTTCTTCGGACTCATGTTGTTGAATTTTTGCAAATAATTGATGAGGCGTCATATCCTCATAGTCATCACGATCCCTTATCATCCTTGCAAGACTCTTATCCTTTTCTTTATAAGCTCTCATGAATAATCTTGTGACCTTGGAGTCACTCCAATCTTCACTCCCAAGTACTCTTATTTTGTTGACCAACACCATCAACCGATCAAAGAGTGATTGAAGCGACTCACCCTTTGTCCAATCATATCTTGCAAGCTCACTTTCCAAAGCTTCAACTCTATGTCTCTTAGCTTTGGGATCTCCTTCATGTGACATTTTAAGAATATTTCAAATGTCACGGGCATCTTCTCTTCCTTGAACTTTCCGGTATTCTTCCGGACAAAGACTTCCTTTAATTATGCTCACTGCTTGAGCATTTCGATGAACCTCTTGCATCATTTCCGGAGTCATCTCTTCTCCTTGGGCGGGCTTATACATACCTACATTAACAATCTCCCAAAGACTAGGATGCACACCGATTAAATGCGACTTCATCTTGTCGGCCCACTCGTCATAGTTCAACTCACTAAGAGTTGGTAACTTTCCAAGTGGGGCGGAAGAGAAGTTGGGAATATAATTTCTAGAGTAATCGAATTAAACTTTGCTAAATTCGTTACCTTTGCTTTTGGTAGATGATCCTTCGGTGTTGAGACTTACCTTGCTCAATACCTTAGACACCAAAAGATCCACTAGATCGTCATTGTAATCAAATGTTCCCTTACCTTTATCTCCTTCGGCCTTTCTTCTTGATTCTTCTTCTTTGGCCTTTTTCTTAGCATCTTCCTCTTTCATTTTGAGGAACATTCTCTCGGCAATCTTCATGGCGAGGTCGAGGACCTTGGGGTCCACTTCCTCACCGGAAGATGTGACGGGGATTTCCTCGAGGAGAGGATCCACATGGTCCCGTTGTGTAGACATGATCGTTTCCTCACGCAGTTAAGCGTAAAACGAGGTACGAAGCTCTAATACCAATTGAATGTAGCCTAGAGGGGGGTGAATAGGCTACACCTGAAAATTTTCACTAAAAACTTTGAGATAGGTTAAATTAAAGTTGCACTGGTGCAAACCGGTTCAGTCGATTTTAATTACAACTGAACAAGTTTGAACCTGCTCAACTTAAATTAGATAATCTATTGAACAAATACTAAGTAGTGAAGAATATAGCTAAAGACTTGCCCTACACAAAATCTACTCGAATGAATAATATGAACCAACCACCGAATATAAAGCGCTTAACAAGAACACACAAGAACACGCGATATAACCCGAGGTTCGGCAACCACCACAAAGGTGTCCTACTCCTCGTTGAGGAACCCACAAAGGGCCGGGTCTTTTCCAACCCTAATCCTCCACAAGCCGACCACAAAGGTCAAGGCAATCTCTTCTCAAATCAGCTTAAAGAGCGGGTGATACAAACTTCTTGGGGTCGTCCACAAATTTGGAGACTCCCAAGCAACCTCTAACAGTCAAGGAACACGAGGTTCCAAGAGTAACAAATCCGCACAGGTTAAGTTTGCAACGAGCTCAAGAACAAAGAGAATGGGAGAGTCGAGATGAAATTGACAGCGAGTTCGATCGAGTTCACCTCACACCAAGGGTCCTTCAAATGATTGAAGAAAATGCGATTGCGGGTGTGAAAGGTGAAATGAATGCGCTTGTTTGAAGGTTGGTCAGCCAAAAATTCGTGGGAGAGGCAGGAGTAAATGAGAGAGAGAGTGTGAGGGGGTATATAAAGGATCCCCCAAAAGCTGGCAGCCGTTGGGAGAAAAGAAGTAAAAACTGGTTGAATCGGTTTTCAGACCGGTTGAACCGGTTTCTACGAGGGGGATCCCGGTCCACTGAGCTACTCAGCCGGAGACTCAACCGGTTTCAAAATCGGCTGAGTAAGGAAAAATTTCGGCTCAACCAGTTTTCAAAAAATATCTGCAGCGACTTTTCTGACAGCTCTGACTGTCAGACAAGTCAGAGCAGAGGTGGCAGGTGAACAGTACCAAAACCGGTTGAACCGGTTTTAGGACCGGTTGAACCGGTTTTGGGGGCTGAAACCAAATTTTGAGTATTTTGAAGAGAACAAAAGTGGAGTCTTTGTGGGAAGTAAAATTTGTTTTTCTCAAGGGGATTCATGATCTGGAAAAAATGTTCTCCAAGATGTTTTCAAAGGATTTTGAACTTTGCTCATTGCACAACTTACTTAACCGTCGCAGATCCCTCTTAATTGCACGGCGATTCCTATGACTCAAGAATTATAAATTTAGCACCGCCGTTGTTTCTAAGCACTTGGAGCACGCCATTTGATGTGGAATTTTAAATCCGCTGTGCTTTATACTTTTATGCTCGTAAGATCTGTGCTTCTCCTGTCTGTAGAATTACTGTGTACATGCTAGGAGCAAACTTGTTAGAATCTCAGTTTGTTTTGTCATTAATCACCAAAACCCTTAATTAGGGTTGATTGCACTTACACTTCTTCAACTGAGACACATGAAAGACATCATGCACATCAGACAAATTCTCTGGCAGACTGAGCTGATAGGCCACTTCTCCACGCCTTGAGAGAATTTGGTACGGACCAATGTAGCGGGGTGCTAGCTTGCCTTTGACTCCGAACCTTTTGACTCCTCTGATCGGTGACACTTTCAGATAGACAAAGTCTCCGACTTCAAAACTCAGCTCTCTTCTTCTTGTGTCTGCATAGCTTCGCTGCCTTGATTGCGCTATCTTCAGATTCTCTCGGACCATCTTGATGTTCTCTTCAGCTTCAAGTAGAATGTCTGGCCCAAACACCTTCTTTTCTCCAGGCTGATCCCATTGCAACGGAGTTCTACAACTCCTCCCATAGAGCGCCTGAAATGGTGACATCTTCAAACTGGCCTGGTAATTGTTGTTATAGGAAAACTCTGCATAAGGCAATCTCTTGTCCCATCCGGACTGATCTTGCAACGCACAGGCTCTCAACATGTCTTCAAGAATTTGATTGGTCCTTTCGGTCTGACCATCTGTCTGCGGATGATAAGCTGAACTGAAATTCAGATGTGTGCCCAAGGCTTCATGCAACTGCTGCCAGAAATGAGAGGTGAACTGCGTTCCTCTGTCTGACACTATCTTCTTTGGCACACCATGAAGACAAACGATCTGAGACATGTACAATTCTGCCAATACTGCACTGCTGTAGTTGGTCTTGACTGGTATGAAGTGGGCTGACTTGGTCAAGCGGTCCACTACTACCCAAATGGAATCGTAGCCGGCTCGAGTGCGAGGCAATCCGACTATGAAATCCATACCGATTTCATCCCATTTCCACTGAGGGATTTGCAACGGTTGCAACAATCCAGCTGGTCTCTGGTGCTCTGCCTTAATTCTTCGACAACTATCGCACATAGCCACATGCTCTACGATTTCCCTCTTCATTCCGTACCACCAGAATTTCTTCTTCAGATCCTGATACATCTTCTCACTACCAGGGTGAATCGAATAGGCTGTCTCATGAGCTTCCTTGAGAATCAACTCCCGAATGGATTGGACATTGGGGACACACAAGCTGTCTTTGAACCATATCACACCTTCTGCATCTTTCCGAAAATCTTTGCCTTTGCCTTCCAGAATCAGTCGCCGGATCTCACTGATCTTCTCATCATTCTTCTGCGCTTCTTTGATTTCCCGCTCCAAGGTAGGTTCCAACTCAACTGTGATTCCTCGCGAATTGTTCAGAAATCCGAGACTCAACCTGTCAAACTCCTTGGCCAACTCATAAGGCATCGGACGAGCGATCATCAGGTTGACTTGACTCTTCCTGCTCAAAGCATCTGCCACTACGTTTGCTTTACCTGGATGGTAGTGAATGTCCAACTCATAGTCTTTGATCAACTCTAACCATCTTCGCTGCCTCATATTCAACTCTGACTGAGTGAATATGTACTTCAGACTCTTGTGGTCTGTGTAAACATCGCATTTCTGTCCATACAGATAGTGCCTCCATGTCTTCAGTGTGTGAACCACTGCTGCCAACTCTAGGTCATGGATTGGGTAATTCTTCTCATGAACCTTCAACTATCGGGACGAGTAAGCCACCACTCTTCCCTCTTGCATCAACACACATCCCAAACCTGTGTAACAAGCATCATAGTACACCGAGAAGGGATTGTGCACATCAGGCAAGACTAGGACAGGCGTTGTTGTCAACTTCTCTTTCAGCGCTTCAAAGGCCTCTTGGCATTTCTGGGTCCACTTGAACTCAACTTTGTTGCCTAGCAACGCTGTCATTGGTTTCGCAATCTTTGAAAACCCTTCAATGAATCGCCGATAATATCCGGCCATTCCAATGAAACTCTTGATTCCTCAGGCATCTGTTGGCGCTTTCCAGTTCAGAATGTCTGCCACTTTCTTCGGATCCATAGCCAATCCTTCTTTGTTGATTATGTGACCCAAGAATAGGACTTCATTGATCCAGAATTCACACTTGCTCAACTTTGCATACAACTGGTGCTCTCGCAATCTCTGCAATACCATCTTCAAATGACTTGCATGCTCTTCTTCGCTTTGAGAATAAATCAGAATGTCATCGATGAATACCACCACAAACTTATCAAGGTAATCCATGAATACACTGTTCATCAAGTTCATGAAGAACGCTGGTGCATTGGTCAAACCAAAAGACATCACTGTGAACCCATACAACCCATACTTGGTAATGAATGCCGTCTTCGGAATGTCCGAAGGTCGGATCCTGAGCTGATGATAACCTGACCTCAAATCAATCTTGGAGAACACACTGGCTCCCCTCAACTGGTCGAACAGATCTTCTATCCTGGGCAAAGGGTACTTGTTCTTGATCGTGACTTCATTCAAAGCTCGATAATCGATACACATCCTTTTGGTGCCATCTTTCTTCTCCACAAACAAGACAGGAGCGGCCCAAGGCGAGGTGCTTGGCCGGATGTAACCTTTCTCTGACAGCTCATCAATCTGCTTCTTAAGTTCAACCAACTCTGGTCCGGATATTCTGTAAGCTCTCTTAAAGATAGGGGCGGTTCCAGGAAGAAGCTCTATAGCAAACTCAACTTTCCGCTCTGGTGGCATACCCGGTAAATCCTTTGGAAACACATCTGGGAACTCGGACACAACCTTGATACTCTCAATTGGGTCTGCTTCACTGCTATCGACAGCTATCTGATAACAACTTCCTTTCTTTGGCTCAGGCGGGACTAACTCGGTCACCACCTCCTCTCCTAGTGGGGACACCAACTTGATTGTCCTCTTATCACAACTGATAACTGCCTGATACTTATCTAGCCAATTCATCCCTAGGATGACATCTATTCCCTGAGTACCCATTACTATGAGGTTGGCGGGAAACGCTATCCCCCTTATTTCCACACATACATTCAAACAAATGCTATCGGCTCGAATTCTACCACCGGCTGAGTCAATTTGAATGGGGGTTGACGTGGTAGTAATTGGAAGATTATGTGCTTCTACCCATGATGCAGTAATGAAAGAATGTATTGCTCCAATATCAAATAACACTTCTGCAATATGGGAGTCAACTGGGAACATACCTACTATCATGTCGGGGGTCTCCTGAACTGCTTCAGCCTCCAAGTGGTTCAGTCTTCCATGATTGTAGCGTGGCTGAGAGCGGTTGCCCGCGCCAGGCTGAGACACATTCTGCTTTGCTGGGGCATTGGGGCCTGACTGCTGCTGGGCTGCCTTCTTCGGACATTGCATCACCCAGTGGCCTTGCTCTCCATAGTGGAAACATGCTCTGTTTCCAACCTGAGATGGTGCTGCCTAACTGTTCTGCTGGTTTGCTGGGGCAGGAAGACGAGGTGCCTGCTGATTCTGCCTCTGAAACTGACCTCCTGACTGATTGCTCCGACGGTTCTGATACTGGTGCTGAGGATACTGCCTTTGGAACTGCTGATGCTGCTGAGGTGGACGTTGGTTCTGCCTGAACTGCTGAGGTTGATTGCCTGAGAAACGAGGACGATTGCTGCTTCCAGGCTGGGGTCCACTGATCTTACGCTTACGATCCTCCATCTCCTTACGCTTCCTCTCTGTCATGATTGCTCTGTCAATCAGGTGCTGAAATGTCGGGAAGGTGTGATTCATCAGTTGGTACTGCAGAGGGTCAACCAAGCCTCTCAGGAAACGGTACTGCCGCTTGGCGTCGGTGTTGACATCTTCAGGAGCATAGCGAGACAACTGCAGAAACCTGTCCCGGTACTCACTGACAGACAATGGCCCTTGCTTGAGGGCCAGGAACTCCTCCTTCTTCACTGTCATCAGACCTACAGGAACATGGTACTGACGAAAGCTTCCTCTGAACTCTTCCCAGGTGATGGTGTCGGGGTGGGCATGGGTGGCGAGGTAAGACTCCCACCATGACTGAGCTGCTCCTCTCAACAGACGGGGACCATACAGAACTTTCTCCCTATCATCGCACTGAGCGGTATGCAACTCCCGCTCCACAGTGCGCAGCCAGTCTTCAGCATCCATGGGGTCAGAAGAGTGAGCAAACGTTGGTGGATGACCTCTCATGAACTCAGCACACTTGTCTCTGGGCATCTGAGGCATCTGAGGCTGAGGTGGGGCCTGCTGCTGCTGCTGCTGAATGGCGGCCAGAGTCTGACCGATGGCTTGAACTGCCTGAGTCTGCATCAGAAACATCTGCTCGATCGACATCGGGGGCGGGGGCGGCAGGTGCTGTTGTTGGGGCACCTCATCCTGCTGAGCGGCTTGCTCCTGCTGAGCACGCCTTCCTCCTCTACGCCTGTTCTCTGACATCTGCAGAATGCAACCACACATTAGAACTGATCTGGCAAATCTTGCAGCATAAGAAAAGAGTATAGAATTCTTCAACAGCACTGAACAGATGAGTATCTTCACTGATCTCCAACACAGACCACACAGCTTCTCAGATAAAGAGGGAAGTGGAATAAAAGGTTTCCCAACTATATAGCTAACTCCATTAACATATAACAGGTAAACCATAATGCAGGGGATACCCACACTCTGGTGACAGTCATTACAAAGATCCAAACCAAACATAGTTCATCATGACAAACATAAATGCACAGGATATAGCAAACTACCCTGTCTAACTAAGACTAACTAAGAGCGAGACTAACGCTAAGACTGTAGCTTCTACGTATATATTTTGTATTAATTACAAGATCCAACTCTAACGATCTATGGTTCTAGATTTATCTTGGTCTTGCAGTCGGGATTGCCGTAAGGCTGGCGCCTGTAGCATCCCAAAAATTCAAATCCTGAAATTTTCTCAAACTCGCTCTAAATTCAAAATGAATTTCAAATTTCATTTCAAAATGTTTGTTTGTGAGTTGATATCAACAAATATAATATAGTGGTCTATATTCTCTCCAAATATTCCTCAAAATATCCTACAAATATTTCCCCAATGATCCCCCTCAAATTGTTTCCACAAATACTGCCCAGACATTTCCCGAGTAATTCCCTTCAAGTTCTTTCCAGAAATATTGCCCAAATATTCCACCAATATATCTCCAAGTATTTTCTTCCTAAGAAATACCTTCATAATCATTTTCAAGTCCCTACAAATATTTTCTTCATAACTTTTCTCATGCTCATACGTATACGTATGCCTCTAGTGTCATACGGCGAGCTCTACAAGCTAATCTCACTTATACAAGACAAATACATGCTAATATCCCACTAATCCTCTCATCCTCCCACTAATCCTCTCATCCCTCCCCCTAATCCCCCCACCATGGCTATAAATAGAGGGGCAAGGGCCTCCTCTCATCCCACCCCAAGCCATCTCATGGCAACTCTCCCCCCCCACACACACCCACTCCATGTTCCACACAAGCACACACTAGCACAAGGATCGTTCGATCGTTCTTCGATCGTTCGTCCCCCTGTTCTTAGTTTGTTCGTTCGTTCGTCCGATCGTTCGTCCGATCGTTCATGGTTCGTTCGTCCGTTCGTCCGATCGTTCGATCGTTCGTCCGTTCGTTCGTCCAAATAATCTTTTTCCTACCGTTATGCTGCCGAAATTCCGATCGTTCGGTCATTCGATCATTCGATCGTTCATCGTTCGTTCATAGTTCCTATTCATTGTTCATCGTTCGTTCATAGTCCTTATTCATCGTTCTTCCAGATAATCTTTGTCCTGTCGTTATGCTGCCGAAATTCCGATCGTTCGTTCGTTCGATCATTCGATCGTTCATCGTTCGTTCATAGTCCCTATTCATCGTTCATCGTTCGTTCATAGTCCCTATTCATCGTTCTTCCAGATGATCTTTGTCCTGCCGTTATGCTGCCGAAATTCCGATCGTTCGTTCGTACGATCATTCGATCGTTTGTCCGTTCGTTCGTCCAAATAATCTTTTCCTACCGTTATGCTGCCGAAATTCCGATCGTTCGTTCGTCCGATCATTTGATCGTTCGTCCGTTCGTTCATGGTTCCTATTCATCGTTCATTCATACGACTATTCACTATCACTATTCACCATTACTATTCACCATTACTATTCATCGTTACTATTCACATACACTATTCATCATTCTTACTGTTTACCATTACTATTCATCATCGTTACTATTCATCGATGATATCTGTAATTTCTTTTCCATCGCCACTATTTATCGTTACTAATCATCGTTACTATTCATCGGTCATCTAGTCATCCCAAATTTCAACTACTCATCCACCATGATGTCCAGTCCACCTAAGACCAGCCAGACCCATGTTCCAATCATACGAACTCCGGTGACTGTGGTTTTCCTTCCAGTGGGAACTTCCCATCTGGTCACCCATCCCAAGTTTCCCCAAGTTGAGCACGCTTGACTTTGAGATTCCTTCGAACCAGGCTTCCAAACTCAGATTCCAATAATTCTTGTTTCTAAATTCTTATCAAACTATTCTCTATCCAACCATGTCATCTCTTAAGCATGGTTCATATTCCAGAAGACTCCCAAAATACTCTTGTCCCATATTCTGCCTATAACTCTCTTGTTCATACTAAGTCAGACGATTCATTCGTCACTATTCTCACCAACAGTGAACTTCACTGTGCTACACCACATACACCCAGCTATAAATACACCCAACTACCCTCTCCCTCTCCACACACACTCAACACCCTCAACCAAGGCAAACACCCCACCCACTCAGTTACTCCGCTCTGCCGGCTACACGCATAGTGTCACTTCGCCTCCAGTCCACCCTCCTGGTAAGCACCTCCGCTCCACCACCAGTAATATCACAACACCACATGACACAGATTCTACTCAAGACTCTACCCATCCATATATCGCTTTTCTGACCACTATACTAAATATTTGTTGGTATACTTGCCGGTTTGTATGTTTGCTTGTTCATGTTGCATAGTTATCGGAGCGTTCGTGCCATCTCGTGGAGGCCAGATCTGCAAGTCTACGCCAGGCAGTGGAGCTAGAAGCCAGTTCCACGAGCTCCCCTTCCCCCTTCGCCGAATAAGCACGGCAAGCTCACTGGATCCCTTTGATGCATAAATTACCTATGATTTTTCAACCACAACCCTCAGCCTGTTATTTTATGCATGATATGATTTTGAGACAAGTTATTATGGCCACCCAGCCGCTTGCCGCAATCAATCCCTGATATATATGTTCCAAATGATTTGAGAACAGGTGTGAGTTTTCAAAAGAAAATGCTTTTCAAAATGTGTGTGATGAAGGGTTTTCACCCTTATCACCTTGTGAGTGGGATAATCAGGGACTCCCTGGTTTAGGGGAGGGCCTAAGGTGTTGGCTCAGCTAGTTTAGGCGTGAGCAGAAGGATTGTCCCCTCATATAAGGACTGGTTTGTCATCTTCACTACCTGTACTCTTTAATAGTACAACCACTCGAGACTGTGTGGGCAGTCACTCAATCTGAACTCGTACGGTCCAACCCCAGGGTTATGAAGGCTGGGGAGCACCGGGAGGATAAGGAGGGGGAAAGTTTTGTCCGGTTTGGACATGGTGGTGGCCAGACTCCTTCCGGATAACCGTTAAGGTTAGGACGTGCGGGGAAAGAAAGAGAGTCGGATTCGGGTCTCATTGGCCATGGGATCGCAGAGCCGAACTAGTGGGTAAAGTGTACCCCTCTGCGCAGAGTTAAACCTATTCGAATAGTCTGTGTCCACAGGAATGGACGAGTCTGGTATGGTATGGCAATTAATGTTTTGTTTTCCAAAAAAAAAGAGATGGTTTTGAGAAAAGTGGTTTTTAAAAGGTTCGGCGGTTGAGCCGTGAGCTATGGTGGACGGGAAGTCCAGTAGCTGTTTTTTGAAAATGAAAACCAGTGGGAACTGCTGAGATACCTGGATGGTTTAGTCCAGGGGATTTTGTTATAATACTGAAAAACTTCCTGCTCCTTTTGGAGAGGATGCGCTTTGCAAAAATACAAAATGTTTTTCAAAACAACTCTGCATAAAATATTGCTGTTTCTGCAAAATATCCTGAGCTCCACATATTCCATGCATTATATCTGATTTCCCCATTCCGCGGGTGAAGGTGGGCTGCTGAGTACGTTTGTACTCACCCTTGCTTATTTGTTGTTTTTCAGAAAAAAAGGAGATCGGGTAAGAGTTACGACTGTTCCCAACCTTGCTTGTGGCTGTTGGACCGCTGAATTGCTTCACTGCGTATATCGGGCTGCTTCAGCCCCACTCTGATGATATGTCCCGTGTTGTGGACCAACTCTTAAAGTTGATCGCCACCTTTATAGGTTTGTCTCGTTTAAGCAGATCTGGAATCATCTGATGTATAAATGTGTTTACTAGCCTCCTGGGACTAGTAATTGTATCACATTTGAGTCCCAGAGGATTGGGACGCTTCAGGTGGTATCAGAACTGTTAGGTTGGCCACAAGACGTAACCATTAGCCTGATCAAAAGTTTTTGAGTCCAAACTATTTTCTTAAAAAAATCTTGCTCTCATCCCTTCATTTCAAAAATGCTTTCCCCCTTTCCTTCTCTCAGAAGTCAGATGGAGGTTCGCTGCCAAACCAGCTTTTGCCAGAATGAAGATGGTTTCCCCAAGTTGCTGAGAGCATGCATAGTTCGCCTCAGAATCAGGAGCCAGCCAGAGTATGATGGTCGTGAATTCGTCGAGCATGGCATAGAGAAGTGTGTCGTGACTGTATACATTGGATCCAGTCCACACCATGTGGAATGGAGTGTCACTGCTGCTGGGCACAGATTCAAAGACACCTGTCAAGTCGTCGCCCGCAAGGCATTGAGGGCCCTGTGTCAGATCTATGAAGAAGAAGTGGCCGACACACCGCTCAGATTCTTTCCGCCCTTTCAGAGAGACCGTCCAGTTTGGATGGCCAGGATGCGTGCATTGGAAGGGAAGCAGCTGCTTGAGGATGACCCCACAGTCGTGTACCTCACTGCATACCTGCTCACCCTGGATGCACAGTATGATTTCTTGGCTCGGCACCACCATCAGATGATTGCCCGAGCAGAAGATGCAGAGAAGCTCAACCGTAAGCTCCATGTGGATCTCACCATAGCTCAAGCCCGTGCAACTGCATTGGAAAGTCGTGAAGCCATTGCTGTTGAAGCCCTGAAGCAAGCCAAGGATGAGCACGTCCAGAAGTTGATGGAGGCCTACTTGGTAACCCATAACCAACGTAGAGCCCTGCGGATCCAAGAGCCTGCTCCATCCAACCCTATTCAACCCATCAAAGCTGAAGACCTCCAGATTCTTGAAGGTCACCCGGTCTCTATCAGAGGAGAGAAGAAGGCTTGGGAACTCCCGGAAGGAGCCATAGTCTTGGAAGGAATTCCAGTCTTCCCTCAGGCTATGGATAAGCAAGAGCACCCCGAGTCCTCCCAAGATCCCCTGCCGGAGTTGTGTGAGCCCCTCACCATGAAGAATATTTCAGCACCGTCTCATGAGATCAAAGAAGAAGCTGCAAGCACCCCGCCAGCACCGCCGCCCTCTGAGGAGCTACAAGAGCCAGTCCAGCTTGAAGAAGAGTTCAACCCTGTCATGCCATCTCAGTCGCTGCCAGAAGAAGTCATCAACATCAGCTCCCTGTTGACCCATCCAGGAGATGTCTCAGATTGAAGCTGTGAGCCAGCCTTGCCAGAAGAAGTCATCAACATCTGAGGAGTTACGACTGTTCCCAACCTTGCCTGTGGCTGTTGGACCGCTGAATTGCTTCACTGCGTATATCGGGCTGCTTCAGCCCCACTCTGATGATATGTCCCGTGTTGTGGACCAACTCTTAAAGTTGATCGCCACCTTTATAGGTTTGTCTCGTTTAAGCAGATCTGGAATCATCTGATGTATAAATGTGTTTACTAGCCTCCTGGGACTAGTAATTGTATCACATTTGAGTCCCAGAGGATTGGGACGCTTCAGCGTCCACGCCGAGGTGAGCGGTACGGGTGCTGAGTCCCGACGGGAGTGGGGGAACCATCATCCAGGTGACGACGCTCCGCGCGCTCAGCCCGCAGTAGGGCGATCTCAGCACGAGCCCTACTCAGCTCGTCTAGCGCATGGTCCAGCTCCGTGTTTAGCACGGTGGCTAGGTTGACTGTGCTGCTCAACCTAGGATTGTCCTCACCAACAGGTGAGACAATCACGCCTCCTGTGCTGCCAGATGGACGGCGGGGGTAATACTTTAGGTCGAGACCGTCAGCTACCCCACCGAGAACTGAGCAGTAGTGCAAAAGCGCACGCCGTGCAACATCTTGCATGGCCGCCTCAGCTGAGTCCCGCTCAGAGATAGAATAGTGCTCTGAGCAGACCTCAGCACCCTGGAGACTGTTCTCCGGACGGCGCACCAAGCAGGTCGCCTCCCAGCGGTCCGGGTAGACCCCGCGACTATGCTGGTAGACCACACAACGATACTCGATGGACCAAGTACGCCGGTTAAGTGCCCGACGTAGCAGGGTGTCGAGCGCATCATGGAAGTGACACCTGCGAGCAGCGTCACGAGTGATGGGTCGAGCAACCCATCCTTCCGGCTCCTGGTCATCAGAAAAGTCGGTGTCGTGGCTCGAGCTGTCGTCGCCACCTCCGTCGTCTGGGTCTCCTCCAGCAGCTACTCCAGAGGCTGGGGCGCCCAGTGGTGGTGCAGGGGGCGCCTCCAGGGGAAGCACAGGGGAGCAGCTCCTCGCGGACTCTACCTCCTGTTGGAGCGAGAAAGAAGAGCCCTGCTGCTCCTGCTCCTGTCGTCGACGTTCCTGCTCCTCATGCAGGTGGTGGTGTAGCCTCTCCAAATGGCTGGACTATCCGGCCACGGGACGACGAAGCGGACGCTCAGCAAGGCGGGAGGGTAAGAAGGGGATGATGGACTTTCGTGCAGTGTGTCTAAGACGAGCCATCTACAAAAGACACCGCAAGCAAAAGAGTGAGAACAGAATTAATATGACCAGCAAATAATGAATCATAAATAAATGAAGGATTAGAATAAAACATAATTTTCAGCAAGGTATATTATATAGTAGAACATAGGTTTGGTCGGTATAACCAACTTTTGAAGGGATATCAAAGTCAAGGCAGGGACAAAGGTCTATAGAACTTAGAACGACCACTCTACTCTAGGTTAGCGGTCCTACAGTCAGCACGACTTTGATACCACTTATGTCACACCTGGTTTTAGAAGGCAAACCGAATGCGAACCATGTACGTGCCAGGATCAGTAATTCACGTACACAGCAGTTACATAACATGGACATCATCACACAGTGCTCAAAATAGTATTAAAAAGGGAAATAATAGTCGATTACATCATACGTCTGAGACGTCCATATAGTCCTTACAATAAATCAAAGTGCGAAAACGAAACGTAGATAACCGCGGCCTTCACAGGCAGCCGACTGGGGGTTGCCGCTAACCCATGCCTAGAACTCGTCATAGTCTTGGAACTCCTAGAAGTCTCCTTCCATGGCTTCATCTTCTCCAGAGCAGTGGTTGCAATGCTGACAACCTGGAGATGGGGGGGGGGGGTTTGGTGTGTAGAGCAAGGGTGAGTACACATCAACATACTCAGCAAGTATCCTGTTTGGCTGTAGTGGACTAGCTTTATGTGGGGATAAGTTAAGCAGTTGCTTTTAGTTGGTCAGATTATTATTTTACTAATAGAAAGCCAGGTTTTAGCATTAACCCAAGTTATTAGCCCGATGTACTCTTTCCAAACGGAAAGAATACCACTTACCAGTACCATAGTCATAACCAGAACCATCAATCTCATTGCCACCTGTAAACCAAAATGTCTCTGATCAAGTACCACTAATCACTGGAGCTCCCTTGGCCGCTCATAACCGCGAGCACGGCTGATATATCAGTTTTCAAACAATCTGCAGAGGTTGTGCACTTTACCCACAAGCCGTGATTCCCTTTCTGCCCGGAGAGAGCTACTCCTCATTGACCACTACCTAGGTGGTCCAGCAGGGCATCACTACGTAGCCTTTACAAAGACTCCCCGGGGCTGTAGCCACCCGTTAGGTTTCCTAAATGCACCGCACTCCTCCCCAAGGGGCGAACCAAAGCTTGGCAGAGCGAGCCGCATACACCGAGCCCCATTGACGCCACAACGGCTAAGCGAACTACACCCCGGATCCTCTAATTATTCAGCTAAGGGCATCCCATTCCACCCTCATGGTTGCACTGTTTTCCCGGGCAGTCATCCATAGAACAGGTCCTTACGGAGAGGCACTCGAGAAACCGCTCGAGCCCCCTTAAAGGCCACAAGTACAACATCATAATAAGAGAAGGGAAAACAGCGTATCATAGATAATCTCATCATGTTCATTGATTAGAGTTTGAGCAATAGCATAAAGCTAAACAATAATAATCCAACCCAAATAGGTAAACAAGGACATGGACAACAAAACTAGTCAATCCTTAGGCATAAATGTGTAAAGCGGGAGGTGAATTAAAGAATGAATAGGACAGAGATAGGTCAAGGGACACTTGCCTCCACCAACCGACTGCTGCTCAGGGGCTTCTCCTGCGAGTTCCTCGGGCTCTTCAACTGGATCGTTCTCTATGTGATTGCAAGCATACATACATCCATCCATTCAAATTAGGAAACAAACAGTACACCATACAAGAGAACAAATAAAGTAAATATGCATAGAATATCACATACGATAATGAATTTACCATGGTTAGAAAGAGGCGGGGAAAGGTCTCGCGAGGGTTAAAGCTTATGCTCGAGGCGCATTACGGGTAGGCGAATAACTAGACGTTACGCGCTCTAGTTCCAGTTGGTTCTAACAAAAGGATTAGCTACATGCACTAATGTAAACGTGACCACTTTTATTAGATTAACATTGAATGAGATAGATGATTAGCTATACAAATTAACTAACGTAACCAATTTCCAAATTGGCACTCCTATCTTATTAATATAAACATGTGATTAGCGCGCATAGGACACGGGGGGGTAGACGGGGCGTCTGGGGGTAGATGGGGGCACGACGGGTCGTGCCAAGGCACGCGCACTACGCGAGCACGCGCGCGAGGCCGCACACACGCCACGAACTAGCCGTGCGCACGTCGGGGCCGTGCGCTAGCCGAGCTCAAGGCCGCGCGCCATGGGCACGCTGGGCCGAGCTCGAGGCCACGCCGGGACCGTCACGACGCGAGCAAGGCACGGCGGGGCGAGCGGGCAAGCACGTCGGGGCAAGCGAGCACGGGCGAGCGAGGACACGACCGACCACCACGCCGGGGCGGGGACGGCGTGGCCGAGCTGGGCACGGGGGCGGGCGGCCGAGCCGGGGCAGGGCTCGCCGGGGACGGGCGCGGCGGGGGGCGGCCGAGCCGGGCACGGGACGGGGTGGGGCAGCTCGCCGGAGCAAGGCCGGGCGAGGGCGGGGCGTGGCTCGCCGGGGCGAGGCGACGTGGGGGCAGGCTCGCCGGAGGGTGGCGGGCGCGGGCGCGGCGAGGCGGGGGCGGGCTCGCCGGGCGCGGCCGGGGGCGGCCGGGGCGAGGCCGGGCGCGGCCGGGGGCAGCCGGGGCGAGGCCGGGCGCGGGCGAGCGCGGGACGAAGCCGCGGCGGCGCGGGGCGAGGCAGGGCCGGCGCGGGCGTGGCCGGGCGCGGCGAGGCGGGGCCAAGGCGGGCTCGCCGGGGGGCGGTCGAGCCGGGCGTGGGGAGGGGCGGGGCGCCGGGGCCGACGCGGCGGGGCGGAGCCGAGCGGGCGCGGCCGGGCACGGCGGGGCGGGGTTGGGGCGCGGCAGGGCGGGGCCGGCGTGGGACGGGCTCGCCGGAGCGGCCGAGCCGGGCGGCCGAGCTCGCCGGGGCCGGGCGAGCGCGCCCATGGCGCGGGGGAGGGCGCCGACGAGAGGGGGAAGGAGGAGGGAGGGGAGGGAGAAGGGGGAGGAGGGGGGAAGCCTCACCGTGGGCGGGGGAGGGCGAGGCGGCGGCGGCTAGGGTTAGGGAGAGGGAGTTGGGGGAGGGGATGACGGGCGGGACCCGCGGGAGAGGAGAGAGAGGGAATTTGGGGGGGAGGGTCGGCTGAGCCGCTTGGGCCCAAAGGGGGAAGGGGGGGCGCGTCTGGGCTGCCAGGACGGCCCACGGCGGGGGAGGGGGCGGCTGGGCTGCCGCGGGGCCCACGCAGGAAGGGGGGAAGGGGGGGGGGCGACTGGGCCAAAAGGGAGAAGGGGGGAGAGAAAAAGAAAAAGCTTTTCTTTTTCTAATTTCCATATTTTCTTATATGCCTAATTCTCCAATTCACCTGACCACAAGCAGAAGAGTGCATAATCCGGCATGATGCAACAACCAAAAATAGTTCTAGGTTTTGCTTACACAAGATGTCGAGCTAATTCTTGCTATAACTTTTGGAAAAGATCAAGGCTTAGCGAGAAGAAAAGGGAAAAGGAAAGGGTAACGCCTGAATTTGGTGAGAGAAAAGAAGAAGAAAAAAAAATCTACCCCCAAATTCAGGGCGTTACATTTACTCACAACCTCTCTCGCGCGTATACCCTTCTCTACCACTATACTACTATATCAATTATGTTTATATCACATTTTCATTCCTCATGTACTATAACAAATCGAGAGTAATTTGATTATTTGAGACACTAAATGAATTTATTTGAAAATGTGACCAATTATAAAGTTGCATAACTTTTCAAGATTTACATGTTCTATTTTGATAATTTCTACATCCGAGGTCGTTTACAAAATTTGGATTTCAAATTTGAAAACTTCACACGAACTTTTCAATAATAAGATGATTTCAAATCAAAAAATGTCAATTACAAAGTTTCGTAACATTTCAAGATCTACAACTTTTATTTTGGTGGTTTTTCCATCCGAGTTAGTTTCAAAAATTGAAATTTTAAAATTCAAACATAGTTTTGCATGACAAGATGATTTCAAATCAAAACATTTTCAACTACAAAGTTTCATAACTCTTCAATACCTACAACTTTCATGTTGGTGGTTTTTTCTTTCAAGGTCGTTTTCAAAATTCAAATTTTAATTTTTAAAATTCAGACGTAGTTTTAGTTGATAAGATGACTTCAAATAAAAAAGTTTCCAACTACAAAATTCTATAACTTCTCAAGATCTACAAAGTTTATTTTGATTGTTCGGTCATTTGTTTATCTCACATGATGATTCTAACAATATGCACAAATCTAATACATCTCTATCGTAGTTTCATAAACTACGAAAAATATATAAGTTTTATAAACAAATTTTACTTTTATTTTGTCATATGAAGAAATGTTCAAAATATAAATTGTACATCATAATGAGTTATACAAATTTGTAGTTGAAAACTTTTTCATTTGAATTAATTTACTACTTTAAAATGTGATTTTTAAATTGCCTTTGCCTAGTGTTGAAAAAAAGCACTCGGCAAATAAGCTCTTTGCCGAGTGTCACTCGACAAAGAGCTTCTTTGCCGAGTGTCGAAAAAACACTCGGCAAAATATTTGGCATTCGACAAAGAGCCAAATTCCGGTAGTAACAGGAGCACTTGGTAACAACTTGGGGAGACGACATGGTGTTGCCTTAGTTTATGCTGGTCGGCTCGGCGGAAAGCTAGAGAGGGACGGATTGTCTCCATCTAATTTATCATATAGAAAAGTCACATTGAAAAGTTGTCTTCATCAAAAGTCATACAGAAAAGTTAAAATTGTTTTCAATCAAAGGTGTGTTATATTTTTGATATAAAATTTGTCTTCATCTAAGATCATATATAAAAGTATTTAATTTAATTTTTTATGGAGACGCACACCTTAAAAGTTACGACGTGCCTATAAAAATGATTTTTAAAGACAAGATACTCAGGGGTGTTTGGTTTGAGAAATCACTCCATCCAAAATGAGGTGGTGCGTCATGTGTTTATTCCTTAATGGGGCGTTTAGTTTGAAAAATCACTCCATCCAAAATAAGGTGGTGCATCATGATTCTATTCGTCAAATTTGGTGGGATGGCTCTATTCCTCATATTAGTACTAACTAACTAATTATGAGTAATGAGGTGGTGATGGATCAACTCATTCCATTCAACAAACCAAACAAAAAAGTGAGGAGTCAGAAGATGATGAACTAGCTCATTGCTTAAACCAAACACCCTATAAATTTGGTGGGATGATCTCATTCCTCATATTAGTACTAACTAACTATTAGGAATAAGGTGGTGATGGATCAACTCATTACATTCCACAAACCAAATAAAAATGTGAGGACTGAGAAGATGATGGACTAGCTCATTCCTTAAACTAAACACCCTAAAATGATGTCCACCTCTAAAATTATTTGCAGATATTTTTAGAGACGAACATGATGTCCGCCTCTAAAACTGATTTACAGAGACAGACGTTCTAAGAGGATTGCCTCTATTAATTCAAGATTTTTCGATCCGTAAAGACTAATGTCCTAAAATGATCACCTCCGTTACAATCGATGATTTTTGGAGACCGTCTTTTTTGCTTTTTGATCCTTTTTCGAAAGATTTTCACAACTACACCATTTATAGTTTGAATTTAAGAAATCGACTTTTATCTCGGCTCCATCACTATTGGCGCCGAAATCTCATTCCCCATGCTGAGTTGGCGCTCACGTGGCAGAGGATCAGCGTCATGAGCATTGGCGTCGACCCCATTTATATACTCGGCTTTAGAAGGCCGATCTGCCTAATGCTCACTTGTGTGTGTATATATATAGTTACAGAAACTTTGGTCGGCTCCTTCCCCCACGGCCCCACCATCCCACATTTCACGTCTAGATCATGTGGCGTGCTATTTTAGGGATCTGTTTTTATGGCACTTGTAGATGTGATGCCAGGTTTTGAGCGTAAAATCATCACGTTTGAGCGTAAAATAGTGGCAGACATGGCATAAAATCCTGTTTACGTCACCACGCATGTGGGGGTCCTCTTTTTAATGGAAGGTACATTTATCACCCAGCATGTGTGCATGCAGTTTTCGGTTTTTATGGCATGTCCATAAACTATGGCAGATTCGAAAATTGTTGTGCATAGGTTCCATGCGAGAAACTGTGTGGGCGCAACCCAGATTTAAGCGTAAAAATCTCACGTTTTAGCGTAAATAATGTTAGATATAGCGTAAATGTTGATTCACTCCCAACAACAGCCCCTTCGTCCCATGCCGCCACCATAAATCAAGGGATTTGATTAAGGGAGTTGATTAGGAGATTTAATTAGTTGAGTTGATCAGGGAATTTGATTTTTATGGTAGTCACGGACACCATAAATCATGACACTTCCTTTTTCACTGTGTTCACGAAAAATATGCATGTGGTACACTGGTGGACGCACTCCTGTTCGAGCATAAAATGCTTTAGTGTTTAACGTAAAACTCCTTAGTTTTGACCGTAAATGCCAAGCCAACATGAGAAACGTTGACAACTTTGATGCATTGTATTCATGATCATAAAAATCCTAAGGTTTAAGCATAAAATAGTGTTAGATACATCGCAAATGTTGATTCAATCCCAACCAACAGCCATCACATCCATGCAACCACCATAAATCAAGGGATTTGATTAGGTGAGTTGATTATGGGATTTGATTTTTTAAAGGCAGTTACATACACCATAAATTAAGGGGTTCTCTTTTTCACTATGCATGCAAAAAATATGCATGCAGTGACATTAGTGGCGCACCTCCAAATTTGCGTAAAATCCTTTAACTTTTAACATAAAAATCCTCATGTTTGATCGTAAATATCGAGCCAATGTGAATGTTGTCGATAACTCAGATGTGTTGAATTTATGATCATAAAAATCATCAAGTTTGATCATAAAATAATGGCAGATATAGTGTAAACTTTATTACTGTAAAAAATACCAAACCAAGTGAGAGACGTCACATTTATCATCATAAAACCATCGAATAGAATGCATAAAGTAGTGCAGTCGTCGGCATAAAAAGTAATCATGGAGGCATAAACACGGATCTGGTGAGGTCATCACCGGAGGATGCCCCAAAGCCGTCGGCCCATAGGAGACCATCGCTGGAGCATGCTGGATTGGACAATGTCACGGGTCCGCCGCCGCGTCTCAAGATCGGGGAACCTTAATCATCGTGCTTCCGGATTGGGGACTCGCTGCCTCCGCGCTTCTAAATCAGGGAGCAGTCGATGCCCTGACTCCGAATTGGGGAACTGCTGTTGCGCTTCCAAATCAGGGAGTCATCGCCGACTTGCCTCCGGATCGGGGAACTGTCGTTGCCGCCACGCATGGCCCATGCTTTGCAATGGCTTGGATCGCTGATTGACTATAAAGAAATGCAGGTTAAGAGAGCATGTATGTACTTGACAATGATGTTCAGGGTGAAGTCATATCATTTTCCTTGATCACTTGATGGAGATCTGACTCCATGAGATAAAAACAACATAGATGTCTTGGAACTCCCTCCAAGGAGGGAGCATGATGTGCTTAATCTCAACTATGTTTGCGTAACAAAGCAACTGAATGAGCTTGATCTCCTGTAGTATGCATGTGGTATCCGAGACATGCTCAAACACATCGTTGATCTTTTTGGTCTAAAGTCGATGGTGCCATGAAAGAAAGGTGTTTAGCTTTCCATTAGCAAAATCCGTCTAAAGTGTGTAGTGTATTATACTTGGCGTTTATAACACTATTTTGCACTGTATATGCACTATTTGCAGATAGAAGTTTGAAATAGAAAGTGAGATAAGGAGTGAGATAGGGAGTCTGTTGGAGATAATCTTACCACCCATAGTCGCAAGGAGTAGTTAGCATTTTGGCAAGTGCAGTGAGCATGTGGAGTTAGCTTATAAGATGAGTCAGAGAAACCACAAATCCACAAGGCAATGTGATATCTTCTTTTTCAAAAAAAAAGAAATTGTATACAAAAATATTTGGAATGGTCAGTTCACTATTGCATGACATTTGTTTGTCCCCGAATACTGAATAAATAATTGAGCTACATTGCATGGCGTTGACATGTAAAGTAATTAAAAATATGACCAAGGAGAAAGAATTTGGTAGTGGAAGAAGCCAGCAAAAGAGGGCGCATTTCAGCTATCACCTCTTCTTCCTGCGCCAAGCCTCGCGGCACTGTTCATCATGGTTGCGTAATAAAATGAGATAACGTAATTGATACTTTACACAAAAAATAAAATAGAAGAATGGTTAGCAAAAATATAGCCCAACCATTGGCACCATATTGTTATATCAACGACTTCATAGACATTGATTATTGTAGTCTACAATATATAACTTATGTCATTGCTAAACTAGCATGATTTTCAGCAATAGCAGATGGATTTGTCGATTTGCTATAGCTACTCATAATGCTTCAGTTAGTTTCTCAAGTAGATATCATCATATAAATTTTGGAAGGAAGCAACGGCCAATGTGCCTCCTAATAAACAATTGTAACCACAAATTATGATGCATTCATTCATTGAGTTATATACCTTTTCTTTGCATTCGTCCTCCACTCCCACTCTGTCTTAGGTGCGAGCAAGGAGCACGAGCGTGAGCCCAGCCATACGATAATCTCGGTAGGATAGCTCACAACATCGCATCCAGGAACTCCAAGTTAGTGCTTCTATGCCTTATCATTCATTGAGTTATATACCTTTTCTTTGCATTATTATAACATCGAGATGAAATATTACAGGCCTAGTTAGAATAATAGAGAAGGGAACGTATGGAGATGGAGATGAGGGTGGAACGGGAGGCAGAGTGGGCAACTCACTTGGCGGATCAGCAGAGGATGGTAGAGATGTTCCAATACATGTAGAGCCTTGGCCGCCGCACATTGTCTTGCTCCACCACCTTCGTTGTTCCCTCCAGCTGACCCTGCTCAGTTCCATACTCTTGTGAGTGTCAAACTTTTAGTCCTACATGATATATATTCATTTGGTCTCACACATTCAATCTCTTCTGTGTGCAGAGACAATCAGTGACATCGAGCAACCCTCACGGATCGCACAACCCTTCGTTGAACCAGTCCAACCGCCCACCTCTCTGATGACCTCTTAGTGGTGATTATGAGACTTATGTTTGTCAAACCTGTGATACTTATGTTTGTGTGGGTCTGACAATACTTATGTTTCTGAAACTTGGTCTAAACTTGTGAAATTTGTGGTCGTGATACTTATGCTTTGGGTAGTACTTATGTTTGTGAAAAACTTGTGAGATTTGTGGTTTTTGTGAGATATGTGTGTTGTTCACTTGTTCTCAATTGTTGTGAATCAAGAGCAAGGCAACACATTTGTCATATATTAAAGACCTTTGTCCTCCGAAGCATTATCCCCACTTGGGTACAATGAATCTAAGACGAAGGTCGTAAGTAACAAGTTTACATTACTCACAAATATAAAAATATACTCGCAAGATATAATTTCATGCCATGTATTCATTTCATAATGAATATATGTATATCTTCAAAGATTGAATTACAATGATACCTTTGGCTTATTTGAAGGTAATGACGAGCAAGGCAATTACAATCCAGCGTGAACAGTACGCGGGTACTGTTCATCTATTTATAGGCGATCGTAAGGCTTTATGTGTTATTACATTCATGCCCTCAACAATTAAATACAGAGTTTACAAAATGTCACAAGGACAATATCGCCATTTGTACTTATTAACTTGAACAACACCTTCTCCTTACGTCGACTTCCCGTTTCACCATGACGAAGCTTGCTTTGTCGTGCTCCTCTTGTGTTTTGTCGAAGCTTTTCTGGTGACGATGCTCCTATAATACTCAGTAGTATGCTAGAAGCAAATGGTTAGTCATTTTTTTGAGGACCTTCAGAAGAGGAAGGCCCCCAACAGTAGCCCCTTGCGGTATTAGTTTGTTTCTTTGTAACAAATTCAGACTGTGAAAAGAACGGAGGCCTTTAGCCGAAGGTCCGAAAAACACCTTCCCTTCGCTAGAATAGCGAGCTGCTCTGTATTGTGGGGCCCATCGTTCAGTGGTGCTATGTGTATATATATGAGGGTTTGTGTTGAAAACATTTTTCGTGTTATCAAGCTTTGTGTTGAGTTTGTCGTTTTAGCTTTCTAGTTTTGTAATTGCGGTTGCTTTTTGGAGCTTCGACTTTTTGCTGCAATCAACACCAAGATGGTCAAAGAAAAGAAAAGTGTGGATCCTGCTTTGGCTGGTTTCTATGAAGCCATGGAAAGAACCACCGTTGAGAAAATTCCTAATGAGATGCTAGCTGGACTGTCTGGAGACTCAAGTGACAGCGAGAGTTTTGATGTTGAGAGTGACAACGATGATGCCAAAGATGAGCCATGGAGGCCAAGTCATGTTGTTGATTGAAGCAATGAAGGGCAAATTTCCATGATATATCCGTAGTGAGGGATGAGGAGAGAACATTGTTCCTCTTCCTGAGGCAGACGAAGTGGTGGTATTCAAAAGTTTTATGAAGTCTGGGCTTTGCTTTCCTTTGCATAAGATGCTAGTTGAAGTGCCAAAAAGATTCGAAATATACCTTCATCAGCTTACTCCTGAAGCTTTGATTAAAGTTGGAGTTTTCATTTGGGCGATGAGGAGCCAAGGGCTAGAGCCAGACACCGACTGCTTCTGCAATTTACACGAATTATCCTACCAGACGATAGCGGTTGGGAAGGAACAATATCATAACAACTTCGAATGTTATAGCTTCATGTACCGGTCTGATGTGAGGTGTCCTATGCCAATTTTTCGGAAAAAATGGTCGGTCTCATGGATGAAGCAATGGTTTTATGTTAAAATGATTTGAGTGAGAGGGAGGATGTGAAGGGCATGATACAACGCCCCATACGACCGCGCTTTGGCATTAGAAGACCTTCGATTGCGGATGGTAACAAAGCTCAAGCATGTCTGATGGCCTTCAACACTGTGTGCAACTACATTGACACCATATATTTGGTCCAGGAGCACATTGCTTTCAAGGTATGGCCCCTTGTTAATGATTGGGAGATGCCGAAGGAAACCGCTGCTGGTTCCTGTGAAGGTGGCCTGGTTTATCTGAAATACTCCTATCGCTATAGAAGTCAGTTTGGAGAGCCAAATGATGAATGGCTTGAAGCCGTTGAAGCGGCTAGTGATGAATTGTTGGGGGCTTATACGAAGGCAGAGGACGAAGCCATGAACACTGCCTTTGGTTTATCCTTACTACTGCTTTCCCGCACGGAAACAAGAAACGAAGAGGAAAAACGCAACTACGACCTCTTCCACCGCGTCGAAGCCGAAAAGGAATAAGGTTTTGACTCATCGGCCAAAGTTGCATTCTTTAGAGAGGGCTGTTGCACTGCCTGCTATAGAAAAGATGGAAGTTGTTGAATATGTCGAAGCTACCACCTCAGCTTTGGAGATAATTCCCGTGAAGGCTGTCGAAGCTTCCACCGCTCAGCTAGAGAAATCAGAGCCAGAAAGTTCTAGGGGCAACCAAAGCTGTAGAGTCCTACAACAATGACGGGGTTGTCAAAGATAGCAGCCCCTCCAGTGGCAACTCCTAGGAAAGGGAGAAGAATGGCCAGCATTCTAGATGATGTCCTGAAATCTTTGAAGGTGTCTACTCCTGCTTCCACTAAGGTTTCCGAGGACAAGATTGAAGAATTGGGAGAAGTTGCTGCTGCAAGCATTTCTCCTGCCTGCGCTGAAGCCGGACCTTCAAAGACTAAGCCAGTGGAGCAAGTAAAGGAAAATCTTACAGAGAAGCTAACATTGCCGATACCCGAAGCGTCTTCTCATGGCGACTTTGGATACATTGTTCACCATGCTTCAGGGAAACAATTATCAAAACAGCAAATTGCCGAAGTGCAATACTATGCAAAGGACCTAAAATATCCCCGAGGATCCTTAGTATATGGAGGAAATAACGAAGATGATTACCTTTACTGTCTGTCGGACAACAAAGAGATAGATGTTTGCCAGGAAATAATGGATAATATGGGTTATCTAAAGCTTGAACATGGTTTATCTGCAATGCCTAATGATCAACTTGCAGATAGCCTTACTTACAATAGCTTGAAGGTTTGCTTTTTTTTATTTTTTGTATTTGTTAATTTATGTTAGGAAGGTTTGTGGTAATCGATTTGTGGTGATGCTTATTATTTTATATTTGTATGTTTTTGGTTTATCAGGTTCTTATTCTTAGCAAGGCTTTCAAGGCTCAAAAAGATGCTGAAGACGAAGGCACCCAGATAGCCTTCGGAAATCTCCGTTCAGAAGTTATATCACTTCAGAATGAGGGCCTTGAGAAAGAGAAGATTCTGCTTTCTTTAGTCGAGAGGCTAAAGACTAGCAAAGATAAATTGGCTAGATTCTCTGAAGTGGAACAAAAAATTCTGAATTTCGAGAAGGAAAAAGAAGCAGATGCAAAGCGTATTGCTGATTTAGAATATGCTTTATCCAGTCAAGTGGGATTACACAGATCCAAAGTAGAAGGACTAGAGAAGAAGCTTGATGAAATTACTGAAAACTTCAACGTTGAACAAACAAAACGTGAGATATCCGATACCGAACGGTTGAGGGTTTAGAAGAATGTTAAAGAGCTTCGCCTGGCGAAGGAGGAGTGATACAACGTTGCTATGCAATGTTCAGGAAAGACATCTGGAAAGTCTCTAACCACACAGATGTTTCTACCCACAAATTTTCCATCCACTAGATATATGGCGGGTCTGGTAGAGGCGGTTATGGTAATCTCGACCTTAAACCTTTCTCCTTTTGAGTTGGTGAGTTCTACGGCACAGTGTATAACTGCCTTTGCTTTCCTTATCTAGGACATCCTGAGTATTAGGTCTATGCTGCTTTCTTCTAATACTATGGGTGTAGACCGAAATTCCCTTCCCATAATTGTCAGTGTTAATCTGTGTGTCATATAATTTGATTCAACAGGCCCTTTAGGGGTAATTACTACCAGTGGCTTTTGCATATTTTGAAGTGGTAATTCATTTGTGGTGGCATAGCGAGCAGAAATAAACTAATGCGTAGCTCAAGAATCAAATAATATGGCTGAAGGAATTGAATTAATGTAAAACATACCGATGGCGATGTCAGCTCCATCAGTAGTAGCTTCAACACTAACTTGGTTGACCCTGGCAATGTTGAATCCCTTGCCAGAGGTTGGAGTCTGTTGCTTGTTCTGAGCGGGTGTGTTGGGATTCCCCATCGGACAAGCATTTGTATAGTGCCCAACCTGACTACACTTGAAGCATGTGGGGCCTATCCTCTGTCCTGCGGGCCTCGCCGGGGCGCCAATGGGGGCAGCCTGACAAGTGTGTGGAGTCCCCTGAGGTGCATACTGAGCTGGGCACGGTCCTCCTCTAGGACGAGCTAGTGCACCCTAGGGCGGAACATAGCAAGGACGAATACTGCTGCTCCCATGCCCCTGGGTAATGGCCTTCCTCTTCATTTCTCCCAGTTGAACACGCTTGTGTTCAATAGCTAGAGCCTTGTCTAAGAGCCTCTGAAATGATGGGAAAGTGTGAGCAACCAGTGAATATTGAAGCGGTACATTGAGCCCCTCCATGAAGTGTTCTTGCTTTTTTCATCATCGGCAACTTCATTTGAAGCATACCGTGATAGCTGAATAAATTTGTACGGTATTCGCTGAATGACATATTGCCTTGCTTCATAGACAGAAACTATTTCTTCTTTATCTTCATAAGTCCAGCAGGAATGTGATAATTTCTGAACTGCGTAGTGAATTCTGCCTAGGTGATAGTATTAGCAGCATCATGTCAGTAGTGTAAGAATCCCACCAATCAGCAGCGGGTCCTGTAAGACGACCAGAAGCATAGAGCACCTTCTCTCGGTCCGAGCATTGGGCGATATTTAACATCTTCTCCACTAATTTTAACCAATCATCAGCATGTAACGGGTCTGGAGAGCTAGCGAAGGTAGGTGGCTTGTGGGTCATGAACTCCCAGTGCTTGTCTCGAGGTGGAACTGGTGGTGGTGGTGGAGGCATTGGTGCTTGTTGTTGTCGCACCATTTGCTCTTGTCTCATTTCCTCCTGCATCTCTTGCCTCTCCTGACGCATCTCTTGACGTTCCTGCCGCATCTGAGCTTGCATATCTGTCACAGTATTTGCCATTTGTTGTAGCATCTGCATCTGGGCTGCAACCACTGGATCAGTCCTAGCCAGTGGAGGATTCATCTCTGCTTGTTGTTGTAGATAAGACGAGTAATTGCGAGGCAAAATATTTTGGGGGTTTTATTAGTTAAGTAGATTAGTGTGTCACCTACTCATACTAATTACCTTATGGTGGTACATGCTAGAATGCACTGCTATACTTTTTCAATCAATCAAAGATGCAAATCAAGCATTTACCATCAGAACAAACATACAGTTACTTCAAGTAGAGAAAATAATTTTAATTTTGTCTTATGTCTCCTATCTCTTTAGAGGGTCATAAATGTTGAATTCCAAAGTGTGAAATCCTCATTGTCTTAGAATAGAAAAGGTAAGAGTAATCAGAGTTGAACAGTAGAAGGTGAGACAGGATCAAGAAAAGTATAGAAAGAATCAGAGGAAGGTAAGTAGGTAAGGGTTTTGTCCAGGTCTATATAGGTTTCGTCCTACAGTCAACATTTGCTCTGATACCATTCTGTCACACCCGAATTTAAGGGATAAAGCTGGGTGCGTCTCATATGTGCGCTAAAAAAGAACATCACATATAATGACAAAGTGTATAGAGATAAATGTCACAAGTATCATTATTACATAGCGGAAGTCTTACAGAAATAAATGATAACAATAAACTGAACTAAATGATAACGATAAACGCCACCTAGATCAACTCGTACTCCTCGTTATAGGGTGGCTCCTCTTAGACCACATGCTCTTCACCTTTGGGGGGTTTATATATCGAAAGAGTGAGCTCACAAAAGATCATAGCTCAACAAGTTGTGGGGAATAATGTGCATGAACTCACCAAAGGTGGGAGTTCATGTGAAGTGTAAGGCTGATCAACAAATAAGTTGGTCAAATTTTATTAGCAGTTACAAAATGTAAGTAAATACCAAACCAGAGTAATAAATAGATCAAATTAATAATAAACCACAATGCGATGCAAATGACAAATTGAATTTAATTCCATAAATTAATCATGTGAGTGTCCGAGCCGTTCATGACCGTGAGCACGACTGATATACCAGTTTTACACTCTATAGAGGTTGCACATCTTTACCCACAAGTCATGTTACCCATCTGCCAAGGGATCACGACTTCTCATACACCTCTACCAAGAAAGCGAGGGAGGGTAACACTACGAGGCCTTTACAAAGTTCCACTAGCTTCAGAAAACACGCTACAGTTTCTAGGAAGCTCCAATGCAGGGATCCCTCACCTGACTGCCATCGCAGCAAAATCAACCCAAGGACCTCCCTACACTGACCACTCCCCTACCGCCCTTGCCCTTTTCGGGTAAGGTAGTCATCCACTAGCTTTCCTAATTAGTCAGTAAAGGACGTCTCATACCACCATTGTGGTAGCACTGTTTTTCCGGGTGGTTCTCTATGTTCCAATTAACAATATGATCTTATCATGAACAGTAAATAACAAATTGATAATAAAAGCATGATCATGAATAGTGTGTATCTCCATACCCAAAACCACATAAAGCAATGGCAGGTACTACCCAAAAGTTCAGTGGTAAACAAGGTATAAAGATAGTCAAACTAGGGTAAGCTAGTGGGTCCTAGCAAATTAACCTATGCAGATCATAATGATTAAAAGGAACATTATTGGGTAAATAGAAGTGATCAAGAGTATAACTTGCCTTCAACGAGCTCCTGCTCAGCAGTCTCCACCTGTTGAACACCTGGGTCCTCAGTGGCTTGCTCGTCTACTCGCAACAATACAAACAGACATAATATAGCAGAAATTAACATCATACCAAATAGCAGAACAGAATGCATGATAATATTCTATGCGTCGTAACGAGATCGTAGGAACAAGAATCACTAAATTCGTAGTTACGGTTATCGAGTTATGAATTTCTGAAGTTTTTAAGTGCTTATTATAAAATAAATCAAGTGAATAATTTTAATCTATGTTTCATGGCTAAACAGAGTTACGAGGTGATTAACAATATTAATACAAAGTTATTGCAACTGGAATGGGTCAATTTGGAGTTAAAATGAATTTTCTATTATTTTAATATAAAAAACTCATTTTCTTTAATGTTTATTCCCTTTATCAGCACCCTGGACTGCGCACAGTATTATAAAGGAGTTCAGGGGGCTATCTCGCGAAATCTGCTAGACTCAGTTTAAACCCAATATCGATTGCAAGTTGATTCATTGAGAATAGAGGGGTTCTTTTATAAGTTTACTCTAGCGAGGCGTTCACATGAGATCCGCGCCTTCTGATTTATTCAAAACTCGTCGGATTAGATGCCTAAAGGGACAAAGCGGGTATGTCGCGCAGACCATCGGATCAGAGATCTACGGTTCGAATTCCAAATATCCGAAATCCATTCTCACCCATTAGATTATAGATCTGCGGTTCAGATCTAACGCGTCGAAACGGTATCTATGGCCCAATCGTGTCCATCAACCTTCAATCCAACAGTCGGTTTCTATCAGAGGTTGGCCAGACGGCAGCGATCCAGGCCGTTGATGTGGAAATCGACGGTTCCCGGTCGTCGTCCACCTCCCGTCAGATACCGGCGGTGGCGACCAAGGGAATCCCGGCGGAGGGCTCCGGCGAGAAGACTCCCCGGGTCCTAACTGACCTAGACGCATTACCACAGTGATTGGAACAGAGAGGGGAACATGACGAACGCGAAGACATAGGTCATACCTCAAATCTCGCTGGGGAACGCACTCCCAGCGACGCGCGGCGGCAAGCCGATGGCGAGGTTCGGGCGCAGCCAATTCCGACGCTCGTGTCCGCAATCCCACCAGCCGCGGGCACGAGAGGTTCCTAGAGAGCGCCGCCAAGCGTCCAGGTCTGTCACCAAGTCTACACCGGCGGCGAGAGGCCAAGCAGCGGCGGTGATTCTCGCTCTCCAACACTCCCTCACAATGGCGGTGGCGTTGAACTCTATGTCGGGACAGGAGGGACTGAGCGAGGTGGCTCCATATATTGCCACGATGGCGGAGTTGGTCCTCAAGAATCGGCGCGGCTACCCAGAATTTCGCGCTGGTTGTTGCAGGTCTGCGCCATGGGTGCGTCCGTGGTGGAGGAGCCGGCACTGGTGGGGCCCGTCTGTCATTCACAGGAGCGGCTTCGTTTGTGTGCGGGTTTGGCTGATAAGTGGGACCCACGTTGCAGTCACTCACACACGCACTACGACTGACGCCAAGGTCCCACAAGTCGGCGCCGTTCTCCCGGTTGGGCCTCGCGCGCGTGGTTCACTGGTGGGCCGAAACGAGTTTGAGCCTGCCCAGCTAGGTTAGATCCCTTTTCTTTTCTTTTTCTTTTCTTTTTTGGTTTTCTTTTCCTTTATTTTTAAATCTCAAATTTGAATTCACATTTTGTAGAAAATTTTGTACTCAGACTGAATGTATAATTTGAACATACCAATTTGGCATGAATTTATTTATTTATATTTTTTTATTTTATAGTATTTCTCTCTCTCTCCTTTTTCATTTTCAAATCCAAATTTCAATTTAGGTTTTAATTCAAATACTCAACTTATTATTATATTTTTATTAGTATTATTGTTATTATTATTAAATTCATAAACAATTTAAACCCAACATGATGCATGTTTTATTAGAGAATTAGTTAACCTTAATTATGTTCCCTAATAATTCTCATGAATAAGAGAACAATACACACAAAGATTTATTCTTCTCTTTTATATTCCAAGGTTGGGTATTACAATGCATCTGAAGATTTGGTTTGAATTTATCCTTCCTTAACGAGGTTGATCTTCTCTTCTCGGGTCTTGGTGTTATCATCCAAGTTAAGGACATTCAGTTTTGGTGCTTCCTTCTAGGGTTTAGGGGTTTAGGTATGTAGATGGTTGTGAAACGTGATATAGATCAAACAAGATTTTTGTTAGGTTGGACTAGATAGGTTAGAATCTTGTTTTGAAATAGATGGGGGCGAGAAAGGTTATGGTAAGGAGAGATTCCATCCCGGATGGTGGATCCCAACTTTTGAAGATCTTTTCTGGCTTTTGTCCCTCCTTGTCTTGATGAGGTCGAACACCTTCGATCTCTGGTAGGTTAGAATCTTTTGTTGTGAAATAGATAGTTTAGGCAACCTAACAAGAATATGTTGGTTAGGTTGTTTGTGTATTGGTCGAGTTGGCCTAAGGTACCACTTTAGGTTAAGACATGTTTATAGGAGTAGGGTTTAATCTATTTTACTAGTATCAACTAACATGTTTAAGTAACTCACCTTAGACTAAATCTGATTAGATTATATGGGTTCTAGATTAACTTGGTATGACTAGATTAGAATTATATAAGATCTAATTGATTTGGGTTAAATCATAGTTGTTACACTTGGGAGATAAGTATGCTCACCAGGACAAGAAGAATCTATTAGGATAGAATCTTTTAAGATACGATGAATCTATTAAGGTAGATATGTTTTATTGGCGGATAATTTAAATTTTTCTAGTTATCTTATACCCATATTTTTATACCTAAGTATATGCAGATGCAATTGGGGACATTACTCCACAACTCATCACACTCAATCAAAGAACCAAATCAGACATATATTATAAGAACAAGCAGTCAAACGTATACATAAAATAATATTTTTCCAGAATTGAGACTCCTATTACTTAGGGTCACTTTAGGTATAGGATTTCAAAGTGTGAAATCCACTTTTGTATTTAGAAGAGAAAAGGTAAGAGTAATCAGAATAAAGCAACAATAGATGAGAAAAGATTAAGTAAAGTTTAGAAATAGTTAGAGTAAAGTTAAGTAGGTAAGGGTTGTCTAGTTCTATCTAGGTTACGTCCTATAGTCAACATTCCTCTGATACCACTTCTTTCACACCCGGGTTTAAGGGGTAAATCTAGGCGTGAATCAAATGTGTGCTAGGATCAAGTCTCACACATATGATGACTCATGGTATAGAAACGAATGTTAAATCTTTACTACATAATAAGAGTTCTGTACAAAATAACTAAATAATTACATCATACGAAGACAATGATCCTGCAACCGTAGTTGACTGGGAGATGATGACCTAGACCTCTCACGAACTCATCGTGACATCCTTCATGCTCCTTCTCTTGTGCTACCTATCCTTGACCTAGGGAATGTGAGTACAGCAAGAGTGAGCTCACATACGTTCATCGCTCAACAAGTTGTGGGGAATAATGTGCAAGAGCTCACATACGGTGGGGGCTCATGTGAAGTGTAAGGCTTACCAAAGGAGATGGTTAAACCTAAGCATTGCTTTTAAAGTTGGTCAAAGTTGTATTAGCAGTTATTAAGTGTAAGTATATACCAACCCAATTAAATAAGATATCACAATTAATAATAACACCCACAATGCAAAGCATATGATAGATTAAGTTTAGTTCCATAATTTAATCATGCGAGTGTCCTGAGTCGCAAATGACCCACGACTGATATACCAGTTTTACACTCTACAAAGGTTGCGCATCTTTACCCACAAGTCGTGTTACCCATCTAGCACGGGGTTGTGAATCCTATACACCTCTACCGAGGAGGTGAGACAGGGTAGAACTACGAGGCCTTTCCAAAGTTCCACTAGTTCGAGAAAACCCACACGGATTCAGGAAGAAGGAAGCATATGAATCCCTCATCCGAAAATCCATCGCAGCAGTTCGACCTGAGGACCTCCCTATACTCTGCAATGACTCATCTCCGCTTGCCCCTTTTGGGTAAGGTAATCTCTCCCTAGATTTTCTAATTACTTGGCCAAGGGCATCCCATTCCACCCTTGTGGTAGCACTGTTATCTCAAGTTAAGCTACATGTTCCAATTAACACAATAGTCTTTTCATGAACAATAATTAAATCAACAGAAAAATTGGAATATGATCATAATTCAGATGTAACATTAATCCCAAAACCAAGTAGAGCAATAGCAAGTCTACCGAAAAGTTAATTTGTTTGTAAGGTATGGGGTAAACAAAACTAGGGTAACCTATTAGGTCCCATCAAATTAACCTGAGCATGTTACGGTGATTAACAGGAACATTATTAGGTAAAGAAAAGTGATCAAGGGCACAACTTGCCTTATACTTAGATTCCAGATACTTCACCAAGTTGATCTTCAGATTTCTCGCCACCTCGCTTCTATGCGTAGCAATACATACAATCAAGCAAATAATGGGTGTAGTAAGATTACACCAAAGCATATGAACAAACAACGTAGGAATATCCTACGTGTCGCTACGAGATCGTAGGTTCGAGAACCATTAGAATCGGAGCTAAATCAAAGAATTTATGGATAAACATTATTTTAGACGCAATAAATCTAATAGATGGGATCTAACAGATATTGCATCTAAACTAAGTAGGTATTGAATTAAAATATTTGAGTTGGTATTAATCATTAACAATTATTTATAAAATACGTAGGTTAGAACTATAAATTAGATTAACTAAATTATATAGCTAATTAACCTTAATTAAATAATTAATTAATTAGTTAAACATGTAGCATAATTAAAACAATGTTATTACTACGTTCGAAAAAATTAATATGAACCTAACACAACTTGAACAGATTAAAACAAATTATTTGACCTAGAAGATATCACATTTTTAATAAATTAGTAGGGTTGCACAGAAATATGTGACATGACGGTGGGAAAGGTTTGTTTACAAATGCATGACCTAGCTGTTGCCAACCTCTCATGATTATACCTACTGTTAACTTTGTGTTGTATAGCAGTCTTGCATGTAAAAAGGGTATGTGGTGGTTATTTATTAGGTGGGAAGCGTCAAGTCTATCATACGGGATAGACCCCTAACCTAGCACTAACTTACCTTCCAATAAAACTCTTCACTCCCTTGTATGTTCGTGGTCATCTCAATTTTTTTGATTATGAAATGAAGATCCGATCGACGAACCGGAAGCGTGGTGATGAAGGTCTCGCGAGCTGGTCATGGCGATGTTTTGGGCTGCCCTAGAAGATGAACGGACGGTGAGAAATTACTCAACGAAGTTGTCACAAGAGTTGGGGAGGAACTCGAACTTCGACGAGCTAGTCATAGCGGCTTTTGGCTGCGAGTTTAGCTAGCGGTGGGCTGTTGTGGCTTGGATGGCGGCGGTGCTGCTGCGAGGCTATAGAGGAGATGAGTCTATGATTGATGACTTGAGGTTTTATGGTTGCATGTATTTATATAGGCTGGGAGGTGGGTGGCAACATGATAGATCTAATATGGTACTTATCTGTTACAATCCTATCCTATCTATTAGGAACTCTAACAAACTCGAAACCAAATACGTTACATGATAGATCTAATTTGGTACTTATCTGTTGCAATCCTATCCTATCTATTAGGAACTCTAAACTCAAAACCAAATCCGTTGTGTAGGTGAGAAGTTTGGTTGGGCCGTTACAATAATTATGGTGGTTAGTTTGTTATGAACAACAACTGATGGCTGATGTCATGGATGATGTAACAGTGATACAAGATCCGATAAGTGAAATAAAAAATAGGAGGAAAAAACACACGTGGGCTGTGTTCATTAAGTGGTCGAATAGGTAAGCCTTTTATTTGCTATTATTTTTTCCTATTTTTTTATTTCCATATTTAATTATCCCAATTCAAATCCGTTTTTAAATTTTGAAATCATATTTATATCCACAACCAAAACACCAACATGAATGAAAATATTTTACATTTATTTACTCCTTATTTACTTTGCTCAAATAAGTATTTGTATGCATGAAATTTAATATGCATGGAATTCAAATAGTTATATAACCCAATAGGAGTAATTTATATAGAATAACTCAGTATCCTATTTATTATAGTTTAAGTATATAGCCAACGTTTTATATTTACTGTTTATTAAATTTTGGAGAAGATAGTCTCAATTTATAACTTTGTTATAATACACTTGAAATTTTAATTTTTTTAGGGAATTTTGTTAATTCACCAAGATACAATTTTGGAGTGTTACAGAAGCTCCCTTTGTCGAGTGCCTCCAGCAGCACTCGGTAAATGGACTAGCAAAGGGGCCCACTAGAGCCCTCTTTGCCGAGCGCTAGTCCAGCAGACACTCGGCAAAGAGGGATCCTTTGTCGAGTGCCTCCAGGAGCACTCGACAAAGGGACTGACAAAGGGGCCCACTACAGCCTTCTTTGCCGACCACTAGTCCATCAGGCACTCGGCAAAGAGGGAGCCTTTGCCGAGTGTCTAGGAGGACACTCGGTAAAATCTCCGTCATAGTCACTTTGCACCGTGACGACGATTTTTTCTTTGTCGAGTACCAGGTGGCACTCCACAAAGTCTTTTGCTGAGTGTCTAACAAAAATTACTCAGCAAAGAAGTCATTGCCGATGTACAGTTCATTGAGACCTTTTTGCCGAGAGTCACACTCGGCAAAGAGTTTGCCAAGTATTTTCTGTGCCGAAGCACTCGACAAAGTAGCTTTGTCTGGTAGTATCTAGATAATTGTGTACCACCAATCAAGTTAAATAGTGTATGCTTGCACAGTTTGGTGGAGTTAATTATGTATGTCCCAAACAGACAATTACGCTTCTCGTGAAAGAAAGGTTTTAATGAAAAGGTAAAAACATTAGCTTGTACTACTCTAGTGAAAATCACTACCGGAACAGAGTTCTTTGCTGAGTGTCGTAGGCACACGGCAAAGCCTCGATAACACTCAGCAAAGTCATTGCCGCTTGTACCACTCAACAAAAGGGACTCGGTGAACTGATTATCGGCAATGGACTCTTTGCCCAGTACTTTTTGTTAGGCACTAGGCAAAGAAAAGTCACTATGATGGAGCCTTTGCCGAGTGCTCGGCCCACAGGCACTCGGCAAAGGGACCTCCCGTGGGCTACCACGCCATTTTATATGCCGAGTGTACAAGACGACAATCAGCAAAGAAATAGCCTTTGCCGAGTGCCTGTCCCACAGGAACTCGACAAAGGGAGCTCCCGTGGGCCCAAAGCGCAGTCTCTAGGCCAAGTGTACAATCTGGCACTCAACAAAGGTTTCTTCTTTGCTGAGTGCCACGACCATAACACTCGACAAAGAAGCTTTACCGGTTCCCAGGTGTGTCTTCTTTCCTGAGTGCTATGGTCACTATTCTCGGCAAAATGACTAGAGATCCACCATTTTATTTGTTTTTTTTTATCCCATCCAAACAAAACACAAGATATATATCATTAAAATCACATATATCACCAGCACCACATATCTCACAAAGAGCACAAAGCTCGCAAGTTTTTCACAAACAACATGTGTTTTTAGGTTAATTAGTGCTCGTGTAAACGCGTCTCAAATTTTATGTCTCTAATTGAATTTGATCAGTGACGCGTAAAAACATGTCACTAATAGAACCACATCAGTGATGTGTTTTTATAAATACATGTCACTAACTGAACCACTTCAGTGGCGCGTTTTTATAAATGTGTGTCACTAACTGTTGGGGGTCTTCTCCGCCGAAGGTCCTCAAAACAAAGACACCATTGAAAAAGCGATACTGAAGACTTCCCTCCTTTTGCCGAAAGTCCTCAAGACGAAGACCTCGCTTAAAAAGCAACGTTATAAACAAATGTTGAAGGATATGAATGCAATTTTACCCGGGCTGTGTCCCGTGCCTATAAATAGATGAACAGTAGCACCGTACTGTTCACGCTGAATTGTAATCACTCTCTCGCGTCATCACCTTTGAACAAGCCGAAGGTATAAATGTAATACAAATTATGTTAATACTTTTATAAATCTTGAGGAGTAATAATATGGATGTATTGATAATCTATACTCTTTGTGTTTGTATTCATGTATTCTAATCCCTACTACTCTATAAGAACGGTGTGTAGGCGTCCACACCGTGCACCATGTTCTGCCTCCATCTCCCGTCAACCAATCGCGTCGTGAATGTCGCCCCTTCCCCCGAGCTCCGACACAGCCGTCGCCCTGAGCCCGTCATCCATGCTCCCTTCCATCCTTCTCCCCACCAGCACAACCACACCCCCTCTCCCCCCTCGCCGCCTCCCCAGACCCCAACACGTCCTCCCCGACCACAATGACCGCTCCCCGACCGTGGTCCCTGCTGACAAACCCAAGCTCATCGGGGAGAAGAGCAACGGGGGCGCAGAGGCTTGCCTACCTATATCGTCGGGGCCCTATGGAGATCCAGCACCACCGGGGCTAGGCAACTCCAAGGTGGAGAAGGTGCAGAGCGAGGAGGCATGGGATCTATTCACCGATCAAGCGAGCAATGAAGGCTGGGCCAGGTATCGGCGATGCCCTCGGCGACATCGAAATCTACTCCGCGGCCACCGGCGAGCCCGTCCTGTTCAGAGACCTGTGGGACTAGGACGAGGTAGACACGCCGTATCCGAGCCTCGTCTGTTTTGCTCCAACTAGGGAGATTTATGTCGTTGTATTTGGGCAAAAATTACTCTTAAAGTCTTTGCAACCGTCGATTCAACAAACCAGCCTCCCTATTGCGTGTACATGACTAGCCCAGCGTTTGATTGTCTATGCAGGGAGTGTCTGTTGTTGCACTGCTAAGGCATTTCGGGTGCCCATGCTGGTGAGTGAGGAAGCTTCTTTGTAGCTGGTATAACATGGTTGTTATTTGACCACCGCAGTCCTATCATCTCTTTGCTCTGCGTCCCGGCCGGGCCCTGCCGTCCACATCATGCCCTGCCGTCCGATCCTCCAGCTCGCTGTTTCTGAGCACAACCGCGGCGTAGGGGAAATGGAAAATCTACATCGTCGCTGTCGGGGGTGGCGTCTTGGCGGTCGAGCAAGTGGGCGGCCCGCGCTATGGGATTCAGAGGCAGCGACAACGGAAGCAGTGGTAGACTGGTAGCGGTCTAGCCGTGCCGTGGGCGGCTGGGCGCTGGCCGCGTTTCTGCTTTCGATGTGAGTGCGGAACTGCGGATCGGCAATGAGCATATTTTACAATCAACTTCTTCCTTTGAGCTAACTGTCGGCTCTGATTATGCCTCCGTGTAGCTGGGAGTTGGCCTCTGTTCTGAAGGACACAAAGGAGAGATTTGATTCTGCTGGAGTAAAACTGATTGCTGTTGGTGTTGGCACTCCAGCTAAAGCCAGTATTCTTGCCGAGGAGCGTGTATGTATATGTTCCATTTGGTAACCTAGCTTTAAATCTTTGGAGACACATAGACAGACTGAACCTGCTTTTAGGCTCTGAGTTTTGACCAAGTAACCCATTGTTCTTGTTTACTGGTTTGCTAGACGACAAATTTCTAACGGAAGGAGAGATAGACATGCCTATCTGTTTTAGTTTGTTTTTGGGCATTCTGCAAAGAACTCACAAACCTTAATAATTTACTCTAGAATTCATTTGATGCAGTTGCCCTTTCCGTTGGAATACCTCTATGCTGATCCCGATCGGAAGGTACTAATCATGTTCTCACCTATTTTTGAACCAATTGGATGTTGCCATAAAGTCTAAGCCATACCTCTGTAAAACATGGTATGCTTTGTCTATTGGATGTACTGGTTTCTCTTGTATGCATTTATGAAACCTATAGATGTCTCCTTATAATTTATTTATAAGGATTTGCTTGCTATTTTGTTGTCTAGGACTTGGGATTGCACTAGCAGAACCTGCTCCATAAAAAAATATAATTACCTTTCGAGCCGAAATATATTTCCATTATGGCCAATCAGATGAAAATATGAAATGTGAATCTGAAAGTTGATTTCATTTTTTCAGTTTAGTAAATGGAGAAGTAATGTTGGCCGATCCGCCCGTAGATCCCCTCTCCCCATTACCGCGATTCATTTGGTACTTCGGGCAGGAGGGTCCTGATCGGTGACTCCGGCGTCGGCAAGTCCAACTTGCTCTCACGCTTCACGCGCAACGAGTTTAGCCTCGAGTCCAAGTCCACCATCGGCGACGAGTTCGCCAACCGATCTCTCTAGGTCGACGGCAAGGTCGTCAATGCCCAGATTTGGGACACCGCCGGCCAGGAACGGTATGTTTCGTTTCAGCTTGCTCCAGCTCGTCTCGCCTTTCATCTCTCTCCGTCGTTGCCGTGGCAGCTGGCAGTAGATCTGATTTGCGTCTCGGTTCGGCTGCTGCTAGCGTGCGTATCCTCATTGTCACCATTAAGATTGGGTTCTCGCTTTGGATCTCGTTGCCGAATTGCATTGTGTGCTGCTGTTGATTACCATTTGTAGGGTTTGGTGCATTTTCATTTCAGAATCCGATACTGGAACACGCGAATCAGCATGCATGCATCCTTTTGTTGACAAACTAGAGTTGTAGGATGATGATGATAGGATATTCTTCTATTGCACAAATGTTTTTTTATACTGCCCGGAGCTTGGTTTTCGAGTACGCAGCAGGTGGCGTGGACTGGAGATGACTTGGTTTCTTTGCCTTGGCTCATGCCGAACATTTAGCCTAGGAGGAGCAGACCGGCCATTTTCCTTTTCTCTTGTTTGCATGTAGCAAGCCTGGCCAGTTCAGTTAATTTAGTCGTCAAAACAGTAAATTGCGCACAATGCAAATATGGACTGTAGATTATCTGAATAAAAATGTGAGCTCTGTCCAAATTATGGATTTCTTCAGTTTAAATTGACCAGTGGATTAGAAAACCTTTTCTTCCTATCTTAATTGCCAACAATCAGTTTTTTTGCAGTGTCAAGGTTCATCTTCTTACCTTGAAACTGAGGTACTTCATTCCTACTTGATTATTGCTGCTAAAATAGGGTTACATTATTAACGTCTGGCTGTTTCGTCACGCAACTACCAACATATCTATATCTTCTCCGTGATCTGCACAACAAATTAGATAATCTGAATCCTTCAATCAAGCCTTTTCTTAGTACTTCTAAATCAAAATATACTCCTACTCATTGCCATAAGGGCACACAAGATTTTCTTGACAAAATCCAGCCACTATTCTTAGTTTTAAGGAAGCATCTGGATGGAGCAGTTTCAATGATCAAAGATGGTAACCTTCTATTCCATAATTTCTGCTTCGTGTTACTTTTACAGTGTTTGAATTAATAATTAGTGGGATGAGTCGGTTTCTTAATGGTCGGGGTTGTATGTGCTGGGAGGGATTACACCCCCTCCTTTGTGGATCTTTTCTTCTTAGTGAAATGACACAACTTTCGTGCATTGCTTGAGAAAAACAATGTCCGCATTTCGTATAATCCTTCATTGACTGTCCTTGCTTTCGATTGGTAACATGATAAGCTACTACTCTTCAGAATCAGAGAGCTGTTTAGATGACTGGAGTTCACATTCATCTTCTGCTGGCAACCCAGACATACCATATGTGTTTTCTCCAAGTCATCAATTGTGACTGATGTATGCAAGGAGATTCTTGGCTGCTACAGGATGGTTGTTCTATTGTTGTATTTTCTTTTATCTGAAAATAGACAAGATCTAGAAACTGAAGCTGCTAATGCTAACAAGTCTGGTGCCTTTTGCAGTTACTTGGCATTCCTGATCTGTTGAATCAACCAAACATGTCAATTCTGAAGCAACTTTTGCAGACTTTACAACCAACTGAAAATTTTGATGATGTTCTTTCTAAGTTCCAATCATCTCTTGGTCCTTGCAATGTTGATTACCTATATTGTGGAGCATGTAAAATGTTGGAGGATATTATGGATTCAGGTAACTAGCTATTTGTGCACACAGTGCTTGGACATTATGTAACCTTTTTTCACCTAATTTTAGTGCACTATTTTTTTTGCAGTGTCCTCATTTTCATACCTTTTGCCTTCTAATGTGTTAATTACTATACAATCAATTGTAAATTCTGTTGTTGTGTTGTTGGACAAATCCGGGGAACCAAATGGGAAAAATATACACATGGGATGCTCCAAAGCAATCATTTCCTTTCTGTGAAAGCGTCTTGGATACTCAGCTCATAAGCTGCTCAGTGCTGATTTCCCTAGCGAAGATGTTGGAAAGGATGGCAGAGTAAAGTAAGCTTAAGTTCCTCCATCTACCTTTTTAATGTGCTAGCTGATAGGTGATAAGCTTGTAGCTACTAATATGTTCCCTGTTCTGTTGTCTGTCAGGGTGATCTTATACAGAAGATATTGCAAATATACCTCAGGAATAGTGACTCTACTTCAGATCTACTTGCTAAGATAGGTCGTGAATTGCCTAAGGTGGGTCATCTCTTCTTCTCGAGTGATGCTCTCGAGTTATGCATATGCCACCACTCTGCCTTAAAAAGAACATCTGGCATCATTCTGAATCCAGCCGAGGAGTGAGCATAAAAGGTTTAGCAATTCACAAATAATCTATGTTCAATGGGCATGAGTGAAGAATAATTAGTAAGTGCTTTTCACTGCTGACTTGATAGCAAAGTAGTGTAAAAATAATGGTAAAAGTGGTTACGCCTTATAAACTGGGACGAAGGGAGTACTGTTATATTAGCAAGTACAAAAGCATTCCCCGCTAACATTGTTTGTGTATTAGAAGTGAGCAGTCTGTGAAATAGAAAGTGACATCCATTTGCTATTGTTAGGTGCAAGTGGCATCCATTTCACTGAAAGCGGACTATTCTTTTTCTTGTTTTGTCGTGGGTTCCTGATTTTGCAATTGTCTTTTCCATTTGAGTATTAGAATTGTTGTTAGAGTGATACAGGTTTGATCTTTCTGCAATAAGACTTGCACCCTCAGCAAAATGGAAAGTAGCTACATTCTTTTGCTGATTTGGTCATCCCCTATATTGTTGCTCATTTAGATGATATAAGCTGTTTATAATCAAACCATAGCTCTCCAAGTAGCCTAGCTGGTATGTACGAGTACGATACAATGAATACCACATGCAACAAGCAAGTAGGTGAACTTAATTGCATCTCTACCAGTCCATGTACCCAACGGTGTAGATCTTCACACCAAATTCTTCCAGCGCACATGGAGTAGATGAACTTGCTTGTAGCACTTATTTATTTGTTGATTGGATCCAAGATTTGTAGCTTCAGTCGATTCAAGAAAAGTGGTCAGCGACATACAATGAATTTGCTTTGATCAGGAACAAGTGCATGTAGAACTCACGAGATATCTATAAAGCTTGTTCTCGTCCAGTTCAGATGCGCCAGCACTATAGCATACATAATTTTTACTTTTTGTAATAAATAATATTTCTAGAATATGATTTGACATTGTTATCTGTCTAGAAAATCAATAGTACTTTTCTTTCTCAGATGTGATTGTACTATTGATTTACGTGTCATATGCGCATTGTTGTATGCCATCTTAATTTGTTACCTGTGAACTAATAGTAATGTTTCTAAAGCTTTGCATTTTCTTTTTATAACCACCAAAATTGTTTTGCTCTTATTGCTTTATTGAGAACTCAAGTATAGATTATGGCATTGTCATGTTGTCTAAACCATCTTATTATGTCTAAACACTATTTAGATGATCTAAACAATAATCGTTGTGCACTAAAATTTTAATGAATATTTTGTATGCCGTTACAACGCACGGGCACCCAACACACAATTGTTTTTTTTTGAGTAAGCGCGTATGGAGGTGCGTGCCTAATGACTGACGGTGTACGAGGGAACTTCTTCCGGCAGGCGTGGGGCGTGCTCTCCAATGATGAGACCATGGAAATCGTGGCATAAATCGAAGTCAACATGACACTGATGATTGCAATGTAGTGGTGAAACAACTAAATTAAAATAACAAAATTTATGTATGACCATGATCACAAATGGATTATGAAATATTTTTTCATAACAGTATAACACATATTTTGTATAGAAGTTACCGTGGTATTATATGTCCCCGTTGCAACGCACGGGCACTCACCTAGTTTATTTATGAAATGATGAAGGCATCTCCTTCATGACCTTCGTCCGATGACCATTGAATCCAAAGGGAAACAATGCTTCGGAGGTAGAAGGTCTTTTAACTTTAACAATCATGTTGCCTTGTTATTAATTCACAACACTTGAGAACAAGTAACCAATATTGGCGCCCACCTCCGATGAACTCACTTCCACGACAGTGGCAATGGCTTCGCAAGGAACTCAAACCATGGCACCTTCGGCTATGAAGCTAGTGCTCCCAATTACATGTGGTTCAAGTTCTGAGCCAGCTAACAAGAAGTAGAAGAAGGAGGCATAAAGAAGGGTACAACATGTTGGAGTACAAGGACCCTTCATCAAGTCAAAGTGGTCACACATACCAATCACCTTCTCCCAGGAGGACCTTCAGCTCAAGGACTACCCTCATAATGATGCAATGGTCATATCTTGTGTCATCAAGGGGTTTCTGGTACACAACGTCCTTGTAGACACAGGTAGTGCAGCAAATATTATCTTTGCAAAAGCTTTGAGGCATATGTAAGAGCAGGATGATAAGATACATGATGCAACACATCCCCTCTATGGCTTCAGAGGAAGGCAGATAGTGGCACTTGGTAAGATAACAGTGCCGATTACCTTCGGCTATGTTCACAATACATGGACAAAGCAAGTTGTCTTTGACATTGTTGATATGGAATATCCTTACAATGCAATCATTGGTCGAGGAACATTAAACGCCTTCGAAGCAATACTTCATCCAGCATATCTATGCATGAATATACCATCAGACCAGGGACCTATAGCTGTGCATGGAAGCCAAGAGGCCGCTAGAAGGGCCGAAGGGAACTAGACAGATTCAAAGGCTATCCATAACATAGATGAGGCCGAAGCTCATTAACAGTACAAGCACAAAAGAGATAAGGTTGCCTCAGTAGACCAACCGAGGCCCATGCTTCTATGTGATGACATAGCTGAGCATAAGGTGTTGCTGGGATCTCAATTGTCCGATGAACAAGAAAAAACTCTATTAAGGTTTTTGTTCAACAATAAGGATGGATTTGCTTGGTCAGCCAATGATATTTGTGGTGTTAACAGAGATGTCATCGAGCATTCACTTAATGTAGATCCGGCTATCAGGCCAAGAAAGCAGAAGCTTCAGAAGATGTCTGATGACAAAGCCGAAGGTGCACGAAACAAAGTCAAAAGGCTTTTGAGTGCTAGAGTAATCAAGGAGGTAACATATCCAAAGTGGCTGGCCAATACTGTAATGGTGAAGAAGGCTAATGGAAAGTAGAGAATGTGCATTGATTTTACAGATCTCAATAAGGCGTGTCCGAACGATGAGTTCCCATTGCCAAGAATAGACTCCCTTGTGGATGCAGCAGCTATCTCAGAGCTCATGAGCCTATTGGATTGCTATTCAGGCTAACATCAAATTTGGATGAAGAAAGAAGACGAGCCCAAAACAAGCTTCATAACCCCCAGTGGGACCTACTGCTACATTCGGATGCTCGAGGGGCTCAAGAATGCTGGAGGAAGCTTCAGCAGGATGACTGCTAAAGTTCTTTGCTCACAGATCGATAGGAATATTCTAACATATGTTGATGACATCATAGTCAAAAGTACCAAGCAAGAAAATCACATTGCTGATCTACAAGAAACATTTGCCAATTTTTGAAAGGCAGGCCTCAAGCTCAACCCAGAAAAATGTGTTTTCGGAGTGAAGAAGGGGAAATTTCTTGGTTGTCTTATGTCAACAAAAGGAATTGAGGCTATCCCAAACAAGATAGAAGCTATACTTTGGATGGAGCCAATGTAGTCAAGAAAAGGTGCCCAAAGGCTAACAGGAAGGTTGGCCTCATAGAACAAATTAATTTCAAGATCAGCAGAAAGAAACTTGCCATTCTTTGAAGTATTGAAGTCAGCCGAAGTCTTCCACTGGGGACCAACTCAGCAAAAGGCTTTCGAAGAGCTAAAGCAATACTTGATAGATCTGACAACTTTAACCCCACCTTCATCAGGAGCCCCATTGCTGTTGTATGTAGCTGCTTCCCACGCTGCAGTTAGTGCAGCGTTGGTGCAAGAGAAGCAAGATGGCCAAGTGAAGAAGCAAGTGCCAGTGTACTTCGTCTCTGAAGTACTTAGTCCATCAAAGAAAAATTACACAGAGTTGGAGAAGGTACTATATGTCATACTGATGGCCTCTAGAAAGCTTCAACATTTTTTCCAATCGTACCATATCATAGTACCTTCTTCTCAGCCTCTCAAGGATATAATAAGGAACAGAGAAGACACATGAAGAGTTGGGAAATGGGCCGCAGAGCTGAATGAATTCACCATAGATTATGTTCATTGGTCTTCAATCCAATCTCAGGCATTAGCAGACTTCATTGCTGATTGAACGTCAGGGGCTCAGGACGAAGAAAGAACAAAAGATGATGAAGCTTGGACAGTGTTTTGTGAGGGGTCATGGGGAACCTTCAACGCAGGAGCAGCTGCCATTCTAATTTCACCATCTAAGATCAGAACCTGCTACGCAGCAAGGCTGGAGTTCAACTGCACAAATAACATTTCAAAGTACGAAGCCCTTCTCTTGGGGCTTCAAAAACTTAAGGCAATTGGAATAAGATGGGCAATCCTCAAATTTGATTCACAAGTTATTACAGGCCACATCGACAAAAGCAGCAAAGCAAGAGATCCAAAGTTTGAGAAGTATCTCGATACAGTCCGAAGGATGGAAGCCTCTTTCGAAGGCTTCTCTGTAAAGAATATCCCAAGAGGAAAAAATAAACATGCAGACCAATTAGCCAAGTCAGCGGCACAGGGGCTCCCGTTACCTTCAGAAGTATTTTTTGAAACAATAAAAGCACCTTCATTCAAGCTCATGGAGTGAGCAGTGCTTACAATCTCACCCGTGCATAGTGAAGATTGGAGGACTGAGATTGTATCCTTCCTGCAAGGCATATATCTTTCGAACGACGAAGCCTATCTATATCAAAAGAATGGAAGGCAGGACAAGACCCTACGTAATCATAGAAGGAGAATTGTATAAACAAGGAGTTTGCTCTCCATTGTTGAAATGTTTGTCTAGAACCAAAGGTCAGGAGCTAATGAAGGAAATACATACAGGATTGTGCGGAGCTCATATTGGGTCTAGGCCTTTACTTGGAAAAGTTTTCAGACAGGGATTTTATTGGCCGAAGGTAGCTTCAGATGCAGCGGATTTAGTTCAAAAATGTGAAAGCTGCCAGAAGTGTGCCAGAGATCAAAAATAACCTTCGTCTCTAACTCAGCTAATCCAGCCCACTTGGCCACTGCAAAGGTGGGGCCTAGATTTACTATGCCCACTTCCACCATCGCAAGGAAACTTGAAATATGTTGTGGTAGTAGTGGAGTACTTTTCAAAGTGGATCGAAGCTAAACCCCTAGCTACAATCACTTCGGCCACGATCCAAAAATTCTTCTAGCAGAATATTGTTTGTCGGTGCGGTGTGTCGAAGGCTATCACGGTTGATAACGGAACTCAATTTGATGTCGAAACATTCAAAGCTTTTTGTGACCAAATCGGCACAAAAATACATTTTGCATCAGTGAGACATCAAGAATCAAATGGACTGGTAGAACGAGCTAATGGAATTGTAATAACAAGAATAATGAAGTCAATCTTCAATCAGCCAAAAGGAAAGTGGCCAGACGAGTTAATAAAAGTGGTATGGAACCATAACACTATTGTCTCAAGGTCAACAGGATTTCCCCCATTTAAGCTTTTATTCGGTGATGAAGCAATAACACCAGAAGAAGCAAGAATAGGTTCAATAAGGACCCTAGCTTCGGCAGAAAATGAGGACGATTGTAAAATAACAAAAGACACCATAGAAGGGATCCGACTTCAGGCAATAGATCACATCAACAAATGTCAAGCTGAAACAGTCAATCGATGTGATCGGAAGGTAAGACTAGAAAACGTCAAGCCAGGACACTTGGTACTTCGGAGAGTGGCCAACCCGGATACAATGGGAAAACTTCAGCTCAAATGGGAAGGTCCTTTCTTGGTGGTATCTTCGTCAAGACCTGGGTCATACAGGTTGAAAGACATGGATGGAAACGACATTGCAAGATATTGGAATGCAGATGAGCTTCGAAGATATTATGTATAAATTTTGTAATTTTCTTATTTTTTCCTTATGTCACCCTTTTTCTTTCAAAGAGGGGAGAAAGGATTTTAATGGGGCCATAGGTTGTAATTTTTATTTTTTGTGCAGCCCTGTGCAATACAAGGGCCAAATTCTCCCACATGTAAAATGTAAGGATCTGGGATTACACCATCGAGTGAAAAAAAGTATGAAGAAGCTCCAAAGTCATCCTTAAGGGGATGCAGAGCTAGAATGCCACCTAAGTAAAAGGTGAAGAAGCTCCAAAGTCGTCCCTAAGGGGATGCAGAGCTTAAATGCCACCTAAGTAAAAGGTGAAGAAGCTCCAAAGTCGTTCTTAAGGGGATGCAGAGATTAGCTCCAAAGTCGTTCCCAAGGGAATGCAGAGCTGAACAACCACCTAAGTAAAAGGTGAAGAGACTCTAAAGTTGTTACTAAGGGGATGCAGAGTCTGGGTGTGTATTGGCGTGAGTTTTTTACCTTCGGCATACATTTGCATACTTCATCACATCATCTTTTGCATTCATACAAACATACATTAGGCATCTATAGATTCATCATCATGACATAAAGCATAAAGCATTAACAGGAAAAGCGAGGGTTCCTGCCTTCAATGAGAAAAAGCTTCATATATATGAAGATGCTTCGTCTCAAATGAAATTTCGTTGTATATCAGAGGTGCTTTGATGTGAACGAAAAGAAGGGAAGGTGTTTTTCGCCTTCGGCTCAAAAAGCTACGAGCATTGGTTTCGTTCAAAGCAAAGCAGACGACACACGAATGAAAGGTAAAATAGCATTTCAAAGCATTTACAAATATTTACAACTATCTGATCATGTTCAATTACGAACCTTTGTCAAATAATACACTTTTCTTGCACAAAGAATTTCCAAAAACTGTTTCTACAGATATCAACAAAGGGAGCCTCTAAAGTCTTCTTCAAGGGTTCAGACCTATCTTTGGTTCACTAACCTTCGACACCATCACCCTGAAGAATGCCGTAGGAAAGGATAATGAGGAATATGGTAAGAAAAAATGTAAAATAAAAGAATAGAGGTAAAGAGCTATACTTTGTTGAGCAGATTTTGAGCTTCGTTTCTAGCCAACTCTCGGCCGCCCTTTGCCCTGATTTGAGTGATAAACCTGTTGCCTATGCTTCGAGCCTCGGCTGGAATATCAACTAGGTCCGATGGTGAAAGGTTGAAATTTGGCCTGTTAACGGTCCTTGCGTGGTTGCACCCGGCTTTTATGAAAGCAGCGACCGTACCACGAGAAGCCACTAGCGCACAGAAGTCACCGTGGCCAGTAATGACTTCGTCGAGGACGTCAACCTCTTTCTCGACACATTCAAGTGCTCCGGGGACATCTTCGGCTAGGACTGGGCATTTTAACCCAGAAACCGAAACCGAACCCGAATAGACCGAATAGGTCAGTTTTCGGTTTTCAGGTTCGGGTTTCAGTTCATAGATCTCTTATGTTAGGGTATCGGTTTCCAGCCAGCCAAACCCGATTAGACTCAAAGAACCGAACTATAGTGGTACTCCCTCTGTCCCTCAGCCCAAACCATGAAACCAAGCTAGTAACGACCCAACTCAGGCACATGCACTTCGCAGTGGCGCAGTCCGCACCGCACGCACCCGCAACCCTCGCCGCACGGCACACGCTGGTCCGCCGCCGCGCCATCGATCCACCGCTCTGCCGCCTCTGTGCGTCTGCCGCGCCAGGCGCTAGCCCTCCACTCCATACCGGTCCACTGGCGTCGATCCACCAACGACTCCATACTGCCATCGCACCGCGGCACCGGTCCACCACTCTAGCGAATCGGCGTTCTGCACTTCTGCTCCAACTCTGACTTTGGCATCCTGCTCCTCGGTGCCCACGACCCACTGCAGACCGACCCAGCACGTAAGGTACGCTAACCGAAGGCACGACGGCAACTAGCGAGGAATCTTGCAATGTAAGCCGACTTCTCATTTGCATGCAAATATGAAAGTTGTTGCAAACTTGTCGTTCCAATTTGCATGCAAATATGAATGTCGCTGCAAGCTTGTTGTTTGAATAATCAAATTTCCAAATATGTATGTAGTTACAAACTTGCAAAGTCGAATTTCCAGTGTTGCTTTGCTTATTTGAAGATGTCACAAGCAGAAAAGGCAATGCCTCAACTAGCGTTGACTGAGAATGTTCGAGTGCCAGAGAACCCAGCTGAAGAGCCTGAGAAAGTGATTGTTGAAGTAGCTGCAGAGAAAGAGGTGAAGAAAAGAAATGCTATGGCACCTAGATCAGAGGTATGGCAGAGCTTCACCAAGATCATAGACAATAATTCTAGTGTTATGAAGGAAGCTAGGTGCAACTATTGCAAGATTGTTATCAAGTGTGAGGCAAAAATCAATGGTACATCTACATTAGGAAAACACTTGAACGTATGCAAAAAGAATCCTAATAAGATCAATGATGACAAACAGCCTGTTTTGCAAGCATGTAGTGAAGATGGTAGTGGGTCTAGCATCACTGCTTGGAGGTTTGATCCAAAAATGCTTAGGGTGGCTTTTACTGAAATGTTAATTACAGATGAGCTTCCATTTGCTTTTGCTGAGAGACTAGGTTTTCGGAAGTTCATGTCTAAGAATTGCTCACATTTTGGGGTTCCATCTAGAAGGACTGCAACTAGAGATGTAGTTAGTGCCTACAATAATGAGAAAGAGAAGCTAAAAGAATTCTTCAAGAAAAATTGTCAAAGAGTATGCTTGACCACAAATACATGGACATCCAACCATCAGCAAAGCTACATGTGTGTGACAGCTCATTTTGTTGATGAATCATGGCTACTACAGAAGAGGATTATAGGTTTTTTATGGTGAAAGGTCACAGAGTAGATGACATAGGAAAAGACATGGAGAAGTGTCTGGCTGAGTGGGGATTAGATAAGGTGATTACCATCACCGTTGACAATGCTTCAGCTAATAATGGTGCTGTTTCCTACATGGCAAAGGTCACTAACAAATCAAAGACTAGCATCTTGGAATCCAAGTTACTTCACATGAGGTGTGCAACCCATATTGTGTACTTGATAGTCCAAGAGGGGTTGAAAGAGCTTGACATATCTATCAAGCGTGTTTGTGCTGCTGTTAAATTCGTTAAGAGCTCCCCTTCTAGGATTGCCAAATTTAAGAAGTGTGCGGAGCTAGAGAAGGTCAACACCAAGGCTTTCTTGTCACTTGATGTTGTCACACGCTGGAACTCAACATATAATATGCTCAAGGTAGCAGTAGCATATGAGAAGGTGTTTGAGAGGTATGCAGAAGATGATCCATACTATGCAATTGATTTAAATGGTGAAAAACAGCCTGGAGTGCCAGATTCTGATGATTGGGCTAGTGCAGCGAAGATGGCCGAGTTTCTTGAGCACTTCCACAAGTTGAGCATTCGTGTTTCTGCCACTCTTCACCCTACAGCTCACATATTCTTTCATGAGGTTGCTGAACTTAACATATTATTGCGGTCTTGGTGTGAAAGCAGTGATCCTTTGCGCAACAAAATGGCAAAAAGAATGTTAGCAAAGTACAACAAGTATTGGGGTGATCATACAAGTTTCAATATTCTCATCTTTGTGGCTGTTGCACTTGATCCATGGTACAAACTTTCAAATTACACCAAGATCGCTACCTTAGAAATGTTTGGTGATGTCCATGGAGAAGTGGTTTGGATTAAAATGAACGAAACACTCACAAAGTTGTTTGAAGAGTATGGGAGGATATATGCTCCAAGTGACAAGGATGGCTAGACCAAAGAAGCAAATAATGACCAAGAAGAAGAAGGTAGTAGCTTGATGAGAACATTGGTTGCCAAAAGGTTGAAGTCAAACAACTATAGTGTTAGTGCTTCAAAATTAGAGTTGGAGAAGTACCTTGCTGAAGAGAATGAAGAACATACTACCAAGTTTAATATTATGGAGTGGTGGAAGGTGAATTCTACAAGATTTCCAATTTTAGGGCGTTTGGCTCGTGATGTTCTAGCCATTCCCATCTCTACGATCGCATCTGAGAGTGCCTTTAGTACCGATGGACGCATTTTAGATGATTTGCTCTCTCACTCCATTCATGGTTCAAGCTCTTGTTTGCACTCAGGATTGGATGAGGCATGCAAGTCCTATCACTAATGAAGAGGATACTGAGGAGTTAGCCAAACTAGAAGAAGGTACTCTGCATTTGGTTATTTCCTGTTCTTATAGCTTTAATTTCATGTTCTTATAGCTTTAATTCAAGTTTTTTTATTTCAGCACTTCTTGCAGAAATGAATAGTCTGAATACTGCTAAAGCTTCTAGGGACAAGGAGATTGTCAATTGTGGTTGACTGGTATAAAACTAAGGTGAGAAAAACTGAGCTACAAATCTAATTGCTATTGTAATGCAAATTAGTGAAGTCTTTAATTTTACAATTGTTTATTTGTTTAGGTTGATGCCTTGCTGGACAGCTGCTGGAGTGTTGGTGTCATGGTGTGGCCGTGTGGTAACAGTTGGAGGCATCATGGAGTCCGAGACGACCAGATTTTTGAATTTGTTTGTGAATTGTGATGGATTGATGATGAACCTGTTAAGTTATTTCCTGTGGTGTATGAACTCTCATGTAGTTGGCATTTTTTAAGTCAATTTGTCATGTATTTGTATGCACTTCTATGCAATTTGTGTGAACTGTGAACCACTAAACCTATTTATCAATTATCATGTCTGTGCACTGTTCGGGTTGGTGAAGAACCGAATAGACTGAACCGATTTTTTGGTCTATTCGGGTTCGATTCCTGTAAAAAATTAAGATTTCGGTTCTTGATATCTAAAACCCGAAATTTTTGAAAACCGAATAGACCTAAAAAACCGAATGCCCAGCCCTATCTTCGGCTGAGAGGCTAGCTTCCTCGGATGCAGCTCGAACTGAATTGAATATACTCTTTAATCGAGAAGTGCATTGGCTTGCAAAATTAAAACATTTATCCTTAAGAGTTCTGAGTGCTTTCTCAGCCTCAACCTTGACTATCATGTTCAAAGCTTCGGTTTCACGGTTGAATCGACTGGAGTCTCTTCCAAAAGCATCTGAGCCTCTTTCAACTACTTCCTTAATTTCTTATTCTAAGCCTGCGCTTCGGCAAGCGATCCTTCGGCTGAATGCAGCATATCATCTTTTTCTTTTAAAGGATCTTCAAGTTTCTTAATTTTATCTTTGAAACCCTTGACAACAATTTCGTTCTTTCTGTCTTTATCATCTTGTTGCATTTTCAAAGCTTTGCTTAATAATAAACTCTATAAAATGAATTTAAGTTAGAATACCTAAATCAACTTGAAGATATCAACGGTAACTCGCAAAGGGGCCTTACTTTGAAGTTCGAGTAAAATAAGCTATCGATGATGTGCTGGCATTTGTAGCAGCTGATGTATTTTTCATGCTTCGGGAATCCAATATTCTTGGACAGGGTGCTTATAATTTTAGCACCAGCGCGGTCGCGGATGCATCCCACAATTTCTTCATCGACCCCGCCTGTTGGTCCTTGCTCTCAGATGCTATACATCAAGAACAAAGCAACACAATTGTTAATGATAAAAGACCTTCGTCCTTTTAAACATTATCTCCTTTCGGGTATAATGATTCTCAGACGAAGGGCATGAAGGGCATACCTTCATCATCTCAGTAAATAGATATAAATGAAGGTAAATGGAATATGAAAGAATGTAAATAATGATGACACATATTCAAATTATTCACATTCTCATTTCATAATCGCAAGTTAATATTCATAACATTAATATTACATTGATACCTTCGGCTTGTCAAAAGGTGAGAACGTGAGAGTGATGCGAGTGCGGTTATAATGCAGCGTGAACAGTACGGTGTTACTGTTCATCTATTTATAGGCAGGGGACGCAGCCCGAACAAAATTACATCCATGTCCCTGACATTTTCTTTTAATCATAAAGCAAACTATCAAGGGCAAAGTAGTCTTTTCCCCTTTAGGTCGGTTCCTTCTTCCACCTTCGCCATCATATTAAGTCGAAGCTCCTTTAACCACAGCTTCAGCGTCCGCCCGTTCTGCCTTCGGGTTGTATCTTCGTATCACCTATACTTTCACTAGAAAGAGAACCTTCATCCCAAAGTTGAAGCCACCTGTAACAGTCTATGTTACACTGAAAACATATGGTTAGTCACGTTTTTGAGGACCTTCGGAAGAGGAAGGCCCCCAACAGTAGCCCCTTGCAGTATTAATTTGTTTTTGTATTAACAAATTCAGACTGCGACGTGAACGAAGGCCTTTAGCCGAAGGTCCGAAAAAACACCTTCCCTTCGCTAGAATAGCGAAAGTCAATGACATGTAGGGCCCACCAAGTTGTGATGCACTGGGCATATAAATAGGAACCCACATTGATAGCATTTGATGTGCCATCTCAACCTCTTGCGCTATTTTTTCAAGCTTGGATTTTCTTGCTCTGCCAGATTTTGATTGATTTGTGAGCTTCGGCATTTGCACAAGTGCTTACTAGATGACTGAGGAGAACAAGGTTGTTGACCTGCACTAGCTGGGTTTTACGAGGCTATAGAGAAGACGAACACAGAGAAGATTACCAATGAAATGCTAGCTGGGTTATCTGAAGACTCTGGCGATAGCGAAAGCTTTGATTTGGAAAGTGGAAACGAAGATGCCGATGATCAACCCTGGCGGCCGAGTCATACCATCTTCGGAAAGTCATCCATCAAGCAGAGTCAGATTGATGCTATGAAAGGGAGATATTTCCGTGATATTTCTATTGTGAGAGCTGGAGGGGACAGCGCCGCCCCTGCGCCCGAAGTAGACGAAGTTGTTTACATGAGCTTCATGAAGGCAGGGCTTCGGTTTCCGTTAAGTAAATTTCTAGTTGAAGTGCTAAAGACCTTTGAGATTTTTCTTCATCAGATTACCCCCGAAGATATCATCAGGTTGGGGATTTTTATTTGGGCTGTGAGGAGCCAGGGACTAGAGCCGAGTGCAAAATGCTTCTGCAACATGCACGAGTTGTCCTATGAGACGAAGGCTACTGGCTTCGTGCCAAGCTCTGATGTAAGCTATCCAGTTCCAACGTTTTGGAAGAGATGGCCAGGAGCCTGGATGGAAGAATGATTTTATGTAAAGAACAACTTAGTTGAGAGGGGAGATATAAAGGGGATTATCCAACGCCCTATTTGGTCTCGCTTCGGCATTAGAAGGCCAGCCACTGCTCTTGGGAACAAAATTGAAACATGCCAGAGTACCTTTAATACTGTGTGCACCTTTATTGGCACAAGAGACTTAGTCCTAGAGCACATTGCCTATAGAGTATGGCCTCTTGTTAGTGACTGGGAGATGCTGAAGGAAGCTGTTGCCGGGTCTAGTCAAGGCGGCTTGGTTTATCTGAAATATACCTTCAGATACAGAGATCAGATTGATGAGCCGAATGATGACTGGCTGAACTGTGTTGAGGCAACTAGTGATGAGTTTCTTGGGGCCTACACAAGAGCCAAAGATGATGCCATGACCTTAGCCTTCGGAGGACGAGGCAAGAAAAGGTTAAACAGAGTTTTCGATGTTATTGGTTTTGTATACCCAGATTATTGCTATCCCTCACAAAAGCACGGAAAGAAGAGAAAAGCTGCTACTTCGGCCATCTCTACTGCGCCGAAGGGTAAAAAGATTAAGGTTTTGACGCACCGGCCTAGATACATTGAAACGGCCATGGTGCCGAAGCTTGCTAAGGGGACGTCTTCTACCGCTGAGCCAGGATACCTCACTCCTGTCAGTTCCAAGGGAGAATTAGGTGAAGTGCCAAGAGTAATGGGATAGGAGAAAGCCGAGTTGGCCGGAGCGCTGAAGCGTCCTGCCGAAGCCAAAGAAAAAGCGGCCAAAGAGCCAGAGCCAGAGGAGTCGGCAGGATTGCCAAAAATCCTAAGCCCGCCACCAGAGCTGGAGCTGCCAAAGGTGTCCAAAGCTCCTGCAATAACTCCCAAGAGAAGGAGGATGGCTAGCGTGCTGGACGCTGTCTTGGAGTCAACAAGGGCAGCCACTCCTGCTCTGCAAAGGAGGCCGAAGCCGAAGCTGGGCCCTCAGTGCCCATCGAAACAGGGTCTGTTGGAACTAGGCAGAATATTGAGCAAGGACCTTTAGATGCAGCTCTAGTCTTGGAAAAAGAAGACGCACCCAAGAAGGTTGAATTTCCTAGTCCCGAAGAGTTAGACTTTATCATTCGACACGCTTCGGGTAAAAAATTGTCGGAAGAGGAAATTGCTAAAGCTAAACACTATGCCAAGGAATTAAAGTACCCGCAAGGATCTTTGGTGTACAATGGCACTGATGAAGATGACTTTCTATACTGCCTTCCGGATAACAAGGAAATATCTGTTTGCCGGGAGATGGCAAGAAATACAGGATTTCCGAAGCTCGAAGTTGGCCTCTCTACTATGTCGAAGAATGACTTCGCAGACATCCTCGCTTACAATAGTCTGAAGGTAAATATGTTGTTGACTTATGAGCAGATTATTTTTGTATCTTTTACTATTGTGCTGATCCTCTTCCTCTCCTTTTTTGTAGGGCCTAATCCTGATTAACTCTTTAAGGGCACAGAAGAATACTGAGGACGAAAGCTGCCAAATAGCCCTTGGTAACCTTCGGTCAGAGGTTATCAAACTGAGAAATGAAGTCACAGAGAAGAATAAAATTCTGCTTTCCTTTGTAGACAAAGTTAAGGCTAGTGAAGCCAACCTTGCTGCGCAGTCCGAAGCTCATAGAACCAAAATTGAAAGCTTAAAGAAAAAGCTTGCGAAAAAGAATGAGGATTTTGAAGTGGCTAAAGCAAAACAAGAAATAAGTGAATGGACTAGCGCAAGACTGCAAAAGAATGTAGATGAGCTTCGGGAATCGAAAGAGAGATATTACAAAAAATCCTTGGATTGTGCTAAAAAGTTAAAAGATAGTTTTGCAAAGGTGGGTGCATACTCATCTGAGCAAAATTTTATTAGAGGCTTCCCGAAGGAATCATCGAATGGATCGGCGAAGAAGCTGAAGCCTTTGATGAGATACTTAGCGATCGTGGTGATTTCTGCGCCTTCGCCGGTGCCAGGGGGTTGCAGCAATTTTAGAAAAATCTGGCTGTGAACATGTTAAAGCCGCAACCTAGACGGAGACCGTCTTCACTGTAGACAACACGAGGGATCCTTCGACTGAGGCTACTCTAATGGGCGGGAAATTTTATTCCAACGATTGGATGAAAGGTGGCCGAGAGATAGTCGACGAAGCTATAAAGAAGAACAAAATGAAACCCATGAAGCCCGAGAAGAAGCCAAGCGAGCCGAAGAGGCTGCTGAGCGTGCAAGGCGCATATGTATTTTTAATTGTTTCTTAGCTTCAGTATTTTTTCTGGCTTCGGATTAACAACTTGTTATTTTACTGTAGATGAACTTTCACCGCCACCCGAGCCATATGATCCCAAAGCCGATCCAACCATGAAAGCGGCACTAGAAACAATAAGAATTGCCGAAGAAGATGTTGACGAAGCTGTCAACAAACTTCTGAACGAAGCTGCCGAGAAAATCTTAAAGGAAGACTAGATTTTTGTGTAGTTAAGAAATGTAACATTTGGGAAATTTAATATTTGTACATGAGTTAAACATTGTATATCTATGTGTATATTAATGTAATATATTTCTTTGCGATGCATGAAATTTGCGTACATACCATTTTTGAGCCTTCGGCAAAAACACCTTCCCTTCTTTTCATGTGTCGTAAAGAAAGAACCCTTCTTTAGCATAGTTGTTGCATAATATTGTTGTCGTCAAAAACTTTCTTGGGGCATGTAAGATTATAATTGCCGAAGGTGCACTTTGTGCTCCAGCACATTGTCTCATTCGTCGCATGTTTTTTAAAGGAGCAACTTTCTTTCTGCACAATCTTGCCGCTGATGTGACATGATGTACGATGTAATGCTATGCAAAATGATGCGATGATATGATGCAACATGATGTCTATGCCGAAGTCACATACCCACACGAGAACACTCCCAGACTCTGCATCCCCTTAGGAACGTCTTTTGAGTCTCTTCACCTTATATTTCGGTGGCATTTAAGCTCTGCATCCCCTTAGGAATGACTTTGGAGCTTTTTCACCTTCTATTTCGGTGGCATTTAAGCTCTGCATCCCCTTAGGAACGACTTTGGAGCTTCTTCACCTTCTATTTCGGTGGTATTTTAGCTCTGCATTCCCTTAGGAATGACTTTTGAGCTTCGGGACTTACTCTGCGCTCCCTTAGGAACGACTTTTGTAGCTTCGGAACTTACTCTGCGCTCCCTTAGGAACGACTTTTGTAGCTTCGGAATCTTGTTAAGGGGATGCACCCCATTCGATGATGTGACCACAATATTATTACATCAAATTGGAATTTAATCCTTCGTGAATTGTTTTTCATACAAGAAAATAAAATGACAAAAAAATAAAAAATGCGCCAGGCTAGGATATTCTTTAGTAAATGTGCTTGGATTCGGGCACAGTGCTATTGACTGTGCGAGCTTCGGACTCCTCCCAAAAATCTCGCTGCTGCTGAGCGTGTTGATGCTCTTCTGGCTGCTGGCTCAGAACTAGAGTAGGTGCTAGCGGTGGTGGTGGTGGCAGCTGGGCCCAGGAAGCTTGAGAATGGCTTGTCGAAGCGACAGAGGCCGTAGGCTGTTGATTGCCTACGTACTCTAGGATGTAGGGAGAATAGCATGAAGCGGTATGTAGAACCTGCTTTCGCTGATTCTGCCGTGCTTTGGCTTCGGCAATCTCTTTCTGCTTTTGAATCGTGACTTGGCACGTTCTTGTGGTGTGGCATTTGTCTTCGCCGTAGAACAAACAAAACAGTCTCATAGGCTGATCTCCATATATCTTCCTCCAAAGCTTCTGGCCCCTCTGCCTCTTGGAGCTGGTGGCCTGAAGGAACTTTGTTGCGCCCCTGATGATTGGGAGCTATGCTGCTACCTTTGGGTTTGGTTTCCTCTATCGTCACTTGGGCTGGCATTATCGATTGACCTGACATGCCTGGGGTGGAATCTTCCTCCGAAGCCCCTGGCCATTTCAGAGTATCTCTAAGCTTCTTCCCTTCTTTGTCGAAAATCATTGTCGGCTCTGATGTATTCATCCATTTTCTGAGGAAGCTTCTCCAAAGTTTGAAGTGGCTTCCGCGCAAATTATTGCGTCGTAGGTTCTGGTCGTAGCCCTTTGATCATGGCCTCAATGATGATCTCATTGGGCACTGTAGGTGCCTGAGCTCTCAGCCGCAAGAACCTTTGAACATAGGCATGTAAATACTCCTCCTGGTCCTGCGTACACTGAAAAAGAGCCTGGGCAGTGACCGACATCGTTTGGAAACCCTAAAAGCTGGTCACTAACATATCCTTTAGCTTCTGCCTTGACGTAATTGTCCCTGGACGAAGAGAAGAGTACCAAGTCTGAGCTACGCTTCTGACTGCCATGACGAAGGATTTCGCCATGACTGCAGTATTGCCTCCATATGAAGATATGGTTGCTTCGTAGCTCATCAGGAATTGCTTCAGGTCTGATTGCCCATCATACATAGGAAGATGAGGTGGCTTGTATGTCGGTGGCCATAGGGTAGCCTGCAATTCTGCTGCCAAGGGAGAAGCATCATCAAAAGCAAAATTGCCATGATGGAAGTCATCATACCATTCATCATCATTGAATGGATTTTCTTGGTGAAGCTCCCTGTGTTGGGGCCTTCGGTCTTGGTCATCCTGAGTGAGGTGACACATTTCTTCGGCAGCTTCATCGATCTTCCTCTGGAGGTCAGTGAGCCGAAGCATCTTCTCTTTCTTCTTCTGCACCTGTTGATGGATAGCTTCTAGATCCCTGATCTCTTGATCCAGTTTCTCCTCCTGAGGTGTTGGGTTGATAGCCTTTCTCTTCTGGCTCCTAGCTTCGCGTAGCGTCTCCTGGTTAGTGTCCAGTGGCTGCAGAGCAGCCCCTGGCACCATTGTCTTCTTCGGCGGCATGATGAAGGTCGATGCTTGCCGAAGGTGGTCAAATGAGTTCACCGGAGGTGGGCGCCAATGTTGGTCCTTGCTCTCAGATGCTATACATCAAGAACAAAGCAACACAATTGTTAATGATAAAAGACCTTCGTCCTTTGAAACATTATCTCCTTTTGGGTATAATGATTCTCAGACGAAGGGCATGAAGGGCATACCTTCATCATCTCAGTAAAAGGATATAAATGAAGGTAAATGAAATATGGAAGAATGTAAATAATGATGACACGTATTCAAATTATTCACATTCTCATTTCATAATCACAAGTGAATATTCATAACATTAATATTGCATTGATACCATCGGCTTGTCAGAAGGTGAGAACGTGAGAGTGAAGCGAGTGCGGTTATAATGCAGCGTGAACAGTACGGTGTTACTGTTCATCTATTTATAGGCACGGGACGTAGCCCGGACAAAATTACATCCATGCCCCTGACATTTTCTTTTAATCATAAAGCAAACTATCAAGGGCTAAGTAGTATTTTCCCCTTTAGGTCGGTTCCTTCTTCCACCTTCGTCATCATATTAAGCCAAAGCTCCTTTAACCACAGCTTCAGCGTCTGCCCGTTCTGCCTTCGGGTTGTATCTTCGTATCACATATACTTTCACCAGAAAGAGAACCTTCATCCCAAAGCTGAAGCCACCTGTAACAGTCTATTGTTGGGGGCCTTCGGCTTCCGAAGGTCCTCAAAAACAAGATTTAACAGTATTTCTGGAGTATAATGTGTGAATAGGTATCTTCGGACTCGAATCGGTACCACAGTGGGAGAAGCTCAAAGAATACGAAGGTCGACACAGCACCGAAGCTGTGAGCAGGAAAGCTTCGGCGTAATAGCAGAAAAAGAAACCGACTTAAAGATGAAAAGGCTATTCAGGCCTCGGTGGATTACTATAGAATTACTACCAAATGTAAAGGGCATGAATGTAATTTTATATGAGCTGTGTCCCGTGCCTATAAATAGGTGAACAGTACCCCTGTACTGTTTACGCTGATTTGGCATTGGCTTTTGCGTCACACCTGTACTTTCATTTTCTTCCAAGCTGAAGGTACATTTGTAATTCGATGTCATTTCTATTTCTTTATAATAATAATAATGCAAAAAATAAGTTGATAATAATTTATAATTGTCTATGTTATCCTTCATATTCTTTATGATTCATTCTTCATCATCGTACACTGTGTTTATGAAGGTACGTCCTTCATAACCTTCGTCTGAAAATCATTATATCCCAAGGGAAATAATGCTTCGTAAGACGAAGGACTTTACCGATTAACATTTTTCTGTGTTGCCTTGTTCTTAACTCATAGCATTTGAGAACAAGTCCCCAACATTGGCGCCCACCTCCGGTGAACTCACTTCCACTCTTTGAGTTTTTGAACACCTTCGGCGATCATAAACCTTTGCTATGGCGCCGAAGAAAGCTTCAGCAACTGGGGCTGCAGCTCTGCAACCGCTGGACCACAATCAGGAGACTGTCTCCCTTCGGGAGGCCCGAAGCCAGAAAAGGAAGGCTGTTAGCCCGACACCGCCAGAGGATGAGATAGACCAAGAAATCAGAGACATGGAGATGCTTCATCAACAGGTGCAGAGGAAGAAGGAAAAGATGGCCAGGCTAGCTGAACTGCAAAGGCAGATTGACGAAGCCTCTGAAGAGGTTCGTCATCTTACTCAGGATGAGCAACACCGAAGGCCTCAGCACCAAGACCTTCATCAGGAGGGTTTCCTCAACGAAGATGACTGGTATGACAATTTCCATCATGGGAATTTTGTTTTTGATGATGCTTCTCCTCTGTCCGCTGAGCTGCAGGCTATACCTTGGCCTCCATCATACAAGCCGCCTCAGCTTCCCATATTCGATGGCCACTCAGACCCGAAGCAGTTTTTGATGAGCTACGAAGCAACAGTATCTTCGTATGGTGGCAATGCTGCAGTCATGGCCAAATCTTTTGTTATGGCTGTCAGGAGTGTTGCTCAAACCTGGTATTCCTCCCTTCGACCAGGAACGATCACTTCATGGCAAAAGCTGAAGGATTTGTTGTTAACCAGCTTTCAAGGGTTTCAGACGAAGCCGGTCACTGCTCAAGCTCTATTCCAGTGCACCCAGGATCACGAAGAATACCTTCAGGCGTACGTCCGGAGGTTCTTGCGTTTGAGGGCACAAGCACCAACAGTGCCCAACGAAATTGTCATTGAGGCCATGATCAAGGGGCTTCAGCCAGGACCTTCAGCTCAGTACTTTGCTAGGAAGCCTCCTCAAACTTTGGAGAAGCTGCTCAAGAAGATGGACGAGTATATTCAGGCCGATAATGATTTTCGTCAAAGAAGGGAGGAGGCTTTCAGGTTTTCTGAAATGACCAGGGGCTTCGGAGGGAGGTTCTATCTGAGGCACGTTAGGTCAATTCACAACTCTACTCAAAATGATGATAGGGGGAGCCAGCAGCAAAGGCCACAGTGCTCCTCACAGGCTTCGGGGCAACAGCAAGGCTCCTTCCGACCACTAGCTCCGAGAGGCAGAGGCGCCAGGGGCTTCGGCGGAAGATTTGGAGACCAACCAAGAAGAATTTTTTGCTTATTCTGTGGTGAGAACAAAGGCCATACCACCAGGATGTGCCATGTTACTATCCAGAAGCAAAAGGAAATAGCCGAAGCTGCAGCACAACAGGCTCAGCCGAAGCAGGTCATGCACACTGCTTCGTATCATTCGCCTTACATCCCAGAATATGTAGGCAACCACCCTGCAGTTTCTGTTGCTTCGGCAAGTCAACCTCAAGCTTCCTGGCAACAGCCTCCGCCTCCACCACCGCTGCAACAAGGCCAACAGCCAGAAGGGAGCCAATATGCTCCACACCAAAGGGACTTCAGAGAACAGTCCGAAGCTCGCACAGTCAACAGCACTGTGCCAGAGTCAAAGCACATCTATTGACAAATATCCTACCTTGATAGCAGTCTTTTTCATTCAGTTTTATTTTCTGTGTAATAAAGGACAATTTTTTAGATTTCATGTAATAGTTTCGTTGTTTGCCACAAGGAAAATATACTTTCTCCATAGGCTTAAGTTGTTAAAGCTTAAAGATTTGCGATAACAAGGAGGACCTTCGAATTATCAAAAATTCTTCGAAGCAACAAAAAGTCGTTCTAAGGAACGCAGAGTAAGTTTGCTGAAGTCATAAAAAGCCGTTCCAAAGGGAGCGCAGTGTAAGTTTTCTGCTCCAAAGTCGTTCCAAATGGAATGCAGAGCTTACAGCGCAAAGTCAACGCTGATACCGCCTAAAGTAAAAGGCGAAGCGTGAAAAGTCAACGCGAATACCGCTGAAAGTAAAAGGCGAAGAAGCTCCTAAGGGAGGCTTACAGCGAAAAATAAACGCTAATTCCGCTGAAGTAAAAGGCGAAGAAGCTCCTAAGGGAGGCTTATAGCAAAAAGTCAACGCTGATTCAAAAAGATTATGTGTTTTATCGCAGGGATGTGCGTGTGTCTTCGGAATAAATACCATCTTACATAGCATAACATCATTACATCATTTCGCATAGCATAAGCATCATACATCATGCTGCATATGGCACAAGAAGGGGACACAATATTGATCTTCAGAAGAATGTTTTAAAAAGGAGAAAATCATGCTAAGTTGTAAGCAGATACACTATTGATCTTCGGAAGTGTAGCTTCGGAAAATATCTTCACGAAGCTTGGATATTATTCATCAGAACACTACGAATATTGTTGTGATAAATAAAAATTCTTCTTCACGAAGCATGAAAAGAAGGGAAGGTGTTTTTTCGTCAAAGACTCAAAAACGGTACGTATGTAAAATTTCATGCATCGTAAAGAATTGAACAATAAAAACAGGTATATTATATTTAGGGCTACAAGATGTTACACATGTTACATTTCAGAAGTTTTTACAATAGTACTTAATCTTCTCTCAGAACAACTTCCGCAGCTTCGTTCAGAAGCCGATCAACAACTTCATCCATGATAGCTTCAGCCATCTTTTTAATTTCGTCATCTCCTTTCGGGTGAGGGCCCGGAGACGCTTTAGTAGGATCTGAAGGAGGACAGGATACGGCTACATTGCTATTACAAATTGTGAACGAAGTTTAAAACCAAAAATTACAACACAATAAAAACCATTAGTTAATACCTATTTGCCCTTCGGGCTCTGCGCTTTTTTCAGCATCCTCAGCTACTTCTCTAGCATCGTGAATACCCTTTTCGCTTTTTTGGATAATTTCTCGGGCCATTTCTCGGCCACCATTATCCCAGACATCGGTGAAAAATTTTCCACCAACCATGCTAGCTTCGGCTGAAGGATCTCTTGCATCTTCGAAGGACAAGGTAGCTTCGGATTGCGCTAAAATCTTTACATGCTCGCAGCCCTTTTTCTCCAAAATGGTGGCAATTCCCCTGGCACCCGAGAAAGCACATATGTCTCCGCGGCTATTTAAAATTTCCTCGAAGGCCTCAGCTTCGTGAGTAATCCATTCGATGGGACCTTCGGGGTTGCCTCTTGTAAAGTTCTCTTCGCTCGAGAACGCGCCGACACTGGCGAAGCTAGCTTTCAACTTCTTGACACACTCCATAGATTTGTTATAGCATCTTTTCTTGAACGAACGAAGCTCTTCAACAGTTCCCTCTAAATGATTTGCCCATTGGTCGCTAAGTTCTCGCTTCGTTTCTTCAAGTATGCGTTCCTCTTTGGCTCTGGCCAGTTGTTTTCGAAGATCTTCAATTTCACGCTTCTAAGCCTCAGCTTGACCTTTAAAAGTAGCTTTGTCTTCTTTTATTCTATTTATCAATGAATGTAATATTTTATCTTTTTCGAGACCTTCGTTCCTCAGTTCAATTACTTCGGAACGAAGGTTGCTCAGGGCTATAGCGCACCCTTCGTCTTCGGCATCTTTTTGGGCCCTGAGGGCATTGCTAAGTATAAGGCCCTGCAAAGAAAAATGTGTGTGCATCAATAGATTTAAGCAAACGAAAAATTTTGGTCTCAAGAAAAAATACAAAGATCTCATTTCTTGCACCTTTAAGCTATTGTATGCCAGGCTGTCGGCCAGTTCGTTTTTCGACAGCATCGAGAGCCCGTCTTCTAGTGTTGGGAATCCGAAGCTCTTGCTCATCTCCCGACAGACAGAAATCTCCTTGCTGTCAGGGAGACAATACAAAAAGTCTTCTTCCCCACTGCCATTGAATATTAATGCCCCCTTTGGATACTTCAGTTTTTGGGCATAAATCTGGGCCTCTTGCTTTTCTTTTTCTGATAATTTTTTCCCCGAAGCATGACGAACAATATAATCAAGGACCTTGGGGGATGCTTCTGGGGCAATAGCACTGATTTCTTCAACAAGAATTGGCTCCGTTATTCTTTCTTCCTCGGTTTCCAAGGATTTTACTTTCGTGGGCTCTGAGGGCCCAGCTTCAGCTTCAGTTTCTTGCTCTGGAGCCTTAGTATCAGAAATTTTAGTTTTCGCTTCGGAAGTTGCAACAGTCTTCTTCGGAGTTGTGCTTGAAGACTTAATTGTTTCCAGAACATCTAACACATTGTCCATTCTCTTTCTTTTTGAAGTCGCCGCTGGCCCCTTTTGGATTTTTGTTGTCTCAACATTTGCTGAAGGACTTAAAACTTCTGATATTTTTGATCCTTCAGCTGATCCTTTTGCTTCTTCCATTTTTTCTGACGATGGCGCTTCGGCCATCTCTTTGGTTTCTGATAACAAAATCTTTGGTTCTTCCAATTCTGTTTTTGTTGGCGCTTCGGCCATTTCTGCGACTTCTGGCAGCAAGGTTGGCTTGATTGGCTTTTCAGCTTCGGTGACCGAAGAGGTCTCTCCGGCGAACTCAGGCACCGAGGCTGGTTCAATATAGCGTGGCCGATGTGTGAGGACCTTTATCCTTTTTCTTTTCGGTGCTGGCTCACTAGGAGCAGTTGCAGCTTCTTCTTTCGCAGAGGTTGTGTTTTTTCTTTTCTGCCCTCGAATGGGATAACGATAGTCAGGGTAGACGAACCCGATTGCGTCAAACACCCGGTTCAGTCTTTTCTTTTTTCGGCCTCCGAAGGCTGCTGACAATGTAGTATCTTCGGCCTTCGAGTAAGCCCCAAGCAGTTCATCACTTAAATTTTCAATGCTTTTTAGCCAGTCATCATCTGGCTCAACGAATTTATCTCCGAACTTGAAAGTATACTTCAGCCTGATAAGTCCACCTTCGTCAGCCTCCTTTATGGTTTCTTGCGGCATTTCCCATTTTTCCGCGAGCGGCCATACTCTAAAGGCAATATGCTCTTGTACCAAATCTCTCGTTCCAATAAAAGAACAAATAACACTGAAGGCTCTCTGGCATTCTTCGGCAGCTTCATTCATTTCAACCTTCGGCCTCCGCAGGCCGAAACTTTGCCAAATAGGGCGCATAATTATACCTTTGATATCTTCCCGTACTTTCAGGTCATTCTTCACGTAAAACCATTCTGTCATCCAGTCGCCGGGCCATCTCTTCTGAAAGGTTGGCACGGGACAGCTTGACCCAGACCGAGAAACGAAACTGTAGCAGCCAAAATTATTGTGATACTGTTCCTTACCCCAAGGTTTTGTCTCATATGATAATTCGTGTATATTGCAGAAACTTTTCACATCAGGTTCCAGACCTTGGATTCTCACGGCCCACACGAAGATATTCAGCCTTATGATTGCTTCGGGGGTAAGTTGGTGAAGATAGACTTCGAATATTTTCAGCACCTCTACGACAAAGTTGCTCAGGGGAAATCGTAGTCCAGCTTTCAAAAAGCTTCGGTACACTACGACTTCATTTTCTTCAGGGTTCGGACAAGTCTTTTCTCCTTCGTCGGCCCTCACAACGGACAAGTCCCGGAAATACCTTCCTCTCATATTGACAAGATGATTTTCTTTGATACTTGATTTGCCGAAAACCGCATGGCTTGGTCGCCAAGGGCGATCTTCGGAGTCTTCACCACCACTATCCACATCATAACTGTCGCTGTCATCAGTATCTTCAGACAAACCTTCTAAAATCTCTTTGGTGATTTTTTCTGTATTGGTCTTCGACATTGCTATAAGAAACCCCAGATTCTTCTCTTCAGAGAGACTCAGTTTCATCTCGGCGGCAGCCTTCTTATCTTCAGACATATTCGGAAACACTAAAAAACTGTTTTCAATGCCGAAGCTTCAAAACTTAAAAGCTAAGCAAATCTTGGTGCGCAAGAGCTAAAAATTGAGTGAGCGAGAGCAGATGGCAAGAGAGCGTGCCAAATGAGCTTGCGGTATGATCTTATTTATACGCCCAGTGCGTTAAAAATTGAAAGACCCCACTTGTCAGTGAATGTTGCTATTCTAGCAAAGGGAAGGTGTTTTTTCGGACCTTCGGCTTAAGGCCTTCGTCCATGTCGCAATTTAAATTTATTACTCTAACAAATTAATATTGCGAGGGGCTACTGTTGGGGGCCTTCGGCTTCCGAAGGTCCTCAAAAACAAGATTTAACAGTATTTCTGGAGTATAATGTGTGAACAGGTATCTTCGGACTCGAATCGGTACCACAGTGGGAGAAGCTCAAAGAATACGAAGGTCGACACAGCACCGAAGCTGTGAGCAGGAAAGCTTCGGCGTAATAGCAGAAAAAGAAACCGACTTAAAGATGAAAAGGCTATTCATGCCTCGGTGGATTACTATAGAATTACTACCAAATGTAAAGGGCATGAATGTAATTTTATATGAGCTGTGTCCCGTGCCTATAAATAGGTGAACAGTACCCCCGTACTATTTACGCTGATTTGGCATTGGCTTTTGCGTCACACCTGTACTTTCATTTTCTTCCAAGCTGAAGGTACATTTGTAATTCGATGTCATTTCTGTTTCTTTATAATAATAATAATGCAAAAAATAAGTTGATAATAATGTATAATTGTCTATGTTATCCTTCATATTCTTTATGATTCATTCTTCATCATCGTACACTGTGTTTATGAAGGTACGTCCTTCATAACCTTCGTTCGAAAATCATTATATCCCAAGGGAAATAATGCTTCGTAAGACGAAGGACTTTACCGATTAACATTTTTCTGTGTTGCCTTGTTCTTAACTCATAGCATTTGAGAACAAGTTCCCAACATCTATGTTACACTAAAAATATATGGTTAGTCACGTTTTTTAGGACCTTCGGGAGAGGAAGGCCCCCAACACCGCCGAAGAGCATTGACCCCGGCTAGTAGCCGCAGGAGATAGCAAATTCTTTTAGCTTTGATATGTCCTCTTCGAAGAGCTGTTGGCCGCCCAAGTGTCGTAGGTCAATTCATGCCTTGCGAAGATGTTACTTCAATTTTCTTCCCCTTATCAAAAACTACTGCGGCTACCTCTTTCTCCGCAACCACGTCTGATATAAGTCTGTCAATTTCTAACAGCGTGGTTGTGAGATTTTCGTCTTCGGCTGCGACGGTAGCTTTGGCATCATTAGATTTAGTAGCTTTGTCTGCCGAAGCTGAGGGCGGGGTCTGTTCAATGGCTTCCAGTATATTCATCATACGTCGTTTCTTCTAGCCCCCATTTTCCCCTTGCCAGCCGAAGAGATTTCCCTTGTATGTAAGAGGCTAGTCAGTTCCAACCTCAAAGGACTTAGCAGTGCAAATGGGAAAGACTCAGTCATTACCTTCAATATCTCCGAGACCTCAGCAGTAGAAGACGAAGAAGGGCTTGCAGTCTGCTTTGGTACATCTTGCATCTTCGACTTCTCAGAGGATATCTCGGCAAGCTTCCGTTTTTTGGGAGCCGATAATTTCGCCTCCGGTACAGTTTCTCTCTTCTTCAAAGCCTCTTGGTCTTCTTTAACCGACCGGATAACCTGCCTACTTAGAATACTGACAATCCTCTTCCTCTTGACTCCTCCGGCCCCTTCATCAAGCCTTTCGTAGTTAGGATACTCAAAGTTAAGAGCATCCATTACATGGTTCATCCTTCATTTTGGCCAGGTGCCAAAGGCAGCAGTCATTAGCTGATCTTCTTTCTTCGTATAGTTTCCAAGAATTTCATTGCACATGGTTTCTATCAATTCTAACCATTCAGTGCATGGTTCTTAAAATCTTTTCTAAAATTTGAAACGGTACGGCAGACGAACAAGCTCGTATTTCTTCCGCTCTTCTTTCTTCTTCGGCATTCGCCAGCCGCTAGAAGTTGGGAATGTTCGGTTTGCCAGATATTCTTGTACCAAATCGCTTGTGCTGATATGCTCAGCCACGACCGTAAATTCCACTTCAGCTAGGTTGCAAGGAGACCCCAGCTGCATGTTGCACAGGGGCCGAGTCATGCCGAAGTTTAGTCGCAGTGGAATCATTACCATGCTCATAAACTTTTCCCTTTTCTTCTCGTCTTCTTTAACGTAAAACCATTCACTAGTCCAACCAGTGGGCCACTTGGTCCGGTAGCCTATCACGGGGGCCTTCGTATCCTTTTGGTATGCAAAGTTGTAGCATCCAAATTTTTTGTGCAGACCGTCAGCCCTTGCCTTTGTCTGATTATGAAGTTCATGAACCCGGCAGAACCCTTCGGCGTTAGCACTCTTTCCTTGGATTTAGAGAGCCCAGATGTAAAAGCTAAGCCTGACGATAGCGTTCGGGGTCAGTTGATGGAGACAGATCTCAAACTTCTTTAAAACTTCCTCTACCATCTCGTAAAGGGGGAACCGAAGCCTCGCCCTGAAGAAGCTCTTGAATACCACAACTTCATCTTCCTTCGGCTCTGGAATTATTTCTTCTCTAGCAAAGTGAATCAATTCATTATCATTCTCTCCAAAATAACCTAGTTTCTTCATCACAACCAGATCCTCTGCCTTTACTGTGAATTTTCCAAATTCAACATGACTAGGCTTAGTTGGGCACATAATACTATCGTCCTCTTCACTTTCGTTATCACTCTCAACTTCGGCCATAGCTTGTTCAGCTTTGGCATTAAAGGTACCTTCGACAATAGCTCCCTCTTGCATAACCAGCCCTGATTGCCTCATCATTTCTGATATGGGTGCTATCTCAGTTATTTCACTCTGATCTCCCTCATGGGACACCCTTGTAGTGGATCTTACCCTGGCCATTTTGGTGTTCAACTTCTTTTAGACGAAGTTGATCGTAAGCGATGAAGTGCTTGTTCGAAAATACAATGCAGAGAGCTTCGGCTTCAGTTAAAATTTTCAACAGCACAACTGTGCAATAGCAATGAATGCTAAGGTAACTTCTCACCAACTTGTCTGTTTATATAGCCCCGCAGGAGAAGAAGGCGAACCGCCAAAGCGTGTATACTGGCTGAACGGTGGACTGGCAAGCGCTTGGAATATTTTAATCGTTTTTTGAAAACAAGCTCATGGAAGGTGTTTTCGGACCTTCGACATTCCAAAGCCTTCGTGTTTTTCACGGATCGAGCTCATTACGAAAAAACGATCTAGCACCGTGAAGGGGCTACTGTTGGGGGTCTCCTTCTCCACCGAAGGTCCTCAAAACAAAGACACCATCGGAAAAGCGATGCTGAAGACTTCCCTCCTTTTGCCGAAGGTCCTCAAGACAAAGATCTCGCTTAAAAAGCAACGGTGGCAAGTGCTGAAGCTACCATTAGCTTCATATCAAGCAAAGGATGAAAAGACCAGATAGACCCTAGTGTTTTAAGTTATGCTTATAAACAAATGTTGAAGGATATGAATGTAATTTTACCCGAGCTGCGTCTCGTGCCTATAAATAGATGAACAGTAGCACCGTACTGTTCACGCTGAATTGTAATCATTATCTCGCGTCATCACCTTCGAACAAGCCGAAGGTATAAATGTAATACAAATTCTGTTAATACTTCTATAAATCTTGAGGAGTAATAATATGGATGTATTGATAATCTGTACTCTTTGTGTTTGCATTCATGTATTCTAATTTATTTATGAAATGATGAAGGCATGTCCTTCATCCGATGACCATTGAATCCAAAGGGAAACAATGCTTCAGAGGACGAAAGTCTTTTAACTTTAACAATCATGTTGCCTTGTTCTTAATTCACAGCACTTGAGAACAAGTAACCAACACTAACAGAACTACCAGACAAAATAAATTACTGAACCACCTTAGTGATGCGTTTTTAAATGTGTGCCACTAACAGAAATACCTGACAAAATAAATTTATTCCCTACTAAACAACCCCTATGTGACTCATGAGATTCAAACTCACAACATCCACCTAAGACACGAGCTCATCTACCATTGTACCACCAACTCTTTTATGTTGTTTGTATTACATTTTCATTCCCTACTTATTATAACAAACCAAATGTAAATTGATTATTTGAGGTAATAAATTTATTTAAATGAAAAACTTGTCAACTATAAAGTTGTATAACTTTTTGAGATCTACAACTTTTATTTTGGTACTTCATCATTCGAGGTCGTTTACAAAATTTGATTTTCAAATTTGAAAACTTCAAACATATTTTTCTATGAAAAAATGATTTTAAATCAAAACATTGTCAGCTATAAAGGTTCATAACTTTTGAAGACCTACAACTTTCATTTTTGTGGTTTTTTCATCTGAGATCATTTGAAAAATTGAATTTTAACTGCATCGCGAAGGTTGAATCCCAAGTGCAAAATGGCCTTTTCATCCGAGTGATTATTTGAGGGTTTTTTCATCTGAGTGTAAAATGGCCTTTGCCGAGTGCCTGGACACTCGGCAAAGAAGGCGAGTCTGGTAGTGGTTTATATATACACGTCACTAATATATATGAATTATTGGTATGTATTCAAAAACACATCACTAAATAGATTTGACGTCTAAATCCAGTGATGTGTTTATATATACACGTCACTAATGTATATGTATTAATGATACACGCCACTGAACATATTTGACGTCTGAAGCTAGTGACGTGTTTATATATACATGTCACTAAACATCATATTAGAGACATGTAAAATAAAAAAGTCACTGAGTTATTACCAGATTTTACTAGTGATGTGTTTCACTAGTACACACAGCCTCTATAGTGGCGGTTCTAGAGACGTTTTCACTGGCGCTTTTCAGTGCCGCCAGTGCTAGGGGCCAGTGGAAATCGTCATTTCCACTGGCGGTTATTCTAGAACCGCCAGTGGAAATGCTATTTTCACTGGCGGTTTTCTTTAGCAACCGCCAGTGGAAATGCTATTTTCACTGGCGGTTTTATAAAGAAAACCGCCAGTGAAAATAGCATTTCCACTGGCGGTTTGTTTTATTTAGCCGCCAGTGGAAAGTTTTCCCGCCTTTTTTAAATTTTCAATCAGTACTGAAATTTATATATATTTACACACACAAAACATATATATATATATATATATATATATATATTGATATTAAAAGCAACATGGAATTAAATTCTATCATACATTTATATACATCAAAGTCTTGTTTACAACCATGTATGCATCACACATTATATACATCAAAGTTTTCACTTAAGCTCTAATAACTATCTCGGCTAAGAGATAGTCTACTAATTTCTGTTAGTATTCTAAACTTTGGCAAAGCTAATGTTCCGGAAGCATCGTGATATTTCCCTTCTGCGGGAATGACCTCTTTCAATATGAATGTGCACAGGTCCTCAACTATGCCATACAATGCACCTTCAGTCAAGTTCTCCGGGCTTCCTTGTTGAAATTGTTGTAAAGGAAGTTTATAAACATCATCTATTTATACTCAATAATAACACATTTGCATCTTTAATGACATAAATACATACGTGACTATTACTAATAATACCTTGCCAGGGTTCGTGATGTATCGTCCGTTCATTCTCATGAACTCGCACACGTAGAACCCACATAGGACCGATCCGGGTGGTTGCTTGTGGCACTACATAACGGGAGATTGGTTATTTATTTGCAACATTGTCCTATGTACGTACATGTATGATATGTATTCATAAATTCACATACTTACCGGCCAGTTATAATGGATGTCTAGTGGCACGCCTTTTTTGGACGTGTCGTACTTTCCACCTTGAAACTTATAAAACCTAAATGCCCTGTGATCTCAAATAGAATCACCATGTTATTCTACAATTCTCATCGATATAAGTATGCATGCATAGAAAAGGCTTACAGCTCTAAGATGCTGAGGAATTTTGAATAGGCCGAAGGCTCGGTGTGCAAGGAGTCGAGCACCAGCACCTTTCCAACCTTAGGATAAATGAAGAAGCATATCCAGTGGTCTCTGTACGAATCAAACTTGTGATACATGTGTATTGAAATTATTAATTTTATTTATGCAAAATCACACTTACTTAAAGTTGTACGGGGCCACTATGGATTCCCTGTCTTGAAATTGAAGCATTGCGTGTCCTATGTAGGTGGCGTATCTTGCTTCAAAATCCTTCTTCAGATCCTGGATACGCACCTCAATTTCTTTGTATGTTAGCCCCTGTAATGCTTCGTTGCCTTTTCCGATTCTAAAAGTGTGGTTATCCTCGCATATCTTTATTGGGTTGAGATACCCAACCCTTTTACTGACACTAGCATTGGGATTGGTACCATAAAGGATCTCCTGCTGATCATGTTGCATTCTGCAACGCACACGTGCATGTCAGATATTGAAAATTTATACAACTCACTAATAATAACACATATATATGGAGTATGAGTGACACTTACAATGCAAATATGGTTACAAGTTGCACGTCGAGTCTCTGAAGGTTCATCATTAACCACATGTCCTCGATTGTAACAACGGCTTTTTGATTTGAACCAATAAAAGCATGGGCTGGTATATTAACACTGATGGTGTCGATGCCAACTGAAGATGCCCGCATTTACCAAACATGCAACCTTTTAATATTAGCCGGGACCTTCTTTAGTTTCTCAAAAGTGAGTAGTGGTCTGCCCGGCACATATTTTTTAGGCACGTTTTTATAATCTGCCTTAGTTGGGTTCTTTATCTTTGCGGCCATTGCCTCAGCCTTTTTTGCGGACTCCTCGAGATCGGCCAAATCAACATTGTCTGACGTGAGGCTCCGTCCAATCCCTTTCAAAAAACGAACAATGCCAGCAGTGGATTTACTCTTCTTTTTCTTATACGGGGACACTACTTTTGGTATAGAAACTTTAGATGGTCGTGGAGATGGCTGTGGAGAAGGTGGATCCCTGAAGGGCGATGTATGTGGCGGAGACGATGGGCCACCATGAGGATGAGGAGAAGGAGGGTCAGAAAGAGGATGAGGAGCAGCATGTGAAGTTTGAGGAGGTGATGATGGATGTACAATAGGAACAGCAATTTGAGAAGGCGGAGACGGTTGGGCCTGCGACGAATTCGACCAATCAAGCAATTCGACATCCCTTCGAGGCCAAAGGATAAAATTCTTGATAGCTTGTCCAAGTGTCTCGATACCTTCGGGCCCAGGGATGTCTAGCATGTCGTCCTCTTATCCTTGGACGACTGTCGTCACTTCTACCCTACAATATTCTTCTGGAATGTCGTTTCCATGGAACTTGCGTCCTGGGATCGCAAGGCCTGTGGCTACTTTCCTTGTACGCTGATTGTTAATACCATATCTTATAACTAGTGTGCATGCCACAGGCCTTGTGATGTCATCAACTGGATAGCGGACCTTATTTCCCGTTGATGCGACAGAGCTTGGGATGGTCGTACCCTCGGTGGCAGCCGGCGTTTGAGCTGCTGGAATTATTTGCATCTGTGGAGTGGTCATTTGTTGAACAGACGTCGCACTCGCCATCGCCAATTGCTGCATCAATTCTGGAGGAGGATTCGATAGCATTTCAGACATCAGGTCTTTGAACTCTTTCTTGGCCTCCTCCTTAAAATAATTTGCCATCTCTTCCTTGTATCGATCACGTTTCTTGTACAGACCTTCCCATTGTGGTCCGAATCCTTCCTTCTATCCTTCCTTAGATGATATTCCTCGTACACGACTAGGATGCTCAGGGTTACCGAGACCAGCCGTTAGAATGTCTTTCTCCCTTTGCGGCTTAAATGTTCCTTCGCTCTGCTTAGCTGCAATTGCATATATGTTTTTTGCCGCTTCTTCGACATTGGGATCATCAAAAGATACACCAGACTCAGTTTCCCTTGGTTTTCTAGCACGGATCCAATTAGCTGTCCTTTCACCGAGTTGCTCGGACAGCGTTGTAATACTCAAAGTTGTATACAAAGAATAATAGAGAGAGAGCTCCTCATTTTGTGTGCCTTATTTGCATCATAAAAAGAGCACCTATGTAATTGACAGTGACTAAATAAAACAATGATTCTAAAATAAAGGAAAGTGCATTTGTTGGAGTTTTTATGTTTGTGCATTAAATAAAAATAATAACAATATAAAAATGACTAGAAGTTAAATCAAACCCTAAATTAAAACTAGGGTTTTCAAAAATGGGAGAAGAGAAAAGGGTATAAAAATATAAATAATATACTATTATCTCCAAGATTTGTATTTTCATTTCACAATATGATTGGAGGATAAGAATCTATACAATGTTCGAATTTAAAATTTGAATTCAAACCAAATTTTGAAATGAAGAAAGTAAGAAGAAAAGATAAAAAGAAAAAAAAGAGACCCTCGTTCATGGGCCAACTTACACCAATCCGGCCCAATACGCCACCCACTGCGCTGCCCACCTGACCGGGATCTGGCGCGCGCGGGGGGCTGACATTAGGGGCCCACCGGCATCCGCTTATCGCTTGCGCGCTCCCTCCTTCCCCGCCGACACCTGGGGCCCACGCTGTCAGCCGTCTCCCACCTCCCTTCACGGATTTTACCGGACTCAAGCGCAACGACCGCCGCGGAATCCTCGCGCGTCCGACCTGTTCAGCCGCGCCCGCTGGAGATAAAACTTCCTCCAACTCGCGGTAGTCCTCATCCCGTCCAGTCGTGCGCTCGTTCCTCCGTTGCCACAGCTCCACAAATCTTGCGCCGCCGCATTTAGCTCGGCAGCAAATCCGTCGCCGCAGTCGCGCTCGAGCGCTGTTGCCGTACTTGTCCGCGGGCATCGGTGATCGGCCAGGGAGCATCGTTGGGTTGTGGCGGACCTGTCGGCGGCGGTGATTGTAGCGTTAGGATCCCCGGCGGCGCACGGATTTTCCCATCGGAGACCTGCAGTCGCGCAACCTCGTGGGCGAGCTGCCATCGTCGCAAATCCTGGGTAATTATCCCCCCCATCGGGTTCGCCCTAGCTTTTTCTTAGTGTAGCTTTGTTGGATTGGAGATCCGGGTTGGTTTGTGGCCGCATCGAAGGTTCTCCGGCGAGCGTGTCGCCGGGTGGGGTGCGCTGCTGTGCTTTGCCGGTCGGGTGAAGGAGACGATGTCGCGGCCGTCCAATCCGATCATGCGGCTAGGATTAGTTTCAAACACTTTTACTGCAGAATAGAATCGGTGCGTAGATTTATCGATTGACGGCTCTGATCGTGTCCATGGTCGCGGTCGCTGTGAACCATTGATCCGCGATCTGATGACTCTCGAAGCAAATCGTTTCACAACACTTCCGAATGGATCTGAGCCACCCGTGTGGAATCGGGCGATCGGAGCGCCCACAGAACCATAACCCTCATCGACTAAATCGTGGCCGTCTACTCGTGATCTGGCGGCCAGAATACCACCATACCCCTTCGCGGGGCATTTTTTCTAAAGAGACCCCGAGGAAAGCAGTAATCAACCCGCCATCCACTCGTACTGTGCTCTGTGTCTTAGAAGACTTTCACCGAGAACCCTGTATTTTCTAGAAATCGAGGCCCAGTCCAGAGCACATTTAAAATGTATAAATGAATTAGTAAAGGTATTATTAATACAAAAATAATTCCTAGAACTTAGTTAATTCATAGAAAATTCATTTTAGCTCCAAATTGAGTCATTCCAATTCCTAAAATTTGGTAATAATATTCTCTATCATTTAGAATCACTGTTTCGACATGAACTCTGTTAGAAAATTAATTTATCATCTAATCCTATTATAATCACCTTAAATCTTAGGAAATTCATAACTTGAATTCTATAACTCAAAATTTAGTGATTCCAGTTCCTATGGTTTCATTTTAATGTGTAGATTTTTACTGTATATTTCATTCATCTGTTTGGTGTGATGTTGATTTTGGCTATACTATGTATGTATTGTGTTGATGCGAGTAGACGAGCAACCCACTGTGGAACCTGAGCTTCAACAAGTAGAAGTAGCTGAGCAGGAGCTCATTGCAGGCAAGTTGTGCCCTTGATCACTTACTTTCCCAGCCATGTTCTTATTAATTTTAATGATCTGCATAGGATAATTTTGATGGGAGCCTTTATGTTACCCCAGTTTTGATTACCTCTATACCTTGTTCACCCCTGAAATATTTTTGGGTAGTACTTGCTATTGCTTTATGTGGATTGGGTATGGAGATACACTATTCATGATTATGCTGTTATTAACTTGTTATTATTATTGTTCATGTTAAGATCATTAAATTAATGGGAACATGGAGAACCACCCGGGAAAACAGTGCTACCACAAGGGTTTAATGGGACGCCCTTGGCTGACTAATTAGGAAAGCTAGTGGAAGACTACCTTACCCGAAAGGGGCAAGGGCAGTAGGGGAGAGGTCAGTGCGGGGAGGTCCCTGGTTGATTTTGCTGCGATGGCTGTCAGCCAGGAACCCTGTACTGGATCTTCCTATAAACTGTAGCGGGTTTTCGGAAGCTAGTGGAACTTTGTAAAGGCCTCGTAGTGGATCCCTAGCCATTCACCTCGGTAGTGTCTAAGGGCCTTGCAAACCCAGGCGACATGGGATACACGACTTGTGGGTAAAGATGCGCAACCTCTGCAGAGTGTAAAACTAGTATACTAGCCGTGCTCACGGTCAAGAGCGGCTCGGACCCTCACATGATTAAATTATGGAACTTAAACTTAATTTGTCATATCATTGCATTTGGATTTATTTTACTATTACTTTTCTTTATTATTATTAAGGTTTGGTATTTACTTACACTTAGTAATTGCTAATAAAATTTTGACCAACTTATAAAAGCAATGCTCAGCCTCAGCCTTTATTCCATTGATCAGCCTTACACTTCATGAACTCCCACCTTTGGTGAGTTCATGCCACATTATTCCCCACGACTTGTTGAGCGATGAACGTATGTGAGCTCACTCTTGCTGTCTCACACCCCCCACAGGAGAAGAACAGGTGGTTCAGGAGGAGCCACAAGGCGAGGAGTATGATCTGATCTAGGTGGCGTTTCTCAGTCGACATTGGCGCCGACGATCCTTAGTTCGTTTTATGTTTATTCTTTTATTTTGTATTAAGTCTTCCGCTATGTAATAAATACTCTGATGTTTTATGACATTTATCTCTATACACTCTGTTATTATATATGTTGTCTTCTTGGCGCATGTATGAGATGCACCCGGCTTTGTCCTTTAAAACCGGGTGTTACAGAAGTGGTATCAGAGGAAATGTTGACTGTAGGACGAAACCTAGATAGAAATGGACAACCCTTACCCACTTATCTTATTCTAATTAATTCTATACTTACCTTACTCTGATTCATTCTATACTTATCTTGATTCTGTCTCACCTTCTACTGTTCTACTCTGATCATTCTTACCTTTTCTACTCTGAGACAAGATGGATTTCAAACCTTGGAATCCCTACCCCTATGACATTCTTAAGAGTTAGGGAACCCGAAACAAAAGTTAAAACTATTTTCTTAAAAAAATGTTGGTTGATTGTGCTGATGCTAAATGTCTGATTTGCTTCTTTGATTGATTGAATTATTATAGATGGACATCTTAGCATGTACCAACATAAGGTATTGAATTAGCTATAGTAGGTGAAATATTAATCTGCTTAGCTAATAAATCCCCCAAAGTAACACGATTGTAATTACTGCCTTGTCTACTGCTCTTTCTTACCATATGTATCTAACTCAGATGGTCAATACCAGGAGGGGTGGTGGAATTGATTTGCCTCCTAACCGACACACTCGAAGAATTTATAGACAACCTCAGCCGCAGCCTGCAGAGATGAATCCTCCTAATCCTCCACCAGGCGGAGTTGACCCACTGGTTGCTGCTCAGATGGCGGTGATGCAGCAAATGGCGGACACTATGGCTGATATGCGTGCTCAGATGCAGCAAGAACGCCAAGAGATGCGTCAGGAAAGAGAAGACATACGCCAGGAGTTGCGCCAGGAGAGAGATGAGATACGCCAAGAAAGGAGGGCGCAACAGCAGCAGCTGCAACAGCAAATGCAACAACAGCAACAGCAGCAACAAGTGCCATTGCCTCCACCACCACCACCAGTTCCACCTCGTGATAAGCACCGGGAGTTTATGAGTCATAAGCCACCTACATTCGCTAGCTCACCGGATCCACTGGACGCGGATGATTGGCTGAAGTCCGTTGAGAAGATGCTGAATATTGCACAGTGCACTGATCGGGAGAAGGTTTTATACGCTTCAGGACGTCTGACTGGTCCTGCTGCTGATTGGTGGGATTCATATACTGCTGCCCACGATGCTGCTGATACTATCACTTGGGCAGAGTTCAGTACACAATTCAGGAACTACCATATTCCAGCTGGGATGATAAAGATCAAGAAGAAGGAATTTCTGTCGCTGAAGCAAGGAAGTATGTCAGTCAGCGAGTACCGCGACAAGTTTATTCAGTTATCCAGATATGCCCCTGAAGAAGTTGCTGAAGACGAGAGGAAGCAGGAACATTTCATTGAAAGACTTAACGGACCACTGCAGTATGCTCTTGTGGCACACACATTTCCATCATTTCAGAGGCTGCTTGATAAGGCACTGGCTATTGAACACAAGCGTGTTCAACTGGGAGATTTGAAGAGAAAGGCCATATCTCAAGGACAAGGTAGCAGCAGTGTTCGTCCTCGCTACAGTTCACCACAGGGTACACCGACTCGACCCGGAGGACCACCCCCAGTTCAGCAATCACCACTGAGGACTCCACCTCCTCGACAGGCTACTCCCACGGGCACCCCGACAAAGTTTGCAGGACAGAGTCCGGGCACTCAATGTTTCAAGTGTGGGAAGATTGGTCATTATGCAAATGTCTGCCCACAGAGGATTGCTACTACTCCAGCTCAGAACAAGCAACAGACCCCTGGCAAGGGATATTCTATAGCCAGGGTGAATCAAGTCAGCGTTGATGATACTCCTGATGGTGGGGACCTCGTAATTGGTATGTTTTATGTTAATACAATTCCTGCAACCATATTATTTGATTCTGGTGCTACACATTCATTCATGTCTGCTCGATATGCCAACACAAATGAAATACCACTGCTAAATATGAGAAAACCTCTGATAGTAATTACACCTAAAGGTCCTGTTGAGGCGAATCAAATGACACGTAGATTGACATTGACCATTATGGGTAGAGAATTTGGAGCTACTGCTATAATATTAGAGTCAAGCAGTATAGATCTGATCCTTGGTATGTCATGGCTAAGAAAGGCAAAGGCCGTTATAGCATGTGGTAGAGGTACCGTAGAGCTCACTACCACTAAAGGAGAAAGATTTCAAGTTAATATTGCAGTAACCTCCTCATCCATGCGTGCAATGTTCTTTATGCCTGAGGAGTTTGTTGGTGACAACATCCGGGTGGTCAGAGATTTTCCGGATGTCTTTCCAGAGGAGTTACCAGGGATGCCACCTGATAGAGAAGTTGAGTTTGTTATTGATCTCTTACCTGGAACCGCCCCTATTTCTAAACGGCCATATAGAATGTCCGTAGAGGAGTTGAAGGAACTGAAGAAGCAGTTGACGGAGTTACAAGAGGCCGGTTACATTCGTCCGAGTTCCTCACCTTGGGGAGCGCCGGTTTTATTTGTGCAGAAGAAGGATGGATCACAAAGAATGTGTGTGGATTATAGATCTCTTAATGATGTTACGGTAAAGAACAAGTATCCGTTGCCCCGTATTGAGGATTTATTTGATCAGATGCGAGGTGCAAGAGTATTTTCGAAGATTGATCTCCGATCGGGTTACCATCAGATGAGGATTAGACCATCGGATATTCCCAAGACGGCTTTCTCGACTCGATATGGATTATATGAGTTTACTGTTATGTCATTTGGACTAACCAATGCACCAGCTTACTTCATGAATTTGATGAATAAGGTGTTTATGGAGTATTTGGACAGATTCGTCGTGGTATTCATCGACGATATTCTTATCTATTCTAAGAATGAAAGTGATCATGAGCTACATCTAAGGTTGGTGTTACAGAAGTTACGAGATAATCAACTCTACGCTAAGTTCAGCAAGTGCGAGTTTTGGATTGACAAGGTGCCATTCCTTGGTCATATTATTTCTAATGGAGGAATAGCTGTGGATCCTGCTAAAGTAAAGGAGATTATGGAGTGGAGAGTGCCCACTACAGTTACTGAGATTCGGAGTTTCTTGGGACTCGCAGGATATTATCGGAGATTTATTGAAGGATTTTCTAAGATTGCTAAGCCCATGACATCGCTTTTGGAGAAAGGGAAAGAATTCAAGTGGGATGAGAAATGCCAAGAGAGCTTTGATCAATTGAAGGAGAGATTGATGTCACCTCCAGTATTGATTATGCCAGATCTGCAGAGGGGATTTGACATTTACTGTGATGCATGTGGCCAAGGACTTGGATGTGTGCTCATGCAAGAAGGACATGTGATCGCCTATGCATCTCGTCAGTTGCGGAAACATGAATTGAATTACCCCACTCACGACTTGGAATTGGCAGCAGTTGTGCATGCACTGAAGATTTGGAGACACTACATTATGGGAACTAAGTGCCAAGTATACACGGACCATAAGAGTTTGAAGTATATATTCACTCAGAAGGATCTCAACCTGAGGCAACGCCGTTGGTTGGAGCTCATTAAGGATTATGACTTGGAGATTCATTATCACCCAGGCAAGGCGAATTTGGTTGCAGATGCCTTGAGTCGGAAGGAGCATGTTCACTCCGCTTTCGTTGTCCAGCTACCTGATGAATTAGCAAAGGATTTTGAGAGGCTCAACCTGGGAATTGTTACACATACGGAAGGAGTTACTATTGAATTGGAACCTACCTTGGAGCAAGAAATTCGTAAAGGTCAGGTTGGTGATGCCAAAATCCAGGAGATCAAGGATCTGATAACAGAGGGTAGAGGCCCAGAGTTCACAGAGGATGAGCAAGGCACGATATGGTTCAAGAATCGGATCTGTGTTCCCGATATCAATAGTCTTCGGGAAACCATATTGAAGGAGGCACATGATTCAGTTTATTCTATCCACCCTGGGAGTACTAAGATGTATCAGGATTTGAAGCAAAAGTATTGGTGGTATGGACTAAAGAGAGACGTGGCTGCACATGTGGCTATGTGCGATGTATGCCAAAGAGTTAAAGCTGAACACCAGAGGCCAGCCGGATTATTGCACCCACTGAAGATACCCGAGTGGAAATGGGAGGAAATTGGTATGGATTTTATTGTTGGACTACCCCGCACTCCAGCAGGATATGACTCTATTTGGGTAATTGTGGACAGATTGACAAAAGTGGCTCATTTTATACCGGTGAGGACTAATTACACGGGAGCCAAGCTAGCAGAATTGTATATGACTCGGATAGTTTGTTTACATGGAGTACCTAAAAAGATCGTGTCTGATCGAGGATCACAGTTTACTTCTCGGTTTTGGAAGAAGTTGCATGAGAGCTTGGATACAAAGTTGAATTTTAGTTCAGCCTACCATCCCCAGACTGATGGACAGACAGAGAGGACAAATCAAGTACTAGAGGATATGTTAAGAGCTTGTGCTCTCAAGCATGGTGGCAGTTGGGAGAAGAGCTTACCATATGCTGAGTTTTCTTATAATAATAGCTACCAAGCCAGTTTGAAGATGTCACCGTTTGAGGCTCTATATGGCAGAAGATGCAGGACACCACTGTATTGGGATCAAACTGGTGAAAGACAGTTCTTTGGGCCTGAACTTATTCAAGAGGCAGAAGAACAAGTTCGAATGATAAGAGAAAATTTGAGGATTGCACAATCCAGGCAAAAGAGCTACGCTGATAATAGGAGAAGGCTACTGGAGTTTAAGGAGGGTGATCAGGTCTATTTGAAGGTGTCGCCACTTCGGGGTATGAGGAGATTTAAAGTTAAAGGAAAGTTGTCCCCTCGCTTCATTGGACCTTTCTTGATCTTAAAGCGAGTGGGAGAAGTTGCATATCAATTGGAGTTACCGGATCATCTCGCGGATGTTCACGATGTCTTTCATGTATCTCAGCTGAAGAAATGTCTCAGGGTGCCTGAAGAACAGTTACCAATGGAAGACCTTAGTGTTCAAGAGGACTTGACTTATGCTGAGTACCCCATCAAGATTTTGGATACTTTGACTCGGGTTACGAGAAATAAGGTGATAAAGATGTGCAAAGTTCAATGGAGTCACCACGGTGAAGATGAAGCAACTTGGGAAAGAGAAGAAGAGCTTCGTATAGATTTTCCCCACCTTTTCCCTAGTTCCTCTTAAATCTCGAGGACGAGATTATTTTTAAGGGGGGTAGGATTTGTAATACTCAAAGTTGTATACAAAGAATAATAGAGAGAGAGCTCCTCATTTTGTGTGCCTTATTTGCATCATAAAAAGAGCACCTATGTAATTGACAGTGACTAAATAAAACAATGATTCTAAAATAAAGGAAAGTGCATTTGTTGGAGTTTTTATGTTTGTGCATTAAATAAAAATAATAACAATATAAAAATGACTAGAAGTTAAATCAAACCCTAAATTAAAACTAGGGTTTTCAAAAATGGGAGAAGAGAAAAGGGTATAAAAATATAAATAATATACTATTATCTCCAAGATTTGTATTTTTCATTTCACAATATGATTGGAGGATAAGAATCTATACAATGTTCGAATTTAAAATTTGAATTCAAACCAAATTTTGAAATGAAGAAAGTAAGAAGAAAAGATAAAAAGAAAAAAAAGAGACCCTCGTTCATGGGCCAACTTACACCAATCCGGCCCAATACGCCACCCACTGCGCTGCCCACCTGACCGGGATCTGGCGCGCGCAGGGGGCTGACATTAGGGGCCCACCGGCATCCGCTTATCGCTTGCGCGCTCCCTCCTTCCCCGCCGACACCTGGGGCCCACGCTGTCAGCCGTCTCCCACCTCCCTTCACGGATTTTACCGGACTCAAGCGCAACGACCGTCGCGGAATCCTCGCGCGTCCGACCTGTTCAGCCGCGCCCGCTGGAGATAAAACTTCCTCCAACTCGCGGTAGTCCTCATCCCGTCCAGTCGTGCGCTCGTTCCTCCGTTGCCACAGCTCCACAAATCTTGCGCCGCCGCATTTAGCTCGGCAGCAAATCCGTCGCCGCAGTCGCGCTCGAGCGCTGTTGCCGTACTTGTCCGCGGGCATCGGTGATCGGCCAGGGAGCATCGTTGGGTTGTGGCGGACCTGTCGGCGGCGGTGATTGTAGCGTTAGGATCCCCGGCGGCGCACGGATTTTCCCATCGGAGACCTGCAGTCGCGCAACCTCGTGGGCGAGCTGCCATCGTCGCAAATCCTGGGTAATTATCCCCCCCATCGGGTTCGCCCTAGCTTTTTCTTAGTGTAGCTTTGTTGGATTGGAGATCCGGGTTGGTTTGTGGCCGCATCGAAGGTTCTCCGGCGAGCGTGTCGCCGGGTGGGGTGCGCTGCTGTGCTTTGCCGGTCGGGTGAAGGAGACGATGTCGCGGCCGTCCAATCCGATCATGCGGCTAGGATTAGTTTCAAACACTTTTACTGCAGAATAGAATCGGTGCGTAGATTTATCGATTGACGGCTCTGATCGTGTCCATGGTCGCGGTCGCTGTGAACCATTGATCCGCGATCTGATGACTCTCGAAGCAAATCGTTTCACAACACTTCCGAATGGATCTGAGCCACCCGTGTGGAATCGGGCGATCGGAGCGCCCACGGAACCATAACCCTCATCGACTAAATCGTGGCCGTCTACTCGTGATCTGGCGGCCAGAATACCACCATACCCCTTCGCGGGGCATTTTTTCTAAAGAGACCCCGAGGAAAGCAGTAATCAACCCGCCATCCACTCGTACTGTGCTCTGTGTCTTAGAAGACTTTCACCGAGAACCCTGTATTTTCTAGAAATCGAGGCCCAGTCCAGAGCACATTTAAAATGTATAAATGAATTAGTAAAGGTATTATTAATACAAAAATAATTCCTAGAACTTAGTTAATTCATAGAAAATTCATTTTAGCTCCAAATTGAGTCATTCCAATTCCTAAAATTTGGTAATAATATTCTCTATCATTTAGAATCACTGTTTCGACATGAACTCTGTTAGAAAATTAATTTATCATCTAATCCTATTATAATCACCTTAAATCTTAGGAAATTCATAACTTGAATTCTATAACTCAAAATTTAGTGATTCCAGTTCCTATGGTTTCATTTTAATGTGTAGATTTTTACTGTATATTTCATTCATCTGTTTGGTGTGATGTTGATTTTGGCTATACTATGTATGTATTGTGTTGATGCGAGTAGACGAGCAACCCACTGTGGAACCTGAGCTTCAACAAGTAGAAGTAGCTGAGCAGGAGCTCATTGCAGGCAAGTTGTGCCCTTGATCACTTACTTTCCCAGCCATGTTCTTATTAATTTTAATGATCTGCATAGGATAATTTTGATGGGAGCCTTTATGTTACCCCAGTTTTGATTACCTCTATACCTTGTTCACCCCTGAAATATTTTTGGGTAGTACTTGCTATTGCTTTATGTGGATTGGGTATGGAGATACACTATTCATGATTATGCTGTTATTAACTTGTTATTATTATTGTTCATGTTAAGATCATTAAATTAATGGGAACATGGAGAACCACCCGGGAAAACAGTGCTACCACAAGGGTTTAATGGGACGCCCTTGGCTGACTAATTAGGAAAGCTAGTGGAAGACTACCTTACCCGAAAGGGGCAAGGGCAGTAGGGGAGAGGTCAGTGCGGGGAGGTCCCTGGTTGATTTTGCTGCGATGGCTGTCAGCCAGGAACCCTGTACTGGATCTTCCTATAAACTGTAGCGGGTTTTCGGAAGCTAGTGGAACTTTGTAAAGGCCTCGTAGTGGATCCCTAGCCATTCACCTCGGTAGTGTCTAAGGGCCTTGCAAACCCAGGCGACATGGGATACACGACTTGTGGGTAAAGATGCGCAACCTCTGCAGAGTGTAAAACTAGTATACTAGCCGTGCTCACGATCAAGAGCGGCTCGGACCCTCACATGATTAAATTATGGAACTTAAACTTAATTTGTCATATCATTGCATTTGGATTTATTTTACTATTACTTTTCTTTATTATTATTAAGGTTTGGTATTTACTTACACTTAGTAATTGCTAATAAAATTTTGACCAACTTATACTTTGATCAGCCTTACACTTCATGAACTCCCACCTTTGGTGAGTTCATGCCACATTATTCCCCACGACTTGTTGAGCGATGAACGTATGTGAGCTCACTCTTGCTGTCTCACACCCCCCCACAGGAGAAGAACAGGTGGTTCAGGAGGAGCCACAAGGCGAGGAGTATGATCTGATCTAGGTGGCGTTTCTCAGTCGACATTGGCGCCGGCGATCCTTAGTTCGTTTTATGTTTATTCTTTTATTTTGTATTAAGTCTTCCGCTATGTAATAAATACTCTGATGTTTTATGACATTTATCTCTATACACTCTGTTATTATATATGTTGTCTTCTTGGCGCATGTATGAGATGCACCCGGCTTTGTCCTTTAAAACCGGGTGTTACAAGCGTCGGCAACCCTGCAGCCTTCTTCTCCGCGTCTTCTTGTCTCCATTTAGGAACCTGACGCTTGTAACCACCTGTGCCAAGGTGGTGGCGGTATTTGTTCTTCTTAGACAATTCTGAATTTGCCTCACTTAGCGATATGAAATCAGGGTTGCTCCTCTGCTCTAGAAATACTGCCCACTGACCTACTGAGATTTTATATTTTTTCGTCGGGTCTAGGCCTTTCTTTGCAAACTTTGTATTCATCTCAGACCTCCAGTTTCGGAAATTTATTGCAAACTGCTTCATCGTGTATTTTTTCACGAGTTCTTCTGAACCCCCAGGCAAAACGAACCTCGTTACTAGCTTATTCCACATTTGATTCTTGACATCATCTGATACATCTCTCCACTGTCGGATTGTGATGTCAAGATTATCTCTAACTAAGAACCCAAGTGCATTCCGAAACTTAGGCAGTGCCTCTTCTAGAGCTAGGGGCTGACCATTCGAGCTCACGTTTGTGATTTTATATGTCTTGTCAGGAAACTTGTTTAGCCCCCTGTCACCTCTGTTCCGATCGCTCTGCTTCCTTTTCCTTGACCTCTCGGTGGTTGTCTCGGTCGATTCCGGTGCGCCTTGGGTCGGTTCCGATGCGCCTTGGATCGGTTCCGGTGCGTCTTGGTATTGTGCCGCAGCTTTTTCGAGCATCGCACGAAATTCAGACAAGACCTCCTATTCATGTAATAAAATGCACAAGAAATCATGCATGTGTAATAGACATTGTGAAATCAGCTAATTAATTAGGTACACACACGAAATTAAGGATGTGTAATTTACCTCATGTTCTTGTGGATCATAAGTAGGGTCACGTTGCAACTCACGCGCTGCGGCCCTATCTATCCTAGTGGTAGGAAAAGGGTCGCTAGGCGTTTCATATCCTTCACTGCTGGATTCTTCTTGAGCAACACTCTTGTCCATGTGGTCGGGCCCTAATCCTTGGTCCTTGGTTGGAGAACTCATTGAGCTACATATTAACATAAGCAATAATTAAATTCGTATTAACAAATACCCTAACCCTTATTGAGGAGGAGTCGTATAGAACGTATAGAGAGAGAGAGAGGGAGAGAGGAGGAGTCGTATAGGACGTATAGAGAGGGAGAGAGGGAGATGGAGAGTCGTATAGAACGTATAGAGAGAGAGAGGGAGAGAGGAGGAGTCGTATAGGACGTATAGAGTCGTATAGAACGTATAGAGAGAGAGAGGAGTCGTATAGAACGTATAGAGAGAGAGGGAGAGAGAGGGAGAGAGGAGGAGTCGTATAGGACGTATAGAGAGGGAGAGAGGGAGATGGAGAGTCGTATAGAACGTATAGAGAGAGAGAGAGGGAGAGAGAACTCGCTCTGGTCAAGTGGGGTTCAGATGAGTTGCTCTTAATCGAAACAACACAAGTGTGTCGTACGTCGTCTTCTAATTTCACTAGCTAATAGTACTACAATGGAATACGTAGTTTACTAGTGAATCTAGTCTACATTTTACAATGGAATACGTTGTTTACAATGAAATACGTTGTTTACAATAGAATACAATAGAATATGTTGTTTACAATTGAATACGATGGAAAAACATGCTTTCTGTTGCTCTCTCCTCTCTCTCTCTCTCTCTCTAATCTCCCTCCCTTTCCTCTCTCTTCCCTCCCTCCCTCTCCCTCTCTTTCCTCTCTCTTCCCTTTCCCCCTCTCTCCTCTCTCTCTCCCCTTACACTCTCTTTCCTATATATACACTCCCTCTCCCTCCTCTCTCTTCTCTCTCTCTCCCTCCCTCCACTCTCTTTCCTCTCTCTTCTCTTTCCGTCTCTCTCCGGAGAGAGAGGGAAAGAGAAGAGAGAGGAAAGAGAGTGGAGGGAGGGAGAGAGAGAGAAGAGAGAGGAGGGAGAGGTCCTCTCCTCTCTCTTCCCTCTCCCTCCTCTATCTTCTCTCCCTCTCTCTCTCTCTGCAGAGACGCGCGCAGGGTCTCCCTCTCTTCCCTCTTCCTCCTCTCTCTTCCCTCTAACTTCTCTCCCTCTCTCTCTCTCTCTCTCTGCACGGCGGCGGCGCTTGCACGGCGGCTGCGCTTGCACGGCGGCGGCGCTTGCACGGCGGCGGCGGTGCGCATGCCCGAGCTATAGTCGAAGAAAGGGAGAGAGAGAGAGAGAGAGAGAGAGAGAGAGAGAGAGAGAGAGAGAGAGAGAGAGAGAGAGAAGAACATACCTACGGCGCGGGGACGACGGCGTGGACGACGGCGTGAACGACGGCGGCGCACGGCGGAGAAAATCGCCGGGCGAATTTTTGGCAGCCTGACGGCGGGAAGATGGAAAGACAGGGCGCCAGACTTAGCGAAAATTTTTCGGCCCCGCGCGCGCTCCTTTATATAGGAGATATTTCTACTGGCGGTTCTCTATGACAACCGCCAGTATAAATGATTTCTACTGGCGGTTGTCATAGAGAACCGCCAGTAGAAATGCCATCCACAGACTGTGGAGGCCATTTCTACTGGCGGTTCTCTATGACAACCGCCAGTATAAATGATTTATACTGGCGGTTTTCGTTGTGAACCGCCAGTAGTAATGTTTTTAGTATATTATTTTTTATTGTGTATTCATACATTAATTATATATATTTTTATACATATTAAATATATAAATATATATATTTAGTATACATAATATATATATTTACCTCTATCTCTCTCCTCTCTCTCTCCCTCTCCCCAATATCTCCCTCTCTCCTCTCTCTCTCCTCTCTCTCTCCTCTCTATCTCCCTCTCTCCTCTATCTCTCCTCTCTCCTGTCTCTCTCCCTCTCTCCTCTATCTCTCCTCTATCTCTTCCCTCTCTCTCTCCTCTGTCTCTCCTCTCTCTCTCTCTCCTCTATCTCTCCTCTCTCTCTCTCCTCTATCTCTCCTCTATCTCTTCCCTCTCTCTCTTCTGTCTCTCCTCTCTCTCTCTCTCTCCTCTCCCTAGCTCCTCTCTCTCCCCTCTCCCTCTCTGTCTCTCTCTCCTCTATCTCTCCTCTCTCTCTCCTCTCTCTCCTCTATCTCTTCCCTCTCTCTCTCTCCTCTATCTCTCCTCTCTCTCTCTCCTCTCTCTCTCTCCTCTCTCTCCTTTCCCTAGCTCCTCTCTCTCCCCTCTCCCTCTCTCTCTCCAAGTCCTCCCTGCTTTTATTTTACCTCGCGTTCTAGGTGATAAACCATGACCGGGAAAAAGACCACGGCTTCCTCTGACGGCGGCACTCCAAAGAAAGCCAAGGTGGTGGTGGAGGATGAGGAAGAGGCGGGGTTGGACGATGAGGAAGAGGCGACTGTGACACTATCCGTGGAGAAGGACGCGCTGGAGTGCGACATCTGCTGCCTACCCTTCCAGTCCGAAGTTTTCATGGCAAGTCAGATTACCATGCATGTATATATACAGTACATATTGATCGGTAGGCTCCAACATGATGTTCTGCTCTGTGTAAAATTAGTGCAAGAACGGGCATTCTGGATGTGCAAAGTGCTGCATCCGCACGGACGGTAAGTGCTGGACCTGCTCCGAGCGCATTGGCAACAATAGCTCTCCTCTCTAGAAAGTCGTGTAAAATTACATGACATGTCCTAACAATAATCAATTACATGACAACTATATAATCTAGGGAGCTATTGTTCTGCCTTGTTCATCGTGGCGTACCCAGGGCATCGAATTGCGTGGGATGCTTCGCTCAACGTTCCTTATCTTGGTTGGATGGTCTATGAAAAGAGACATGTCGTTGAACTGGTTAAAATCCTCTAAATCAGATACACCATCAACTCCTATAGCTTGTTGTTTTCCAGGAAAAACTACATGCTTCGGTTTGTCGGTGCTTTTCTTCTCATTGTTAGAAATGATCTGTTCAGCATAGAAGACCTGTGCAGCACGATTAGCAAGGATCCATGGGTCATCTTTGTAACCTACCTTACTTAGATCAATAACTCTGACCCCATAGTTGTCTACCGTGACATGTTTGTCTTCAACCCATTGACATCGGAAAACCGATATCTGAAATGTACCATAGTCTAGTTCCCATATGTCCTCAATAAAGCCAAAATATGTAATAATCTCACCAGTTTCATCATCTATGGCCTCGCATCGAACACCACTGTTTTGTGACATGCTCTTTTTGTCCTTGGACTTTGTACAAAATGTGAATACACTAATGTCATAGGTTTGCCATGTTGTGACCTGGCGTGAAGGTCCAGATGCCAACCCCTTGATGGTTTTTTCTTCTATTGTTTCTCCACGTGGAATGTCCTTCACCATTAGCCATGTGTTGAACCGCTGCTTATGTTGCTTCATTACCCAATCAGCCGTATGCCCAGGATTTTGCTCGTGAAGCTCATTGATTTGTTGTTGGATAAATGGCTCTATTATCGCTAGCTGATGTAGGATGTTGTGATGTGCCTCAAGTATTGTATTGTAATCTGGTGGAATGAAAGATTTCCGTCCCATCCTCCCGCTTCCATACAATCTACCCTCGTGTCGTGACGGAGGCAGACCTAATGCAACCTGATCTTTTAGGATATTATTGCAGAATGGACCTCCCGACTCAATGGCCTCTTCAGTACAGTACCCCTCTATCATGGATGCCTCGGGACGAGCACGGGTTGATACATAGCCATTCAGTATTGACATGAAACGCTCGTACGTACACATTTCATGTAAGTACATAGGACCCAATGCCTCTATTTGTGGCACCAAGTGCACCACAAGGTGCACCATAATATCAAAGAACGATGGAGGGAAACACATCTCAAACTGTGTTATTGTCTCCACTGCGAATTCCTGAAGAGATGCCAACTCATCACGGTCAATTACCTTTTGTGAAATTCTGTTGAAAAAGTAGCACAACCGTGTGATTGCCATCTTTAAAAACAAAGGATTTATAGCCCTGATGGCAATAGGTAGGAATGTAGTCAGCATGACATGACAATCATGTGAGTTGTAGTTGGTGACTATCAGGTCTTTCATTGACACAATACTTCGTATGCTAGACCAGAATCCGGATGGGACTTTCAAATTCTTAAGCCAAACACACATCGCATGTTTCTCATCTACATTGAGATTGTAGCTTGCTGCTGGGAGATGATACTTCCCATTTTCTTGAAGAACATGATGTAGTTCCTTTTTTATGCCTAAATTTACCAAGTCCATGTGTGAATTGAGCCCTTCTTTTGTTTTGCCCTTTATGTCTAGCAAGGTGCCAATTATGCTTTCAAACACGTTCTTCTGAACGTGCATACCATCGATCGCATGCCGCACATCTAACTCTTTCCAGTAAGGCAAGTACTCGAAGAAAATAGACTTTTTCTTGAATATAGCCCCCGGAGCTGGTTTGACATCTTTCCTTGTTTTTTCGTCTTTTGTCTTCTTCCCGAAAACAAACTTGATATTCTTGACTATTTCAAAAACTCTATGACCTTTATTGTTACCCGATGGAGCAGTAGAATGTAGTTCACCATTATTGTCAAAGTACTTATCCATCTTTCGCATGCGATACCTGTGTCCTTCCAATAAAAAGCGTCTGTGCCTCATGTACACTATCTTCTTAGATGCAGTAAGGGACACGTAAGCAGTTTCATCAATGCATACTGTGCAGCCAACCTTTCCCTTAAACTGGCCTGATAATGTGAAGAGTGCAGGGTAATCGTTGATCGTAACAAAAATAATTGCTCTCAGCGTGAATGAATCTTTACGATACTCATCCAACATTTGAACACCCGTTACCCACAATATTTTCATGTCCTCCATTAAGGGCTCTAAAAATACATCTATATCAACTCCAGGTTATGTAGGTCCAGAAATAAGCATGGTTAGCAAAATGTACTTCCGTTTCTGCATCAACCATGAAGCAAGGTTGTATATGGTGAGGATCACTGGCCATGTGCTATGCTTGCTGCTCCTTTCAGCAAATGGATTCATTCCATCAGTACTCAGTGCGAACCTAACATTTCTTGGTTCATCGGCAAAGTCTCTGTGGTTCTCATTGAAATCTTGCCACTGCTTCCCATCGGCTGGATGTCGAAGCTTCCCATCGTTTTTGTGCTCATTAGAAGCATGCCAGCTCATAAGTTTGGCATCCTCAGGGTTAGCGAACAAACACCTCAATCGATCGACGATGGGGAGGTACCACATCACCAAAGCAGGAATCTTTTTGAGCGCATAATAGTCTACTTCTTCTTTTTCTTTGCTCGTGGATTTTGAAGTCTTCTTTTTGGCTTTCTTTCGCTTCTTCCCTTTAGACATAGATGCAACACACTCTTCCTCTCGATAGTCTTTATTCGTCTTGTACCTACTTGCACCACACTTTGAGCAGCTCTCTAAGTCTTTATAATCATCACCTCGATAAAGGATACAGTGGTTTCTACACGCGTGGATCTTCTCCACGCCCATAGTGAGTGGACTGATTAGTTTCTTTGCATAGTACGTGTTAGCAGGCACTTTGTTCTCCTTTGGAAGCATGTCTGCGACAATACTCAAGAACGCATCGAAGCCAGCATCAGACAGACCATATCTAGCTTTTAACATCAACAACTTTAACACAGACCGGAGCGTCGTGAACTCTTTGGTACAGCCCTTAGACTCGTCGTACAAAGGCTCTTCTGCTGCCTTCTTCAGGGACTCCATACCTTTCATGAAGAACATCGATGGATCTGTATGACGACGCAACATTGCCTCTAACAACTCTGCATCTTCCTCGTCCATAACATTTGGCAGAACATGGGTTCTTTCACGTTCATTTCCTCCGGCGTAACCATGATCAGTAACATTTGGCACTACATGTTCGCTCTGTGGAAAAGGTTGTTGTGTCTCGTGAACGAACTGAAAGCTGTCGTCGATGTTCGCAGGCTTTCCAGCTGTATAAGGCGAAGAGCTACCCTCTCCATGCTTTGTCCAAATTATGTAATCTTTCACAAATCCTCGGCATACCAGATGAGATATGATTTGTTCTGTGTCATCAAATACAACAGCATTTTTGCAGTCCATGCATGGACAATATATGTGCTTTGTCTTTGTTCTCAAAGCATGGTTCTTAGCGACAACAATAAACTTATGGACCTCAGATATGTATGATGGATCTAGCCTTGATAAGTTATACATCCAGGATATCCTCTCCATCATCACCTGTAAAAAAGTAACATAAAACACATGGTGAAACCCTATATCCAAAAATGTGGCTAAAATGTGAAACCCTCTCTCTCTCTCTCCTCTCTCTCTCTCTCTATCCTCTCTCTCTCCTCTCTTTTAGTCGAATAGTCCTTCCTGCTTTTATTTTACCTCGCGTTCTAAGTGATAAACCATGACCGGGAAAAAGACCACAGCTTCTCTATGGAGGATGAGGAAGAGGCGGGCTTCTCTACGGCGGCACTCCAAAGAAAGCCAAGGTGGTGGTGGAGGATGAGGAAGAGGCGGGGTTGGAGGATGAGGAAGAGGTGACTGTGACACTATCCATGGAGAATGACGCGCTGGAGTGCGACATCTGCTGCCTACCCTTCCAGTCCGAAGTTTTCATGGCAAGTCAGATTACCATGCATGTATATATACAGTACATATTGATCGGTAGGCTCCAGCATTATGCTCTGCTCTGTGTAAAATCAGTGCAAGAACGGGCATTCTGGATGTGCAAAGTGCTGCAACCAAAATGTGCCTAAAATGGAGGAAAAGTGAACAAAATTTGGCAAAAGAAACATAAGCCAAACTTTCCTAACTACTAATAAACAAAAAAATTTAATACCCAAACCTATCTCTAACACATGGTGAAAGCCTAGTTTCAAAATGTAGTTAAAATTGAAACATAATTAAACAACCTTCCATACAACACATTCACCATTAATTAAGCAATTAAATATGTGTTATGGATAAACTTAATTGAGAACTAAACATGAAAAAGGAGAGGGAATAGACAAAAACTGACCATCTTAAACAACCTCATTTGAGGAAATAGAGAAAATAACCTAGCTATACTCTTCTCTCTCTCATGTAAAACCCTAGATCCAAAATGTGGCTAAAATTGAGCAAGAATGAACAAAAATTGACAAAGAAACATAAACCAACCTTTCTTATCCACCTTCTTCCAAGAAATGAAGACCAAAACCTCCCCCCTTATATTTTTGTGAAATCTGGACCTCCAAAATCGCCTCCAATGGAAGTTGGCTGCGAGCATACAGTTCACTGTCGGGGGGAAGAAGAGGGGTATTTATAACAGACAGTTCACTGGCGGTTGACTTTAAAACCCGCCAGTGGAAACCTATTTCCACTGGCGGTTATCTTAACACAACCGCCGGTGGAAATAGGATGTTTTCACTGGCGGTTGTGTAACACCAACCGCCAGTGAAAATTGATTTCCACTGGCGGTTATCTTAACACAACCGCCAGTGGAAACATCCTATTTCCACTGGCGGTTGTTTTAAGATAACCGCCAGTAGAAATAGGTTTCCACTGGCGGTTCCCAAGACGGGCCCACCTTGTTTTTTTCACTGGCGCGATAACTGAAACCGCCAGTGATAATTTATGGGTGCCGTAGGCTATGAGCTCTTTTCTACTAGTGTTTTAAAATAGATGTCACATGTGTATAGTCGTTAGTGACACGTTTTTAAAAAAGACATTACTGTAGAAAATCAGTGAAGTGTTTTTAATAAGTATCACATACCATCAAGTCTCATAGGCATGGATGAGCCTGTGATAATGAGGATTCTCCCAAGGAGAACTAATATCATGTAGGAAGACCACGTGTCGTCGTGTAAAATGTTGGCAGAGCTTATGCATGACATGTACGTGCATGCATATATTCAAGGTATTAACCTAAAACTGAATTGAGCAAAACCACGTTCCAAATTAAACTTGCCAACTATTCATTTTTTGATGAAAGGAAGGTGTTTCATAAAAAGAAATCTGTGGTTCCAGAAGCTACAACTATCTGTATAGCATGTTTTTGGTTTCATATGTGTATGATTTTCATAAAGCTCTCGATTAGGCCGGTTCAGAAATTCAACAAAGGCCAGGCCTGCTAAAGGAAGCCTTTAATTTGTGCATGTACATGTTGCTATCACAGTACTAGGGGTACAAATGGTATGTGGTACGGATATTTTCTGACTGTATTTCGACTTTGAATCCATTTAGAGGAGTTTAGATTCGTCCATATCCAAATCTAAATATTCAATATCTGATATTTTGTCCGTACAAATAATTAAATTACATATTTACGATACTAATCTCCATATTATATTCATATCCTATCTCGTGTAAATGGTTTCAAATTAAAATCCGAATAAAAATATAAAAACAAATATAATATTAATGATGTCTATCCTTATTGGATTCATTTCTGCCCCTACATAAAGCTCGTTCCATCAGTTTGAAATAGAAAAGAAGAAACAAAAAGAAAAAGAGCAGAATCTTTATCAATCCACACTACACCATGACACAATATTGCCAACGGATTGTCTGATGGTAAAACACCTAAATAGCGTCGCACAGTCCGTCGGTAAAGAGCTTTGCCGACAGATAATGTGTGTCGGCGAAAGTCCTGTCGGCAATAACCTTTACCGGCAGACATAGATCTACCGACAGACTATCTGTCGATAATGGTTATATTATTGCCGACAGACATATCTTTGCCGTCAGACAAAGTTGTGCCGACAGATTCTTGTGCCAACAGCTTGTGTGTCGCTAAAAGTCTATATACCGACAGATTGTCTGATGTTATTCCCTATGTGCAGTTAAAAAAACATGTATACAAATATATGCTAATGAAACAAATAATAAACTGATTATGATGCACATTACAGGACAACTTGAATAATATGTAGCTCAGAATATATGAAATTTGATTACTAAAAGAAAGAGATCAATCTTTGACTTTGAATTCCAACGTATATTGTTTTGGAACACAATTTGTGTGATGAACATATAAAAAAATAATAGCATACATGTTTTCTAAATTCTGAAGTGATCTTTCAGTTCAATTACATGCAAAGTCTAAAGATTCATCTAGCTAGCAAACTAAAATCTCTCCATCAGCTGGGTGATGTTACGCCAACGGCTAGCATGCATGCGAGTAATCATTTTTTCACACACTTCAAGCACTCCTGATCCTTGCTTCCAGCACCTCCCCTACAACATATTTTGATAATTTGTCAATTACTATATATATCAACAGATCTATAAACTACCAACAGAAAATTCAAACTGAAAGTTTAATAAAAGTATTAAATTGCAAAAAGTTCGGTGATACTGCTGATGAAAGTAACTCACAAAGATGAAAGTAAATCACAAAGTTCGGTGTACTGTAGATGAAAGTTTAGGGGTGAATGGAGAGATGGAGTTTTATGAAGTCATTTAGGTGGGCACATACTATACCTTGACAACAGCAGCATGCGTACTTTGTCGGTATTAGCAAAGATGGGCCAAAAGATCACCGAATAAGTTCTGAAGAGGACAAAACAGAGACATGAATTTGGACATTAAAAATTAAGACAAAATAGAGACAGCATGCAGAAAATATATGAAGAAAATAGTACGAAATTTATGGAATTTCTATGTAAGGACGTCGCTTCAGTTAGCTCACTCATCCAGATCAAACAACTGAACTTTGGTTCCTCTAGAACCTCCTTCACAGATTTTGGAGATTTAGGAGACAGGGGGCGATCTGGCTCAAAGAGGCATGCTCACTGTTGGATACAAAATAGAGCCTCTCAAGCATGACAAGGGACTCCTATATATCCATAGTGCCTCTCAGGAGTATGACAACAGTTAGCTCACTCATCCAAAAGCTATGGTCACGTTTGGTTAGCTCTACCAAGGACAACTAGGCTCCTCCAGTGCAAGCATCTGAACTCCCAGATCCCCCACAGTGCCCGAAAACTCTATGCCACAGCTTCTGTCGTTGACCTGCACACATGCCAGTTGATGGGGAAAAAAGATGTTCCAGCTAGTTACCGTTAGTAACCAAGCCAGTTGCGCTTGCTGACTCTCCTGTGAATGGACATGTGCGTACAGTCTGTGCAAATTAATCAATAAACAGACAAATAAAATAAAGCCTTGGTGTCAATTATGAGAAAGCAAACAGATTCTTTGCACGAGCGCAAGGGCTACTAGGGGCCTGGCTGGCACATGTAGTCCTGGCTACAGAGGGAAGGGAACCAATCGCGCCCTATATCTTCTCAGGCAAGCTCTATATCTTCTCAGGCAAGCTTGGTCAGCTTGCCCAGCTGAAGTGTTTAAAGCACAATCAGTCGCTGCATCAGAGGCTATTCCTCTACTTCAGTACTTGATACAGTCTGGCCCACCGCGATTTCAAGAAAAAGCAGAATTGCTTCTTCAGTGCTTGCCTGGGACTCTTACTGTTACGATAAAATGTGGCAGAATTGCTTCAAGAAAAGGCAGAATTGCTTCTCTATCCATTATCCTCGTTCTGAGGCTATGCTTCCATCCAACACAGAGCACCAATCCTTTCAGGTTCTAAACTTTATAAAAGATCGATCCCAGGAAGGCTGAGTTACAAATCTTGATAAAACAGAACCCAGGAAGATCGATCCCAGGTACATTGATGGCTAAAACATCAAAAGAGAAAAGAAACTAACCTAGGTCTAGTCAGGAATTTTGACTTAGACTAAGTAACTTGGACAGGGACCCCTAGACTTGGAAGACCGACTCAGACTTAGCTAGGTTCAACAAAGTTTGGTCCACACATCATGATCAGAACAAGTGGCGCCTTCACAAAAAATACAAGTCTAAAACTAAACTATAAACTGTTGTAAATTGTAAACTATTTACCTGCTGTAAACTAGATGTCATTTATTTCAAGAGTCTGAAAACATATTTTCAGGCAAAATATTTACCTGCTACTGTAGAACCTTGGGTCAATGTTGATTTTTTGTTACGACCCATCTAAAAATACAGAACATTAGAAGCTTGTTCCATTAATTACATAAATAAAAGACAAGGTTGTAGTATTACCTTGTTTGTTGGCCATGCAACGGGCATAAAAAGAGCATCCCCCATACTCTCTACACCTAAGTATGGTCGTGGCAGAGTACTTTCCCTTTTTAGCACGCGAGTCACAAAAACCTGTGTGAACTCCCTTCCAAGAGGAACATCTGCAACCTTAGTGGATGGGTCGGTTGAGATAATATTTGCTATTACAACAGGAACTTCTGATCTCATCATAGAATATAATATGACTTCTTTACCAACCTAATAAAATATGCGAAGTAAGATTACAAAGTTCAAATAATGAAACATAAATATGAAGTGATAGATGAGAAATTACATGATTATCGTCTGCATTTTGAGGTGATCCATGATTTCTTTGAGGTACCATTGTTGCAATGTCTCGCCTGCGACTTTGCTCTTCAATAGTATTAACATCTTCACGATTCCTTAGACGACCCACAGTGCTTGCAACTCGCCTAGTAAGCTGCAAGTCATCTTCAACCATATTTTGTGAATAGTCATTACCATTGTAATCATGTGCCACCTCATCTGACCGATGCACCCTTGAGTTCTAAAGAAAAATAAAAAGGGAAAAAGTGTTAGTGAGATAAAGGAAACAAGCCTAATTAACTGGATAGACGGTGAACTGCTCGATATATGCTACACTGACTAAACATATGCAATATTATATCACCTGTCGAGAATTAGACCCATGTTGTGATGGGCTTTCTATATGTTTCACCCCTTGAGCTGCTACCATCATTTGATAAATTTGATCCATTTTTTCTTTCATTTGATTCATATCCTGTCTTAAGGCTCTAACCTCTTGCTCAGACTGACTGCGAGCTTGCAATGCCATTTGAAGCTTTGTTGATATTTTCATTTGAGTTCCAGGGGTGCCTACATCTTGTGGAGTTGGTCCTAAACCTAAACCACGAATACGACCTCTTGGTTCTTTCTCTCCAAAAACATGTGCATATAAATCACCATCTTCAATACTCCTGTCCTTCAGTTCTGGGTTCTCAGCAACAGCTTCTTCAAATTTATTCTTAAGAGGACCACACATATGTTATATTTTGTTCACTTATATTTTAATTATTACATAAATCAAAAATATGTGTACTCACAATGAATATTTCTGCTCCAGGTAGAGGCACAATATCTCCTTCTTTGTTCTTACGTGTGTGTGTTCTAACATATATTTCATCTCTTCTCGCAGGGCGTCCTTGTTGCTCGGCCTACAAGAAAAAAATGATTTGGTCCAGTAATTGACTAGATTTTTCATAAATTAAACTAATGATTATACAAACTAGTGATTATAATTTTTTTACCAGTTCATGCCCCACACGAGCATAACTCTTGCTGCCAGCTGCATGCGACATAGTCAGCTTTGAACGGTTATCTTTACCTCTGTTTGTACGAACCTACAACATAAATATGAATATATCAAAACAATAATACAAATTCATTCATACAAAAGTTTAATGAAGGTTTATATCTCAAAAAAGAATTAAAAACAAATCAGCATGTACCTCGGCTTCTGGAGACATCCAATAAGTTATCAACCACTCCCAATCAGATTCTTTCACCCTTTCATCCCCTTTAGCAATAAGCTCTTCAAAACTCAATGTTTCATCAAAATATTTGTTCTTTAGGTCAGCCTTAAACTCTCTCCACTTTTTTGCTGCAGATGTTATAACATAATCTATACCAGATTCATCCACTTCATAGTATTCCTGTTTCAACAAAAATGTAGTTGCTTACCAAATCTACTGACAATAGGCTAAGACAAATTATCTCACTAAATCAGATTACCTTCACTTTTGTCCATAACTCAAACTTCTTTTTAGAATCCACTAGTCTCCAATCCTCACAAGAAACCGGGATATTTTTCCTCACCAAAGTTCCTATGAAATTACCAAACTCTTTGCTGTTCCTACCAACTGGTTGTCCATATTCATTAAGGGTAATGCAGATTTTAGGCCCACCACTACTTGAATATATGTTCTTCTTCAAGGTTGGGCCCCTTCCTTTCTTTATATTTCGATGCCCAATAGGTTGCTCTGCTTATTACAGGAGATAAAACAGATGAAAACCTTTGTTCATAACTATTTTCAAAATTGCTACAATAAATTTGAAGTTTGTTTGATTTTTACCTTCATCATTGATGGGGTTTTCAGATTCTTCGTAACTATTTTCAGATTCTTCATCAACAATATCCCTTTCAGTCCTTGATCGCAAAGTAGGTCCATTAGTTGAAGCTGCTAATGTCCTTGTCTACACTCAAAGAAATGAAAACATTAAAACTTAAGGTTCAGAAATTAAAGCAGTCAACCAATTGGCAGTGAAGCAGCAGAAATTTCAAGCAGTAATATAGCTGTAATATAAACTACCCACACAACAGTAATATTAAGTGCCAGCAGTGCATGGCTGACCCACACGGCAAACATGGGTCTTTGGAGAAAACAAACTACCCAAGCTCAAGAAACTGAGCAATTCGACATCAGGGGAATTGTAAATGAGTTTAAGAATACTATTTGTGCATATCAACACCGGAAAGAAGGAATGGACATTGAAGTGTCCCATGTAAAAAGAAAAGAAATCCCTTTGTTTGTTTTTCCTGGTGGAGTGCGTCCTTCTCGTACTTCTAGAACAACGCACAAGAACAGCCGTGCCATTCCAACACGTGATGTTTCAGCTGATGATCAAGTGGGAAACCTATTTGGGCGTTACCAGTTGTAGTGATGCTCAACATGTACCATGTAAAGGCAGTTATATGAAACAACCAGAACCAGATTTTGCTGGAGGCTTTCAGTTGCCAGGAAGTATTTCTCTGTTGCCCCCTAGCTTACCCAATAAAGTAGTTCTGAATGGGTCTGCTAATTTTCATGCAGAATCTATTGTGAGTGAACATCCAGAACACTATCAGGAAAGTAAGTTTGCGGCTGTGCAGAATACCGTGTGCCTTGTAGTCAAGCAACCTAACAGTTTCAGTTAGAATGCCCAGTTACTGTGATATAGTGGCAATTAATAAAATGTAAATACAATCTGTTTACATGGTTTCATTTTCCAATTACATGCATACCTACATGTTAGAACAGGAATTGGATGAGTCGAAAAAAGAGCAGTACTGGAAAATTCCTATTCTGTCTCCGCAGTAAGAGGTAATCTGCCGTCATGCTGATCTGTCTCCGCCGTAAGAGGTAATCTGACGTTCTGGTGATCGGTTCCGTAGCAGTACTGGAAATTTTCGTCGGATGCTTCTATAACTGAACTGGGAGTGATGTGGCTTCTATAAGTAGTTGCTTATTAGCCTACAGAAATATAGGGATCCGGAGACTGGTTGTCTCATGGCAGTTTTTGTTTCACCAATATCGTTTTATGGCGCTGACATAAAAACAGATATTCGTGCAACTGAAGAACAATGTGACTTCTGGTTTATGTTACTGCTACGGCACGACCTCGTGTCCCTTTTTTGACCTAATAATGGTCCATCCTCTGCTGATGAGTGCGCTACTTCGCTTACTTGAAATTACTTGATGTCTTGGTGATGCTTTCTACATTGTGTGATTGGTGGGTGAATTCATAAAATTAACTACACCCCTCCTCGATTTCAGTCGTCTGGACATCAATTCAGTCAACTGCAGTTAGTGGTGGTGCGATTTTTCCTGGTGAGATACTGTCAATCATCAGCGCCATAAAAAACTGTTTAGCATAGCAGGGTTGGCGTAGGCAGACTTGAGGATAGCATCACTGTCGGGGATGGGGCGATCTCAGGAGGGAGGGCCTGCAATGTTTTGGCTGACAATGGGTTGAAGAACACAGGGTGAAAGAACAGTAGCGCTGTTAATCTGAACAGTTGGCAGAACGTCAGATTACCTCTTACGGCGGAGACAGAACAGGAATTACACGGTCGTCTTACGCAAAAAGAGCAGGAATTGGATGAGTCGAAAAAAATGAACTTTGAGTTATGCAAAACAGTGGAGTTCCTTGAGGTAAAACTAGTTAGTAAATTGGCTATGTCATCTTCAACAAAGCAAATCAGCAACTGAGTCATCTTCAAGGAACATGCCCCACACTTATCTCCTCTCTGCACTCAGGGTAGTTAAAAAATATTTCCAATACTCCACTTTCGAATCCCAAGTTAACTCTATCTACAAGCTGCCCAGAAACTGCTAGAAAGGATAAGGGATCAGGATATTCTTTAGACATTTTGAAAAAGAAAAACTAGAATCTGATCAATCGACTGAAATATTAATTTCCTCCCCACTTCCCTTCGAATTCCACATAAGGACAGACCTTGCCCATTACACCAAACTTGTTTACCAAGTATTGGCCTTCCACTTTGCTATAACATTACATATCTAATAATACATGAATTTTGTGTTACATTGCCCCAAAGTCAAGCATCCTGCCCTGGTTTTTATTTCTGTTATCTGAAACCAACTCCATCTGCACAGTCTGACAGGGCAAATTGGGAATCACTTTCCTCACATTTTGTGTAGCACCAAGCCATACAACCTATAAAAAGTTCTATGGTCTACCAACTTACTACAGAAGCTTCAGCCAAAAACTGCATGGTTTGAGTACCAAAGAGCCCCAATCTAGGTGCCACATGCAGTCCTATGGTTCTTCAGCGACTGAATAACCCTCAGTTGCCACTACCTGTCAGTCCATATGAGCATTGATTTTCTTTTAAATTTTTTATGTAGTGCCAGGCTTAATTACCTCAGTCCCCTTATTCTTCTTGAATTAAGCTACCACTTACCAAAGATACCTTTGCCCAAATCCCTACAACTAAGCTACAGGAACTCTCCAAGGTTTGAGTCAAACACTGAAATTGGCACTGACTGCTATTTATCATCTGAAAATCACAAGGGCCTAACAGCCCATTTTCAATGGTCACTGGTGAATTTATGTGGCTATGGCAGAAAAATCTAGTTACTTGTGACTGGTGAATTTCAATGGTCACTGGTTAATTCAATGGTCACTGAGTCTGAAATTACAAGCAGTGAAGCAGCAGAAATGAAAGTCTGAAATTGGAATGGAAATATAGCAGTAGCAGCAGAACTGAAAGTCTGAAACTGAAATATTGGAAAGAAAGTACAAGCAGTATTAAATAGATTGTGGTACTATTAAATTAAATGTAAAAAACATGAACTTATTAAATAGGGAAATACATTAACCTTATGTTTCTTATTGGCTTGATGTGATCCATTTGCTTCTTCACTAACCATAGTACTAGGTACATGGAGATTAAGAGATCTCATCCGCTTCAAATTTTCTTTTATGTTGGCAGCCCTTTGTAGTTCATATTCATTGACCTCCGTTTCTTTACCCATTCCTCTTCCTCTTACAAACTTTCCTCCTAAATCAAGACATAAAGAGATTACAATCAAGATTCAAGACAAAGAGATTACAACGTAAAATGAAACATTTTTGCGTAAACAGATATAAACATATCTTACTTGCTAGGTTGGTTTTCAGCAACCATTATTCCATCTATATCAGTCCTAACACAACTACCACCAATAGATACATTCACTTGCGTGTTTGCATCCAAATCTGGCAAGAAAGAACCTATTTCTGTACTATTGTCTAGCCTTTCTTCCATATCATACATGTCACGTTGTTTTGACTTTAAAACAGCAAACCAATCAGCATCAATAGGATCTTGCACATAGTAAACTTGAGTTGCTTGAGATGCAAAAATAAATGGCTCATCTAATTCCTTGTCACCGGTATTGAATAAATGCTTGAAGTTGACCATTGTCACCCCAAACTTGTCTATTTTGACCCATTTGTCTCGTACTCGGTTATCAATCCAATCACATTTGAACAATACTATTTTTCCCTGGTGATGGTAGTTCAGCTCAAGAATGTCTTTTATAACACCATAATAAGTTTTGCTCATTGATACTGGGTTATTATTGTTTGTCCCATCAAAACTTGTTGCATGTGCAACTAGGGCTACACCACTACACTGCACTGACCTACCCACATCATAAGAATGTGTATGGAAATTTATCCCATTTATAGAATAACTATCATAAGAATGTGCAACCATGTTAGGCTCCTTAGCTAATATTGTTATCTCCTCAGGTACTTCCTCACTCGTTGTTTCCACCTGATAATATTGAAGATTGTTATTGCACTAAAAAAATAATGTGGAACTATACTCTATATAAACAGTTTCCTAGATACTTACGTGTGACTTAAACCACTCGTGAAAAGTCTCATAGTGTAAACGACTGATTGCTCTTTGATTTTGATGACCAGCAGAGTAAAGGTATTCTATATGTTTACTAAACAAACATTATAATTTAGTAATCATGAAATAAATGGATGATATTGATTATAAAATATAATGTTCAACTTACTTCAAGTAAGGCTCTATATGGTCATAGTTGAACAAGACATATCTATGTGCTTGAAGCCATGTTTTGTGGTCTAATGTGACACTACGCTTACCAACCAATCCACGACCTATGTTATGGAAGAAAGGGGTGGTATTGATTAAATCAACATTGAAGCCATCATCATTTCTTTTTTTCCGGTTAAATCTAGTTTCACCATGTAAATAGCGAGAACAGAATGTGAGACTCTCATCAAATAGATAACTTTCTGCAATTGACCCCTCTGGGTGACTCCTAGTGCGAACATGGCCCTTACATCTCATTAAAAACCTATAAAGGAGAAATGGCATATATGTTAAACCTTCCTTTGAGTAAAACTAAGTTTAATTTATTGCTAAAATATTTTAAAATTTACCTCTCCACTGGGTACATATTACGAAATTGAACAGGGCCAGCAATTCTGACTTGAGTAGGGAGATGAACCATTAAGTGTACCATAATATCAAAAAAGGATGGCAAGAATATAGTCTCAAGAATGCTTAGAGTCTCAGCTATTTCTAACTCTAGCTTATGCATATCGCTTATACGAATAACTGGCGAATAGATTTGCTTGAAAAAATTGCTCACACGAATAAGTGCAGCACTAACTATTTCTGGTAAAATCCTTCTCACAGCAAGTGGGAGTAAATACTGTATCAAAACATGGTTATCATGGCTCTTTAGCCCAACAAGCTTCTTCTCCTTCACATCCACATTGTTTCTTATATCTGATGCATATCCATCTGGAAATTTTACTCCTTTCAGTACCTCACAAAATAACGTCTTCTCGGACGCACTCATTGTATATGATGCTGGTGGTAAATATAACTTGTCACCCACTGGAATAGGATGAAGCTCAGTTCGAATGCCTAGGGACTGAAGATCCAAACGATATTTCAAGTTATCCTTGGACTTTCGTTGAATGCCTAGGAGGGTGTTGACAATGTTATCACACACATTCTTCTCGATATTCATGACATCTAAATTATGTCGTAACATTAAATCCTTCCAATATGGAAGCCTAAAAAAATAGACCTCCTTTTCCATATGATAGTAGGCTCCCCTTCCTTCTTTTTTGCTTTCTTTTTATGTTGGCAACCTTTCCCATGCACTGTGTGCATATTCTCTGTTTGCAATAAAACTTCCTCTCCAGAAAGTGGTCTAGGCGCTGGCCTGTCCTCAACTTTACCATCAAACGAATCTAGATCAAATCTATATGGATGGTTTGGGCCCAGGAATCTACGGTGTCCCATATAACAATTTTTTGTACCTTGTTTCAATCGTAGAGAACATGTATATGAGTGGCATTCAATACATGCTACTTCACCAGATGTAGTACATGCTGCAATGTACCCTAGGCCTGGATAATCAGATATGGTCCATATTATTGCAGCACGTAATTGAAAATACTCATGCTTTGCAGAATCGTATGTTCTCACCCCTTCAACAAACATATCTAGCAGATCATCAATTAGTGGCTCAAAATAAACATCTATATCACTACCAGGAGATCTACGGCCCGGAATCAGCAATGAGATAATGAAATTTGTTTGCTTCATACACAACCATGGTGCAAAGTTATATGGGATGAGAATAACATGCCAAATGCTATAGCTAACATTCATGGACCTAAACGGATTAAAACCATCTGTAGCTTAAGCAAGTCTAATGTTGCGACTGTCAGAAGCAAACACTGGGTGCTTTTGGTCAAAATCCTTCCAGAGAGGTGAATCTGCAGGATGCCTTAGTAATCCATCTTGTATACGCTCCTCATCGTGCCACCTCATGTCACTTGCTGTCTTAGATGATAGAAATAACCTCTGAAGCCTTCTTTTTATTGGAAAATAGCGAAGAACTTTGCATGGAACCTTGTGTACACGTTTTCCATTTAAACTTCTCCTTTTTGATTTCCAGCGTGACCTTTCACATGTGGGACATGCATCACAATTAGCATACTCCTTCCTAAACAAAATGCAATCATTTTCACATGCATCAATTTTGATATACCCGAGTCCTAGACACTTAATTACTTTCTTTGCTTCATTGAAATTTTTTGGCAATGCCAAGCCATCAGGGAAAGCCTCCATTAGTAGATCTAGTAGCATATCAAAACTTTTATCTGTCCACCCTCCAAGCAATTTCAAGTGAAGAATTCTTATTAAGAAATGCAACTTTGAGAACTTCTTACACCCTGGGTATAGCTCTTGGGTATTATCTTTCACTAACTGATTGATGGCTTCTAAATCTACATCAGTTTCATCTAAACCATCAGATACTTCAAAATCCCCTTTATCATCTAGACCACCAGCCATGTCTTGAACCAAATTGGTTATGTCATCTTCATCTGAATTGTTTGCAGCCTCTATATCACTATAGTCATGACTATTAATAGGCATAGAGTCTGTTTCTCCATGATAAGTCCACCTTTTGTATCCCTCTTGAAAGCCATCACATATCAAGTGCGCACGAACTTCATTTTCATCTTTCCATAGAGAATTAACACATTTTCTACAAGGACATAGAATTCTATTTCCACCTATAGAATTGCTAAACGCAAACTCAATAAATCCAGCTATCCCATCTATGTAGACCTTCGTGTGCCTATAAATATTAGGTACAAAAATGATATGTTGGTCAAAGGTGATTACTACAAAATAATGGTTTATAGAACATTGTCAGAAATATACCTAGGTTCATTCATCCACCTTTTATCCATGTTGTACCTTAACAAATAATAAGATGAAATATACCCTTCCCAGCTTCACAATATTTGTGCAAAAAGGCTGGAAAAGGGGGAATCATTACAAGTATCAAAGATAAAAGCCGAATTTGTGACAAATAGTGTGATGGTAATATTTTAGCTTTCAATTTCAGTTCAATAAAGATATGAAGAGTCAAAAGAGACCAAGAACAACACTTCATCGTTTCTTTAAGCCAGTTGATTCTAGCACTTTGGTAGCTGCTGATGTCCATGCTGACTTGACATGTGGGCTAGTTAAGACAGGTAAAAGTGCTTCTTATCCAATGGTGGAAAGGTTGCTAAGATTAGTCATAACTCTTACAGTATCAACAACGACCACCAAAAGAGCTTTTTCAGCTATGAATAAAATTGGAGATGCCTTTCTCCGCGATTACTTGGTTGTTTACATTGAAAAAGAGTTGGCTGCGACTATCAGTTCTGATGACATCATTGATTCCTATGATCTTGCTAGTTCTCGGAAAGCTAAATTCAAGTTAATAAATATGTAATTTATTGGATAGAAGCTGGAACATATTGAACAGGTGTCTTTTTATCTCAAAACATATATTGGCATATTTTTACTTTTGTCAAGGCATTAAATAGTTCTATATATCTTGGCGCTGCATCATTTTGCACTATGTTGTTTTAGACATTATTATGTTGATAGTTGATATTCGAAGGATTGGTCTCGTCCCCGTCCCGCTGTTCGGCCTGTCCCCTCCCCAATCCAAAATCCTAATTCGCGCCTGCCTACAGACTACAACAGAGCACACTACAGAAAACAGGGAGACCGGAGACTCGACCCCGTACCTGCACGCCGGCTACTGGCGCCGCCACGCCGGAGATGGAGGAGGGGCCGAGGGGGACGATGTCGCTGTATCCCCGTCACCGATAGCGCGTCGCCGTCTACTGTTCCGCGCGCTAGGGCTCCTCCCTCGGCAGCTGGTTGCCGCCGCGCCGGAGATGGAGTTCCATCACATTATACAACCCTACTAATAATGCTAAAACCAGGTATCCAATCGCAACCAACACACAAGCAAAATTTCAGGGAGCTAACACTAGTAGGCTACCTCTCAATCGCCGCCGCCTGCTCGCCCGTGCCGGCATTCCAACTAAACAAACGGGGCCTAACAGTTGTCTTCTTCGAGTTTTTTTTGCTATTATAATATTTGTTTTAACAGGCTTCTCTATTAGAGTACTCTGAACTCCATCATCTCACTAATAGTATTTAGAAGTGATATTGTCATTCTTAATAGCAGTCTAATATTTTTTAAAATTATTTCAATTATCTCCTACTCCTTTCCCTTCGTCTTCTCAGCTGACCACATTGCCCCTGCAATCTATCCATCGATACGTCTTTCCATCGCAGAGTTGAGATTTCATGTTCACTGCCGCCAATCGGAGATCGCCTTCCTCGCCGCCGCCACAACAGGTTCGTCTCCCTCCCGCCACTACAAAGTTCTTGTTGGTCTGCTTCATGGACGTGTTTTCCTGCTCGCTATACATACACCATGCGTCTCTCATGCGAAACTTTGCTGCCATCACAAGCCATCACATCTCCCCATGCGAAACTTTCGCTGGAGTCTGGAGAGGTTGCTTCTCTAAGAAAGGACAAGAACACTTTGACGAACACCTAGCGGGCGTGCATCGCAAGGAACGGCCACACTACATGCCGGCCAATGACAAACACAGAGATGCGGAAAACTGGGGAGCAGCTTACGGAGTCGAGGAGGGAGAGCGCCTCGCGGGTGGCCTGGTGCTCGCGGCCGCCATCGCAGGTGATGAAGAAGCCTGCACGCCGGGGCGCAGTCGCTGCTGTTAGGTCTAGGGACGCACGCACGGGTGACGGCGCGCCGGTCTGCTCGCCCGCCGGCCTGCTCGCCCGCGCCGGTCTGCTCGCCCGCCGGCCTGCTCGCCCGCGCCGGTCTGCTCGCCCGCCGGCCTGCTCGCCCGCGCCGGTCTGCTCGCCCGCGCCGGTCTGCTCGCCCGCGCCGGCCTGCTCGCCCGCCGGCCTGCTCGCCCGCGCCGCCCTCGACCCTCTCAAGCGCCGCCGCCTGTTGCTAGAGTCGCGCGGGACACGTACGTACGGTGCCAGGTTTTTTACTGGGCCGATGTGTTGTATCCCCTTCAATAACTAACGTGTACATGTTTATAAAAATCAATACCGAAAGCAGATTGAATACTCATCACTAGTTCAATGGTTCTGTGTCTTCTCTTTTTGCAAAGGGTCACGGGTTCGATTCCTGATTCCTACATACGTACTCACGCTCGTTTATTTTTTTTCCTATAGGATCGTGACATCCATTTACCGACAAACGATCTGATGCTACTTTTTTCCGACAGACTGTGCGCCACGCATAATAAGTTTTACCGACAGATGGACTGTCACAATAACTCGACATTATTGCCGACAGATTTGTTGACTCCAATACAATAAATACCGACAGATAGTGTGATGGTAATATTTTGTGACACATTTTCTTTCGCAAAACGTCTATTTTTACCGTCAGATGTTTGACGCTAAAATTGTGTCATGGTGTAGTGCCTCGGCATACCAGATGAGATATGATTTGTTCTGTGTCATCAAATACAACAGTATTTTTGCAGTCCATGCATGTACAATATATGTGCTTTGTCTTTGTTCTCAAAGCATGGTTCTTAGCGACAACAATAAACTTATGGACCTCAGATATGTATGATGGATCTAGCCTTAATAAGTTATACATCCAGGATATCCTCTCCATCATCACCTGTAAAAAAGTAACATAAAACACATGGTGAAACCCTATATCCAAAAATGTGGCTAAAATGTGAAACCCTCTCTCTCTCTCTCCTCTCTCTCTCTCTCTATCCTCTCTCTCTCTCCTCTCTTTTAGTCGAATAGTCCTTCCTGCTTTTATTTTACCTCGCGTTCTAAGTGATAAACCATGACCGGGAAAAAGACCACGGCTTCTCTATGGAGGATGAGGAAGAGGCGGGCTTCTCTACGGCGGCACTCCAAAGAAAGCCAAGGTGGTGGTGGAGGATGAGGAAGAGGCGGGGTTGGAGGATGAGGAAGAGGTGACTGTGACACTATCCATGGAGAATGACGCGCTGGAGTGCGACATCTGCTGCCTACCCTTCCAGTCCGAAGTTTTCATGGCAAGTCAGATTACCATGCATGTATATATATAGTACATATTGATCGGTAGGCTCCAGCATTATGCTCTGCTCTGTGTAAAATCAGTGCAAGAACGGGCATTCTGGATGTGCAAAGTGCTGCAACCAAAATGTGCCTAAAATGGAGGAAAAGTGAACAAAATTTGGCAAAAGAAACATAAGCCAAACTTTCCTAACTACTAATAAACAAAAAATTTAATACCCAAACCTATCTCTAACACATGGTGAAAGCCTAGTTTCAAAATGTAGTTAAAATTGAAACATAATTAAACAACCTTCCATACAACACATTCACCATTAATTAAGCAATTAAATATGTGTTATGGATAAACTTAATTGAGAACTAAACATGAAAAAGGAGAGGGAATAGACAAAAACTGACCATCTTAAACAACCTCATTTGAGGAAATAGAGAAAATAACCTAGCTATACTCTTCTCTCTCTCATGTAAAACCCTAGATCCAAAATGTGGCTAAAATTGAGCAAGAATGAACAAAAATTGACAAAGAAACATAAACCAACCTTTCTTATCCACCTTCTTCCAAGAAATGAAGACCAAAACCTCCCCCCTTATATTTTTGTGAAATCTGGACCTCCAAAATCGCCTCCAATGGAAGTTGGCTGCGAGCATACAGTTCACTGTCGGGGGGAAGAAGAGGGGTATTTATAACAGACAGTTCACTGGCGGTTGGCTTTAAAAACCGCCAGTGGAAACCTATTTCCACTGGCGGTTATCTTAACACAACCGCCGGTGGAAATATGATGTTTTCACTGGCGGTTGTGTAACACCAACCGCCAGTGAAAATTGATTTCCACTGGCGGTTATCTTAACACAACCGCCAGTGGAAACATCCTATTTCCACTGGCGGTTGTTTTAAGATGACCGCCAGTAGAAATAGGTTTCCACTGGCGGTTCCCAAGACGGGCCCACCTCGTTTTTTTCACTGGCGCGATAACTGAAACCGCCAGTGATAATTTATGGGTGCCGCAGGCTATGAGGTCTTTTCTACTAGTGTTTTAAAATAGATGTCACATGTGTATAGTCGTTAGTGACACGTTTTTAAAAAAGACATTACTGTAGAAAATCAGTGAAGTGTTTTTAATAAGTATCACATACCATCAAGTCTCATAGGCATGGATGAGCCTGTGATAATGAGGATTCTCCCAAGGAGAACTAATATCATGTAGGAAGACCACGTGTGGTCGTGTAAAATGTTGGCAGAGCTTATGCATGACATGTACGTGCATGCATATATTCAAGGTATTAACCTAAAACTGAATTGAGCAAAACCACGTTCCAAATTAAACTTGCCAACTATTCATTTTTTGATGAAAGGAAGGTGTTTCATAAAAAGATAAAGAAACGTTAGACATCTAGTGAACATGGATGTTCATCGACAACCACCGGTCGTTAGCCAGCAGGACTCGATTAGGCCAATGAACCTGAGCTAACAGCAGGGTTGTGCCTAAGGGAGGTCGAGAGGGTCGATCGACCTGGCCCTCACTTCTTGGGGCCCCACCTCATTGCATATATACCCTCAGCCTAGCGACCAGGCATGATCTGCAGGTAAGCGAATGCAAATAATCTTATATTGAAGTTAAGAATATTGTAAATGACGTTGTTAGAGATGTTTGTTATGGGATTTTTTATTGCTATCTCAATATATTTGTTGCTTATCATATATTATTTACAATATTAGAAGTTGTGACTATTCAAAGCTAAAATTATCAAAGAATCATTTAAGATCTATAATGTCTCAAGAAAGGTTAAATAGGCTAGCAACTTTATGTATTGAGAATGAATTTTTAGAAGCTATTAATATTGAAGGATTTGCATCTAAAAATGTTATAACTCATTTATAAAGTGACCCTACAATATATTTGAGGTAATAATCTTATAAGTCACTACTTACATATATAGGGTAAGCTTATTGGGAGACCTAGACTTCTATAGCATACATAAAGCCCCAGCCAGCCATGCACCACCGCCTGGCCACCAGCCCACATCCCGCATGCGTCCATTCATTGCATGCGCGAGAAATTAGGAATTATATCCATTAACTGCTGCATGTATGAAAACAAAAAAAATCTGATTTAAATGTTTTATTCCTTTCATAAATATAGAATGTTTATAAAAGCCATACAGCTAGACTCGTTAGAAACATTTTATGAAATATACTGCTACTAACTATGCTACATAGTTTAGGTATTTATGCAATACGGTGAGCTGCGTAAAAAAATCAGTTTCCTGCTGCATGTGAACAAATTTAGGTTGTCAATAATGTGCGTTGAGAGGAAAATAGATTGACATGCATGGAAACAAAAAAAATCTAATTTTAATGCTTTATTTTGTTCATAAAAATAGGATCTCTACAAAAGCAATGCAGTTAGGCTCGTTGGAACCAATTTATGACATATACTGATACTAATTATGCTACATTGTGTAGATATTTATGCAGTGTGTTACACCGCATAAAAAAATCTGTTTCCTGCTGCATGCGCACAAATTTAGGATAATAAGAATATGAGTTGAAAGGAAATAGATTGACATGCATGAAAACAAAAAATCTGATTTAAATGCTTTATTTCGTCCATAAAAGTAGGATCTTAACAACAGTCATGTAGGTAGAATCGTTGGAACTGGTTTATGACATATACTGACACTAATTATAGTACACAGTATAGATATTTATGCACTGCGGTACAGCACGAAAAAAATTCGTTTTCTGCTGCACGCACATAAATTTAGGATGACAAGAATGTGCGTTCAAAAAATGGATTGACATGCATGGAAACAAAAATATCTGATTTAAATACTTAATTTTCTCCATAAATATAGGATATCTCCAACAGGCATGCAGTTAGGCTCGTTATACCAGTTTATGATATATACTGATACTAATTTTGCTACATGTCGAAGTTATTTATGCATTGTGGTACTCTACGCAAAAATCAACAAACATTTACATAAAATGTGAATAGAAATATCATAAACATATAAAAGATGGAAAAGAGCCATGAACTGAAAATTTATCATAAAAATCTATTAACGTTGGCATAAATATGTGTACAAAATAGCATAAAAACAGGGCCGTCAATCCGCCACTGCTTGACGTCTAGAGAAATCCGTCGTTGTCACTCACGCCTAGGAAAGGACGATGTCGTCGTGGGAGGGGGCGCGAGGGGGCGCCACTCCAGGACGCACGCCTCCGGGATTCACCACCGCGTGCGCTCCTCCAAGATTTGTCGTCGCTGTTGCCGAAGCCTACCGCGCCTCGCGGAACCACCGTCACCACCGGGCCTAGGGTGCGCCGCCGCCGCTCGTCCGGTTCGAGACCGCCGTCGGTGCTTGCCTGTCCGCCATAGGAGCATCGCCGCTAGCCTCCGGGATCGTCGTCGCTCGCACGTCCGAGAAAACCGCTGCCACCGCTCGCTCGTCCTAGGGAACCGCCACCCCGCTAAACCTAATCCCTGACGTCCTGGGGGTCTTTTTATAGCCGTATGCACCTGGTGCGGCTGAATCGGATGGTACCGTTGAATCAGAGCTTTTTCTAGTTATTAGAATCTCAAGACTCCAAATATACGAGCTATATATATAGTAAAAAATAGTTCTTATGGGAGTTTCCATTTATAATCTCTGTCCCGACCCCCGTAAAAATAAGGAACTACCCTGCTAACAAGGCATCTGGTGTGCTTGCAAGGCCCTTCAGAGGTGTAAGTGTTGGGGACTTGTTCTCAAATGCTATGAATTAAGAACAAGGCAACACAAGAAATGTTAAACGTTAAAGCCCTTCGTCCTTCGAAGCATTATTTCCCTTAGGACATAATGATTTTCGGACGAAGGTTATGAAGGACATACTTTCATAAATTCAACATATAATAATGAAGAAGGAATCATATGAGACACAAAAGATAGCATAAACCATTATGTATTATTATCAACTCATTTCTGTATTATTATTATAGAAAAGTAGAAATAATATCAAATTACAAATGTATCTTCGGCTTGAAAGAAGGCGAAAGTACAAGCGTGACGCAAAAGCAAATGCCAAGTCAGCGTAAGCAGTACGGGGTACTGTTCACCTATTTATAGGCACGGAACACAGCCCATGTAAAATTACATCCATGCCCTTTACATTTGGTAGTAATTCTATAGTAATCCACCGAGGTCTGAATAGCCTTTTCATCTTTAAGTCGGTTTCCTTTTCTGCTACCACGCCGAAGCTTTCCTGCTCACATCTTCGGCGCTATATCAACCTTCGTATTATTTGGGCTTCTCCTACTGTGATATCGACTCGAGTCCGAAGATACCTGTTCACACATTATACTCCAGAAACACTGTTAAATCTTGTTTTTGAGGACCTTCGGAAGCCGAAGGCCCCCAACAGTAGCCCCTCGCAATATTAATTTGTTAGAATAATAAATTTAGATTGCGACATGGACGAAGGCCTTAAGCCGAAGGTCCGAAAAAACACATTCCCTTTGCTAGAATAGCAACATTCACTGACAAGCGGGGTCTTTCAATTTTCAACGTACTGGGCGTATAAATAAGAGCATACCGCGAGCTCATTTGGTACGCTCTCTTGCCATCTGCTCTTGCTCACTCAATTTTTAGCTCTTGCGCACCAAGACTTGCTTAGCTTTTTAAGTTTTTAAGCTTCGGCGTTGAAAACAGTTTTTTAGTGTTTCTGAAGATGTCTGAAGATAAGAAGGCTGCTGCCGAGATGAAGCTGAGTCTCTCTGAAGAGAAAAACCTGGGGTTTCTTATAGCAATGTCGAAGACCAATACAGAAAAAATCACCAAAGAGATTTTAGAAGGTTTGTCTGAAGATACTGATGACAGCGACAGTTATGATGTGGATAGTGGTGGTGATGACTCCGAAGATCGCCCTTGGCGACCAAGCCATGCGGTTTTCGGCAAATCAAGTATCAAAGAAAATCATCTTGTCAACATGAGGGGAAGATATTTCCGGGACTTGTCCGTTGTGAGGGCCGACGAAGGAGAAAAGACTTGTCCGAGCCCTGAAGAAAATGAAGTCGTAGTGTACCGAAGCTTTTTGAAAGCTGGACTTCGATTTCCCCTGAGCAACTTTGTCGTAGAGGTGCTGAAAATATTTGAAGTCTATCTTCACCAACTTACCCCCGAAGCAATCATAAGGCTGAATATCTTCGTGTGGGCCGTGAGAAGCCAAGGTCTGGAACCTGATGCGAAAAGTTTCTGCAACATACACGAATTATCATACGAGACAAACCCTGGGGTAAGGAACAGTATCACAATAATTTTGGCTGCTACAGTTTCGTTTCTCGGTCTGGGTCAAGCTGTCCCGTGCCAACCTTTCGGAAGAGATGGCCCGGCGACTGGATGACAGAATGGTTTTATGTGAAGAATGACCTGAAAACACGGGAAGATATTAAAGGTATAATTATGCGCCCTATTTGGCAAAGCTTCGGCCTGCGGAGGCCGAAGGTTGAAATGAATGAAGCTGTCAAAGAATGCCAGAGAGCCTTCGGAGTTATTTGTTCTTTTATTGGAACGAGAGATTTGGTCCAAGAGCATATTGCCTTCAGAGTATGGCCGCTGAGGAAAAATGGGAAATGCCGCAAGAGACCATAAAGGAGGCTGACGAAGGTGGACTTATCAGGCTGAAGTATACTTTCAAGTTCGGAGATAAATTCGTTGAGCCAGATGATGACTGGCTAAAAAGCATTGAAAATGTAAGTGATGAACTACTTGGGGCTTATTCGAAGGCCGAAGATACTGCATTGTCAGCAGCCTTCGGAGGCCGGAAAAAGAAAAGACTGAACCGAGTGTTTGACGCAATCGGGTTCGTCTACCCTGACTATCGTTATCCCATTCGAGGGCAGAAAAGAAAAGGCACGACTTCTGCGAAAGAAGAAGCTGCAGCTGCTCCTAGTGAGCCAGCACCGAAAAGAAAAAGGATAAAGGTCCTCACACATCGGCCACGCTATATTGAACCAGCCTCGGTGCCTGAGTTCACCGGAGAGACCTCTTCGGCCACCGAGGCTGAAGAGCCAACCTTGCTGCCAGAAGTCGCAGAAATGGCCGAAGCGCCAACAAGAACAGAATTGGAAGAACCAAAGATTTTGTTACCAGAAACCAAAGAGATGGCCGAGGCGCCATCGACAGAAAAAATGGAAGAAGCAAAAGGATCAACTGAGGGATCAAAAATATCAGAAGTTTTAAGTCCTTCAGCAAATGTTGAGACAATAAAAAACCAAAAGGGTCCAGCGGTGACTCCGAAAAGAAAAAGAATGGTCAATGTGCTAGATGTTCTGGAGACAATTAAGTCCTCAAGCACAACTCCGAAGAAGACTGTTGAAACTTCCAAAGCGAAAACTGAAATTTTTGATACTAAGGCTCCAAAGCAAGAAACTGAAGCTGAAGCTGGGCCCTCAGAGCCCACGAAGGTAAAATCCTTGGAAACCGAGGAAGAAAAAATGACGGAGCCAATTCTTGTTGAAGAAATCAGTGCGGTTGCCCCCGAAGCATCCCCCAAAGTCCTTGATTATATTGTTCGACATGCTTCGGGGAAAAAATTATGAGAAAAAGAAAAGCAAGAGGCCCAGCTTTACGCCCAAAAACTGAAGTATCCAAAGGGGGCGTTAATATTCAACGGCAGCGGAGAAGAAGACTTCTTGTATTGTCTCCCTGACAGCAAGGAGATTCCTGTCTGTCGGGAGATGAGCAAGAGCTTTGGATTCCAACACTAGAAGACGGGCTCTCGGTGCTGTCGAAAAAACGAACTGGCCGACAGCCTGGCGTACAATAGCTTAAAGGTGCAAAAAATGAGATCTTTGTATTTTTTCTTGAGACCAAAATTTTTCGTTTGCTTAAATTTATTGACGCACACACATTTTTCTTTGCAGGGCCTTATACTTAGCAATGCCCTCAGGGCCCAAAAAGATGCCGAAGACGAAGGGTGCGTTATAGCCCTGAGCAACCTTCGTTCCGAAGTAATTGAACTAAGGAACGAAGGTCTCGAAAAAGATAAAATATTACATTCATTGATAAATAGAATAAAAGAAGACGAAGCTACTTTTAAAGGTCAAGCTGAGGCTCAGAAGCGTGAAATTGAAGATCTTCGAAAACAACTGGCCAGAGCTAAAGAGGAACGCATACTTGAAGAAACGAAGCGAGAACTTAGCGACCAATGGGCAAATCATTTAGAAGAAACTGTTGAAGAGCTTCGTTCGTCCAAGAAAAGATGCTATGATAAATCTATGGAGTGTGTTAAGAAGATGAAAGCTAGCTTCGCCAGCGTCGGCGCATTCTCGAGCGAAGAAAACTTTACAAGAGGTAACCCCGAAGGTCCCATCGAATGGATTAATCACGAAGCTGAGGCCTTTGAGGAAATTTTAAATAGCCGCGGAGACATATGTGCTTTCTCGGGTGCCAGGGGGATTGCCACCATTTTGGAGAAAAAGGGCTGCGAGCATGTAAAGATTTTAGCGCAATCCGAAGCTACCTTGTCCTTCGAAGATGCAAAAGATCCTTCAGCCGAAGCTAGCATGGTTGGTGGAAAATTTTTAACCGATGTCTGGGATAATGGTGGTCGAGAAATGGCCCGAGAAATTATCCAAAAAAGCGAAAAGGGCATCCATGATGCTAGAAAAGTAGTAGAGGCTGCTGAGAAAAGCGCAGAGCCCGAAGGGCAAATAGGTATTAACTAATGGTTTTTATTGTGTTGTAATTTTTGGTTTTAAACTTCGTTCGCAATTTGTAATAGCAATGTAGCCGTATCCTGTCCTCCTTCAGATCCTACTAAAGCGTCTCCGGGCCCTCACCCGAAAGGAGACGACGAAATTAAAAAGATGGCTGAAGCTATCATGGATGAAGTTGTTAATTGGCTCCTGAACGAAGCTGCGGAAGTTGTACTTAGAGAAGATTAAGTGCTTTTGTAAAAACTTCTGAAATGTAATATGTGTAACATCTTGTAACCCTGAATATAATATACTTGTTTTTATGGTTCAATTCTTTACGATGCATGAAATTTTACATACGTACCGTTTTTGAGTCTTTGACGAAAAAACACCTTCCCTTCTTTTCATGCTTCGTGAAGAAGAATTTTCATTTATCACAACAATATCCGTAGTGTTCTGATGAAGAATATCCAAGCTTCGTGAAGATATTTTCCGAAGCTACACTTCCGAAGATCAATAGTGTATCTCCTTGCGACTTAGCATGATTTTCCCCTTTTTCAAAACATTCTTCTGAAGATCGATATGGTGTCCCCTTCTTGTGCCATATGCAGCATGATGTATGATGCTTATGCCATGCGAAATGATGTGATGATGTTATGCTATGTAAGATGGTATTTATTCCGAAGATACACGCACATCCCTGTAATAAAACACATAATCTTTTTAAATCAGCGTTGACTTTCGCTGTAAGCCTCCCTTAGGAGCTTCTTCACCTTTTACTTCAGCGGAATCAGCGTTTATTTTTCGCTGTAAGCCTCCCTTAGGAGCTTCTTCGCCTTTTACTTTCAGCGGTATTCGCGTTGACTTTTCGCGCTTCGCCTTTTATTTAGGCGGTATCAGCGTTTATTTTTCGCTGTAAGCTCTGCATTCCCTTTGGAACGACTTTGGAGCAGAAAACTTACACTGCCCTCTCTTTGGAACGGCTTTTTGTAACTTCAGCAAACTTACTCTGCGTTCCATAGAACGACTTTTTGTTGCTTCGAAGAATTTTTGATAATTCGAAGGTCCTCCTTGTTATCGCAAATCTTTAAGCTTCAACAACTTAAACCTGTGGAGAAAATATATTTTCCTTGTGGCAAACAACGAAACTATTACATGAAATTTAAAAAATGTCCTTTATTACACAGAAAATAAAACTGAATGGAAAAGACTACTATCAAGGTAGGATATTTGTCAATAGATGTGCTTCGACTCTGGCACAGTGCTATTGACTGTGCGAGCTTCTGACTGTTCTCTGAAGTCCCTTTGGTGTTGAGCATATTGGCCCCCTTCTGGCTGCTGGCCTTGTTGCAGCGGTGGTGGAGGCGGAGGCTGTTGCCAGGAAGCTTGAGGTTGACTCGCCGAAGCAACAAAAACTGCAGGGTGGTTGCCTACATATTCTGGGATGTAAGGCGAATGATACGAAGTAGTGTGCATGATTTGCTTCGGCTGAGCCTGTTGTGCTGCAGCTTCGGCTATCTCCTTTTGCTTCTGGATGGTAACATGACACATCCTGGTGGTATGGCCCTTGTTTTCACCACAGAACAAGCAAAATATTCTCCTTGGTTGATCTCCAAACCTTCCACCGAAGCCCCTGACGCCTCTGCCTCTTGGAGCTGGCGGCCGGAAGGAGCTTTGCTGTTGCCCCGAAGCCTGTGAGGAGCACTGTGGCCTTTGCTGCTGACTTCCCTTATCATCATTTTGAGTAGAGTTGTGAATTGACCTAACATGCCTCGGATAAAATCTTCCTCCGAAGCCCCTGGTCATTTCAGAAAACCTGAAAGCCTCCTCCCTTCTTTGACGAAAATCATTGTCAGCACGAATATACTCGTCCATCTTCTGGAGCAGCTTCTCCAAAGTTTGAGGAGGCTTCCTAGCAAAGTACTGAGCTGAAGGTCCTGGCCGAAGTCCCTTGATCATGGCCTCAATGACAATTTCATTGGGCACTGTTGGTGCCTGTGCCCTCAAACGCAAGAACCTCCGGACATACGCCTGAAGGTATTCTTCGTGATCCTGGGTGCACTGGAATAGAGCTTGAGCAGTGACCGGCTTGTCTGAAACCCTTGGAAGCTGGTTAACAACATGTCCTTCAGCTTTTGCCATGAAGTGATCGTTCCTGGCTGAAGGGAGGAATACCAGGTTTGAGCAACACTCCTGACAGCCATAACAAAAGATTTTGCCATGACTGCAGTATTGCCACCATACGAAGATAATGTTGCTTCGTAGCTCATCAGAAACTGCTTCGGGTCTGAATGGCCGTCGAATATGGGAAGCTGAGGCGGCTTGTAGGACGGAGGCCAAGGTGTAGCCTGTAGCTCAGCGGACAGAGGAGAAGCATCATCAAAAGCAAAATTTCCATGGTGAAAATTCTCATACCAGTCATCTTCGTTGAGGAAACCCTCCTGATGAAGGTCTTTATTCTGAGGCCTTCGGTTCTGCTCATCCTGAGTAAGATGACGAACTTCTTCAGAGGCTTCGTCTATCTGCCTTTGCAGTTCAGCTAGCCTGGCCATCTTTTCCTTCTTCCTCTGCACCTGTTGATGAAGCATCTCCATGTCTCTGATTTCTTGGTCTAGCTCATCCTCTGGCGGTGTCGGGCTGACAGCCTTCCTCTTCTGGCTTCGGGCCTCCCGAAGGGAGAGAGTCTCCTGATTGGGGTCTAGCGGTTGCAGAGCTGCAGCCCCAGTTGCTGAAGCTTTCTTCGGGGTCATAGCGAAGGTTTATGATCGCCGAAGGTGTTCAAAACTCAAAGAGTGGAAGTGAGTTCACCGGAGGTGGGCGTCAATGTTGGGGACTTGTTCTCAAATGCTATGAATTAAGAACAAGGCAACACAAGAAATGTTAAACGTTAAAGCCCTTCGTCCTTCGAAGCATTATTTCCCTTAGGACATAATGATTTTCGGACGAAGGTTATGAAGGACATACCTTCATAAATTCAACATATAATAATGAAGAAGGAATCATATGAGACACAAAAGATAGCATAAACCATTATGTATTATTATCAACTCATTTCTGTATTATTATTATAGAAAAGTAGAAATAATATCAAATTACAAATGTACCTTCGGCTTGAAAGAAGGCGAAAGTACAAGCGTGACGCAAAAGCAAATGCCAAGTCAGCGTAAGCAGTACGGGGGTACTGTTCACCTATTTATAGGCACGGGACACAGCCCATATAAAATTACATTCATGCCCTTTACATTTGGTAGTAATTCTATAGTAATCCACCGAGGTCTGAATAGCCTTTTCATCTTTAAGTCGGTTTCCTTTTCTGCTACCACGCCGAAGCTTTCCTGCTCACATCTTCGGCGCTATATCAACCTTCGTATTATTTGGGCTTCTCCTACTGTGATATCGACTCGAGTCCGAAGATACCTGTTCACACATTATACTCCAGAAACACTGTTAAATCTTGTTTTTGAGGACCTTCGGAAGCCGAAGGCCCCCAACAGTAAGCTTCTACTATAATTGTTATAACATTTACTGACTGACTTATTTCACTGCATGGTTAGCTGGTGACTCATTTACATGAGTTGTAAGTGCGTGGATTCAGATTGAACTGTTTCGATCGTTCTCTCTAGCTTGCATATAAAATGGAGCAGGGAATGGAGCAGAAAGCTGGTGTTTCTAGCTGATTAAGAGCACATGCATTACTACTTTATCAGATGGAGATTGGATACAAGTAAGCAGTGGCACCAAATCAGACGAAGCCCCCTCACTCGGTAGTGTTCGGAGGTTCCAAAATGGAGCCCAACTGAAGGATAGCATTCGTGCTAGACTCACTCGGGTTCATGGGGAGATATGAAGGTCACGTGTGCCCAAGCACAAACACAAAGTAATTCACATAAACATTACTGTCAATTCGATCATCACATTAGTCTAAACTCTTGGTAATAGGAATGAAAGGCATAGAGAGGTATCGCTCAGAGCAATGCATTTCAATGTTGTTGTCACCACTTTCATCTTTGGAATCTGATGACAGCTGTTCTGCAACATCATGTAGCAAAGACTGTAGGCTCCTTAACTTCCTCCTAGGGAGCACATGCCTCTCTCTTTTTGCTTACTTGAAATTGTGCTTCCTATGGACCACATTTGCTGAAAATACAATACCAGTAATAAGCTCATTCTTACCATCAGCCACGACATCATCTACTTCCCTCTCTAAAGGATCTCTGCCTTTTCTTAATTTCCCTTTTGTTTAGTTTTGACTTAAATTTTACAAACACAAGATCTATCATCCTATCATGAAGCGGTCTGTTCCTCTTCTTTTTATGAATCTATGAGTAAAATAATAAACACAAGCTATGCTTCTCCTTGATTTTCTAATCGTTTTTTTGTGTCTTTTCTGTAAGCCAAGCATATATACATCTCTTCCCTGACAGCAGTCGGAACTTTCAAACACTTTCTAACGACTAACATTATAGTCTTTAATTCCACCAAGATTATACTCAATTCTTGTAATCCCAGCTTTGTAGGGTCATCTGAGTTGATAAAAGCTTGTGATGGTGCAGCATTTGCTACGGAGGCAGAGGCGTCACTTGATGGGTTACCTGTGCAGCATTTGCTACGGAGGCAGAGGCGTCACTTGATGGGTTACCTGTGCAGATTGCAAACAGAAAATGCAGCATTTCAGATTGATACACGAGGATGAAGCATGATGTGAAGTACTCTATTTTGAATGATATGTATACAGCCTAAGGCCATCTTCAGCAGATCTTCTATTTTATCCTCGTCTTATCCCCTATTTGAAACATCACTCTGCAAACAATGTTATATACAGTACCATATCCCCTATTTTACACGATCCACCAAAGAAATCCTAAGCAAGTAAAAAATTATAGCAAAACCATATATGGCTTTACCAATATATTACTACTTGGACAGTTGGCAGTTGGCACTTGCTAATTGCATCTACAATTTATATACACCCCCGTCCCAAAATAATATTTATTTTAGCTCATAAATTTTATGCTTATATAAAATGGATGGTGATGAATATAGACACATATATAAAACACATACGTTAAGTATCATATGAATTCATTAATTACCTAAAACGAATTTTAATTTGGAACAAAGGGAGTACTATATTTCTATATTCGCTGACTGCTATTTGGGTGACTGAGAGATAGGAAGAAAACGAAAAAAACAAATTGCAGTGCCAGAGTGGAGAAACACAACAGATGGTCTCGGTCTAGTGGTCTACCTCGCCTCTGCTTGCCACCGGCGCTGGTGATTGAAGGCCAACTAGGTCGGACTCCAAAAAAATGAGAAAAACAAACATGCGTGTTTTTGCAATTGGGTATACGGGTAGTTATTTATGGCAAGTGGGCAACCCCATCGGGAGTCCAACTAATGGTGTCAATATACTGAATCCAAGTACTAAACTATAAAGGAACCAAATATTTCTATCATTGTTATATTGTTTATTGTGCTGCCTTTCGTGGACGGAGAGTCTATAAAAGATCCACAAGGGAGAAGAAAACACCATAGCAGCATCTAGGTTCCTGAGTATGAGACCATGCTTCCGTATGTTTTTTTGGTTCAAGATAGACGAATGTTTCAATTATTTTCTTAGAGACCCATCCACTCTTGTCCTAGTAGGCTCGGGAGGCACTAGGAATGCCCTTGTTACAGCAGAGGATTGGCAACCATTGAATTTATGGCGATGAGGATGCTACAACAAGCAAGCGCAATGTTGTCATCCACTGCCATGCGGTCTCATCCATCTAAAACGATTGCAACCAGAGTTTATGCATCAGTGTGTATATACAACTGGCATGCATGTCTATTTTGTTAGATCCAATTTGATAGAATGACCATCTAGCATGTTATAATGAAGTGGTTAGAAATTTGCTCTAACACATTCTTTGTCTAAATTTGAGTAGATTGTACACTCCATGCAATGTAGATGCATGCTCATAATCTAGATAGACTGATTATGTTGGATCATTGTGTTCCATCAATCAAATTAATGAAATTACGCATGCTTGCACAATTTTCTAAATGGTAGCTATGTTGAAAGTTTGGGGGAGTTAATTATGTCTGTCCTAAACCAGACAAGTAATGTTTCCATGACAGAAACATTTAATGAAATGGTAAATCATTATGTTGTACTTCTAATGAACATGGATATTGAGTGATCATCTTTTGTTAATTAGCCAAAACATAATTTACATGTTGGTTAGAAAAAGCAGGACAACAAACCTGTCGTAATAAGACACTAGTTCAATTTGCACGTTCTCCCTCCAGAGCGAGAGATGTCTACTGGTATAGAAATTGATTTAACATTTACTGTCTGACTATATTCCAATAAAATGTTTAGTTGATGACTTATTCATATGGTAGTGAGTGGATGGAATCAGACTGTACCTCTGAGTGAACTGCTTTGGTCTCTCTACCCTGCGGATATATAATAGACAGGAGCAGAAAGCCAATGTTTTGGTGTTTCTAATAGCCCAAATGATCGATCTTGCTATGGAAATTGTGTGTAGGAGTAGGAAGCAACATGAGCACCTGCATTACTATTTCGTCAGGTGGAAGTAAGATAGAAGTGTGGAATTGATGCCACATTAGAGACATGTGTCACCTCTCCTTGAAGTTTCTGACATGGCTAGTCTGTGATGACTCTGAAGTGAAGAATAGCCTCAGTAGTAGGGTTTGTCGCCGTCGTAGTAAGAGGCGATGGTCATGTACGTTTCAGTAAAGTAGTTAAAGAGGTGTTGGTCACTCATTTTTTGATTTCTAAAGGATATAAAAAACAAGGCAACACAAATTGTTAAGTTACAAGCTTTGTCTTCAATTAACTACTCTTCGAAGGTTAATTCAAGAGAGAAGATAGAAAGTATGGAATCATATCAATTGAAATAGTATATAACTCATGGAAGGTAAAATGGATTACTCATTTGAATGTGATAACACTTTGTTTCATTCTTTGCAATACATCAAATGATTACAAATATACCTTCGACTTAAAATCAATAACACGAAGATGGAGGAAATACATAGCTTCGCAGTCGGAGCGAATCGACTCACTTTGATCCAAAATCATCCATATGCATGGCACTGTTCCCCTATGTATAGTCACAGGGTACAACTTCGTATGAAATTGCAAACATGTCTATAAACCATATACATGTCAACTACAAATCTTGTGAGGGTAATATCGTCTTTTTTCCTCCAACTGCCCTGCTGATCAATCCCTCCACAGTCTTTACCTTTGCCTTTGCTTCATAGGCCATCACGTATTAATCGAAGCTCCTTCCTTCGGCTTTGTTTGACTTAATGTTTTCATAGATCCAAAGCTTCTTGGCTTCGTCCCTTCACCTAGCGCTGGCTTGGACAAAGATGAGTCTGGCTACCCGAAGCTTGCTCAATTGACAATGTTGATCTTTTGAGGACCTTTAGGCATGAAGGCCACCCCAACAATAGCCCCTCACAGAATAAGGTCATTTTCATAACGAGCTCAGGCCTTGCACCAAAGATCTGAAAAACACCTTCCCGGGGTTTGTTATTGAAAATGACAAAAATAAATAGCTTCGAAACGAATAAATGTAAACAGTGAGAAGGTAAAGCTATGGCTTCTCAGTTCCTGCGCTCGCTTTCTATATAAAAGCAGAGGGGTGCCATGAAGCGGAACAATATTTACTACCCTAACTTCTGAGCGTTATCACCATTACTGGGTGATTTGATCATGCCTTCGCGTAAAGGGCTTCAGGATCTGCTTCTCTATTTTTTGTCACTACACTAGAAAGTGCAGCCTTAGGGTATACATCATGTTTAGGGGGATATGCCCTCATACATTTTGGGCAACTTTACAAGATGTTATAAGGTTGGTCCGATTAAAAACATACCCCATTGTAAGGGAAAAGGGTGCCAAATTATACATGGTATCTTTGAAGCTCATATGCATTCCACGATCAAAGGATATCATTTCCTTGCATATCCCTTAGTCTAAATGACCCTGGCCTATTTGAGGCTGAAACCAAGCAGGGACTTTCCCACTTTGTCTGAAGCTTGCCAGCTATGTCTGGCTTGGCAACCCTTTGAAGCACTAAGTGCCCTAGTGCAGTGCTATATTCTTCAACTTTACCTTTATATTTTGCCAACTTTGTTGTTTCAGCTTGGTACTTCCTTATCTATTCAATGGCTTCGAGTCTTGATTCCTCTATTACGTCTTTTGATTCCTTATGTGTTCTATTGAGTCTTCCTTATCGTTGCAAATTGATGCCATGGCTCTAGTTGGCCCTAGCTTTGCTTCTTCTGGAGTCATTGCTTCGTCTCTTAAGAGGAGTTTGAATGGCGTAAATCCTATAGACCTTGATACCAAAGTATTATTATTCCACACTACTTTGATTAACTCCTCAAGCCATTTTCCCTTTGGTAGTCCGAATAGAAACTTCGTGATTCCCAGAAGAATTTTACCATTTGCCCTTTCGACCAATCCATTGGATTTCGGATGCCTAACTAAAGCAAAGTGTGTGTTGGTACCAACCTGATTACAAAACATCATGAATGCTTTGGAGTCGAATTGGGCACCGTTTTCAATAGTTAGAGACTTTGGGACTCTAAAGCGGCAGATGATATTTTGCATGTAAAACTTTTGGATTATTGAGGAAGTTATTGTGGCGAGAGCTTTTACCTCAATCCATTTTGAACAATATTCAACTGCTACCACAACATATTTTAGGTTTCCTTGAGCTGGGGGTATGGGGCTAATTATATCCATTCCCTATCTCTGAAGGGGCCAAGTTGGTTGGATTAATTGGGTAAGAGATGAAGGTTGTTTTTAATCCCTTGCGCATATTATCACACTTTTGCACCAATTATGTTGCATCTGAAGCTGCCTTCGACCAATAGAAGCCTTGATGAAACACCTTTCCAAGCAAAGCTATAGGGCCAATATGTGACCCACAGATGCCAGCGTGAATATCCTTTATCAATTCTTGACCTTCGTCTCTAGAGATGCGCTTGAGTAGAGGTGAACAAACACCTTCCTAATAAAGTTCCCCTTCTCTTATTGACCAACAATAAGTTAAATATGAGAGGAAACCATCACCACAATTACTTTCCTCCAAAATATGATTAAGGATGAGAGCTAAGCACGACCACTTAGGGTTTTCCTTGAAAACAAGGGAGGAAACGATGACGACACCTACGATGACCCTCGTTTGGTTTCATTCCCCTAGAGACAAACGTCATGGGAGCTTCGTCGATTGCCACCAAACAATTGTTCGAGAGGAACGACAACGATAGTGACGGTGTGCCCTAATATTCTCTCCCTTGTTCTCCCTCTCTCTTTTCTTTGGAGCATGGCAAAAAGAGAGTGTTGGCGCAGGGAGGAGTTGGAGGCATAGGGATAGGGTATGTAATAGAATAGGGAGCCTTCTGGGCAAAACTCGGCAGTATTGTAGCATTTTTGGGTGATATCTCATATTGTTGTAACTTTGTGATCCAATATTCAAATGAGTCAAGTAAGTAGTCAAACAGAAAGGATTCAATCAGCTCTATGTAACCACGGTCTCAGATTATCCATCTAAGTGACGAATCAAAAAGTCAACTTTTAGCCCCTGTTTAAAGAACCTGGCCAATATAAGATTTTTATGTATTCCAACTTAAAAGTGTATTTTAACACTTTTAACTTTTCTAGGTGTTACAATTTGTCAATGAATCTGAGTGCTGATTATGCTAGATAATTATGTTGAACCAATTAAATTAAATGGTCCATGCTTTCATATAGTTTCATGATTGTCAGCTAGCTTGAAATTTTGGTGGACTTGAAATAGGTTGATTTGTCCCAAACAAGTTTATTTTCATGGGAAATATTTAATAAATGGTTAAAACGTTAGACGACTGGTAGAAGATTGATGTTCCGTGATCAACTTCAAATAGGCTAAACTTATTTCATATTAATTAGCAAAAATGGCCCAATGAGCCTGATCTACTAAAGCACACGTTTGGCAGTTTTTGTTTGCAAGACTATATATTTAGTTACTGGTATCAGAATAAATTTAACTTTTATTTACTTCCTAAATATATATTTCAATGGATGGTTTTACCGGTGACTCAGGCCTTGTTTGAATGCACTAAAACTAATAATTAGCTAGCTAAAAATTGCTAGTTGAATTAGTTAGCTACCTAGTAGCTTGCTAACTATTAGTTAATTTTAGCTGCATTGAACTAGCTAATGGACTAATGAGTAGTTGAGGGTGTAGCTAATAGTTGGTTGGACTATTAACTAGAGGTGTTTGAATATTTATAGCTAAAAGCAGCTAATAGCTAAACTATTAAGTAAACTATTTGGATGTCTTTAGCTAATTTTAGCAACTAACTATTAGCTCTAGTGCATTCAAACATGGCCTCATATGAGTGGTATGTGCAGGAAGTCCGATAGTACCTCTTCATGAATTGTTTTAACCAGTCTCTTTAACCTAGTTGTATATAAATCGTTAGAGGATAGAGCACAATTCAATATTTTAGGGCCTTTTGGTCACCCATGTGATGTTGCTATGAAGATTGTGTATAGGAATAGGAAGCTTCAGGAGCACCTAAATTACTATTGTGTCAAATAACTGTAAGAAACCAGTAAGTAGTGGTGCGATGTGAGAGAAACCCTCTCCCCACTCCTCCAAGGTTTTGAGATGGCTATCATCAAATGGTATTGAGTTGGAGCCAGACTTGTAAGGTCGACGTCATGATAGCACCCTAGTTCATGGGAATGGGTGATGGTTCAGTATCCTTAAGCGAAGAAGCCAAGCATCCAGGTGTGTGCACAAGTTCAGATGAGATCCTCGTTACGTTATGAATTCCTAAGGCTTAATAATAAACACTGCATATTCTAAGAGAACTAATTCATGTAGAGGACCTCTTTTGAATTATTGCTTATAATGCACAATGCATTGTCCAAATGAATTTTACATTCCATTATTGTGTATCTCTCGTCCAAACAATCAAAAAAAGCATACATACAATTTGTGGTATGCTTTTGATATAAATTAGTTCTATTAAAAATATATTCATGGCAACAAAACCATCATGATTCTTATTGGCATCAGACCTATCAATCTTCCAGAGTTCAAACCCATACAAACTTGACAGAATGTTCACTACTAACAATGAAATTCTTAGTAGTGTAAAGGGTGGAGAGTAGTCGATCAATGGAATGAAGTCCTTTCCACGGCTGTACTAACAATAAGCACATGAACCACTTTATGTACATGTTGTTTGAAAAGTGATCTCAGGCTAGTGGAGATGGGCCAATGCCTAGAACTGTTAAGGCATGAAACACGCAGAGAACTTGAGTTCCCACTTGACGTAGTTTGGGGCAATCTTACTAACCTTAGGTTCTGGCCCCTAACCACACACCACCTATTAGATCGGCGGTTCCCACCTTGATATGCCAACGTTTCAAGGGTTTTTAGCTAATACCCATCCTTTTCTAAGATCAGATTATTGAGGATGCTAAAATGACGACCTTTACCTATATAAATCTTTATGTCTTACGTGCCTTTACCTTCAGTTCTTGATTATGTGAACTACCCTATAAATTCATTGCAGAATAATGTTCAACAAATCTCGTGCTTTCTTTTTCCTACACTAGTATGCTTTGGATTGGAAGTGTTGCTTGAGCATACTCTCAATTGCTCAGTGTGGTGATTAGGTAAAATAGCATTTCTTAATTAAAATTAAACATGGTGTTAAGTTTTACTATTGAATCAAAATTACTTGTAGAGAACCTAGTTGTATAGTTGGACTCCCTATACGAATATTTCCATGTTTTGGTGGGTGAGTCATGAGAACATTACTCGAAACAAATCAAGGCTTGTTGTAATATTAAAAATCACTTCTTTTCATAGCTTGTTTGATTTTTTTAAGTCTTGGTGTAACACCCCCACTGATCCCACACAATGGATGTTACCAAATACCCTTCCCACTAAACTTATGCAACACAAGAAATGAAATAAAGAGAGAAAATATTGCAAAATCCGGCAGCACCTCCCTTGAAAGAAGCATAACAAGGGGGGGAACATAGAGTTCATACAGGATATAAAAGACAGATAATTCACGTAGTATAATCAAAATGCAAAAGTAGTAAAGCACATTCATGACCAATTAAAAAAATGGGTAACTCAGCCCACCCCAAAAAAACCAGCTCAACTACCATGAAAGGCTAGAACATAATAATTCCCTAGACTTGACCCTCCCTGATTAACAACATTATTAAGCAGTGGTTCCTTTATTAAAGGTGTAGTGCCCGTGCTGCTACATCCCTTCTTTCCCAAAGCAGAAATCAGGTGCCTGTATCAGACAATGCAAGAGTGAGATGACACATCTCAGCAAGTAAACAGAGCAAACAACAATTGGACAATGTAAACCAACCGTGCTTAAACAACCACATAGTTCAAAACTTCCTTCTTGAACATTAATTTGCAGCAAGTAAGCAAGTAATTGATTACTTAATGCCAAGATGAATCACAATGTAAAGATCCACACTATCCACATCCACATAACAGATTCCACACCTCTCCCATGAATGGACATGGCTACAGATGCAGTAATGACTTCTGCCTTCATATCTCTAAGGATATAAAGCTGCATCATACCCCTTCTCAGGCAACATATGATGCTCATTGTACTGGTACGGTCAGACCATAAGATCGCGACAAAACTTCAATGCAATGGATGATGAATGCATTATGCAAGTCAACAACATGAGTTCTTCCCAAACAAAATGTGCTAGACATATACTTCCACCCATTCCACATAATAAACCACATGGGTAACATGATCAAACCACAAACTCAACATATGTAATCAATAAAACATGAATATCTTCCAACGATGGTACTCAATTAGAAATATCAATACGAACACAAATAGCACAAACATAATCAAGTATAAGACTCTTCATTCGACAGACGGAATAACCATCACTGTTTTACTTGCCTTCACCAGAAGTTTGGGTGAATCCCTAAGTACGATCCGGAAGTCCACCACCTGTTTTTGACACACAACTTAGTGCACCAATTTCACATAATAAGCCTCATAAACGACGCCGCACCTACGCACAACCTTAAACCCCGCCATGGGTAACAATTCTCCCCGCACCCACCAAACTGCAGCGGCGCTGCTTAATAATTTCATAACTTTAAAATTATTACAGCAGTGGTGACAACCAAAAACTCCAGAGGCATCTACATCAAATTCCCCACAAGTTTTGTATACAATTTATATTAAAATTCCAACATCTAATTAGCCCAAATGAGTCCTCAAGATAAACCCTGTAATCTGTTTTTTCTCTTTTGGACAGCGACATACCCGGATTCAAACAGCGATATCTTTTAAGATATAATTCCAAATCAAGCGCATAAGTACTCATTCAAAAGATAAGACAAAGCCTTACATGATTATCATACTGGTTATCACTAATTACACACGAAAAATTCACAGAAACTGCTAATACTACTACTGTTCACCCACCTGAAAAATCTGTTTTTTTACAGCAACATATCCGGATTCAAACAATGATATCTCCTAAATTATAACTCCGAATCGAGCGCATAAGTACTCGTTGGAAAGGTAAGACAAAGCCCTACATGATTATCATACTGGTTATCACTAATTACCCACGAAAAATTCCCAGAAACTGCTAATACTACTGCTGTTCACCCACCTGAAAATCTGTTTTTTTGGACAGCAACATATCCGGATTCAAACAATGATATCTCCTAAATTATAACTCCGAATCGAGCGCATAAGTACTCGTTGGAAAGGTATGACAAAGCTCTACATGATTATCCCACTGATTTCCACTAATTAACCCACGAAAATTCCCAAAAATCCCTAGAACTACTGCTGTCCACCCACTCACAAAATTCCTGGACAGCACCTCTACCGATTCGCAAAGATAAACGCATAATCCAATTGATTGCAGCACAAAAACAACAAAGGTTAAACATGAATTCACCTTGGGTTCTTCCCTTCCTCCTTCCTTCTTCCTCCCTCCAAACTCCAATTGAGATCGCAGCCACACGACGGAGAACACGTGGGAGGGCTGCACCTTGGAGGGGGGGAAGAGAAATGGGGGGGGGCTAGGGTTTTGGGTGGTGAGGGCTGCAAAGGTTTGAGGAGAAAGAAGATGGAAGAGGGGGGAAGGGGTGACGTCCAAGAGAAAGGGGAGGGGATGGGGTGGCTGCAAAAATCCCAAGGGGAAAGGGGGGCGGCTAGGGTTAGGGGAGACTAATGGGCCGTATCAAGGTTCAAGGCCCAACTCGCCCATGTGACAGCTCCCGACCCCATCGCAAACAACTAACCAAAGAAATTCTATTGTCTTACATGTGAATATTTTCCACAATTTCCAAATTCCCAAAGCGTATCACCCGAATGAGGAAAAAGAACAAAAATAATAACCTCCACTTCTCCTCTTTGCAAACCGGGTATCACACTCTACCTCCCTTAAAAAGAATTCGACCTCGAATTCTGACGCTTCTATCAGAACGACAAAAGGGAAAAAATTAATGAATCAACAACACTTACCCACAACAAAAAGTTCCAGATATTTCTGCCGCATCAGCTTCTCAAGTTCCCACGTAGCCTCGCGCTCAGACTGATTAGTCCATAAGACCTTGACATACTTAATTGATCTCTTCCTCAAAACACGCTCCGAGGATTCCAAGATACGCACCGGACAACACTCCAAGGTCAGATCCTGCTGCACCACAATTGGTTCCATCTCAATCCGATGGTCCGGATCCCGCAAGACATGAAAAACTGGGTGTACCCCACCATGGAATCCGGCAATTGCAAGCGATAAGCCAAGCTGCCCACCCAGGCCAAGATAGTGAACGGTCCAATATATCTCGGGCTAAGCTTTCCGGAGACACCGAACTGAATAACTCCTTTAGTGGGTGATACCCTGAGAAGGACTTGGTCACCCACTACAAATTCCAAATCCCGCCTTCTCACATCAGCATAACTCTTCTAACGGCTCTGAGCGGCCAAAATATTCTGACGAATTTCCCGAACCTTTTCAGAAGTCTGCTATACCCAATCATGACCAACCAGGGATCTCTCTCCCAAGGTCTCCCAGCACAGAGGGGAGACACACCGCCTGCCATACAAAGCCTCAAATGGTGCCATCTTGATGCTAGCCTGGTAGCTGTTGTTATAACCAAACTCTGCCAATGCAAGATGATCTTCCCAGCTACCCTTCCAAGACAGAACACAAGCGCGCAACATATCTTCCAAGGTTTGGATCGTTCGCTCCGACTGACCATCAGTCTGAGGATGAAAAGCGACACTAAGTGAAAGCTTGGTGCCCAATGCACTGTGAAGACTCTCCCAGAATTTGGATACAAATTTGGAGTCTCGATCAGAAACAATGGACTTAGGTACCCCGTGAAGCTTGATTACTTCCTTCATATATAAGGGGACCAAATCTGAAGCTGAATTTGTGGTCTTCATGGGAATAAAATGCGTAGACTTAGTCAAGCGATCCACTACCACCCATATAGCATCTCTGCCCCGAGGAGAACGAGGTAAACCCACCACAAAATCCATGGTGATATGCTCCCATTTCCACTCTGGAATTTCCAATGGCTTCAGTAAACCTGCAGGCCGCTTATGCTCGGCCTTCACGTGCTGACATACTTCACAGGCGGCCACATACTTAGAAACGTCAACCTTCATCCGCTTCCACCAGAAGTTTTGCTTCAGATCTCGGTACATCTTGGTTTCGCCAGGGTGAACGGTGTAAGGCGTTTTATGAGCTTCTCTTAATATATCCATCTTCACCTCTAATTTCTGAGGCACACAAAGGCGACCCCTGAAACAAACCAAATCATTCTCATTGATGGAGAACTCCCGGGGTTTAACATCGCCAACCCTCTTTCGAGCTTCCTGCAATAAACGATCCTACTGCTGAGCCACACGCATTCTCTCCATGAGGGAAGATTGAATAAGCATATGAGTCTCCTCACTAGCGGTGCCGACATAGCACAAGGCGATCCCCAAATGGTCCAGATCAGCAATCAACTGCAAGGCCAATTTTGGAACCCCGGACCTGCTAAGGGCATCAGCCACCACATTTTCCTTCCCCGGGTGATAATGAATAGACAAATCATAATCTTTAATCAATTCGAGCCACTGACGCTGCCTCAAATTCAGCTCCTTCTGAGTAAAAATATACTTGAGACTTTTATGATCGGTGTAAATGTCACAAGCCTCGCCATAAAGATAATGCCTCCACGACTTTAGAGCAAAAACCACCACGGCCAATTCAAGATCATGAGTTGGGTAATTCCCCTCATGCTTCCTCAACTGCCTTGAGCCATAAGCAATCACTCTGCCTTCCTGCATCAACACACATCCAAGACCAATACACAAAGCATCCGTATAAACTGTGAAACACTTACCGCTCTCATGCAAAGCTAGGATAGGGGCGTCCACCAACTTGCTCTTTAATGTCTGATAACTAACCTCGCAATTGTTGGACCAGATGAAGAGAACACCCTTCTCCAAGAGTCTAGTCAAGGGCTTAGCAATGCTGGAAAATTTTGGTACGAAACGCTGATAATATCCAGCGAGCCCCAAGAAACTTCGAATTTTAGAGACACTAGAGGGTCTCTTCCACTCCACCACAGCCGCAACATTCTTGGGATCAACCGCAATGCCCTGCTGATTAATCACATGCCCCAGGAAAGCCACTTCGGATAGCCAAAATGCACACTTCTTCAACTTGCCATAGAACTGATTCTCCCTTAGGGCACCTAGAACGAGACGGAGATGCTGCTCATGCTCAGCCTCGGTCTTAGAATAAATCAGAATGTCATCCAGGAACACGACCACAAAGTTGTCCAAGAACTCATGCAACATCCTATTCATTGCTTCCATAAAAGCAGCAGGGGCATTAGTTAATCCAAAAGACATGACTATGAACTCATAATGCCCATACCTGGTGCAAAAAGCGGTCTTCTCAATATCCTCCTCACGAATCCTCAGTTGATGATAACTAGAGTTCAAATCAATTTTGGAGAACACCTGGGCACCCCTCAACTGTTCAAAGAGAACCTCAATACGGGGGAGTGGATATTTATTCTTGATAGTCACTTGATTCAAAGCGCGATAATCCACACATAGCCGCTTGCTTTTATCCTTCTTCTCAACAAACAATACTGGGGAAGCCCATGGAGACCTGCTAGGCCTAATGAAACCCTTAGCCAACAAATCATCCAATTGCCACTTCAATTCAACCTGCTCCTTTGGGGCCATTCGATATGGAGCCTTATGAATGGGCTGCGTACCCAGAATCAGCTTAATCTCAAAAGCTGCATCGCGCTCCAGAAGAATGCCTGGAAGCTCTGCCGGAAACACGTCAGCAAAGTCACACACCACCCGGATGTCCTGCACCCGCAAGGTAGCCTCACCCTCCACCACCATGGAGAAAAGATTCCCGACTTCCTGGACTGACGATCCAGAAGCAATTGCACCAACAAGGATAACGTGAACTTAGGGGAACTTCCCAAGAATACCACCTCCCTACCTGACGGCGCCTGCAATAACACTATCTTCCAAAAACAGGATATAACTGCGCGATACTGGGATAACCAATCCATACCCAAGATAACATCGAATGTCCCCAAGAAAATCACAACCAGATTGGCCGAAAAGACCTCATCAGCAAGAATGACGGAACACTCCTGACAAACTGAACAACTACTAATGGAGCCATTAGCAGAACTAACCAAAATTGGGTGACCCAACCTCTGCACCGAAAGACCAGCCCGCGACACAAAATCCTCCGAAATAAACGAATAGCTAGCGCCACAGTCAAAAAGAGCATGGGCCACAAACGAATCAACTAAAATCGTACATGTCACCACGTCTCCTTGCTCTCTACCATCCGCAGCGGGTAGCACATAAGCCCCGGAAATACCCGCAGAAGAGGAAGCTCCCGGAGTGAAATTAACAGAAGAACCCCACTGAGCCGCCGGGTGAGGCAGACGCGGAGCTCCAAACTGAGACGGCATAGGAGTAGTCGGTGCAGGAGTAGGCGCAGCCAGATACTGAGGAAAACCCTGCATCGGCACGAACTGAGAAGTCCTAGGCACATAAAACTGCTGCGGAGGAAGTGGAACTGAAAACTGCTGCTCAGCACTTGACATCATGTTGATAGTGCCCTGAGAAGAGGAGGAAGTCACCGGCTCCCATCTGAGCTTCCCATTAGGATTCCTCCTACACACCACATCCTTGTGGTCCTCACTGCAGATAGAACACTTGCCACTCCACTGGCACTCTGCATGGCGATGTGCATCACCACAACGAAAACACACCAGCCCCAGCCTGGGCTTAGGAATAGCCCAAAACCTCTAAGTACTTCCTCCCGAAGTATCCGAGTCAGAAGATTTGCCATGGTAAGGATGGTGGCGCTGATGCTAAGCCTTGCCCCTCTAGTGGGTTGGACCTCCAGTGTTGCCCCTCCTCGCATCCTGGCCACGAGGCTGATCAACACCCGAAGACTTCTGTGACTCCATGGTATACTGATGCTGCATCTCCACACCAAGTTCCTGCTCCACTGTAGTACGGAAGTCCACCAACGGAAAGGCTCCCAAGGCATGCCTGATAGAAGGTTTCAGGCCCTGACAGAACTGGCTCACCTTCTCCATCTCATTAAAAGCCACATGAGGGACAAAGCGGACCATCTTGTTGAAGCCCACTTCATACTCTCTGACAGACTTCTTCTCTTGCTTGAAAGACTGCAAATCAATCTTCATTTTCTCCAGGAAGGTGACCGGGTAGAACCTCCTTTCAAACTGCCTGATGAAGACATCCCAAGTCAGAACTCCTAGTGAGGAGGAGTGCGCTACCTGCACGCCTCTCCACCAAATTTGAGCCTCTCCCTTCAGCAGCTGTGTGCCAAAGCGAACACGATCACCATACACAATCTCAAAGACATTCATCTTATCCTCCACGTAAGTTAGCCAATCTACCGCCTCGACCGGAGTACCACTGCCATCAAAAGCATCCAGCTTCATGCCCATCCACTGCATCAGAGAAAGACCACTGACTCGAAGAGGCACCTCAGCCTCGCCACCTGGAGCAGCACCCGCAGGGACAGCGCCCCCGGGCACTCCTCCTCCACCAGCACCCTGAGCAGCACCCTGTAAAACCCAAAATTTGTGTAAAAAATAATAATAACATAAATAAATATATTTCAAAGAGGATGTTTTGGGGATTTCTTGATTTCTTTTTCTTTGCGTACTCAACTAATGGCATTAAATTATGCAAATAACAAATAAATAAATAAATAGACATCAATTAGATAAAGTGGCTCTTAAAAAACTTTGCATCATGTTGGGAGTATTTTGTTTGTAGCATCCAAATTGGAGCTTGAAATTCAAAACCTAATTTGAATTTGAATTAAGGAGAAAACAGAAAATAAGAAGCCTTTCCTGCGTCATGGGCCAATTTCGCCTCGTCCCGGCCCAACTACCAGTTTTCCTCAGCCCGCGTCGGCCTGTGGCCCTTGTTGACACTGACTCGTGGGGGCCTTTTGCCTGTGACTAACAACGCTCCCTGGATTCCTGCTATCACCGCTAGACTGGACCGCACAATCGGAGTCATCGCCCCCGCACGCCATTGACGAGATGAAGCTGGGCACCACAAATCTTCAACAACCGCCCAACCGAATCCCTCACCCGGCGCCAGGAAACTCGGACTTGGCCCCGCGCGTTCGGACTTGTCCCCTCCATGAATTTGAGCTGAAACAAAATCGTCCGGAGCTGTTAGGAGCATATTACGCCGTGCGTGTCAGGATTTAGTTAAGATCTGGCGCCTCCCATGGCTATTTAACTCGGACCCCTCTGGTCCTGTCGTCGCCCAAGCAAAACTTGGGGCGCCATGGTCCGCCGCGGAGGGAAATTGGGTGCCGCCGCCCGGACGATTCACCGGCGTCACGGGCCACTGTACGCCGTGACCCTGCAACCTCATCATCGTCCGGTGCGTGCGGCAAGGTCTTGGAGGGACGCCAACGTGTTTGGAAGCTCCATCGGGCGGTACTGAAGATAGTCGTGGCCTCGTCGTGGGCGGAGCTCTTGGAATTGCTTGCCATGGATACGTCGCCGCCGCAATTCTGCCCTGCGACGTGGGCAGAGCCCTCTGCACCGCTCGTGCTAGGTGAGATTTCCCCCTTCGATTCTCCTTCGTGCCCTCTTTATGAAGCAACTGACGGATCAGATTTTGGGGCACCTTGGCATCGGATGATGTCGCGCCGGCGTGCTCCCTGCGTTGGCCATTGGGCGGCGCCGCCGGCTGGCCCAAGCTGGGTGGAGGAAAGAAGAATGGACACTGGCCGTTAATTGGCTAGGGGACGGCTCCAATTAGAAGTTGAGGTGATGGGGTTCTGGCCGTCCATCCCAGATGTGTGGCCACGATTAGATATGGAGGTCGGTTCGTCCAGTTTGGTTATAAGCCGTTTGATCTCGATCGGGCAATTCTAGGGCGTGTTGAAGTATTTTAAATCCGTGTCGTCGGTCGTCGATCGGACGGATATGATCGTGTACCGGTTCGATGGGGTGCAGATCTAATCTGCACCGTCGCTATCCGATCTCGCGGCCCAGAGGTTAAGATACCCCTTCGCCGTGTACTTCTTTCAAAAGAGCCCCCGACCTTTCTTGGTATAAACCCTCAGTCCTCTCTGGGTGTTCACTGAGTCTAGGAAAACTTGCAAGCCAGCCCCTGCACTTTCCAGAAATTTGGCGCGCAGTCCAGAAAGTAGTAAAATTAGAGAATTAATTTTGGAAATTGATTTTTAATACATAAATAATTCCAAAAACTTGTATAATTCATATTAAATTCATTTTAACTCCAAATTAATTCATTCCAGTGGCATTAATTTTGTTTTAATATTGTTTATCACTTAGTAAATTTGTTTAGCCATGAAACTTGGATTAAAATTGTTCAATTGAATTAATCTATTCTAAGTGCTAAATAATTTCAAAAATTCATAACTTATTAACTGTAGATCCGAATTTATGATTCTTGTTCCTATGATCTCGTGACAACGTGTAGATTATTATTACGCAGTTTGTTCTCATGTTTGGTGTGATGTTAATTTTGCCTATACAATGTTTGTCTGTATTGCTACGACTAGCAGTGAGGACACGTGTCATCTGAAGAGCAAGTTGGTACCTGGAATCAAATCCCAGGCAAGTTGTGTCGTTGATCACTTCTTTTGCCCACTCTATTCTAATTAATCATAATGATTTGCATAGGTTAATTTTGATGGGACCTAATAGGTTACCCTAGTTTGTCTATCTTTATGCCTTGTTTACCACTGAACTTTTTGGGTAGTACTTGCTAGTGCTATATGTGGTTTTGGGCATTGAGATAAACATTATTCATGATTATACTTTTGTTATCAGTTGTTATTTACTATTCATGATAAGATCATTATGTTAATTGGAACATGGAGCGACCACCCGGGAAAACAGTGCTACCACAAGGGTTTAATGGGACGCCCTTGGCTGATTAATTAGGAAAGCTAGTGGAAGACTACCTCACCTAAAAGGGGCAAGGGCAGTAGGGGAGTGGTCAGTGTGGGTAGGTCCTTGGTTGATTTTGCTGCGATGGCGGTCAGGCGAGGGATCCCTGCATTGGAGCTTCCTATAAACTGTAGCGGGTTTTCTGATGCTAGTGGAACTTTGTAAAGGCCTCGTAGTGTTACCCTGCCTCGCTTCCTTGGTAGAGGTGTATGGGGCCCGTACAACCCCGTGGAAAATGGGTAACATGACTTGTGGGTAAAGATGTGCAACCTCTGCAGAGTGTAAAACTGGTATACTAGCCATGTTCACGGTCATGAGCAGCTCGGACCCTCACATGATTAATTTATGGAACTAAACTCAATATGTCATATGCATTGCATCGCAGGTGATGTTGTTACTTTTGTTCTATTACTTAATTGGGTTGGTATTTACTTATACTTAGTAATTGCTAATAAATTTTTGACCAACTCTAAAAGCAATGCTCAGCTTCAACCATCCTCTTTGGTAAGCCTTACACTTTGTGAGCTCTCACCTTTGGCGAGTTCATGCACATTATTCCCCATAACTTGTTGAGCTATGAACGTATGTGAGCTCACTCTTGCTGTCTCACACCCCCCCACAGGTCAAGAACAGGTACCGTAGGATGAGGCGCATAGAGGATGTTGTGATGTGTTCGTGAGAGGTCTAGGCCGTCGTCTCCCAGTCAACTTTGGGGTTGCTGGACCGTTGTCTCCTTATAATGTAATTATTTATTTTGTATAGAACTCCTATTATATAATAAAGATGTGACATTCGATCCTGTGCCATGATTCATCATATGTGTGAGACTTGGTCCCAGCACACCTGGTGATTATGTTCGCGCCCGGGTCTTGGTGCCCTGAAACCCGGATGTGACACACCCACATGGGCAACAAGAATAGCTTGCCTCAGAATGGCCAACTCCTGCTGCATGGCCTGCATCGCGGCTAACATTGCCGCCGGACTCATCGAGTCCCCACTAGGAACTTGCGGACTACCCCGAGCCCTACGAGGCGGCATAGCTGCTACCACAGGGGTGAGAATAATAAGTAAATAAGATTGGCATAGCATCACTTCAGATAATGTCAAACTAGCACAGACAATAACATAACATATCAATAGTAAAGCAGAAAACCCATCCTACATGTGCAGTGTGTCAATTTATTGATATTCCACTTGCTAGGACCTACAGCCTATTACTCTGATACCAACTGTAACACCCCCACTGATTCCACACAATGGATGTTACCAAATACCCTTCCCACTAAACTTATGCAATACAAGAAATGAAATAAAGAGAGAAAATATTGCAAAATCCGGCAGCACCTCCCTTGAAAGAAGCATAACAAGGGGGGAACATAGAGTTCATACAGGATATAAAAGACAGATAATTCACGTAGTATAATAAAAATGCAAAAGTAGTAAAGCACATTTGAGAGCACCTAGAGGGGGGGGGTGAATAGGTGATCCTGTAAAACTTCAAAACTTAAGCCACAAAAACTTGTTAAGGGTTAGCACAAGTATGGCCAAGTGGCTAGAGAGAACTTAAAACACGATAACCACAAGAAAGCAATCACAGAGTTGACACGGTGGTTATCCCGTGGTTCGGCCAAGTACAAAACTTGCCTACTCCACGTTGTGGCGTCCCAACGGACGAGAGTTGCACTCAACTCCTCTCAAGTGATCCAATGATCAACTTGAATACCACGGTGTTTTTCTTTCCTTTGATCTTTTCCCGTTTGCGAGGAATCTCCACAACTTGGAGTCTCTCGCCCTTACAATTGAGTTCACAAAGAAATACGGAGTAAGGTGGGAATGAGCAACGCACACAAGACTCGAAAATCAGAGCAACAACACGCACACAAGTCGCAACAAGAGCTCGCAACGCAACACAAAGAGTTCACAACTCCACAAGAGCTCTATATGCTATCACAATGAAACGAATGCGTGAGATTGATGTCTTGGTGCTTAGAAGAGTTGTAGGAATGCTTGGTGTCCTCCTCCATGCGCCTAGGGGTCCCTTTTATAGCCCCAAGGCAGCTAGGAGCCGTTGAGAACACATCTGGAAGGCTATCCTTGCCTTCTGTCGTCGGGCGCACCGGACAGTCCGGTGCACACCGGACACTGTCCGGTGCCCGATTTCTTTCCTTAACAGGCGAAGCCGACCGTTGCCGACCGTTACAGATCTGGCGCACCGGACAGTCCGGTGAACACCGGACAGTCCGGTGCTTCCTTCCGACCGTTGGCTCGGCCACGTGTCGCGCGCCGATCGCGCGGCCGACCGTTGGCCCGGCCGACCATTGGCTCACCGGACAGTCCGGTGCACACCGGACAGTCCGGTGAATTTTAGCCGAAGTCGCCGGAGAAAAACCCGAGAGCGGCTGGTTTGCGCTGCGCTGGTCTGGCGCACCGAACACTGTCCGGTGTACACCGGACAGTCCGGTGCCCCAGCTCGAAGCAGCCTTTGGCTGTACACAGCCACTCTCCACTTCTTTTCTTTTCTTCTTTCTCCTGTTTCTAACACTTAGACAAGATGTTAGTACACAAAACTAATGTACTAAGGCTTAGAAACATACCTTTACTTGTGATTTACACTTTGTTCATCCATGAGCATATTTTCACATTTAAGCCCTTGTGTTTGCACTCAATCACCAAAATACTTAGAAATGGCCCAAGGGCACATTTCCCTTTCAATCTCCCCCTTTTTGGTGATTTATGCCAACACAACATAAAGCAAGTGGAACAAGTGCAAAATCACTTCAAATAAAAACTCAAATTGGTTTTGATTTAATTTTGGCATATATGGATCATCCTTTGCCACCACTTGGTTTGTTTTTGCAAATCAAACTCAAATCTCTATCTCTAAGTCAAACATACATATTGAAGCATAAAGAGAGTCATTTCAAAGAATTTGACCACGGATTTCAAAAACTCCCCCTTTTTCCCATAATCAACACTTCTCCCCACAAGAAGCCAACTTTTGAAAATAGAGACAATAAGAGACAATAAAAGCTTTTGACAAAACAAAAACTCTATTCTGCTATTTTCAAAATCTCTCAAGTGGTAGCTGATCCATTTATCACTTTGGCCTTTATTTTCTCCCCCTTTGGCATCAAGCACCAAAACGGGATTAATCTTGGCCTCTTAACCCCATTGCCTCACCAAAGTTTTCAATTAAGAGCAAATGGCAATAAGATTTCATGAGATGAACTTGGAATTAGTTACCCTCTTATCGGAGTGCAGTGGAAGTCTTTCATGGTCCAAGTCCACCTTTTCCCTTTCAATCCTCCTTCGAGACTAAATTATCAAACTCAAGCACATGATTAGTCTCAAAGGGTCAAGTTGTAACACATCTCCCCCTAAACATGTGCATCACTTTGCAACGGACTTGTGAGGTCCAGGGAGTGTTTGTACAACTTGAGCACCATAATAAGCAACAAGATGCAAAAAGGAACATGATCAAAAGCATAAGTACATGTATGCTACAATTCAATCCAGGTTCCGCGAATCTATGACATTTAGCTCACTACGCAACCTGCAAAAGGTCTTCTCATCTAGAGGCTTAGTGAAGATATCGGCTAGCTGGTTCTCGGTGTTAACATGAAACACTTCGATATCTCCCTTTTGCTGGTGGTCTCTCAAAAAGTGATGCCGGATGTCTATGTGCTTTGTGCGGCTGTGCTCAACAGGATTCTCCGCCATGCGGATAGCACTCTCATTGTCACATAGGAGTGGGACTTTGCTCAGATTGTAGCCAAAGTCCCGGAGGGTTTGCCTCATCCAAAGTAGTTGCGCGCAACACTGACCTGCGGCAACGTACTCGGCCTCAGCGGTGGATAGGGCAACGGATGTTTGTTTCTTAGAGTTCCATGACACCAGGGACCTTCCTAAGAATTGGCACGTCCCCGATGTACTCTTCCTATCGACCTTACATCCAGCATAGTCGGAGTCTGAGTATCCAACTAAGTCAAAGGTAGACCCCTTTGGATACCAGAGCCCGAAGCAAGGCGTAGCAACCAAATATCTAAGAATTCGCTTCACCGCCACTAAGTGACACTCCTTAGGATCGGATTGAAATCTAGCACACATGCATACGCTAAGCATAATATCCGGTCTACTAGCACATAAGTAAAGCAAAGAACCTATCATTGACCGGTATGCTTTTTGATCAACGGACTTACCTCCTTTGTTGAGGTCGGTGTGTCCGTCGGTCCCCATCGGAGTCTTTGCGGGCTTGGCGTCCTTCATCCCAAACCGCTTTAGCAGATCCTGCGTGTACTTTGTTTGGGAGATGAAAGTGCCGTCCTTGAGTTGCTTCACTTGGAACCCAAGGAAGTAGTTCAACTCGCCCATCATCGACATCTCGAATTTCTGCGTCATCACCCTGCTAAACTCTTCACAAGACTTTTGGTTAGTAGAACCAAATATTATGTCATCGACATAAATTTGGCACACAAACAAATCACCATCACATGTCTTTGTAAAGAGAGTTGGATCGGCTTTCCCAACCTTGAAAGCATTAGCAATTAGAAAGTCTCTAAGGCATTCATACCATGCTCTTGGGGCTTGCTTAAGTCCATAGAGCGCCTTAGAGAGCTTACACACATGGTCGGGGTACCGTTCATCCTCGAAGCCAGGGGGTTGTTCCACGTACACCTCCTCCTTGATTGGCCCGTTGAGGAAAGCGCTCTTCACATCCATTTGGTACAACCTGAAAGAATGGTGAGCGGCATATGCTAGCAAGATTCGAATTGACTCTAGCCTAGCCACAGGAGCAAAAGTCTCCTCGAAATCCAAACCTGCGACTTGGGCATAACCTTTTGCCACAAGTCGAGCCTTGTTTCTCGTCACCACCCCGTGCTCGTCCTGTTTGTTGCGGAACACCCACTTGGTTCCCACAACATTTTGCTTCGGACGAGGCACCAGCGTCCAAACTTCATTTCTCTTGAAGTTGTTGAGCTCCTCCTGCATGGCCAACACCCAGTCCGGATCTAGCAAGGCCTCCTCTACCCTGAAAGGCTCAATAGAAGAGACAAAAGAGTAATGCTCACAAAAATTAACTAAACGAGATCGAGTAGTTACTCCCTTGCTAATGTCACCCAGAATCTGGTCGACGGGATGATCCCTTTGAATCATCGCTCGAACTTGGGTTGGAGGTGCCGGTTGCGCTTCTTCCTCCATCACATGATTATTTTGTGCTCCCCCTTGATCAAGCGCCTCCACTTGAGGTACCTGTTCGTCATCTTCGGTTGGAGGATGTACCAAAGTTGAGGAAGAAGGTTGATCTCGTTCATCTTGTTCCTGTGGCCGTACTTCTCCAATTGCCATGGTCCGTATAGCGGCCGTCGGAACATCTTCTTCATCTACATCATCACAATCAACAACTTGCTCTCTTGGAGAGCCATTAGTCTCATCAAATACAACGTCGCTAGAGACTTCAACCAAACCCGATGATTTGTTGAAGACTCTATACGCCTTTGTATTTGAGTCATAACCTAACAAAAACCCCTCTACAGCTTTGGGAGCAAACTTAGAATTTCTACCTTTCTTCACTAGAATGTAGCATTTACTCCCAAATACACGAAAGTACGATACATTGGGTTTGTTACCGGTTAGTAGCTCATATGACGTCTTCTTGAGGAGACGATGAAGGTAGACCCTGTTGATGGCGTGGCAAGCCGTGTTCACGGCTTCCGTCCAAAAGCACTCGGGGGTCTTGAATTCTCCTAGCATCGTCCTCGCCATGTCGATGAGCGTCCTGTTCTTCCTCTCTACCACACCATTTTGCTGTGGTGTGTAGGGAGCGGAGAACTCGTGCTTGATCCCTTCTTCTTCAAGGAACTCCTCCACTTGAAGGTTCTTGAACTCGGACCCGTTGTCGCTCCTTATCTTTTTCACTTTGAGCTCAAACTCATTTTGAGCCCTCCTGAGGAAGCGCTTGAGGGTCCCTTGGGTTTCAGACTTATCCTGCAAAAAGAACACCCAAGTGAAGCGGGAAAAGTCATCAACAATAACTAGACCATACTTACTTCCCCCTATGCTTAGATAGGCGACGGGTCCGAAGAGGTCCGTATGCAGCAGCTCCAGGGGTCTTGAAGTGGTCATCACATTCTTGCTGTGATGCGCTCCTCCCACCTGTTTCCCTGCTTGACAAGCTGCACAAGGTCTATCTTTTTCGAAATGCACGTTAGTCAAACCTATCACGTGTTCTCCCTTTAGAAGCTTGTGAAGGTTCTTCATCCCCACATGTGCTAAGCGGCGATGCCACAGCCAGCCCATGCTAGTCTTAGCTATTAAGCATGCATCTAGACCGGCCTCTTCTTTTGCAAAATCAACTAAATAAAGTTTGCCGTCTAATACACCCTTAAAAGCTAGTGAACCATCACTTCTTCTAAAGACAGACACATCTACATTTGTAAATAGACAGTTATATCCCATATGACATAATTGACTAACAGATAGCAAATTATATCCAAGACTCTCTACTAAAAATACATTAGAGATAGAATGCTCATTACAAATTGCAATTTTACCTAACCCTTTTACCTTGCCTTGATTCCCATCACCGAATACAATTGAATCTTGGGAATCTTTATTCTTGACGTAGGAGGTGAACATCTTCTTCTCCCCCGTCATATGGTTTGTGCATCCGCTGTCGATAATCCAGCTTGAACCCCCGGATGCATAAACCTGCAAGGCAAATTTAGGCTTGGGACTTAGGTACCCAACTCTTGTTGGGTCCTACAAGGTTAGTCACAATTTCCTTAGGGACCCAAATGCAAGTTTTATCACCTTTGCATTTTGCCCCTAACTTCCTAGCAATTACTTTTCTATCCTTTCTACAAATTGCAAATGAAGCATTCAAAGCACAATAAATTGTAGAAGGTTCATTTGCTATTTTCCTAGGAGCATGAATAACATTCCTTCTAGGCACATGATGAATAGCATTTCTTTTAGGAACAACATTTCTCCTAGTAACATTTCTATCATACACATAAGAGGAACTAGGAGCAAACATGGCATGAGAATCATAAACATATGAATCAAAAGCATCATAACTTCTATTTCTAGTTTGTCGTTTATCATGATACAAAAAGGCATGGTTCCTTTTAGCACTAGTAGCCATAGGGGCCTTCCCTTTCTCCTTGGCGGGAATGGGAGCCTTATGGCTTGTTAAGTTCTTGGCTTCCCTCTTGAAGCCAAGTCCATCCTTAATTGAGGGGTGTCTACCAACCGTGTAGGCATCCCTAGCAAATTTTAGTTTTTCAAAATCACTGTTGCTAGTCTTAAGTTGAGCATTAAGACTAGCCACTTCATCACTCAATTTTGAAATGGAAACTAAGTGTTCACTACAGGCATTAATATCAACATCCTTACACTTAGTGCAAATTTCAACATGTTCAACACAAGAGTTGGATTTATTTGCTTCTACTAGTTTAGCATTTAAATCATCGTTTATGCTCTTTAAGTTAGAAATAGAATCATGGCATGTTGACACTTCACAAGCAAGCATTTCATTCCTCTTAATTTCTAATGCAAGAGATTTTTGAGCCTCTACAAACTTATCATGTTCTTCATACAACAAATCCTCTTGCTTTTCTAAAAGTATATTCTTTTCATTCAAGGCATCAATTAATTCATTAATTTTGTTTATCTTAGATCTATCTAAGCCCTTGAACAAACATGAATAATCTACTTCATCCTCATCACTAGATTCGTCCTCACTTGAAGAAGCATAGGTAGAGTTGCGAGTACATACCTTCTTCTCCCTTGCCATAAGGCATGTGTGACGCTCGTTGGGGAAGAGGGTTGATTTGTTGAAGGCGGTGGCGGCGAGTCCTTCATTGTCGGAGTCGGACGAGGAGCAATCCGAGTCCCACTCCTTGCCTAGATGTGCCTCGCCCTTTGCCTTCTTATAATGCTTCTTCTTTTCCCTCTTGTTTCCCTTTTCCTGGTCACTTTCATTATCAGGACAGTTAGCAATAAAATGACCAATCTTACCGCATTTGAAGCATGATCGCTTCCCCTTGGTCTTAGTCTTGCTCGGCTGTCCATTGCGACCCTTTAGCACCGTCTTGAAGCGCTTAATGATGAGAGCCATTTCTTCATCATTAAGCCCGGCCGCCTCAATTTGCGCCACCTTGCTTGGTAGTGCCTCCTTGCTCCTCGATGCCTTGAGAGCAATGGGTTCAGGCTCGTGGATTGGACCGTTCAACGCGTCATCGACGTACCTTGCCTCCTTGATCATCATCCGCCCGCTTACAAATTTTCCAAGAATTTCTTCGGGCGACATTTTGGTGTACCTGGGATTCTCACGAATATTATTCACCAAATGAGGATCAAGAACAGTAAAGGACCTTAGCATTAGGCGGACGACGTCGTGGTCCGTCCATCGCGTGCTTCCATAGCTCCTTATCTTGTTGACAAGGGTCTTGAGCCGGTTGTATGTTTGAGTTGGCTCCTCGCCCCTTATCATCGCGAACCGTCCAAGCTCGCCCTCCACCAACTCCATTTTGGTGAGCAAGGTAGCGTCATTTCCCTCATGAGAGATCTTGAGGGTATCCCAGATTTGCTTGGCGTTATCCAAGCCACTTACTTTATTATATTCATCCCTGCACAATGAGGCTAGAAGAACAGTAGTAGCTTGTGCATTCTTATGGATTTGCTCATTAATGAATATAGGACTATCCGAACTATTAAAGTGCATTCCACTATCTACAATCTCCCATATGCTAGGATGGAGAGAGAATAGGTGACTACGCATTTTGTGGCTCCAAAATCCGTAGTCCTCCCCATCAAAGTGTGGGGGCTTGCCGAGTGGAATAGAAAGCAAATGTGAATTTGAACTTTGCGGAATACGAGAGTAGTCAAAAGAAAAGTTAGAATTAACCGGTTTCCTTTGTTTGTCGTGGTCGTCGTCCTTTTGGGAAGAAGAGGACTCATCGCTGTCGTAGTAGACGATCTCCTTGATGCGTCTTGTCTTCTTCTTCTTCCCATCTCTTCGCTTGTGGCCCGAGCCCGAGTCATTGGACTTGTCATCCCTTGGCTCGTTGACGAAGGACTCCTTCTCCTTGTCGTTGATCACAATTCCCTTCCCCTTAGGATCCATCTCTTCGGGCGGTTAGTCCCTTTCTTGAAGAGAACGGCTCTGATACCAATTGAGAGCACCTAGAGGGGGGGGTGAATAGGTGATCCTGTAAAACTTCAAAACTTAAGCCACAAAAACTTGTTAAGGGTTAGCACAAGTATGGCCAAGTGGCTAGAGAGAACTTAAAACACGATAACCACAAGAAAGCAATCACAGAGTTGACACGGTGGTTATCCCGTGGTTCGGCCAAGTACAAAACTTGCCTACTCCACGTTGTGGCGTCCCAACGGACGAGAGTTGCACTCAACTCCTCTCAAGTGATCCAATGATCAACTTGAATACCACGGTGTTTTTCTTTCCTTTGATCTTTTCCCGTTTGCGAGGAATCTCCACAACTTGGAGTCTCTCGCCCTTACAATTGAGTTCACAAAGAAATACGGAGTAAGGTGGGAATGAGCAACGCACACAAGACTCGAAAATCAGAGCAACAACACGCACACAAGTCGCAACAAGAGCTCGCAACGCAACACAAAGAGTTCACAACTCCACAAGAGCTCTATATGCTATCACAATGAAACGAATGCGTGAGATTGATGTCTTGGTGCTTAGAAGAGTTGTAGGAATGCTTGGTGTCCTCCTCCATGCGCCTAGGGGTCCCTTTTATAGCCCCAAGGCAGCTAGGAGCCGTTGAGAACACATCTGGAAGGCTATCCTTGCCTTCTGTCGTCGGGCGCACCGGACAGTCCGGTGCACACCGGACACTGTCCGGTGCCCGATTTCTTTCCTTAACAGGCGAAGCCGACCGTTGCCGACCGTTACAGATCTGGCGCACCGGACAGTCCGGTGAACACCGGACAGTCCGGTGCTTCCTTCCGACCGTTGGCTCGGCCACGTGTCGCGCGCCGATCGCGCGGCCGACCGTTGGCCCGGCCGACCATTGGCTCACCGGACAGTCCGGTGCACACCGGACAGTCCGGTGAATTTTAGCCGAAGTCGCCGGAGAAAAACCCGAGAGCGGCTGGTTTGCGCTGCGCTGGTCTGGTGCACCGGACACTGTCCGGTGTACACCGGACAGTCCGGTGCCCCAGCCCGAAGCAGCCTTTGGCTGTACACAGCCACTCTCCACTTCTTTTCTTTTCTTCTTTCTCCTGTTTCTAACACTTAGACAAGATGTTAGTACACAAAACTAATGTACTAAGGCTTAGAAACATACCTTTACTTGTGATTTACACTTTGTTCATCCATGAGCATATTTTCACATTTAAGCCCTTGTGTTTGCACTCAATCACCAAAATACTTAGAAATGGCCCAAGGGCACATTTCCCTTTCAACATTCATGACCAATTAAAAAAAATGGGTAACTCAGCCCACCCCAAAAAATCAGCTCAACTACCATGAAAGGCTAGAACACATAATAATTCCCTAGACTTGACCCTCCCTGATTAACAACATTATTAAGCAGTGACCTTTATTAAAGGTGTAGTGGTCGTGCTGTTACATCCCTTCTTTCCCAAAGCAGAAATCAGGTGCCTGCATCAGACAATGCAAGACTGAGATGACACATCTCAGCAAGTAAACAGAGCAAACAACAATTGGACAATGTAAACCAACCGTGCTTAAACAACCACGTAGTTCAAAACTTCCTTCTTGAATAATAATTTGCAGCAAGTAAGCAAGTAACTGATTACTTAATGCCAAGATGAATCACAATGTAAAGATCCACACTATCCACATCCACATAACAGATTCCACACCTCTCCCATGAATGCACATGGCTACAGATGCAGTAATGACTTCTGCCTTCATATCTCTAAGGATATGAAGCTGCATCATACCCCTTCTCGGGCAACATATGATGCTCATTGTACTGGTATGGTCGGACCATAAGATCGCGACGAAATTTCAATGCAATGGATGATGAATGCATTATGCAAGTCAACAACATGAGTTCTTCCCAAACAAAATGTGCTAGACATATACTTCCACCCATTCCACATAATAAACCACATGGGTAACATGATCAAACCACAAACTCAACATATGTAATCAATAAAACATGAATATCTTCCAACGATGGTACTCAATTAGAAATATGAATACGAACACAAATAGCACAAACATAATCAAGTATAAGACTCTTCATTCGACAGACGGAATAACCATCACTGTTTTACTTGCCTTCACCGAAAGTTTGAGCAAATCCCTAAGTACGATCCGGAAGTCCACCACCTGTTTTTGACACACAACTTAGTGCACCAATTTCACATAATAAGCCTCATAAACGACGCTGCACCTATGCACAATCTCAAACCCCGCCACGGGTAACAATTCTCCCCGCACCCACCAAACTGCAGCGGCGCTGCTTAATAATTTCATAACTTTAAAATTATGACAGCAGTGGTGACAACCAAAAACTCCAGAGGCATCTACATCAAATTCCCCACAAGTTTTGTATACAATTTATATTAAAATTCCAACATCTAATTAGCCCAAAATAGTCCTCAAGATAACCCCTGTAATCTGTTTTTTTCTCTTTTGGACAGCGACATACCCGGATTCAAACAGCGATATCTTTTAAGATATAATTCCAAATCAAGCGCATAAGTACTCATTGGAAAGATAAGACAAAGCCCTACATTATTATCATACTGGTTATCACTAATTACCCGCGAAAAATTCCTAGAAACTGCTAATACTACTGTTGTTCACCCACCTGAAAAATCTGTTTTTTTGGACAGCAACATATCCGGATTCAAACAATGATATCTCCTAAATTATAACTCCAAATCGAGCGCATAAGTACTCGTTGGAAAGGTAAGACAAAGCCCTACATGATTATCATACTGGTTGTCACTAATTACCCACGAAAAATTCCCAGAAACTGCTAATACTATTGTTGTTCACCCACCTGAAAAATCTGTTTTTTTTTTGGACAGCAACATATCCGGATTCAAACAATGATATCTCCTAAATTATAACTCCGAATCGAACTCATAAGTACTCGTTGGAAAGGTATGACAAAGCTCTACATGCTTATACCACTGATTCCCACTAATTAACCCACGAAAATTCTCAGAAATCCCTAGAACTACTGCTGTCCACCCACTCACAAAATTCCTGGACAACACCTCTACCGATTCGCAAAGATAAACGCATAATCCAATTGATTGCAGCACAAAAACAACAAAAGTTAAACATGAATTCACCTTGGGTTCTTCCCTTCCTTCTTCCTTCTTCCTCCCTCCAAACTCCAAATTGAGATCGCAGCCACACGACGGAGAACACGCGGGAGAGCTGCACCTTGGAGGGGGAAGAGAAATGGGGGGGGGGGGCAGCGGCTAGGGTTTTGGGTGGTGAGGGCTGCAAAGGTTTGAGGAGAAAGAAGATGGAAGAGGGGGGGGGAAGGGGTGACGTCCAAGAGGAAGGGGAGGGGAAGGGGGTGGCTGCAAAAATCCCAAGGGGAAATGGCGGGCGGCTAGGGTTAGGGGAGACTAATGGGCCGGATCAAGGTTCAAGGCCCAACTCGCCCATGTGACAGCTCCCGACCCCGTCGCAAACAACTAACCGAAGAAATTCTACTGTCTTACAGGTGAATATTTTCCACAAATTCCAAATTCCCAAAGCGCATCACCCGAATGAGGAAAAAGAACAAAAAGAATAACATCCACTTCTCCTCTTTGCAAACCGGGTATCACACTTGGTGAACATTAAAAATGACAAAAAAACAACTTGTCTAGCTCCTTGTTCCCATGCCTAGGATTTCTTGTGTTCTCTTAATCTCTTGTCCTTGTTTGTTTTCCCTTCAAACCTTGTTCTATAATTGTTTTATTTGAATAAATTTTGACCCTCCACCGGAAGAGTCCCTTGTGTTTTCACTTTTGTTGGTTATGAATAAAAAACTACATATAACTTTGACGAAGTGTGTGGGGGTCTTGTGACCCTCTAGCTACACAAATGCACCAAGACACTCACCTCTTCTATGCTTTCTGATTTTGGTTTAACCATCCCTCTCCTCTCTCTATACATGTGTTTTGCTTCGAATATGATCAAACATGCAAAATTAAAATGAATCAAGTCCACACTTAAAACAACCTTGAAAAAGTAACGCAACTATGATTTTTAAGATAAAAGATTGCCTAATCTTTGTTCCTTATACATATACTTATGTTTGTGGGGAAAATACATCTTAAAAGAAAATCATATTGACTAAGTTATTGTAGTGTGACATAGCTATGGCTTAGAAATCCTACCTTTTCTATCCAAAGTACTTGGAGATTTTGTTTTTGAATCAGATTGCAGCTCCCTGTCAACTGTTTAAGCCACTCTAACCTGAGTATAAAATACCTGGGAAGAAGCAGGAAGCATCAGGAGCACCTGCATTACTAGTTTTTCAATCGAAGTTGTGGTAGCAAACCCAGCAATAGCTCGAGATAGGCAGCCACCCTACCACTGTACCACACGAGATCAGCACCCTCCACCAGTGCTAGCTAGTGCATGGAAATGAAATACAGTACAATGATGCTGATCTGTGGGTCATTGTATTGTGGCTAAGACGTGGAGTTTGGTAGCCAAGGAGTCAAAGGGATTGCAATGAGATGGATAGCCACAGCGCTCAAAAATACTGAACGCTTAGCTCATGCGTGTAAAGTGCTTCTTTCACCAGATCGTTTATTTTCAATGCATTATTGTTGATGACCAAATTGGAGTAACTATGTTTCTTTTTAGAGAGAACTAGAAAATCTATGAAATCGCCATCAAACTTCTCAAACATTTTTACCTAGCTCCTATTGCATATTCTCAAACACCAATCTTGGTTACTTGCTTTTGACTACTACATGGTATCAAAAACAAGACAACATAAGTTAGAAGATTGTGACCTTCTTGCTTCTAAATTACCTCTTCTTTAAAGGGTAATTCAAGGAAGAAGGTGTTAAAAGGGAATGTAGACGAAGCAATAGTATATAAAAGTGTAATGAAGAATGAAGCATGTTACTCATCTCATATGTCTTAACATTTTTCATTCCATTTTTCTCCATATGATATAAATTTACATTCATACATTCATATATACATGTGAGATAGCTCGAAGATACTTTGAAGGCTAAAAGAAACGAAGCTTAGGGCCCCACAAAAGGTGATCTTATGCATGCCACTATTCACCTATTTATAGGGGAGAGTTAAAGTTTCGTGTGAAATTACAAGCATGACCACAAAGTTTACACAAATGGTTTACATATATTATAAGGACATCCTTGTATTTTTCTCTTTCTTTCTTGCTACACAAGCCTTCAATTTCTTCCCCTTCATCATTTCGTGCACGAAGCCCATTGGTCGCCGAAGCTAACGGCCTCGGCCCCCTCCTTCGCCGCTCTTATATTCTGCTAAAGCTTCTTCATAGGCTCCTTCGACCAAAGGTCAGCTTCGTTCATTCTTTGTTATATGCCTGAAACACATTTCCTCAAGTCGAAGGTAAAGTGATTTGAGGATCTTCGGCAAGGTAGGCCCCTAAAAGTAGCCCCTTGAGGAATGAGTTCGTTTTCTTCATATCGAGGTTTGATCGCAAAAAAACACAATTGGGAAGCCTTGTGCCGAAGTTCCGAAAATACCTTCCCGAAGCTCGTTATGAATCGTCACTTATGGCTCACCCTAATTAGTGGGGCCAAGCAATATCATAACAACTTCTGGCTCACCCTGATCAGTGGGGCCAAGTGTCAGTGAGTGTAACGTTTAAATTTTAAAAGTAGCCAATATAAAAGGAACAACGTCTGTTAGCAATGGCACGACATTTGTTGTTTGCACTCATTGTTGTTAGAATCTTGTTTGCTTTCAAAGCTTGCTTTGAACACCTTCTTTTTTTTAAAACAAGCCTTAGCCAGTGACAAGAAAATTTACTTTTTCAAAGATGGCAAGAGAGAGCAAGTAGCCCCTGAACTAGCTTTGCTACTTTCTTCGAATGTCAGAGTCGAAGGTTGAAAACTTGGTCGTGGCAGTAAAAGCCACTGCTTCCCAAGCTGAAATTGTTGTTGTGGACTCGTCTAAAGGATTGGGCGAGGACAACAATGATATTGATATTTAGGAGGACAATACTATCATTGGTCCTACAAAGCTGAGTCACATGGACTTCGGAAAGTCGAAGATTAAAGGATGACACATTGAGGTAATCACTAAGTTTGATTACATTGACAATGTTGAATGGGTCTGATTGGGGGCGATGACTTAGTGCCGAGGCCTAATGAAGACGAAGTTGTTGCTTTTCAAAGCTTCCTAAAGGATGGTCTTAGATTTCTTGTACACAAGATGATAGTTGTTGTTTTGAAAAGGTTTATTATATATCTTCATCAACTACACCAAATGCCATAGTGCGGTTAGGAGTTTTTATTTGGGCCATGCACGGCCAAGGTGTTGACTCGATGCTAAAGCTTTTTGCCAGATCCATGTGTTGCACTTTTAGACGAAGGCAACTAGGGTCCTCCATAACAACTTCGGCTACTATAATGTTGCTTACCGAAAAGGCGTTATGTTTCTGATTCTCGTGTACTGAAGCAAATGGCCAAACAAATGGGCGAAGGAGTGGTTCTATATGAAGAATGATTTGAACGAGAGAGGTGATATTAAGGGAATTATTCAAACTCCCCACATGCTTCGGGTATAAGGGACCGACTTGGTATATCAATTTCGAAGCTCAGGCCGCTATGGTTACTTTTAATGCTGTATGCGCACATATTAGAACAAGAGATCTTGTTCAGGAGTATTTAGCATTTAAAACATGGCCACTAATGGCTGAGTGGAAGATGCCAAAGATGACAGAGAAAGATGCTTTGGATGCGGAGCCTCGAGTGATAAGACTCTATTATAAATACAAGTTCTAAGATGAATTTGGGGAGCCTTGTGATGAGTGGCTAGATTCTTTCGAAGCAAATGCAATGAGATTCTTGGTAATTATAGTAAACCAAAGGCCGAACCATTTCATAGGGCCATCACGGTGTGAAAGAAACGCTGACTGAATCACATTTTTGACGCCATTGGTTTCTTTTATCCTAATTATCCTTGTGCAGTTGAGGAAACAAAGAACGGAAGCAGGGAGTGACGATAGTGACGACGAAGTGCAGTAAAATTCCAAAGATAAATCCTGTGATCAGGACATCCCAGGCTTCTTTAAAAACATAGGTATGATGCATTTTGGGTTTGTTTTCTTGGCCCAATATGATTTTCGTTAACTTAGCATGGTTTTTACTTTTGCATGCTACGCCCAAGACTGTGGAACTGCCTATCATTGAGGAGTTTCCATTGGTTGACAAGGCTTTAGAATCACAGGGAGCCACTACTTCGGATCTTTGCCTGAGCAGTGAGGAAGAAGACAAAGAACACATAGCTCCAGTGATGAGCTTGTTCTTTTATGATGATGATGAAGACGATGATGCAAAGGCCAAGGATACTGCTGCAACCGCTATGGCGACAAAGGATATTATGCTACCTATTGCAGCTATGGCGGTACTAGAGAGCCCGAAGGTCCTTATAGCGTCCCCAATAGTGACATATTTGGTGGTTATGATGGCTAAGGAGAAAACTAATTCTATGAAACCTGCAATGACAAGCGATAAGTGGAGAGGGCCCGTAGGAATCGAGGAGGCCAAAAAGCTATTGAGGATGACACGCCGCTAGGAGAAGGGCCTTTTAATCAAGAGTTTGGAGATCGGTGATATAGGGTTCACCAATTGGCCGGGAAACTATGGGTGCCAAACAACTGTTTGAAGCTATTGGCTTTGCCAAACAACTTGGGTACCCTTTGTGGCTAAAATCTTCGAGGGAGGTCTGGATAACTACTTATATTGTTGTATAGATAGCTTGTGGATAACTATTATGTCCTTCGAGTAGTTTTTAGACTGCCTAGGCTATACGCATTTGAAGGTGTGACTTGTATTGATTTTTTGCCGCTTCGGATTGTTAGAATGTTGTATGACTTGATTATTTCTTATTTTTACTTTTTAGGGTCGAATCTTGAGTAAGGCATTGGAAACAGAAGAAACATTGAAAGTGAAGCTGCTCAGAAGGAAATTTGAACCTTCACTCCGAGGTGTCTGGGCTTCACTTCGATTGCGAGGAAAAACAGAAGTCTTTTAAAATTTTAGAAAATGACTTCATTGAAAGCCGAAGTGAAGAGAAGAACGAAGCTCTAAAGCTCAAGGAGAGAATGAACAGTAAAATCTTAGAGCTCGAAGCTTTAACTCTGGAGAAAGACAACCGCCTTGCAGTGCTCGAAGCTGAAATGAAGCGAGTAAAGGAAGAGTACGAAGCAGAAACTGATAAAATACAACGAGTGTCTGCTGAAGCAGATGTCAACTGTCACACCTGGATTTAGGGGCCAAACCCGAGTGCGACTAACATGTGTGATGGGATCAAATCTCACACATATGATGACTCATGGTATAGAAACGAATGTCACATCATTAATATATAATGGAGTTTTATATAAATAGATAAATAATTACATCATACAAAGAAAACGATCCAGCAACCAAAGTTGACTTGGAGACGATGGCCTAGACCACTCATGAACTCATCACAGAGCCTCCTTCACGCGCCTCATCCGGTGGTACCTGTCCTTGACCTGGGGGATGTGAGTATAGCAAGGGTGAGCACACATACGTTCATCGCTCAACAAGTTGTGGGGAATAATGTGCATGAACTCACCAAAGGTGGGAGCTCATGTGAAGTGTAAGGCTTAACAAAGGAGATGTGTTGGGACCATGCTTCGTCGCCGAAGGTCCTGCAGGAAGAAACAGCTTCGGCTGAAGCTGTTTGTACGAGATACCGAAGGATGCAGTTCATGAAGCTTCGGAAATGCAAACCGACTTAAAGATAGAATGACCCTTTAGCCCATAAGAGTTCGAGTCATTGTTGTAAACTTTTATGAGGGGTATGATTGTAATTCCTCACAGGCTGGGTCCTATGCCTATAAATAGTGAACAGTATTCCTTTACTGGGGAGGAGGTTCTGGCATTTGCAATCGCATCACTCGGAAACCAATCTTTGCCAAGGCAAAGGTATAATTGTATTCAACACGTAAATATAATGAATGGATATAATATGGTTTATTTATGATTCATTCACCTTTGATATTCGGTATTTTATGTCATCTTATACAATCTGTTGGAGTTCAATTACGAAGATATAACCTTCGTAATTGTATTGCCATCAACCTTCGTCCAGGGCCCATTATCCCCAAGGGAATAATGCTTCGTTGGACGAAGAACATTTACATTTAACATTTTATGTTGCCTTGTTCTTAATTCATAGCATTTGAGAACAAGTCCCCAACATTGGCGCCCACCTCCGGTGAACTCACTTCCACTTTTTTGAGCTGATGGCTTCGTTCAATGATCAAGCTGGAGCTGCTTCGGCTCCGAAGCTGGTGCTCCCGATAACAGGTGATTCGTGCTCAGAACCAGCCAACAAAAAGCAGAAGAAAGAGGTGCAGAGAAGGGTACAACATGTTGGAGTGCAGGGACCCTTCATCAAGTCAAGGTGGTCCCACATTCCAATCACCTTCTCTCAGGAGGACCTTCAGCTCAAGGATTTTCCTCATAACGATGCTATGGTTATTTCTTGCGTTATCAAAGGGTTTCTGGTCCACAATGTCTTGGTTGATACAGGCAGTGCAGCTGATATCATATTTGCTAAGGCCTTCAGGCAAATGCAAGAGCCAGAAGATAAGATTCACGATGCTACACACCCTCTCTGTGGCTTCGGAGGAAGACAGATTGTAGCACTGGGCAAGATCACCATGCCAGTGACCTTCGGATTCATCAACAACACCAGAACTGAGCAAGTTGTGTTTGACATTGTTGACATGGAATACCCTTACAATGCAATTATTGGTCGTGGCACCCTCAATGCTTTCGAAGCAATTCTTCATCCTGCTTACCTTTGCATGAAGATACCTTCGGATCAAGGACCCATTGCTATTCATGGAAGTCAGGAAGCTGCCAGAAGGGCTGAGGGAAACTGGACTGACTCAAAAGCAATCCATAACATAGATGGAGCTGAAGCTTGTGAACAGTACAAATTCAGAAGGGAGAAAGCAGCTTCAGCAGATCAGCCGAAGCCCATGCTCTTATGTGAGGACATAGCAGAGCAGAGGGTGCTGTTGGGCTCTCAGTTATCCGAAGAACAGGAGAAAACCTTGATAAGGTTTTTGTTCAACAACAAAGATGTTTTTGCATGGTCAGCCAATGATCTTTGCGGAGTTAACAGGGATGTTATTGAACACTCGCTCAATGTTGACCCATCCTTCAGACCCAGAAAGCAGAGGCTTCGGAAAATGTCTGATGACAAGGCTGAAGGTGCTCGTAATGAAGTCAAAAGACTCCTCAGTGCAAGAGTTATCAGAGAAGTAAAGTACCCAGAATGGCTAGCTAACACTGTTATGGTAAAAAAGGCCAATGGCAAATGGCGAATGTGTATCGACTTTACAGATCTCAACAAGGCATGTCCGAAGGATGAATTCCCATTGCCAAGGATAGACTCCTTAGTTGATGCAGCAGCTTCGTCAGAGCTTATGAGTCTTCTCGATTGTTATTCAGGCTATCATCAAATTTGGATGAAGAAGGAGGATGAGCCGAAGACCAGTTTCATAACCCCTAGTGGAACATATTGTTACCTTCGGATGCCTGAGGGGCTCAAGAACGCTGGAGGAAGTTTCAGCAGAATGACTGCGAAGGTTCTCCAGTCTCAGATAGGCAGAAATGTGCTAACTTATGTTGATGATATCATTGTAAAAAGCACGAAACAGGAAAATCACATTACTGATTTGCAGGAGACCTTCGCCAGTTTTAGACAAGCTGGCCTAAAGTTGAATCCAAAAAAATGTGTCTTCGGAGTAAAGAAGGGGAAATTTCTTGGATGCTTGGTTTCAACAAAAGGAATTGAAGCTAATCCAAGTAAAATTGAAGCTATACTTTGAATGGAGCCACCAACTACAAAAAAGGGGGCCCAAAGATTGACAGGGAGGCTGGCATCTCTCAATAGATTCATATCTAGATCAGCAGAAAGAAATTTACCATTCTTCGAAGTGCTGAAATCAGCTGAAGTCTTTCAATGGGGACCAAGCCAACAAAAAGCCTTCGAGGAACTGAAGCAATATTTGATAGATTTAACAACATTAACTCCTCCAACGCCAGGGGCTCCTTTGTTATTATATGTGGCAGCTTCGCACTCAGCGGTAAGTGCAGCACTTGTCCAGGAGAAGCTTGATGGCCAAGTCAAGAAGCAGGTCCCAGTGTATTTTGTATCTGAAGTTCTTAGTATATCAAAGAAAAACTATACAGAATTGGAGAAGGTGTTATATGCTGTTTTGATGGCATCCAGGAAGCTTCGGCATTACTTTCAAGCATACAATATTGTTGTTCCTTCTTCGCAGCCGTTGAAGGATATTATGAGAAATAGAGAAGCTACTGGGCGGATTGGAAAATGGGCTGCAGAGCTCAATGAATTTTGCATTGATTATTTGCATAGATCTTCGATCCAGTCTCAAGCATTGGCAGATTTTATCGCCGATTGGACGCCAGGGGCTCAGGATGAAGAAACAAATAAAGATGCCGAAGTATGGACAGTGTTTTGCGATGGGTCTTGGGGAACCTTCGGAGCAGGAGCAGCCGCTGTGTTGGTCTCACCATCCAAAGTTAAAACTTGTTATGCGGCAAGACTCGATTTTAGTTGTACAAACAATATTACTGAGTACGAAGCCCTGCTTTTGGGTCTTCAGAAGTTAAAAGCAATGGGAATCAGAAGGGCCATTCTTAAAACTGATTCCCAGGTTGTTTCGGGTCATATCGACAAGAGTTGCAAGGCTAAAGATCTGAAGCTTGAAAAATATCTAGACACCGTCCGAAGAATCGAAGCTTCCTTCGAAGGATTTTCTGTCAAAAATATCCCTCGAGGACAAAATGAGCATGCTGATTTACTAGCTAAGTCAGCAGCATAGGGGCTGCCCTTACCTTCGGATGTGTTCTTCGAAACAATAAAAGCACCTTCAGTGGAACTTCTTGAAAGAGCAGTCCTCAATATATCTCCTGTTTATAGCGAAGACTGCAGAACTGAGATCATCTCTTACCTTCAGGGTAAATTCCTTTCACATGACGAAACTTATAACAGGAGGATAGAGGCAAGAGCTCGTCCATATGTCATGATAGAAGGGGAGTTGTACAAGCATGGAGTTTGTGCTCCATTACTCAAGTGTTTATCTAGAGCCGAAGGCATAGAATTGATGAAAGAAATACATGCAGGCCTGTGTGGATCTCACATTGGATCTAGGCCGTTACTTGGAAAAGTTTTCCGTCAAGGGTTTTATTGGCCGAATGCAGCTTCGGATGCAGCGGAATTAGTTAAAAAATGCGAAGGTTGTCAGAAATGTGCAAGAGATCAAAAACAACATTCGTCCTTAACTCAGCTCATACAACCCATCTGGCCATTGCAAAGGTGGGGCCTTGACTTGTTAGGTCCGTTACCACTGGCCCAAGGGAACTTAAGATATGTTGTAGTGGCTGTGGAATATTTTTCTAAATGGATTGAGGCAAAGCCTTTAGCCACAATAACTTCGGCCACCATTCAAAAGTTTTTCTGGCAGAATATTGTTTGTCGTTTCGGGGTACCAAAGGCCATCACTGTAGATAATGGAACACAGTTCGACTCCGAAGCTTTCAGAGATTTCTGTGATCAAATTGGTACGAAGATCCATTTTGCATCAGTCAGGCATCCGGAGTCAAACGGACTCGTTGAAAGAGCCAATGGCATTATAATGACAGGAATAATGAAGTTAATCTTCAATCAACCCAGGGGAAAGTGGCCAGATCAATTAATCAAAGTGGTATGGAGCCACAACACAACAATATCAAGGTCAACAGGCTTTACTCCATTCAAACTATTGTTTGGTGACGAAGCAATAACTCCGGAAGAAGCCAAAACTGGATCAATAAGAGTAGTAGCTTCGGCAAAATCAGATTTTGAAGCTGATCATTCTGTGGAAAAAGATGCTATAGAAGGGATCAGGCTTCAAGCTGTGGAGAACATCAATAAGTATCAAGCCGAAACAATCAAATGGCGTGATAGAAAGGTTCGGCTAAAGAATATTGAGCCAGGACATTTGGTGCTTCGGCGAGTAGCTAACCCAGATACAGTGGGCAAGTTGCAGTTGAAATGGGAGGGACCTTTTTTGGTAGCATCTTTGTCAAGACCCGGTTCATACAGATTGAAGGATATGGACGGCAACGACATTCCTAGATCTTGGAATGCGGATGAGCTTCGGCGATATTATGTGTAACTTGATGTAATTTTTTATATTTTTCTTTCATGGCACCCTTTTCCTTTCTGAAGGGGGAGAAAGGTTTTTAATGGGGCCATCATATGTAATTTCCTTTTTTAGCTCTATAAGAGCAAAATCCCCCAAGGATGTAAATGTAAAAGCTGAGAACGCACCATCGAGTGCCGAAAGTAAAAGGCGAAGAAGCTCCAAAGTCGTTCCTAAGGGAATGCAGAGCTTACAGCGAAAAGTCAACGCTGATTCTGCCGAAAGTAAAAGGCGAAGAAGCTCCAAAGTCGTTCCTAAGGGAATGCAGAGCTTACAGCGAAAAGTCAACGCTGATTCCACCGAAAGTAAAAGGTGAAGAAGCTCCAAAGTCGTTCCTAAGGGAATGCAGAGCTTACAGCGAAAAGTCAGCGCTGATATGTGATTGTTTCTAAGGAAATAACGGTTGTGATCATGGCTTCGGATATGTGTTTGGACATTCATTTGCACATCACATTACATCATAACATTTGCACTCATAAACATTCATCCAGGCATATGTAGGATAACCATCATCATAGCATAAGTGGCTGCTTCGGCAAAAAGAAAAAAAGAAAACTGTCTTTTGTACTTCGTCCTGTACAAAAAGAAAAGCTTCGGAAAAAAGGGAAAAGTTGTTTTTTATGCTTCGCTGTGTACGAAAAGAAGGGAAGGTGTTTTTCGCCTTTGGCTCAAAAAGATAATTTCGTCCACAATCAAAGCACCTCTCATACATTAATGGAAGGGTAAGAGCACATTACAAGGTATGAACAGAATTCATTAAGAACAAGTTTAGTCATATTTACAAAAGTTATCTAAAAAGTTTCTTGAGTCTGTCTACAGTCTACTCCTATTTGATCTTCATGGGGCCTCAGCTTCGGCGTCATTCTCTTTAAGCTTCGGTCTCGGCTTCGTCATCCTACATAAATTAAGTTGTTGTAGGTCAAAACCAAGCTTGAAGGAAAAGGTAAGCACAAGGTATGATTTCTTACTGGTTCAAGATGACTCCGAGCTTCGTTTCCAGCCTTTTCTCGCCCGCCTTTTGTCCATATCATTTTTACAAATCTATTAGAAATTCTTCGGGCGAGATCAGGAATGTCATCTAGAATTGATGGGGATAGAGTAAAATTGGGCCTATTGACAATTTTTCCATGATCGCAGCCAGCTTTTAGGAAAGCTGCAGCAGTGCCCCGAGAAGCTACCCAGGCGCAGAAGTCACCGTGCCCGGCTATAACTTCGTCAAGCTCATCAATTTCACCTTCAATATGTTCGAAGGTCTTTGGTAAATCTTCAGCTGACGGGGTGAATTTCTCACTGCTAGCTCCAACTGAGTGGAAGATTTTTCTCAGTCGTTGAATACATTTGTTGCTAAATTCCAAACATTTGTCTTGAAGGCTTGCCAATAATTTTTTCAAATCTGAATTTTGTTGGACTTCGGCTTCAAGTTTTGCATTAAGTTCTTGCTTTTCTTGTTCAAACTGTTCAGATTGGCAGAGAAGCTTCGTATTCAATTCTGTCATTTTAGCTTCGGCTTCTGCCAATAAGCCTTCAGTTGCCTGAAGCTCGAAGTTCTTCTTTTCAATAGTAGCTGATTGCTCTTTTATTTTGTTTTCTAAATTTTCAATTATAACCTCGTGTTTTTTGTCTTCCAGATCTTGCTGCATTTTCAAAGCTTTGCTCAACAGCATACTCTGCACGTAAACAACCTTCGTTAGACATGCCTTCATTATTAAAAACAATAAAAGTCAAGGGAAAAGTAGTTCACCTTGAAATTGGAATAAAATAAACTACCAACGATATGTTGTCGTCGGTAGCGGCTAATGTCTGTTTCCAGCTTCGGAAAACCGATACTCTTTGACAGAGTACCGATAACCTTAGCTCCAGTTTGATCCCGGATACATTCTAATTTTTCATCATCAATACCTCCGAAGAGGAGTGCTCCTGGTTTATATCCGCAAGATTTGGCATACTCTTTAAGCTCTTCTATTTCGGTTTTTGACAATTTTTCTCCAACTAAATTTTGAAACATGAAGGCCTCGTCCTCTGAAGCTTCGTCAGCAATTTCCTTTTCTTTCCCAGACACTGCGGCCATGGCCTCTTCGGCGGCAGTAGTAGCTTCTTCTGTGGCCATGTCTAGCAGCATTTTGTCGATGTGTTCGATTGTGCTTTCCAAGTTCAAATCTTCAATTGAGGTAGATTCGGCAGCCGCGACCTCCGAAGGTGTGATTTCAATATTTGTTATTTCCTCAGCCGCTGGTATCTTCTGAGCTGAAGCTCTCGGTGGTGTCTTGTCAATGACTTCTGTCACTGCGATGATTCTTTGTCTCTTTGTTTTAGTCGTTTTCTTCGTTTTTTCGGGCTCCTTTTCCTTCTGAAAAAACTTTGTCAGTTGAGGCCTCAATGGACTTAGCTTCGCAGGCAGGGATTCAGTCATTACCTTCAAAATTTCTTCCACGTCAGTGGCAGAGCGTGATGCGGGAGTCTCCTCTTCGTCGGATATTTTTTGCTTCGGAGATAGTACTTTCCTCTTCTTCGGAATATTCTTCTTTTTTGGTGGTTCCTTCTCATCTTCATTTAAAGCTTCGGTTACCCTTTTCCTTTTCTGGCCTTCGATACCTTTATTCAGATTTTCGTAGACAGGATATTCAAAACCCAGGGCGTCCAGCACTCGATTCAGTCTTCGCTTCGGACGAGTACCGAAGGCTGCAGTCATCAGCTGATCCTCTTTTTTGGAGTAATTACCGAGTATTTCATTGCACATTATTTCAATTGTGTCCAGCCACTCTTGGCAAGGTGTTTTAAAATATTTCTTAAACTTGTAATAGTAAGGTAACCGCACAAGTTCCCCTTCTTTCTTCTCCCCCTTTAGCTTCGGCATTTCCCATTCTTTTAAGGTAGGAAAAACCCGGAAGGCCAAGAACTCTTGGACCAAGTCTCTTGTGCTGATATGCTCTGAAATAATTTTAAACTCAGCCAACGCTTTTTGGGTTGGACCTTCTGGTGTCATGTTGCAATGAGGTCGGGTTTCTCCGAAGATTAGTTCAAGCGGACTCTGCACGAGCTTCTCCTTGTCATCATCAACCTTGACGTAGAACCATTCCGATTTCCACCCTGCCGGCCACTTGCTTCGATAGCTGATGACAGGAAACTTTGTGGTTTTCCGATAGGCAAAATTATAGCAACCAAAGTTATCATGCAATCCATCCTTTCTAGCCTTTGTCTGATAATGCAGTTCATGAACTCGACAAAAGCTGTCCGCAAAAGGCTCCACCGCCTGGCTTCGGAGGGCCCAGATATAGACGCTGAGCCTAACGATAGCGTTAGGAGTCAGCTGATGAAAGTAGATCCCAAACCTCTTCAATACATCTGCAATAATCCCATGCAGGGGGGATCTCAACCCAGCCTTTAGAAAGCTCTTGAAAATAACTATTTCGTCCTTCTCTGGCTTCGGGGTAGTTTCTTCCCCTCCGAAGCGTAGTAGCTTCTTCTGCCTTTCATTGAAATAACCCGACTTCACCATCTTGGACAGATCAGCCTTCGAAACAGTCGACTTTCTGAAGTCCAAGTGGCTGGGCTTACTTGGCATGGCAATACGGTAATCATCTTCGGAATCAGTTCCCTCAATGTCTTCTTCTTCCGCTTCGGCAGTCGCCTGTTCTGCCTCAGCAGTGGGGATTTCTTCCAGAATTACCAGTCCGGATCGTTGCATCGCTTCGGAGATGGGAATAGTCTCCGATCCTTTAGCTTCACCTCCCTCACGTTCAACCCTAGCGGTAGAACGCACTCTGGCCATTTAACTCTGAATTTTTTGGGAACTAAATGCTTTTTCTTCCGAAGCTTTTTCTTCTGACGAAGTAGGCTTCAATCTGGAGCTTCGTCTAGTTCTGAGAGTCAAGCTTCGGCTATGGTTAAAAATTTTGGCAGCAAAACAGTGCAAATAGCAATGAATGCTGTGATAACTTCACACCTACCCGTATGTTTATATAGTGATGCAGGTAAGAAGGCGAGTCGCCAGGATTTTTACACCAGGCGAACAGCTGGTACCCACTGAACACTGGGCCACAGAACCCGGGAAGCTGAATCGCCAGGACACGTGTAACTGCTGCATGGCGGGGCCACCTCGCGCTCGGATTATTTTAATCGTTTCTCGGCAACGAGCTCAGGGAAGGTGTTTTTTGGACCTTCGGCTTCCCGAAGCCTGAGATGCTTTTTTCACGGATCAAGCTCGTTACGAAAAACGACCTAGCACCGCGAAGGGGCTACTATTGGGACCATGCTTCGTCGCCGAAGGTCCTGCAGGAAGAAACAGCTTCGGCTGAAGCTGTTTGTACGAGATACCGAAGGATGCAGTTCATGAAGCTTCGGAAATGCAAACCGACTTAAAGATAGAATGACCCTTTAGCCCATAAGAGTTCGAGTCATTGTTGTAAACTTTTATGAGGGGTATGATTGTAATTCCTCACAGGCTGGGTCCTATGCCTATAAATAGTGAACAGTATTCCTTTACTGGGGAGGAGGTTCTGGCATTTGCAATCGCATCACTCGGAAACCAATCTTTGCCAAGGCAAAGGTATAATTGTATTCAACACGTAAATATAATGAATGGATATAATATGGTTTATTTATGATTCATTCACCTTTGATATTCGGTATTTTATGTCATCTTATACAATCTGTTGGAGTTCAATTACGAAGATATAACCTTCGTAATTGTATTGCCATCAACCTTCGTCCAGGGCCCATTATCCCCAATGGAATAATGCTTCGTTGGACGAAGAACATTTACATTTAACATTTTATGTTGCCTTGTTCTTAATTCATAGCATTTGAGAACAAGTCTCCAACAAGATGGTTAAAGACTGAGCATTGCTTTTAAAGTTGGTCAAAGTTTTATTAGCAATTACTAAGTACAAGTAGATACCAACCCAATTAAATAAGAGATCACAATTGATAATAACACCCGCGATGCAATGCATATGGCAGATTAAGATTAATTCCATAATTTAATCATGCAAGAGTCCTGGGTCGCTCTTGACCGTGAGCACGACTGATATACCATTTTTCACTCTGCAGAGGTTGCGCCCTTTACCCACAAGTCGTGTATCCCGTCTAGATAGAGTCTGCAAGGCCCTTTAACACTTCCGAGGTGAATGACTTGGGATCCACTACGAGGCCTTTACAAAGTTCCACTAACTTCAGAAAACCCGCTACGGTTTCTGAAAAGAGCAGTATAGGAATCCCTCGTCCGAAAAGCCATCGCAGCATGATCGACCTGAGAACCTCCCTATACGCAGATCCTCTACCGCCCTTGCCCCTTTCGACTAAGGTAGTCCTCCACTAGCTTTCCTAATTAGTTAGCCAAGGACGTCCCATTCCACAATTGTGGTAGCACGAATATCTCAAGTTAAGCTCCATGTTCCAATTAACACAACGATCTTGTCATGAACAATAACAATAACAACCACATAACTGGAACATGATCATAATATAACATTACTTTCCCAAAACCTGGTAGAGAAATAGCAAAACTACCTAAAAGTTCTTTTGTATGCAAGGTGTGGGATAAACAATGCTAGGGAAGCCTATTAGGTCCCATCAAATTAACATGAGCATGTCAAAGTGATTAACTGGAACATTATTAGGTAAAGAAGAGTGATCAAGGGCACAACTTTCCTTAGACTTGAGATTCCTAGGTACCACTTGCTCTTCAAGTGACTCATAACCTCGTTGTTACTCGTAGTAATACAAACAAACATGATATAGGCAAAATTAACATCACACAAAACATAAGAACAAACTGCATAATAATGTTCTACGCGTCATAACTAGATCCTAGGTTTGAGAACCACTACATTCGGAGTTACGGTCATAAAGTTATGATTTTCTGAAGGTTTAAGTGTCTACTATAAAGCAAATGAGGTACAAGATTTTAATCATAAGTTACAAGGTTACTAGATGATAAACAATATTAATATAAATTTAACGCAACTGTAATTGATCAAAAAAGAGTTAAAATGAATTAGTTATGCATTCCCAAGGTTTTAAGGTTACTTTGGCATTTAAAAATCAATTTTGTATTAATTTTATTAATAGCCGGAGATTCCTGGGTTGCGGCCACAATTTAATTGAAGTTCAGGGTCTAATTTGCAAATACTAGGACCTATGTGTAATACTCTCTACTCAGTGCGGATGGCAGGGTATTTACTTTCTTTCTTGGGGTCTCTTATGCAAAATCCCGTGGCCGAAAGGGTATGGGCATGCCACAGCCACACAATCAGATCCCGACGGCCCTGATTAACTCATCTTATTTAATGAAACGGTACGCGATACCGCACGTTGGATCGGATCACAACGGCGTAGATTTTAAACACCCGAGACCAGACTTCACTTGTTCGATCTGGATCGGACGACACAGATCCATCCGTGCAAAATGTTTCCCACACCTAATCTGAGCCGACCGCGACTAGATCAACAGATCGGATTTAACAACTGAACGGGTATAGCTTCATCTAATATCCACCGTCCATTTACAAATCTACGGCCACGACGTCGTCTTCCTCCACAAATCCCAGCCACAGCGACGGAGAAGACACCTCGACGTTGCGCCCCTCTGCGATCGATGAATCCCCCGTTCGAGCACGATAGTCTTCGATCTTACACTCCCTGAGCGATGCAGGGCTGATGGTGAACTTTGTGGTACATTCCTTACCATAGAACGTGGCACATAGGGCTCTGCCCACGGCTTGCGGCGGCGAAGCGACTCCGACGAGCAATTCTCCATGGCACAAAGCCTCGCGCCCCACCAGAGACGCTGAACGACACCCTCGAACCGAGGTACATCACCCAAGGCACTTGGTTGGGCCCGGGCGCCTGTGCACCAGTCAGTCCGCGACGGTGGGGATTTTCCCATCTGTGGTGACTATCTCCAGCTCACATTGGTGACGGTGGCTCGGGTTGAGGGAAAACGAAGGTGCAGCTCGAGTCTTATATATACCGTGAAGGGGGGTCCGGATGAGGGCAGCGCCAGTGGAAGAATCCCAATCTCAATGGGGTTTGTTTGAGCCACCGCTATGTTTACAGCGAGGTTGGGGATGAATATGACACATGGGTCCCAATGGTTAGTGGGGGAACCCAAACGCGCTGGCGCGGCTTCAGGCTGACGCGCGGGGTCCATATGGCAGTGGCCAGACGGAAACAGATGTGCGCGAGGCTTGGCTGGCGGTGTGGGGTCCACATGTAAGTGTGACCAAAAAAGGGGGGAAGTGGATGGAGTGGGCCACGCCGCATATAGCTTTAGTGGGCCGGCGGGCAGATTTGGCCCAGTGAAGCTTTTCTCCATTTTTCTTTATTTTTGTTCTCTATTTTTTTCTATTTCTATTTGTTTAAACCCAAATTGGGTTTCGAATTATACACTCAAGTTCAAATGCACAAATATAAATACAGTATGATATGCAAAAGTAGAAAATTTATTTAGTACTTTTCTATAAATTTTAAATATAGAATTCCCATAAGAGAACCAAATTCAAATAAATCTTTCTTTCTAAAAATTATCTAAACTTTTATATAACTCATGGAAATAAAAAACTATTTCCACACATTATTACAAATCCCACTAGTTTTAATATTTATTTTTCTGTTGAAACATTTTTAAAGAGTGCTTTAAAGGGAACAAGAAATATATTGAAAGTATCTTTTTTATTTGTTGCTTCAACTTTAAGTTTTATGTTTTGGATCTATGTTCTGGATACCAAATTCTTAGTTATCAATATGTATTTAGTTTAGAGAGATATACTCTATAAAGGGTTAAAATTGTTTTTGGAAGTCATTTTATTCTCAAAACATTGGAGAGCTTTTATAAATCCTAAAATAGAAATTTGAGAAGTTACACAACTTACAAATTGCTCAATTGAAAACAAAAGACCTCAACTAGAGCTATGTTAATGTTTTTGCAGGCCAAGCTTTTCTCATTTCAAATGACCCCATTTTGGTTTTTTAGCTTTTGTTCATTTGAGTGAGTCCTTGTTTTTCCTTCTTCTTTTTCTTTTGCTCTTTGTGTTTGTGTGGTGGTGTTGAAAATTCACTCATAAATGGGGAGATTGTGAACACAAGGTTATATGTGCTCTTGTGGTTTGAGTTTGTGATGTGTGATTTTCAACATAGTAGTGTCTTGGGTTGAGTCACATGGACTAACAAGGATGTGACTATGTACAACATGCCTCTTGACTTGTTTCTCATGGCTTATGCGGAGCGGGTGTGGGGCTTGGAGGCACTGATCGATGGCAAAGGTGGTGTCATGTTGGTTCATGCTAATGCACTGAGAGCGGTGAAGGAGTGCACTAGGACTAGACTAAGGGACTAGAAAAGCCGAGTGGCTAGCTGTATTGGCCAACACATAGGACACCAATAGGCACAAGACATGTTAGAGAGGATTGTGTCACTAGCACGATTGAGGACTAGTAGGACATATGTCTAGAACCTGGGGACACATATGTAGTATGCTATATGCAGCGGTTTTGGTGGTTGAGACACAAAACCACCTAGGTACGGTTTCATGGTTTAGCATCAAAACCTAGGGTACGATTTTAATAGAAATTAGAGGCGTTACATGGAGCCATCACGAAGGTTGCATCATGGAAAAGAAAATCCATAGTGGTGAGGCCTAGCGCTTCACCAAGCAGTGTCAGGAAGCATAAGTGTTGTCCATGAGTGCAACACTATCCTGTCCTCATGGATAGCTCATTGTTTTGAGAGCTTTTAGAGTGGATTAGCTGTATTGGCCAACACCTAGGACACTAATAGGGCCAAGGACATGTTAGAGAGGATTATGTCACTAGCACAATTGAGGACTAGTAGGACACATGTCTAGAACCTGGGGACACATAAGGAGTATGCTATATGCTGCGGTTTGGTGGTTGAGACACAAAACCACCTAGGTACGGTTTCATGGGTTTAGCCTCAAAACATAGGGTACGGTTTCAATAGAAATTAGAGGCATTACATGGAGCCATCACAAAGGTTGCATCATGGCAAAGAAAATGCATAGTGGTGAGGCCTAGCGCTTCACCAAGCAGTGACAGTAAGCATAAGTGTTGTCCATGAGTGCAACACTGTCCTACCCTCATGGATAGCTCATTATTTTGAGAGCTTTTAGAGTTTAGTATGCCTGTTTTGCGACCTATTTAATCCTTTGAGTTCTTATATAGCCTAGAAATGTTTTTGGTTGTCCCTGAGTCCAACAACTAGTTAGTTATGATGTTTTTTGGTTGGGCTCTTTCTTCATTCCTATTAGAGTAGAGAACTTAATTTTCTGATATCAGAAAATTTTACCTACGTACTTGGTTTTGGTATGTTCAAGTCTTCTAGTATGTCTGTCGGTCATCACCGAGAATATCGAGAACCTAATTCGCTCGTGAGCATCTCGTTTGTGAGTTTTGGTGTTTTGAGGGATGAGATGAAGATTTGGGAAACAAGCCATGTGAATTTTAGTGTTTTGATGGAATATTTGGGAAGCAAAGATTTTTATTGGCTCTCGTTCACCCTCCTCTAGTCATATGCTTTGATCCTTCAATTGGTTTAATCAATACCTCTAATTCTTTTATGATGGCAGTTGGCTTAGGTGAAGTACTTATTGTAAATAGATTAACACTAGCACATCTCAAGAAGACGTTTGTGAAATTCATGGTTTCCACTAGCCTTTTCATTTTGGTGGAATCTTAAAACATGAATAAAATAGTTTTGTAACCATCGGTACAAACCCTAAACATGTAAGTAATAGTCATATGTAAAATATTCTCATTGGTGAAGCAAATACATTGGTCACTTGTAAATATATGATTACTATAATTTTCTTTGTAGATATTCAAGTGTCCTCTAAGGGAAAACCACATCAAATATAGAGAATTCATGAACATGTATGAGGACATGTGTTGGTTCATCATGAGAAGAGTAATTCACTTCAAAGAGAACTATCATGATGCCACCTCTAAGTTAGGCTCTTCCCAACCGATTGTGTCTTATCACGATATCTAAAGTTGCCACATCATATGTTACTGTAGAAGATATAGTTGTCCTAATGTATAGTATCATGTGTTGTCCTAATATATAGTTGACCACTTAGATGATTGAGGTTCCAATGCTTATGATCTCGTGTCTGAGTGGTATCCTCCTCAAGATTTTTCTTTATTCTCTTTTCTCTTTACACACATGCCACGTACATCAGTGTTTCATCCTACATGTCATGTATTTAATGAGTATGACACCATGCATTGGGAATAGCTGTAGCTACTAATCCATAGTACCAGGATCTTGTAGATTTTGCTAAGGTGGAACTAAACAAATATGATAATTAGAGAACTCATGGAACTTAAGAATTGAAGACTTTGATGTATACACTTGGGTTGATGACTACCATAGGTTAAAATAAATATAGTTTTCATCATATAATAAAATATTATTGCATGTGATGTATATTTTATTTCATTTGATTTTTTTGAAACAATTCACTAGCAGATATGGTGGAAAAGTTTGAATTTTAAAAACAATTCCCTAACGGTTATGCTACTAAACTGCGTGTGAAAACTAATTTATTCCTTTATACAAGCCGTATGTGGAAAAGCATTTATACTAGCAGTTGGTTTAACCGATGCATCAATAATTCTTTTACAATGGCAATGGGTGTAGATGAACCGCCCAATATAAATAGATGAACATCAGGGCCGTTCCTGACTTTTTAGGGGCACAGAGCGAAATTCGATATGGAGGCTCCATACATACATACAAATATATAGTTATACATATATTATTGAAATATATTGAATTTCAACGTATAAAAATTATTATGAATTGTTTTGAACTTTATGAGATGGCAAATGTAAAATATAGCAAAAACACTTACTTGTTACCTGATAACTTAAAAACATCTTCTAACATATTACGATACAAAGTCATCGTTTATAACATTAAGATCAATCTCATCCAACTTTTTTTTCGATATATAGAATCGTCAAACCATTTAACCTTTCTTGAGTCATTGTTGAAGACATATGTTAACTTTGTGATTTTCACTGGTCTTCACATTGATGCACAAAGCTTTACCGTACTAGCTAGTGACCATACCAGGCATAGGTATGTGTGACAATAAACTCTAAATTTACACTATAAGATTTAAGGATCAAATTGGATCGGATTAGGATCGAATCTTATTTCTATGTATTCTTGAACTAAAATTTATTTAGGGTCCTGCTATTTTGTGAAGGAGCATTTAGATCGCGATCCATTATCACCCCTAGGCATAGGAATTGTTGGGACCATGCTTCGTCGCCGAAGGTCCTGCAGGAAGAAAAAGCTTCGGCAAAATCTGCTTATACGTGATATCGAAGCTATCACTCATGAAGCTTCGGTGGATCGAATCTTATTTCTATGTATTCTTGAACTAAAATTTATTTAGGGTCCTGCTATTTTGTGAAGGAGCATTTAGATCGCGATCCATTATCACCCCTAGGCATAGGAATTGTTGGGACCATGCTTCGTCGCCGAAGGTCCTGCAGGAAGAAAAAGCTTCGGCAAAAGCTGCTTATACGTGATATCGAAGCTATCACTCATGAAGCTTCGGTGTTATAGCGTATCCAAAGATGAAGGATCGAACCGACTTAAAGATGGAATGACCTTTTAGTCCATAAGGGTCTGAGTCATTGTTGTAAACTTTTATAAGAGGTATGATTGTAATTCCTTACAGGCTGTGTCCTGTGCTTATAAATAGTGAACAATATTCCTTTACTGTTCACGCAATCCTATAATTGCAAACGCATTGCTCGGGAATTATTATTTTCTGCCAAGGCGAAGGTATACATGTACCTAAACATTATGTTTTGATATTTAAATTCATATAATAAAATATATGAATAATGTTATCTATTTTTGGTACATCTTTCTCTAATGTTTCATGTTTTATATTTTATTTCATATTATTTTGTAAGTCTGATCACGAAGGTGTGACCTTCGTGATATTCTACTCATGGTCTTCGTCCAAAGTTCATTAAATCCTTGGGGAGATAATGCTTCAGTGGACGAAGAGCATTAATATTTAACATTTTATGTTGTCTTGTTCTTAATTCATAGCATTTGAGAACAAGTCCCCAACATTGGCGCCCACCTCCGGTGAACTCACTTCCACTTTTTGAGCTGATGGCTTCGTTCAAGAACCAAGCTGGAACTGCTTCGGCTCCGAAGCTGATTCTCCCGATAACAGGCGGTTCATGCTCAGAGCCGGCCAACAAGAAACAGAAGAAGGAGGCACAGAGAAGAGTACAACACGTAGGGGTACAAGGACCCTTCATCAAGTCAATATGGTCTCACATCCCAATTACCTTCTCTCAAGAGGATCTTCAGCTCAAGGATTACCCGCACAATGATGCTATGGTTATCTCTTGTGTGATCAAAGGATTTCTCGTCCACAATGTTTTGGTTGATACAGGCAGTGCGGCTGATATCATATTTGCCAAAGCCTTCAAACAGATGCAAGAGCCCGAAGACAAGATCCATGATGCCACACATCCCCTTTGTGGCTTCGGAGGAAGGCAGATTGTAGCACTTGGCAAAATCACAATGCCAGTAACCTTCGGATTTATTAACAATACAAGGACTGAACAAATTGTGTTTGATATTGTTGACATGGAATACCCTTACAATGCAATCATTGGTCGTGGTACTCTCAATGCCTTCGAAGCAATTCTTCATCCAGCATATCTTTGCATGAAGATACCTTCGGACCAAGGGCCCATTGCTATTCATGGAAGTTAGGAAGCTGTCAGAAGGGCCGAAAGAAACTGGACAGACTCAAAAGCAATCCATAACATAGATGGAGCTGAAGCTTGTGAACAATACAAGTTCAGAAGGGAGAAAGCTGCTTCGGCCGATCAGCCGAAGCCCATGCTCTTATGTGATGACATAGCAGAGCAGAAGGTGCTATTGGGATCCCAACTGTCCGAAGAACAGGAGAAAACCTTGATAAGGTTTCTGTTCAACAACAAAGATGTTTTTGCATGGTCAGCTAATGATCTTTACGGAGTCAACAAGGATGTTATTGAACACTCGCTCAATGTTGATCAATCCTTTAGACCCAGAAAGCAGAGGCTTCGGAGGATGTCTGATGATAAGGCCGAAGGTGCTCGGAATGAAGTGAAAAGACTCCTCAGTGCCGGAGTTATCAGAGAAGTAAAATACCCAGAATGGCTGGCTAATACTGTTATGGTAAAAAAGGCCAATGGTAAATTGAGGATGTGTATTGATTTTACTGATCTCAACAAGGCCTGTCCGAAGGACGAGTTTCCATTGCCAAGGATAGATTCCCTAGTTGATGCAACAGCTTCATCAGAGCTTATGAGTCTGCTGGATTGTTACTCAGGCTATCATCAAATTTGGATGAAGAAGGAGGATGAGCCAAAAACCAGCTTCATAACCCCTAGTGGAACATATTGTTACCTTCGGATGCCTGAGGGGCTCAAGAATGCTGGAGGAAGCTTCAGCAGAATGACAGCGAAGGTTCTTCATTCTCAGATAGGCAGAAATGTGCTAACTTATGTTGATGATATCATTGTAAAAAGCACGAGGCAAGAAAATCACATTGCTGATCTGCAGGAGACCTTCGCTAATTTTAGACAGGCCGGTTTAAAGTTGAATCAAGAAAAGTGTGTCTTCGGAGTGAAGAAAGGGAAATTTCTTGGCTGCCTAGTTTCAACAAAAGGGATTGAGGCTAATCCAAATAAAATTGAAGCTATTCTTCGAATGGAACCACCAAGTACAAAGAAGGGGGCTCAAAGATTGACATGAAGACTGGCATCTCTCAACAGATTCATATCTAGATCAGCAGAGAGAAATTTACCATTCTTCGAAGTGCTGAAGTCAGCCGAAGTTTTTCAATGGGGACCAGTCCAGCAGAGAGCCTTCGAAGAGCTGAAGCAATATTTGATAGACCTAACAACACTAACTCCACCTACGCCAGGGGCTCCTCTATTGTTATATGTGGTAGCTTCGCACTCAGTGGTAAGTGCAACACTTGTCCAAGAGAAGCTTGAAGGCCAAGTCAAAAAGCAAGCCCCAATATATTTTGTATCCGAAGTTCTTAGTTTATCAAAGAAAAATTATATAGAATTGGAGAAGGTGCTGTATGCTGTTTTGATGGCCTCCAGGAAGCTTCGGCACTATTTTCAAGCATACAATATTATTGTCCCTTCTTCACAACCATTGAAGGATATTATGAGAAATAGAGAAGCTACTAGAAGGGTTGGAAAATGGGCTGCGGAACTCAATGAATTTTGCATTGATTATGTGCATAGATATTCGATTCAGTCCCAAGCATTGGCAGACGTCATTGCTGACTGGACGCCAGGGGCTCAGGAAGAAGAAACGAGTAAAGATGCTGAAGTTTGGACAGTATTTTGCAATGGTTCTTGGGGAACCTTCGGAGCAGGAGCAGCTGCTGTGTTGGTCGCACCTTCCAAAGTTAAAACTTGTTATGCAACAAGACTTGATTTCAGTTGCACAAATAACATTGCTGAGTATGAAGCTTTGCTCTTGGGCCTTCGGAAATTAAAGGCAATGGGAATTAGAAGGGCGGTTCTTAAAACTGATTCCCAGGTTATTTCTGGTCATATTGACAAAAGTTATAAAGCAAGAGATCCGAAGCTTGAAAAATATTTAGACACGGTCCGAAGGATTGAGGCTTCCTTTGAAGGGTTTTCTGTTAAAAATATTCCTCGAGGAGAAAATTAACATGCTGATTTATTAGCCAAGTCAGCAGCACAGGGGCTGCCCTTACCTTCGGAAGTATTTTTCGAAACAATAAAAGCACCTTCGGTCGAACTTCTTGAAAGAGCAGTCCTCAACATATCTCCTGTCTATAGTGAAGACTGGAGAACTGAGATCATCTCTTTCCTTCAGGGTAACTTTCTTTCAGATGACGAAGCTTATAACAGGAGGATAGAGGCAAGAGCTCAACCATATGTTATAATAGAAGGGGAGCTGTACAAGCATGGAGTCTGTGCTCCATTACTCAAGTGTTTATCCAGAGTCGAAGGTATAGAATTGATGAAGGAAATACACGCATGCCTATGTGGATCTCACATTGGATCTAGGCCTTTGCTTGGAAAAGTTTTTCGTCAAGGATTTATTGGCCAAAGGCAGCCTCAGATGCAGCGGAATTAGTTCAAAAGTGCGAAGGTTGTCAGAAATGTGCAAGAGATCACAAACAACCTTCGTCTCTAACCTAGTTAATACAACCCACTTGGCTATTGCAAAGGTGGGGCCTTGATTTGTTAGGTCCGTTACCACCAGCACAAGGGAACTTAAGATATGTTGTAGTGGCAGTGGAATATTTTTCCAAATGGATTGAGGCAAAGCCTTTAGCCACAATAACTTCGGTCACTATTCAAAAGTTTTTCTGGCAAAATATTGTTTGTCGTTTCGGAGTGCCGAAGGCTATTACTGTGGATAATGGAACGCAGTTTGATTCCGAAGCTTTCAGAAATTTTTGTGAACAAATTGGCACGAAGATCCATTTTGCATCAGTTCGGCATCCGGAGTCAAATGGACTTGTTGAAAGGGCTAATGGCATCATAATGACAGGAATAATGAAGTTAATCTTCAATCAGCCTAGGGGAAAGTGGCCAGACGAATTAATCAATGTGGTGTGGAGCCACAACACAACAATATCAAGATCAACAGGTTTTACACCATTCAAACTATTGTTTGGTGACGAAGCAATAACTCCGGAAGAAGCCAAAGCAGGATCAATAAGAATAGTAGCTTCGGCAGAAGACGAAGCTGAAGCTAATTACTCTGTGGAAAAAGATGCTATAGAGGGGATCAGGCTTCAAGCTGTGGAAAACATCAACAAATACCAAGCTGAAACAATAAAATGGCGTGATAGAAAGGTTTGGCTAAAGAACATTGAACCAGGACATTTGGTGCTTCGAAGAATAGCCAACCCAGAGACAGTAGGCAAGTTACAGCTGAAGTGGGAAGGACCTTTTCTGGTAGTATCTTCGTCAAGACCCGGTTCCTACAGACTGAAGGATATGGACGGCAACGACATTCCTAGATCATGGAATGCGGACGAGCTTCGGCGATATTATGTTTAGCTTCATGTAATTTTTTCTATTCTTTCTTGTGTGGCACCCTTTTCCTTTCCAAAGGGGGAGAAAGGTTTTTAATGGGGCCACAACATGTAATTTTTCTTTTTCTTATTTCAATTCTATAAGAGCGATATCCCCCAAAGATGTAAATGTAAAAGCTGAGAACGCACCATCAAGTGCAAAGGAAAAAGAAAAGAAAACAGGGAGAAGCTCAAAAGTCGTTCCTAAGGGAATGCAGAGCTTGCAGCGAAAAATAAACGCTGATTCCGCCGAAAGTAAAAGGCAAAGAAGCTCCTAAGGGAGGCTTGCAGCGAAAAATAAACGCTGATTCCGCCGAAAGTAAAAGGCGAAGAAGCTCCTAAGGGAGGCTTACAGCGAAAAGTCAGCACTGATACACCGAAAAGTAAACGGTGAAGCCGAAAAATAAACGAAAAAAGATTTGAGTCATTCCCAAGGGAATGAAGGCTATGATTATGGTTTCGAATATACATTCGGATATTCATTTGCACGATACATTACATCATGACATTTGCATTCATAAACATTCATTTAGACATACATAGGATCATTATCATCATATCATACAGAAAAGGCAGATGCTTCGGCTATGAGGAAAAAACTTCGGAGAAAGAAGGAATTTTCATGCTTCGATGTGTACGAAAAGAAGGGAAGGTGTTTTTCGCCTTCGGCTCAAAAATAAAATTTCGTCCACAGCAAAGCAGATTGTACACAGATAAAGGGAAATATATTACAAGGTATGCACAAATTTACATAAGTTTCTCTACAATTATATTACAAAGATTTCTCTAGAATTTTTTGCAGAAAAGTCTTTTGCAGCAACTGTTAAGCTTCAGCTCGTCATTCTTCAGCTTCATCATCCTGTACATATTAAAACGGAATGAGAAAGGTGCAGAATTCAAGGAGAAGGTAAAAGTAATAAGTATAAGTTTCTCACTGGCTTAAGGTGGCTCCGAGCTTCGTCACCAGCCATTTTTCGCCCGCCGTTTATCCAAATCTGGGTCATAAACCTGTTTCCTATGCTTCGGGCAACCAAATCTGCCGGTGACAAACTGAAGTTTGGCCTATTTACAATTTTCCCATGTGTGCAGCCAGCCTTTAGGAAAGCGGTAGCCGTGCCTCGAGATGCTAGCAGGGCGCAGAAATCAGCATGCCCAGCAATAACTTCGTCAAGTGCATCAACTTCGCCCTCGATGTATTCCAAGGTGTTTGGCAGGTTTTCAACTGAAGGTGTAAACTTATCAGAGCTGGCTCCAATTGAGTGAAACACATCCTTCAACCGCTGCACACATCGGCTGCCAAAATCTAAGCATTTCTCCTGAAGCTCCTTCAATGATTTTTGCAAATTTGAATTCTTCTCGATTTCGGTCTTGAGATTTGTTTCGAGATTCTTCTTTTCCTGCTCGGATTTTTCTGATTTTATAAGTAATTCATTGTTTAATTTGTCATTTTCGGCTTGGGCTTCAGCTAGTGAACCTTCCATAGAATGAATGACGAAGTCTTTCTTTTCCAAGGCGGCTTCGCGATCTTTAACTTTGATTTCAAGGTCTTGAATAACGAAGTCCTTTTTCTTCAGAGTAGCTTCGTAATTTTCGATTTTGTTCTCTAGATCTTTGATGGTAGCTTTGTTTTCTCCTCTTCAAGATCTTGTTGCATTCTCAACACTTTACTTAGTAGTATACTCTGCCAAAACAACCTTCGTCAGAAAACATCTTAATTTAAAAAAGAAAAAACCTTCGTCAGAAACCTTCGTAAGTTGAGATTGTACCTTGAAATTAGCATAGAGCAAGCTACCGGCAATATGGTGTCGCTGGTACCTGCAGAGGTCCGCTTCTATCTTCGGCAGGCCAACGCTTTTTGAGAAGGTCCTAACAACCTTGGCCTCGGTTCGATTCCGAAGGCATCTTAGCTTCCCTTCATTGACTCCACCAAATAGCAGAGACCCTGGTTTGTATCCACAGGATATAGCATATTTCTTTAGCTCTTCTTTTTCAGTGTCTGTTAACTCTTGTCCAAGTATATCTTGAAAATTAAAATTTTCTTCTTCCAAAGTGTCTTCAATTTGCTCTTTTCCTTTTTCAATTGTCGTATTCACCGCAACCGCAGCAGCTTCTTCTTCAGCCATTCTCAGAAGTATATTGTCAATATCACCAAGTGTGGTTTCTAGATTAGGATCTTCGGTGGTCCCGGTTTCAGCTCCGGTGGCTTCGGCTTCAGTGGTTGCTCCGGTAGCTTCGGCTCCGGTGGCTTCGGCTCCGGTGGTTTCAGCTTCGGAGGCTTCGGCTCCGGTGGCTGTGGTTTCAGCAATGACAATTTTTGACGCCGATGTCGGCGGCGGTGTCTGATGAATGACATCGGCCACTTGGATAATTCTTCGTCGGCTTTGCGGGACTTTCTGTTGCCGAAGCTTCTTTGTCCTTCTGAAAAAACTTCGTCAGTTCCGGCGCCAGCGGACTTAGCCTGATAGGCAAAGGTTCAGTCATTACCTTTAGAATCTCTTCCACTTCGGCAGCAGAAGGTGTTGCAGGAGCTTCCTCCTCTCGGGCCGACGTCTTTGGTTTTGGGGATGCAGCTTTTCTTTTCTTCGGAGCAGCTATCTTCGGCTCAGGGCTCAGTTTTTTAGAAATTTCCTTGTCCTTTTTAGCCAATTTGGTGCCCTCTTTGTCAAGGGCGCTCGCAATCCTCTTTCTTTTCTAGCCTTCGGCACCTCCGACCAGTTGCTCATAGTCAAGGTAATCAAAATTCAAGGCATCTAGCACACGATTCAATCTTCGTTTCGGACGTATGCCGAAGGCTGCAATCATTAATTGATCTTCTTTCTTAGAGTAATTGCCGAGGATCTCGTTGCACATAATTTCAATTGTGTTCAGCCACTCTTGGCAGGGTGTTTTAAAATGTTTCTTAAACTTGTAGTGATAAGGCAATCGAACAAGTTCTCCCTTTTTCTTTTCTCCCACTAGCTTCGGCATTTCCCACTCCCTCAGTGTTGGGAACACCTTAAAAGCCAAAAATTCATGCACTAGGTCTCTAGTGCCAATATGATCTGAAATCACTCGAAATTCAGCCAAAGCAGTCTGACTCGGGCTCCCCATTATCATGTTGCATCGGGGCCTCGTTTCTCCGAAGGTTAGTTCTAGCGGACTCTGGACCAATTTATCTTCATCTTCATCAACTTTAACATAAAACCATTCAGATTTCCATCCGGCTGGCCATTTGCTTCGGTAGCTTATCACTGGAAACTTCGTAGTCTTGCGATAAGCAAAGTTGTAGCAGCCAAAATTTTCGTGCAGACCATCTCCTCTGGCTTTAGTCTGGTAGTGTAATTCATGAACTCGGCAGAAACCCTCACCGAACGGTTCCACCCCCTGGCTACGAAGAGCCAAAATGTAAACACTTAATCTAACAATAGCATTGGGGGTCAGCTGATGAAGGTAAATCCCAAACTTCTTCAGTATAATAGCAATCATCTTGTTTAGGGGGAACCTTAGACCTGCTTTAAGAAAATTTTTGAAGACTACTACCTCGTCCTTTCCTAGCTTTGGGATAGTTTCCTCACCACCAAAATGAATTAATTCCTTTTTGGCTTCACTAAAATAACCCATCTTCACCATTTTAGGAAGATCAGCTTCAGAAATGGTGGACTTTCCAAAGTCCAAATGACTAGGTTTACTTGGCACCCCGCAGATGTACTCATCTTCGTAACCAACTTCTTCAACATCAGCTTGTGTTGCTTCGGCAGCAGGTGTGTCCTCTAATGAAACCAGCCCAGAACGCCTCATAGCTTCGGAAATCGGAACAGTTTCAGCGGCTTCGGTCTCATCTCCATCACGCTCAACCCTAGCAGTGGAGCGTACTCTGGCCATTTGATTTTAAATTTCTTGAAAATTCCTTGGAAATTAATAACCTTTTTTCCGAAGCTCTTCTTGTGACGAAGCAGAATCCAAACTGGAGCTTCGTTTGAATGCAAAAGTCAAGCTTTGGCTATGGTTAAATTTTTGGCAACAAAACAGTGCAATAGCAATGAATGTTGTGGTAACTTCACACCTACATGTCTGTTTATATAGTGCTGCAGGTAAGAAGGTGAATCGTCAAGATTTTTACACCGGACAAACAGTCGCTCGCACCCACTGAACGGTGGGCCGCAAAAACCGAGAAAGTGAACCTGCATGGTGGGACCGCTCCGCGCTCGGAAACTGTATCGTTTCTCGGCAACGAGCTCAGGGAAGGTGTTTTTCGGACCTTCGGCTTCCCGAAGCCTAAGAGACTTTTTTCACGGATCAAGCTCGTTACGAAAAACGATCTAGCACCACGAAGGGGCTACTATTGGGACCATGCTTCGTCGCTGAAGGTCCTGCAGGAAGAAACAGCTTCGACAAAAGCTATTTATACGTGATGCCGAAGCTATCACTCATGAAGCTTCGGTGTTATAGCGTATCCGAAGATGAAGGATCAAACCGACTTAAAGATGGAATGATCTTTTAGTCCATAAGGGTCTGAGTCATTGTTGTAAACTTTTATAAGGGGTATGATTGTAATTCCTTACAGGCTGTGTCCTGTGCCTATAAATAGTGAACAGTATTCCTTTACTGTTCACGCAATCCTGTAATTGCAAACGCATTGCTCGAGAATTATTATTTTCTGCCAAGGCGAAGGTATACATGTACCTAAACATTATGTTTTGATATTTAAATTCATATAATAAAATATGTGAATAATGTTATCTATTTTTGGTACATCTTTCTCTAATGTTTCATGTTTTATATTTTATTTCATATTATTTTGTAAGTCTGATCACGAAGGTGTGACCTTCGTGATATTCTACTCATGGTCTTCGTCCGAAGTTCATTAAATCCTTGGGGAGATAATGCTTCAGCGGATGAAGAGCATTAATATTTAACATTTTATGTTGTCTTGTTCTTAATTCATAGCATTTGAGAACAAGTCCCCAACAGGAATCATGAGCATGAGAGCGTAAACTTCGTTCTTTTGGCAAGATAGATGGATGTTTAATTCGATATTTTCTAGAGGTTAGTCCACTCTTTAGTAGAGTCGGGTGGCACTAGGATGGTTAGGCATGGATGAGCATGTGGTTATGAGGATGTTGCCAGCAACCACTACCGGAAACGAGCCCTTTGCCGAGTGCCCGAAACACTCGGCAAAGCCTTAAAAACACTCGGCAAAGGCTTTACCGAGTGTGACACATGAAATCATAGAGTTTCAATGTAGATCTCTTAGGTTTCTACACATTGTGTCTCACAACTTTCTCCAAACATTCTACAATTTTTATCATAGCCTGTACATATGATATCATGACACGTGGACAAGTTTCATGATTTTCTGACTTTGTTTGTGTTTTATATAATTTTTAAACATGTGGATGACAAGTTCACGGCTATGTTTAGTGAGCATGTTGCTCGAAGTTTCCGGTACGCTCCTGGAATCGGTCGTAACTTATGGTAAGTAACATGAATATCATTTTTGCATGCACGTTTTTCCAAGTTTCGAGTGACCTACAGTTCAAATATGAATTTTTCGAAGAAATTTAAATAAACGAACTAAATCTACTAGATATTGCAAACACAGTTATAATTGTCCACAAATGATACATGTAGGTCTACATAGTGTAGGAACATACCACAAAAAGTTTGGGAGACAAAATAAAAAAAACAAAAATATACTTTGCCGAGTGTCTAGAGAAGACACTCGACAAAGAGTCCTTTGCCGAGTGCCTACAAGTTGGCACTCGGCAAAGAAGACTCTTTGCCGAGTGTCAACCCACGGCTCTCAGCAAAGACTGACGGCCGTCAGCTCTAGGACGGCCGCTGACGGCCCTTTGCCGAGCGCTGCCTTTGCCGAGTGTTAAACACTCGGTAAATGTGTCTTTACCGAGTGGGGTCCTGTGCCGAGTGTCCAGCACTCGGTAAAGAGGCTCGTTGCCGAGAGCTTAACTTTACCGAGTGCGGCTCTCGGCAAAGCCGTCTTTGCCGAGTGCCCGACAAAAGGCACTCGACAAAGAGGCCGACACTCGGTAAAGCCTCGGATTCCGGTAGTGAACAGGGACGGAGCCAGAAAATATTTTAGAAGGGCTGAACTAAACTAGTGTAGTATAGAAGTTCCTTCTACATTGTATATGTATGCTAAAAATCTTAGGAGAGACTCTAGTGAGGCTCCATGGACTCGGCAGCGGTAGGAGGGGCTCGAGCCCCGCCCGGCGCCCGCCCCATCGCTGCCTCCGTCTCTAGCCAGCAAGAAAGACTAATATCATGAAGGAAGACCATGTGTCGTCGTCTAAAATGTTGGTAGAGTAATTTGCATGACATGTAGACTAATATCATGAAGGCTAATATCACGAAGGAAGACTAATATGAGGATGTTGGTAGACTAATATGCATGACATGATGACTAATATTATGAGGATGTTGGTAGACTAATATCATGAAGGAAGACTAATATGCATGACATGTATGTGCATGCCTTTTTAAGTCTTAACCTAAAACTGAACTGATGAGCAACCTCATCCCAAATTAAACTAGCCAACTATTCTATTTTTTATGAAGGGGAGTTTTCATAAAAAGATAAAAAAAAACATGTTAGACCTCTAGTGGACATGGATGTTCATCGATCACCATCGGTTAGCCAGTAGGACTTGATTTATATATATTGTTCGAAACATAATAGGCTAGTGAACGGTGAACATTAGCTAATAAGGCACCATTTGTGCTTGCATGGCCCTTCAAAGGTGTCTGCTTGTACCGTACTTACTCCGTTTTCGAATATTTGTGCTAGTTCATTTTTTACTAAAACACGACAAATAAAAAAACGGAAGGAGTACTAGAACTGTTGTAACATTTATTGTCACTGCATGGTTAGTTGGTGACTCATTTACATGAGTGATAAGTGTGTGGAATTAGATTGAACTATTTCAATCGTTCTCTCTAGCTTGCGTGTAAAACAGCAGGGAATAGAGAAGAGAGCCGGTGATTCTGGTCACCCAGTGACCTCGCTATGGAAAGTATTGTGTATATATATAGGCGTAGGAAGCATCAGAAGCAGATGCATTACTACTCTGTCAGATGGAAGTTTGATACAAGTAAGCAGTGGGCCAGTGGCACCAAATCAGACAAACTCTCTCTCTCTCGGTAGTTCTCGGAGATTCCGAAATGGCGCCAAACTGAAGGATAGCATTCATGCCAGACTCACTCGGGTTTGTGGGGAGAGCGGACGGTGTGTGTCTAAACACAATTACATACCACCTGATTGGATGACTGAGCACGCCGAGCCCGCTCGCGGGAGCTTGGCAGGCCGGGTATGCCAGATTCCGCCGTATCGATAGATATACTCAAATAGTCTTAAAATGACTTATTTTGTATCTGCTCATACAGGCTAGATCTTACTTATACAGCCAACCAAACACACGCTTACACAAAGTTAACACACGCAGTGAACTAAGACAAGATAATGTGGGCAACCAATCAAGCCAAAAATGACTTTTTTTATATCCGCTCATACAGGTCGTGTCTTTCTTATACAATCAATCAAACATACGCTTGCATAAAGTCAACACACTCGATGGCCCAGAACAAGATGATGTGGCGACCAATCAAACCGATAGTACTTCACATAAACATTACTGTCAATTCATCACATTAGCATAAAATTCTAGCAGTCAGAATGAGAGGCGCTGGGAGACGTATCACTAGGAGCATTGCATTTCAATGTCGCCATACCATTTTCATCGTCTAAATCTGATGAGGACTGCTGCTCTGCAACATCATGTAGCAAAGACCGCAGGCTCCTTAACTACTTCCTAGGGCGCACATGCCTCTCGCTTTTTGCTTACTTGAACTTGTGCTTATGTTGGTTCTTAACGTGATGCTCTCCATCTTGTACTTCAGCAACCGCATTTACTGAATATATATTACTAGTGGTACGGTAAACTCATTTTCACCACCAGCCACGACATCATCTGCTTCCCTCTCTAAAGAATCTCTACCAATTCTTTCCCCATTGTTCCTTAGTTTTGAGTTAAATTTTGCAAACAGAAAATCTCTCATCCTATCATGAAGTGGTTTGTTCCTCTTCTTTGTATGAATCTATGAGTAAAATAATAAACACAAGCTATGTTTCTCCTTTGGCTTTCTAATCCTTTTCCTCTATATATATATATATATATATATATATATATATATATATATATATATATATATATATATATATATATATATATATATATATATATATATATATATATATATATATATATATATATTTTGTAAGCAAAGCATATATCTCTTCCTTGACATCATCGGGAACTTTCAAACATTTCGTAAAATTACAGCCTTCAAAGCCAGCAAGATTATACTTAATTCTTGTAATCCCAGCTTTGCAGATCCTGACACGGTACTAGCACATCAGCCAATGCTTCTTGGTTGCACCTAGGGCAAGAACAATTAGCCCATGTAGGATCGTTCGAGTTGATAACATCTTGTGATGCTGGATTAGGTATAGAGGCGGCACTTGATGGGTTACCTATGTAGATTGCAAACACAAAAAGCGTCATTTCAGATTGGTACATGAGGATGAAGCATGATGTTAAGTTCTCTATATTGAAATTAGAATTGTATGCACACTGCCTAAGAAAGTAATTTCATATACCAAAAGCATACATCGCCATACTGTTGGCACTTTCTAATTGCGTTTACAATTTATATACTACATTACTAATACCAATTCTATTCGCTAATTGCACATGAAAAAAGAAAAAAAATGGGCATTTGGCTCCCTGACTAACTCTCTTAGGTGCTTCCAATAGCCTAACATATTCACAAGATCAACCAAAACCCTAAGTCCACATTAGAAACATTTGAATCTGTGTGGAACATGAGAAGAAATGAAGAACACATGCATGATTTTTTTTTGTTGTTGCTGAGACATGGTAGACTGCCATTAGTAAAAAAAGCTCTATGCCTACGGTGAGGTTTAATTTTACAGGCAGTTTCGGTTATCGAATGCTAGTGAAAATAAATTGGCCGGTCCGACTCAAGAACTATGAATGGAAATACCTTTTCACTAGCAGTTTTTTTAAAAAACCGCTGGTGCAAATCGTGCATTTCTACTGGCAGTTTTCCTAAGTAACCGCCAATACAAATTAATTATTTGAAATTGATTTTTTTGAGTTTTTCAAATGTCCTTGTATGAAAAAACCTCCAAAATAAAAGTTGTACTTGTCTAAAAGTTATGAAACTTCGCAGTTGACAACCTTTTCGTTCGAAATCATTTGGACTCTCAAAATTGCATCTTGAATTTTTTAAATTTAAAATGCAAATTTTGCAAATGACCTCAAATGGAAAAAATGTATCAAAATAAAAGTTGTAGAACTTAAAAGGTTATTCAACATTGTAGTTGACAACTTTTTCGTTTGAATTCGTTTACGGCCCCAAACAATCAATTTACACTTGGTTTATTATAATATATTGGTAACAAAACGTCTATTTAGATTACAAGTAAGTGATGGGTAGAGTATTGGTAGAAAAGGCTATGTGCGAGGGTGATGTTTGGAGGTTCGATTGCCACCGGCCGCGTAGCACGTGAATTTTGTGTAAAAAATGTTGCAACTTTGCTATTTTTAAAATAATTTTAACTTGCTAAGACGGGCCTGTGGGGCCTCTCCTAATTAAAATAATTTGTTTTGCTATTTTTAAAACCCGGTTTATATTTTCTGAAAACAAATTGTAGCGGCGGTTTTCTTAACTCAACCGTTAGTATAAATCGATTTTTCAATGGTGGATGTCTTCACTAAACCGCCAGTGAAAATAGATTTCCACTTGCGGTTCTTAATTAACCGTCTATGAAAATAAATATTTCAACTGACCCCTACCGCTGGCGGTTTTCAAAAACGCTAATAAAAATGAGTTATGAACCGCCTTTCTTTGTACTACTGTTCTAGTCCTCCACTACTGTCGCTGCTACTTGGAAGAGAGGAAGAAAAGGACTAAAAATTGAGGACTGGGGAGTGTCGGAGTGAGAAAGGGCAGCAAATGGTCTAGGACTCTCGGTCTACCTCGCCTCTAGTTGCCACTGGTGCAGGTGATTGAAGGCCATCTAGGTCGGACTCCAAAAAAATGAGAAAAACATGTGTGCTTTTGAAATGAGGTAGACGGACAGTTAAATAGTTATTCAGGCAAGTGGGCCGAGAACCCCATCAGGAGCCCTACTAAAGTTGTTAAGGTTATCTCCATCATCCTCACTATCTCACTCTCAATCTCACTCTCTATTCAAACTTCACTATGTAAACAGTGTAGTCTACAATGTAAAATAGTGTTTTGCACGCTCATAAATGATCCGCAGGATATGGCCTAACATACTGAATCCAAGTACTAAAGATTAATACATTATTGTTTAATGTGCTACCTTTCGTGAGTGGACGACTGGAGTCCATAAAAGATCCATGGGCTGGGGGAGAAGAAAACACCATAGCAGCATCCAGGTTCCTCAGTGTCAGCTTTTGCTTCATTATGCTTTTTTGGTCCAAGATAGATGAATGTTTCAATAGTATTCCTAGAGGCATGGCCACTCTTGTCCTAGTAGGCTCGGGAGACACTAGGAATGCTCTTTTTACAGCGGAGGATTACCATGCATCGAGTCTATAGGGATAAGTATGTTCTAACAAGCATGGTCAATGTTACCTTGTGCTGCCATGCAGCCTCAATTATCTAATTCGACATGATAGTCAGGGAAGATGATCAGGGCCATAGATTATGCATGAGTGTGTATGTGCAGCTGGCTTTGCATGCCTGTTTTGTTTGATCTAATTTAATAGAATGACCATCTAGCATCTTGTAAGGAAATAGTTAGAAATTTACTCTTGTGCACATTCTTTTTCTGAATTTGAGTGGATGGTACACTCCAGACATTGTAAATGCATGTGCATAATTTAGATGGATTGATTACGTTGGATATGATTGTGTTCCACCAATCAAATTAAATATTGCATGCTTGCACATCAAGATTGTCGACTAGATTGAAGTTTGGTGGATTTAATTATGTCGGTCCCAAACCATACAAGTACTCTTTTCATGAAAGAAATGCTTAGTGACAAGGTAAAAAAACTTGGATATTGAGTGATCATCTTGGGTTAATTAGCCTGAACTTAATTTACATGTTGGTTAGAAATTAAAGTAGGCCAACGAACCCATCCTAATAAGGCACGAGTTCAGTTTGCACGTTCTCCCCTCTAGAGTGAGAGATGTCTGCTGGTACAAGAATTGATTTAACATTTACTGTCCGACTATATTTCAAGAAAATGGTTAGTTGGTGAGTCATTCATATGAGTAATAAGTACATGGAATCAGACTACATCTGAGTGAACTGCTTGTCTCTCTAGCCTGCGTATATATAATAGAGACAAGAGCGGAAAGCCACTGTTTTTGTGTTTACGATCGGCCGAATGATAGATCTTGCTATGTAAATTATGCGTAGGAGTAGGAAGCAACATGAGCACTTGTATTATATATGATTCCGTTGCACTACAGGAAAACGTCCAGTTTCCGACGGCCTAAACCGTCGGAAATAAGCTCTGAACCGTCGGAAGTAGTTACTTTCGACGGCTTAAGGCAGGTCCCATCGGAAGTAACGCCGTAGGGGATACCCAGTCGGAAGTATCCGCGTTTCCGACGGGGCCGTCGGAAGTAAGTTTATTTCCGACGGCCAGCGTGGGACCGTCGGAAATAAAGTGAGGTGGGCCCCGCAGACGGCCGGCCGCCGGCGCCTGACGCCGTCACAGCTTATTTTCGACGGCCCCGTCGGAAATAAGAGGCCGTCAGAAGTAATTAAAAAAAATAGAGAAACAGAATTTGCCTGCTTTTTATTTTACAAACAATCACACAAATTCAATCAATATCCAGTTTCCAATAATTCATCCAGAATCACATACAATACCACAAATATCCATAATTCATCGTTTCACATGAAACACACAATTAAATTCACAAAATGTTCACCCGTCCACAAATTAAAGCACAAGTTCACAAGTTCACATGTTCATAAGTTCACAAGTTCACAATAGCACAAGTTCACAATACCACAAGTTCACAAGTCCATAGTACGAGAAAAACACAAGGAGACAAGCTACTCAAATGGAGGAGGTTGATCAAATGGATGGGGTTGATTTGATCCGCTAGCTCCTCCGCTGTTTAGAAGACCGTCCACAAAAGAAGCGACTGCATCTTCAGAGTCCTCATTTCCCGGAGTTAGCAAGTTTCCTGGAGGGACCTACAACATTCAAAAAAATGTGTTAGTAGTTAAATTCTTGTTATGCAACGTCAAAAGAAAAAGCCAAGTAATATAACCTGAGGTGCAGGTGTGGGCCAACTAAATTGTGGAGTCGGTACAAACTGCGGGATAGGTGGAGGAGGTGGCATAGTCATCGCTGAAAAATCTGGACGTTGTCCTAGTGCTATTTGCTGAAAGAAATTGAAAGCTATGTTACGAGGATATATTAGAAAATATGTGCTCCAATTATAGTAGAGGCTCACGAGGATCTAATTACCTGCATCATCTCCTGCTGTCGTGCAAATTGAGCAGCCCAGTACTCTTGTTGTTGCTTGTTATACTCCTCCTGCCGCCTCAAAGCTTCCTGCACCCGGATCAGCTCGGCGTTTCCTTGGGTACTAGAGCGAGGACCACGGCTAGACGACCTCGATGGGCGAGACCTTTCAGGCCTCACCTGAGATCTTCCCACCAAACTCAAGACGAAAACAATCTGTATCCTTACCACATATTGGACATGTCAACTTTCCATGACAACTCCATCCAGCAAAAATACCGTAGGCCATGAAATCATGAATCGACCACAAGTACGCAACTCGAAGATTGAATCTCTCTTTCTTGTAGCAATCGTAAGCTTCGACTCCTTCCCACAATTTTTTCAACTCATCGACTAAAGGTTCCAACATTACATTGAGATGTTTTCCAGGGTGTTCTAGTCCAGGAATGATTAGACACAGAAACATGTAATCGTATTTCATGCAAAGGTGAGGTGGAAGATTATATGGAACTGCAAATACAGGCCAACAAGAATACGGTGATGCGGTCATATTGAAAGGTGAGAACCCGTCCGTCGCCAACCCGATTCGAATATTTCTAGCTTCACTAGCAAAATCCGAATCAAAATCATCAAGTGCCTTCCACGCATCACTATCAGATGGGTGCATCATAACTTGAGGGTTCTCGCGTTCACGTTCTTTGTGCCATCTCATCTGCTTAGCGGTGTTTTTTGAGAGAAACAACCGTTTTACACGAGGCGTGAGAGGCATGTAACGAAGTTGCTTCTTTGCTACTTCTGTTGTCATTTTTTCTCCATCTTCATTTACGACCTCAACGAACCTTGATTTGCTGCATCTCAAACATTTGTCTAATTTTTCATTTTCCTTCCAGAAAAGCATACAGTTATCTGGACAAACATCAATTTTTTGATACTCCATACCTAAGCCAGAGAGTAACTTTCTTGACGGATACACGTCTTTGGGCATTTTGTGATTTGGTGGTAATACGTCGCTGATCAAATTCAAAAGTTCATTTAAGCAGTTGATGGAGAATGCGAACTTAGACTTGATAGCCATAAGTCGCGTCACAAAAGCAAGAATGGTTACTCTCGTGTGTTCGTGCAACGGCTCTTCTGCTGCCTTGAGAAGTTCAAAGAATTTTTTAACTTCCGGCGGTTGAGGATCCTCAGGATTATCTGGAAACACTAAATCAGGATCCTCTCTTAAATCCTGAACCATCTCCTCCATTCGGTCTAAATCCGGGTCAAAATCGTCTTGACCTTCTGGAGCATATCCACGGGGAAGCTCCTCACCATGATGCACCCAAACTTCATAATTTGGCACGTAGCCATTTTTGCAAAGATGACCAGATATCTCTTTCTTGGTTTGACGTTGATAATTTTTGCAAACACTGCATGGGCACCACACTCGACCATTTCTTGACGAAGAAAAAACACGATTGATAAAATCTTCGGTTTTCTGTATCCACTCAAGCGAAGGGCCATTTTTTCGCCAGCCTTCATACATCCAGCGACGACTATCACCCATCGTTCGACTAATTAAAGATCAAGACAAGTTCATTAATTTCTAGATATATTATCAGCCGGTGGTCCTACAATTATAGGAAAGGATAGGTCCTAAACCCACCTAAGAGTGAACGACATATCACAGATTTATGATAAGTCAATGAGTTTGAACGAAATTTCGGCAGCATAACCCTATTGTTCTCCATTGCACGCCCGTAATGGTGCAACAGAGAACAAGAGGGTTATGCTGTCAAAATCTCGCTCAAACTCATTGACTCATCATAAATCCTATTTGATATGTCGTTCACTCTAAGGCTGTCCAAAAAGGGACAATTTCGGTACAACACACTACTTTATTAAGCAATGTGTTGGACCGAAACGGGTGACGCATAAGTTTAGACCTATTTTAGTTAAGTATCGCCTATAGACCTATTACTAAAACTATTTTATGCACCACCAGCTGAAGCCCCCCCCCCCTATCGCTCATAGAGCTCCGTAAAGCCCTCTTAAAAATTGCATCCTGTATTTCTCGGTACGTATTTTATGATTTTAATTGTCCATCAGTGTTTTAATATACGACTACTTTAAACTATTATATTTACCTAGTAAGATTATGTGATGGGGGCGCAAACCTGAGACGGGTGGCGCAGCGGCAGGCGTCGCGCTGGGACGACGGGCCCGGGCGGCGGCGGCGGGCAAACCGGGCGCGGGCGGCTCGAGGGGCAGCGGCAGGCGTCGCGCGGGGACGTCCGCGCGGGGGCGACGGGCCCGGGCGGCGGCGGGCGGCTCGAGGGGCAGCGGCAGGCGTCGCGCGGGGACGTCCGCGCGGCGGCTCTGGCAGCCCCGGGCGGCGGCGGCTCTGGCGAGCCCCGGCCGGGCGGCGGCGGCGGGCAAACCGGGCGGCGGGGACGTCCGCGCGGCGGCTCTGGCAGCCCCGGGCGACGGCGGCTCTGGCGAGCCCCGGCCGGGCGGCGGCGGCTCTAGCGGCAAACTGGGCGGCGGCTCCAGGCCAGGGGCACGGCGGCGGCGCTGTACGCGTGTGTGCGTGTGTGCGTTGTGTGTGTGTGCGTCCGGGGGGCCGCGCGGGTAATGGCCGTTAGGGGCCTCCACTTATTTCCGACGGCCACTACCTGGGCCGTCGGAAATAGAGTTATTTCCGTCGGCTGGCCGTGGGCCGTCGGAAATAGCGCTATTTCCGACGGTACCCTAGGAACCGTCGGAAATAGTATCGGCCGTCGGAAAAATTGCATTTTCCTGTAGTGTTGGGTATCAGTAGGCCTACTCGTAGGTTTTGGGATGACTAGCCTGCGATGCGACATGATAGCCTCAACAGTAGGGTGTGTCGCCACTGTAGTCTGAGCAGATGGAAATATGGTTCAGCGAAGCATGCGGCTAAAGAGGCGAGGAGCAGGTGCTTGCACCAGTTCATAGGAGATGCTCATCACGTACGCTGCTAATTGGTGAGGCTTAAGAATAAACACTCTGTATTCTAGTTAGGAAGTTTCATTCTTGTAATGACGGACCTTTTTTGTTGGCTTGCTTATTCTCAATGCATTGTTCAAATAAAAATTAGATTCTATCGTTAGCTTCGTTGGATCTTGGCCTATACCCCTGGCTACCAGGGTCGTTTACAGTTTCGAAAAAGAAAAAAATTCAGTCCCCAGCGAAAAATAGGAAATTTTCGAAATTTTGGAAATTCTAGGTCAAAATCAAATAGATTTATTTTTTAAAAAACAAAAAGGATATAAATTATATTAAAAATATTAATTTCGGAAACATATATTTTTCGGACCGAGCGAAATCCAGGAAATTTCGGAAATTTCAGTCCAAAATTGTAAACCCTGCTGGCTACTAAAAGAGAAGATCACTGATAATTACGGGATTGGAAGAGGGAGCTCTTTGTTACGCCTGTATGTTCTTTAATTATATCAATCAACACCTTTGTTTGTAATTAATATAGCGGTCTTGGAATTCTTGTGGAAGTTTTGCCATTTTTTCTTGTCGCTTCTCCGGTGGGTGCTTTGTCGCCAACATTCTATTACTCCTCACGGTGGATGCTTTGCAACCGATGTCGTTGGTTCTGATGCATTGGGCGGAAACTTTGTCGTTGCAGACTTCTTGATTTGTCGTTGCCTCTCATCTTGGTGGATACTTGGCTCTGGACGCTTTGCCATCGAGGTCGCTTTTGGTCTTTTGTATGTCCGATGCTTTGCTGCCACTACCGTTGGAAGCTTGTCTCATTTTCTTTCAGTGGGATCGGAGTTTCGCCACCACTCTGTAAGCTACCACTGTGTAAGCTACCGCGGTTTCACTACTCTGTAAGCTACCACTGCGTTGATGTCTTCTGTCATGGGTTTAGTTTGTTGGGATGTTGAGACCGAGGGTTATTGCACCTTCTCTCGCTGCTTGTAACACTCTAAATCCATCAATTGAAGATAACTTAGTTTATATTATTATTTTTCAATAGAAAGGAAAAAAATGGTAATATAAATAATTTGAACAATTCTTGAATAGATAAAAATTTTTCCAAGTGTTTGTTGCACTCATGCCGAATCATATGTTTTGTTTGAAATGATTTGCAAATCCAATTTATAGATTTGATCTTGTAAAGAAAATCTCATTTTATAAAATAATAATGAATTGCGAAAATAAGGTTTTCGGAAAATATGTATATTAATAATTTTAGTTTATAATGGTAATCAGGGTAATAAGTTTTTCATTTAATTGTGTGTCATTTATTTGCATTTGGAATAATTTTGATGGTGCACGATTGGTTTTTGAATATTTAATAACATTTCTTCTTAAATGAAAAATTCACAAAAACAATATAATTATTAGTCAAAAATAAATATTATATTTATAAATAATTTTGGGATAATTTTTATAAATTTTAGAGATTATTTAGAGTTATATTTCGAAAAAGGAAAAAACCCTAAACTAAACTAAACCCTAACCGTCCTCGGCCCACCAGGGCCCAGCAAGGATCAGCCGCCGCTCCTACCCTAACCGCGCCTCCCACTACCCTGCTCCCTCTCCCTCGGGCCGCCGAGAGCCACCCAAGCCCTGCGCGCCAAGCCGCCCCAGCCAGACCTGACGCCGCCGAGCGCGTCCCCGCCTGGAGCCGACCGAGCCCGTGCTCGAGCCCCTGCACCAACCGCCCATGGAGCCCGCGCCCAGCTGCCGAGTCGACCGCGCACCCGCCCAAGGACCGCCCCAGCCTCGCATAGCCACCTGTGCCCCTGAAGCCCGACGCCGAGCCAAGGACCGCCCCGACGAAGACCCCGCGCGCCGTGTCCCGTGCCAGCCGCGCCCGAGTGAAGCCCCGAAGCCCGCGTCCGTTTCTCCTTCATTAAGGGAGCTTCAATGCCGTCGTTACCGCCTCCATTGATGCGGATGCCATTAATGGCAGCCATGAAGACCGACCCTTCACTTCTCTCCCTCTCCTCTATAAAATCCGACGTCGAGCCCTCTCCTTCTCCCTGCCCAAGCTTGCTCTCTCTCCTCATGCCTTCCTCCTTCTCGCAGTGGAGCACGTCCCGTTGCCCGCGCCTTCGCCGATTCGTTGGACTGTCCACGCCCCTCGCCGGTGTCTGCCACTGTGCTCGCTCACTGTCAACGCCGTTGTGGACGGAGGCCGGAGTAGCGACCTGCTCGCCATCGTGCCTCGCTATCGTGTCTCGTCGGAGACGTGTCCAAACCCCGTCAAACCTCGTCGTTCCCTGCCCGTTGAGCCATTCGCCGTTCATCCAAGGTTGGAGACAACCCAAAACAACTTGAGTTTATTTTTATCATGTTTGAAGTTATGAATTTTGTGAATTACTGTTGTAATTTTGAGATGATTTAGCGATTCACGTGTACGATTTTAGAGAGTTGCGATGTATACGTATAACCGAAATCAAACCCCGTGGCACTATTTTGAATATGCATATAATTTTATAATTCTAAAAATGAACAGAGTCACTATTTATTACTTCAGTGGTTTTCATACTAGAAATGTTTATAATTAATTTCGCTTTAGTGTATGGAGCGATAATTGGTTAGTATTAATATAAGTATAATTTTAGAAATTAAAATGGGAATTAAGCCACGTATTTTTGGTCGAATGAAAATATATATATTTTACTGTTCATAATAAATGTATCCATAAGTATAGCACCTAATTACTTAGAATAGTAAAATGTTCATTTATATCATATTAACCATGAATAGGTTATTAAAAGTCTCATTTAGTAATTTACAATTAATTCTAATATATTAATGTTAGAAGAATTATAAATAAATATTTTTTAGATATACGTATAAATTCTATTTAGAAAAGAAAGGAGAAATCGAAAGAGTAGAATTTATAATAATGTTAAAATGACTTAACTAGGCACTTATACTTTCCTAATAAAGAAAATGATAATATGTTGATAAATATAGGTTTCTTACTAAAGAATTAGATAATTTGTTTCTAACTTTAAAATGCCCTTTTTAATAGACATCATGATTTTGATTTAATAAGATTTATTATAGGTGTTTAAGTATAGCCGTACTAAATAGTAATATGTCATATGACTTTTCTAATTATTATATAATGGCTTAATTAAGTGCTCACGTCGTTATAACTAAAACAATAGTTAATAACTTACCAATGAATATAATATTCATTTTAAATATCTAGGTCATATGTTTTTAAACTAAATATAAAGATAAATAATAGAGTAATTATGTCCTCTCATAACCTAGTTAATTAGATTTATATTTGTTTACAACTGGTTATATAGGCTTAATTATTTAATCAAAATTAGTTCATATTATTTATATATGTGTCACTTAGTTTTTCTTAAAGAATAAACTAAGGAAATTAGTGTTCATGTTCTTTAATAATAATGTTAGTTTGTATATTGTTTTGTATATAGCTTTCTTAATAAAATATAGGACATGTACTTTCTAATAAAAATAAAATATAATTGTTGTTCATTGTCTTTTTCATAAAAAGTTCATTAAATCATATATCATAACTTTCCATAAATAGGTGTTTAATAATAATGATCTTTTCACATAAAACCTATTTAGACTTATATCTTAATTTGTCATAAGTGAATGATTAATAATATGCTTCATAATGCTTCTACAATTAATACCGTGATTAGTAGCCCATTAACATTAGATATAACATATATCTTTTCTAAGGTTTAATATTGTTATAACGTGTTTTATCATCTTATAAATCCTTTATCTTAGACGTATCACATATGGCGTTTTATAAAAGATTAAAATTGATGAACCCAATATTTGTATATTTTAATTAAGATATTTTTAAGCTCATGTCTTGTTTTATAAATTATAGATCACACATTTTTGAAAGGAATACCTTCTTGCTATAACCATTACTTACGACGTTTTTGAAAAGCGAACGCTCTTTTCGTTATGCTTTCTTTTAGCTTTACGTATGGTGAATGTTGTATGTTATTGAATGGTGTTTGTTCTTCTTGTTTGTTTGTGTGATATTCAGTGGTTGATCTAGTAGTTAAGAATCAAGATCTATTCCTATCCGTGGAAGAACCTCAAGTTTTCAATAAGCAAGGCAAGTGGACTTCTCTCTCTGCATACTCTGTTTGATCCCAAACAATACATTTAATAAAGTTTATTCTTTTGGATATATATGCATAATTTGACGGGTTACCTATTTAGATAACCTTTCCAACCTTATTCCTTGATCAAACCTGGGAATTATACTTTACATTAGTAGCTATGCTATTGCTACAACTTAACTTTATGCAGTCACTCCCGCTTATGATATTAATGTTCCAAAATGGTAAGTTTTCATTATTGTTGTTAACCCGATGGTTAAACAAGATTATTGCATATTAATTGGAACATGGAGTGACCACCCGGGAAAACAGTGCTACCATGAGAACTATCATGGCTCTGGTCTTGGCTAAATAACTAGGGAAGTCTTATGTTGGGTGCTGGTCGTGGTCGACCAGCACGGGGGCATCTAGCAAGCTCTTATAGTTCTGGCTCAGGCAGATTGGATACGGGCATAGTTCCTAAAGCTTTACCCTGTAGTCTGGACTATAAGTTGGTTACGGTAGGTGTGCCTTATGCAGTTTGACCATTTCCAGCATTTGCGTAATGAGGACTCTATGGAGAAGCCTCGTAGTGAGACCCTGGCCATTCACCTCGGAAGTGAATACGGGTCTAGCTAACCCAGGCTAGAAGGGAATCGCGACCCATGGGTAAAGATGCACCACCTCTGTAGAGTGTAAAACTGATATATCAGCCGTGCTCACGGTTATGAGCAGCCTGGACTCCTCACATGATAATTGAACTTGAAGATGGAAATAAATCGAGATCCGATGATCTGCCAATGGTTTTGCTTAAGTGGTTTCACTTAAGTATTTTTGATATACTCTTATACCTTTGTTTAATGGGAATACTTGGGATTCACACTTATTAGTAAGACATGTGTTGATAATAAAATGTTGACCAACTAAAATGCTTACTGCTCAACCTCAGCCTCACCTTGTTACCTTGCCTTAGTTTTTCCCCCACTTGCTGAGCCCCGACCATAAGTGAGCTCACCCTTGCTTAATTTTGATCAGAAGTTGCAGATGAAGATATGATGCTGAACTCCATGGATGCTAAGTCTAGTGATACCACCGGTCATCTTCCTGTGGATGGATGTCCATGTTTCGCTGTACTTTGATGAATAAAGGTTAAGACATTATGTCTGTTCGAAGTGTAATATGTTAATATAATCGTTATTTAAGCTTTTATGCATTGTCCTTTTGATATATTACACTTGTGACGTCAACATATGTGTGGAAATAGATCCTGGCACACATATGCTATGCACTCGGCTCTGCCCCTTTGGAAACGGGTGTGACACTGCTCCATGTGTTTTGGGATTGATATGTTGATCCTAAGATGAATTGTGAGATTTTTACCTTTTTAAACTTTACTTTCTCTTATTGAATAACGTGTACGGTTCCCAAAATAACGAACGTATGGACAGCCTGTGGCATGCTTTTAGTTATAAAACAGATTCTGTTAGTTCCAACAAATACCTGGATGATAACAATCTGAAGAACCAGTGAGGTGAATGGGAGCCAATCGAATTTTGCTGCTAAAAATTGAATGTGAACACTTCACTTCAATCGAGATGAAAAAAAATGCTCAACCAGAAATCATATCAGCAAACCAGCGATCTCATAATTTCGAAATGTTCCTAATACACACACGAGATCAGCAAAATAAACTTATCGCAAATCGTATACCGAAAAGTCCTACACGGTCCAAAATGTATCGGGAACAAGAGTTGATTTCAGCAGCACGAAATTCAGTTGTCAGATTCGAAACTGAACCAAATGAACTCCGATTAAAATGAAATTTTGCACACGCCTAGAAAAATATGTTTCCAAGGTCTTCACAATTTTTGAGCTAATCGGACTTGTGAATCAATCGCAGATCTGAAAATACGAACAGAATTGGGGTTTTCTAGAACGAACTCAAAACAAAATCAGTTAAGATCATAACCACAAACTGCACCAAAGGGAGTAAGAAGTGATAATAGGAGTATATATCACCCACCAATAAATCGCAACAGCACCCAGAACACAAGAACTCTAAGGTTCTCCACAAATCCTCAAGAGAAGAGAAGCGAAGAACTTAAGAGAACACAAGACTTCAAAAATTCAGCAAAGGAACAAACTGAGATTGAAGCCAACCAAAACCTATGGGCAAAACCAGCGACCCTTCTTCAGATTAATCGTTGTAGATTACAAGACACAATCGATAGAACAAAATCGTTGTGGATCTTCCGCCTAAAACTGATGAAAACCTAGAGAGGAAAACTATGAGTTCTAAAACAAGAGCCAAAGAGATACTCAACTAACCAGCTCTCTCCTCTATTTATAGATGGTTACTTTTATTTCCTAAACTACCACTATTTACATAGAGTCTATCTACTCCGCCATAGAAAAATTAGACCAACTCCTAAGTTTTCGATGTGATGGCCACACGCTCTACACGAAGTTGCTTCGCCTTAACGTACCCTTCGCTGTGACGCCACGTGCCGCCACTGATTCCCTCTAGAACCGTTGGCGCCAAGTTTTGAGACCCAAACTCATCAAAACCCGCCATATGTAATTTATAAGATGTAACAATTGCTCCCGTTGCAAAGGTCGGTCGATGAAGTACTCTATCCATCGTAATTTATAAGATGTTTTTATTTTTTTAGGCATGAAATATTTCTATGCAGGGTTGGATATAGTATAAAATAATGTATTCAAAAAAATAAAAAACATCTTGTAACTTAGAAAGAAGGGAGTAGCTGATTTAGGATTGCCGTATGAGACATGCATGCCACCGTGGTGAGAGAGAGAGTGCAAGAGGTGGAGCAATTAATATATACCGCACGTACGCTTTAATAGGAGCTACGTACGGAGCAATGTATGCACCTGATGCTTGATACGTACGCCCTCTATATTTGTTCACTCTTGCAGTTTTGGATGACAAAATCAGAAGACCGTACGTGTATTACATCTCCCACAAAACATGCATTCAGCACTTAAATTTGAGACATTATTATCTTCCCTGCTGGAGGGCATATGCCATCTATATTTAATATTTACCAAACTGGAACTTATATAATACAAAACAAAACAAAACAAAACAAAATCAGATGGATCCTCTGGCTGATAGGTACATCTCTTCTGTGTATGCAATGCTGTCCTCAAATCCTCAAATTAGACGGTGACGTTACATCTTTGACATATTAACAGAGATGTGGTAATTAATAAAGCCTTCATCAGTCATCATCCTTAAACAATAACCATTAGATGCATGTCTCCTTCTGACATTATTCCTTCTTACTCCATACAAGCCTACCAATAATCCTAATCTCCCTGGCATCATCAGCAGTAACAGATCGATGGAACACTGCATTGGTGTCGAGGACAAAAGATGGAAGACTACGCCCTCCAGGGTGAGCGCGGCCACGTTCTTGGGGTGGGCACAGTTGCAGAGCACCATGGATGACCAGTTCTTGCGCGGGTACACCGTCTAGACGGCGCAGTCTATCTTGGTGGCCTCGGCGGGCGGGTGCTCATGCTTGACACAGGCGACGGCAATGCAGCGGGTGCTGCCGCACCGGCGACGCAGTCAGCGGCAGCCACGGCGGCGCGCGAGAACGTTGGCGAGGTCGACGACGTAGAGGAAGCCGCTATCGACAAAGACTGCACAGCCGCGCTAGCTCGCCAGTGTCAGGAGGCGGAACACCGGGTTCCTAATTAAGAGCCAACGAGTCTGAGAGGATATCGGGAGGAACCCGCCCCGGTAAGGCCTTGTTCGTTTCCGTCGGATTGCACCTGTAATCGTTCCACCTAGTCAAAGTTTATATAAATTAGAGAATCAATCCGGTTAGGAATCGTTCTGACCCATCAATCCGGTAGAAACGAACAAGACCTAAATCAGCCTCCGAATGACTCCCATACCGTGCATGGGATCGGACTAGGTGCAACCTAGACCAGAGTCGTCAGATGATACGTTAGGGAGCTACCGAAGTGGATTTCACATCTGACCGAAGGACTACTCTCGTCATCAATATTGTGCATACATGTCGCATTAGCTACGTGTAGCGTTGATCTGTGCCGTGGAAGAGAGCCGGTCCGTCTCCCACTCATGGCTTACGTGTTCTAGTCTGAGCTCCACTTACGACCTATGGACCCTAGGCCCAAGTCCTTCGACAACCTACACAGCATGCAAGATGATAGGGGGCAGGGGCGGAGCCAGGGGCCATGGCCTCTCTCAAGGCTGCAACATAGACAAGAATATATATATCTCTACTACTACTTAATTGTGTAGTGTAGGCGTGCACAGGTGCTTGTTCTGCCGGTTCCCTCTGCCCACCCACCGTCTCTCTGCTGCCCGCCATCCACGCGACGCCGAGCCGCCATCAACGTCGATCCTGCGAACCGGAGCCCCAGCAGCGCGGCCGATGCACCCTCGATCCGAGATCCTCGATCCGCAATCTACGCTCCCCGCCATCAACGCTCCTCGATCTCTGCTCCCCGCCATCAACGTGGCCGCCCCGCTCACCTTCCATCGACGGGATCGGCGTTGATGGTGGATCCGCGAGGGCGGTGGGTGGGGCGGCCCCGGATCCCGGCTCCGTGCCCCCGCCCGCGACCTCCCGCGATGCCCCCGCCCCCTGAGCCCCGAGAAGGGGACGCGGTCGTTGAGGCCGTAGACGGAGGAGGAGGAGGCCCAGACGACGGCCGACTGCGGGTCGGCGTCCTTGCAGGCCTCGAGGAGGGAGACGAGGCCGGCGACGTTGGAGTGGACGTACGCCGCCGGGTTCTCCATGGCATAGCGCACGTCGGCCCGCGCCGCGAGGTGGAGCACGTGGGTGAAGGGCACGACGTCGAAGAGCTTGGCCAGGAGGCGGCCGTCGTTGATGTCGCCCTCCACGACGAAACTCGCCGTGGCTGCCCAGCAGCGCGCGCTTGAAAGGGAAATGTGCCCTTGGGCCATTTCTAAGTATTTTGGTGATTGAGTGTCAACACAAGTGCTTAAATGTGAATCAATACCCATGGATGAACAAAGTGCAAATCTAGAGCAAAGGTATGTTTCTAAGTCTTAGTACATTGGTTTTGTGTACTAATATACTTGTCTAAGTATTAGAAACAGGAAGAAGAAGAAGAGAAGAAAGTTGGCTGTGTACAGCCAACAGGCTGTTTCGGTCTGGGGCACCGGACTGTCCGGTGGTGCACCGGACATTGTCCGGTGGTGCACCGGACAGTGTCCGGTGCGCCAGGCTATCTCGGCCGAAGAGGCCGCTCTCGGGAATTTGCTGACGGCGTACGGCTAAAATTCACCGGACTGTCCGGTGTGCACCGGACTGTCCGGTGAGCCAACGGTCGGCCAGGACCAACGGTCGGCCGCGCGATCAGCGCAGGACACGTGGCCGAGCCAACGGTCGGAAGGGGGCACCGGACTGTCCGGTGTGCACCGGACATGTCCGGTGCGCCAACGGCTCCCGCATCTGCAACGGTCGGCTTCGCCATTTAAGGAAAGGAATCGGGCACCGGACACTGTCCGGTGTGCACCGGACTGTCCGGTGCGCCCGACGACAGAAGGCAAGGATAACCTTCCAGATGTGTTCTCAACGGCTCCTAGCTGCATTGGGGCTATAAAAGGGACCCCTAGGCGCATGGAGGAGGACACCAAGCATTCCTACAACACTCCTAAGCACCAAGACATCGATCTCGCGCATTTGTTTCATTGTGATAGCATATAGAGCTCTTGTGGAGTTGTGAACTCTTTGAGTTGTGTTGTGAGATCTTGTTGCGACTTGTGTGCGTGCTGTTGCTCTGATCTTTTGAAGTCTTGTGTGTGTTGCTCATCCCCTTCCTTACTCCGTGATTCTTTGTGAACATCAAAAGTGTAAGGGCGAGAGGCTCCAAGTTGTGGAGATTCCTCGCAAACGGGGTAAGAAAAGAAAAGCATAACACTGTGGTATTCAAGTTGATCATTGGATCACTTGAGAGGAGTTGAGTGCAACTCTCGTCCGTTGGGACGCCACAACGTGGAGTAGGCAAGTATTTGTGCTTGGCCGAACCACGGGATAAACCATTGTGTCTTCTCTGTGTTTGATCTTTTGTGGTTATCGTATTGTGCAAGACCTTCTCTAGCCACTTGGCATTATTACTCTAACTCTTAACAAGTTTTTGTGGCTATAAGTTTAAGTTTTACAGGATCACCTATTCACCCCCCCCTCTAGGTGCTCTCAATTGGTATCGGAGCCGTTCTCTTCAAGAAAGGGACTAACCGCCCGAAGAGATGGATCCTAAAGGGAAGGGAATCGTGATCAACGACAAGGAAAAGGAGTCCTTCGTCAACGAGCCAAAAGATGATAAATCCAACGACTCTGGCTCGGGCCACAGACGTAAAGATGGGAAGAAGAAGAAGACAAGGCGCATCAAGGAGATCGTCTACTACGACAGCGACGAATCCTCTTCTTCCCAAAAGGACGACGACAACGACTACAGGAAGACGGTCAATTCGAACTTTTCATTTGATTATTCTCATATTCCACATAGTTCGAATTCGCATTTGCTTTCCATTCCTCTCGGCAAACCTCCACACTTTGATGGGGAGGACTACGGATTTTGGAGTCACAAAATGCGTAGTCACTTATTCTCTCTTCATCCAAGCATATGGGAGATTGTAGAGAATGGAATAAAATTTGATAGCTCGGATAGTCCTATGCTTATAAATGAACAAATCCATAGAAATGCACAAGCTACTACTGTTCTTTTAGCATCTTTGTGCAGGGAAGAATACAATAAGGTGAGCGGCTTGGACAATGCCAAGCAGATATGGGACACCCTCAAGATCTCTCACGAGGGCAACGACGTCACCATGCTCACCAAGATGGAGTTGGTAGAGGGCGAACTTGGAAGATTTGCTATGATAAGGGGGGAGGAGCCAACCAAAACATACAACCGGCTCAAAACCCTTGTCAACAAGATAAGGAGCTATGGAAGCACGCGATGGACGGACCACGACGTCGTCCGCCTAATGCTAAGGTCCTTTACCGTTCTTGATCCTCATTTGGTGAATAATATTCGTGAGAATCCCAGGTACACCAAAATGTCGCCCGAAGAAATTCTTGGAAAATTTGTAAGCGGGCGGATGATGATCAAGGAGGCAAGGTACGTCGATGACGCGTTGAACGGTCCAATCCACGAGCCTCAACCCATTGCTCTCAAGGCATCGAGAAGCAAGGAGGCACTACCAAGCAGGGTGGCGCAAATTGAGGTGGCCGGGCTTAATGATGAAGAAATGGCTCTCATCATTAAGCGCTTCAAGACGGCGTTAAGGGGTCGCAAGGAGCATCCCAACAAGACCAAGACGAAGGGGAAGCGCTCATGCTTCAAGTGTGGTAAGATTGGTCACTTTATTGCTAATTGTCCCGATAATGATAGTGACCAGGAAAAGAAGAGTGGGAAATGGGAAAAGAAGAAGAATTACAAGAAGGCAAAGGGCGAGGCTCATATTGGAAAGGAGTGGGATTCGGATTGCTCCTCGTCCGACTCCGACAACGAAGGACTCACCGCCACCGCCTTCAACAAGTCATCCCTCTTCCCCAACGAGCATCACACGTGCCTCATGGCTAAGGAGAAGAAAGTAAGTACTCGAAACTCTACTTATGCTTCTTCCAGTGAGGATGAGTCTAGTGATGATGAAATAGACTATTCATGCTTATTTAAAGGGTTAGATAGATCTAAGATTGACAAAATTAATGAATTGATTGATGCTTTAAATGAGAAGAATAGGCTACTAGAAAAGCAAGAGGATCTCTTGTACGAAGAACATGATAAGTTTGTAGAGGCTCAAAAATCCCTTGCATTAGAAATTAAGAGAAATGAAATGCTTACTTGTGAATTGTCTACATGCCATGATTCAATTTCAAAATTAAAGAGCATCAATGATGACTTAAATGCTAAACTAGTAAAAGCACAAAAATCCAACTCTTGTGTTGAACATGTTGAAATTTGCACTAGGTGTAAGGATGTTGATATTAATGCTTGTAGTGAACACTTACTTTCCATTTCAAAATTGAGTGATGAAGTGGCTAGTCTTAATGCTCAACTTAATACTAGCAAAAGTGATTTTGAAAAACTAAAATTTGCTAGGGATGCCTACACGGTTGGTAGACACCCCTCAATTAAGGATGGACTTGGCTTCAAGAGGGAAGCCAAGAACTTAACAAGCCATAAGGCTCCCATTCCCGCCAAGGAGAAAGGGAAGGCCCCTATGGCTACTAGTGCTAAAAGGAACCATGCCTTTTTGTATCATGATAAAAGACAAACTAGAAATAGAAGTTATGATGCTTTTGATTCATATGTTTATGATTCTCATGCCATGTTTGCTCCTAGTTCTTCTTATGTGTATCATAGAAATGTTACTAGGAGAAATGTTGTTCCTAAAAGAAATGTTGCAAATGTTCATAGAAAAGTAGTGAATGAACCCTCTACAATTTATTGTGCTTTGAATGCTTCATTTGCAATTTGTAGAAAGGATAGAAAAGTAATTGCTAGAAAGTTAGGGGCAAAATGCAAAGGTGATAAAACTTGCATTTGGGTCCCTAAGGAAATTGTGACTAACCTTGTAGGACCCAACAAGAGTTGGGTACCTAAGTCCCAAGCCTAAATTTGCCTTGCAGGTTTATGCATCCGGGGGTTCAAGCTGGATTATCGACAGCGGATGCACAAACCATATGACGGGGGAGAAGAAGATGTTCACCTCCTACGTCAAGAATAAAGATTCCCAAGATTCAATTATATTCGGTGATGGGAATCAAGGCAAGGTAAAAGGTTTAGCTTGTCAAGCAGGGAAACAGGTGGGAGGCTCTCATCACACCAAAAATGTGATGACGACATCAAGACCCTTGGAGATGCTGCATATGGACCTTTTTGGACCCGTCGCCTATCTGAGCATAGGAGGAAGTAAGTATGGTTTAGTTATTGTTGATGACTTTTCCCGCTTCACTTGGGTGTTCTTTTTGCAGGAAAAGTCCGAAACCCAAGGGACTCTCAAACGCTTCCTCAGGAGAGCTCAAAATGAGTTTGAGCTCAAAGTGAAGAAGATAAGGAGCGACAACGGATCCGAGTTCAAGAACCTTCAAGTGGAGGAGTTCCTTGAAGAGGAAGGGATCAAGCACGAGTTCTCCGCTCCCTACACACCACAGCAAAATGGTGTGGTAGAGAGGAAGAACAGGACGCTCATCGATATGGCGAGGACGATGCTAGGAGAGTTCAAGACCCCCGAGTGCTTTTGGACGGAAGCCGTTAACACTGCTTGCCACGCCATCAACAGGGTCTACCTTCATCGCCTCCTCAAGAAGACGTCGTATGAGCTACTAACCGGTAACAAACCTAATGTATCGTACTTTCGTGTATTTGGGAGTAAATGCTACATTCTAGTGAAGAAGGGTAGAAATTCTAAGTTTGCTCCCAAAGCTGTAGAAGGGTTTTTATTAGGTTATGACTCAAATACAAAGGCGTATAGAGTCTTCAACAAATCATCGGGTTTGATTGAAGTCTCTAGCGACGTTGTATTTGACGAGACTAATGGCTCTCCAAGAGAGCAAGTTGTTGATTGTGATGATGTAGATGAAGAAGATGTTCCGACGACCGCTATACGGACCATGGCGATTGGAGAAGTACGGCCACAGGAACAAGATGAACGAGATCAACCTTCTTCCTCAACTATGGTGCATCCCCCAACCGAAGATGAAGAACAGGTACCTCAAGTGGAGGCGCTTGATCAAGGGGGAGCACAAGATGATCAAGTGATGGAGGAAGAAGCGCAACCGGCACCTCCAACCCAAGTTCGAGCGATGATTCAAAGGGATCATCCCGTCGATCAAATTCTGGGTGACATTAGCAAGGGAGTAACTACTCGATCTCGATTAGTTAATTTTTGTGAGCATTACTCCTTTGTCTCTTCTATTGAGCCTTTCAGGGTAGAGGAGGCCTTGCTAGATCCGGATTGGGTATTGGCCATGCAGGAGGAGCTCAACAACTTCAAGCGCAATGAAGTTTGGACACTGGTGCCTCGTCCGAAGCAAAATGTTGTGGGAACCAAGTGGGTGTTCCGCAACAAACAGGACGAGCACGGGGTGGTGACGAGGAACAAGGCTCGACTTGTGGCAAAAGGTTATGCCCAAGTCGCAGGTTTGGACTTTGAGGAGACTTTCGCTCCTGTGGCTAGACTAGAGTCCATTCGTATCTTGCTAGCATATGCCGCTCACCATTCTTTCAGGTTGTACCAAATGGATGTGAAGAGCGCTTTCCTCAACGGGCCAATCAAGGAGGAAGTGTACGTGGAGCAACCCCCTGGCTTCGAGGATGAACGGTACCCCGACCATGTGTGTAAGCTCTCTAAGGCGCTCTATGGACTTAAGCAAGCCCCAAGAGCATGGTATGAATGCCTTAGAGACTTTTTACTTGCTAATGCTTTCAAGGTTGGGAAGGCCGATCCAACTCTTTTTACAAAGACATGTGATGGTGATTTGTTTGTGTGCCAAATTTATGTCGATGACATAATATTTGGTTCTACTAACCAAAAGTCTTGTGAAGAGTTTAGCAGGGTGATGATGCAGAAATTCGAGATGTCGATGATGGGCGAGTTGAACTACTTCCTTGGGTTCCAAGTGAAGCAACTCAAGGACGACACCTTCATCTCCCAAACGAAGTACACGCAAGATCTGCTAAAGCGGTTTGGGATGAAGGACGCCAAGCCCGCAAAGACTCTGATGGGGACCGACGGACACACCGACCTCAACAAAGGAGGTAAGTCCGTTGATCAAAAAGCATACCGGTCAATGATAGGTTCTTTGCTTTACTTATGTGCTAGTAGACCGGATATCATGCTTAGCGTATGCATGTGTGCTAGATTTCAATCCGATCCTAAGGAGTGTCACTTAGTGGCGGTGAAGCGAATTCTTAGATATTTGGTTGCTACGCCTTGCTTCGGGCTCTGGTATCCAAAGGGGTCTACCTTTGACTTAGTTGGATACTCAGACTCCGACTATGCTGGATGTAAGGTCGATAGGAAGAGTACATCGGGGACATGCCAATTCTTAGGAAGGTCCCTGGTGTCATGGAACTCTAAGAAACAAACATCCGTTGCCCTATCCACCGCTGAGGCCGAGTACGTTGCCGCAGGTCAGTGTTGCGCGCAACTACTTTGGATGAGGCAAACCCTCCGGGACTTTGGCTACAATCTGAGCAAAGTCCCACTCCTATGTGACAATGAGAGTGCTATCCGCATGGCGGAGAATCCTGTTGAGCACAGCCGCACAAAGCACATAGACATCCGGCATCACTTTTTGAGAGACCACCAGCAAAAGGGAGATATCGAAGTGTTTCATGTTAGCACCGAGAACCAGCTAGCCGATATCTTCACTAAGCCTCTAGATGAGAAGACCTTTTGCAGGTTGCGTAGTGAACTAAATGTCATAGATTCGCGGAACCTGGATTGAATTGTAGCATACATGTACTTATGCTTTTGATCATGTTCCTTTTTGCATTTTGTTACTTATTATGGTGCTCAAGTTGTACAAACACTCCTTGGACCTCACAAGTCCGTTGCAAAGTGATGCACATGTTTAGGGGGAGATGTGCTACAACTTGACCCTTTGAGACTAACCATGTGCTTGAGTTTGATAATTTAGTCTCGAAGGAGGATTCAAAGGGAAAAGGTGGACTTGGACCATGAAAGACTTCCACTGCACTCCGATGAGAGGGTAACTAATTCCAAGTTCATCTCATGAAATCTTATTGCCATTTGCTCTTAATTGAAGACTTTGGTAAGGCAATGGGGTTAAAAGGCCAAGATTGATCCCGTTTTGGTGCTTGATGCCAAAGGGGGAGAAAATAAAGGCCAAAGTGATAAATGGATCAGCTACCACTTGAGAGATTTTGAAAATAGTAGAATAGAGTTTTTGTTGTGTCAAAAGGTTTTTTTGTTTTCTCGTATTGTCTCTATTGTCAAAAGTTGGCTTCTTGTGGGGAGAAGTGTTGATTATGGGAAATAGGGGGAGTTTTTGAAATCTTTGATCAATCTCTTTTGGAATGACTCTCTTTATGCCTCAACATGTGTGTTTGACATAGAAATAGAGATTTGAGTTTGATTTGCAAAAACAAACCAAGTGGTGGCAAAGGATGATCCATATATGCCAAAATTGAATCAAAACCAATTTGAGTTTTTATTTGAAGTGATTTTGCACTTGTTCTAGTTGCTTTATGTTGTGTTGGCATAAATCACCAAAAAGGGGGAGATTGAAAGGGAAATGTGCCCTTGGGCCATTTCTAAGTATTTTGGTGATTGAGTGTCAACACAAGTGCTTAAATGTGAATCAATACCCATGGATGAACAAAGTGCAAATCTAGAGCAAAGGTATGTTTCTAAGTCTTAGTACATTGGTTTTGTGTACTAATATACTTGTCTAAGTATTAGAAACAGGAAGAAGAAGAAGAGAAGAAAGTTGGCTGTGTACAGCCAACAGGCTGTTTCGGTCTGGGGCACCGGACTGTCCGGTGGTGCACCGGACAGTGTCCGGTGGTGCACCGGACAGTGTCCGGTGGTGCACCGGACAGTGTCCGGTGCGCCAGGCTATCTCGGCCGAAGAGGCCGCTCTCGGGAATTTGCTGACGGCGTACGGCTAAAATTCACCGGACTGTCCGGTGTGCACCGGACTGTCCGGTGAGCCAACGGTCGGCCAGGACCAACGATCGGCCGCGCGATCAGCGCAGGACACGTGGCCGAGCCAACGGTCGGAAGGGGGCACCGGACTGTCCGGTGTGCACCGGACATGTCCGGTGCGCCAACGGCTCCCGCATCTGCAACGGTCGGCTTCGCCATTTAAGGAAAGGAATCGGGCACCGGACACTGTCCGGTGTGCACCGGACTGTCCGGTGCGCCCGACGACAGAAGGCAAGGATAGCCTTCCAGATGTGTTCTCAACGACTCCTAGCTGCATTGGGGCTATAAAAGGGACCCCTAGGCGCATGGAGGAGGACACCAAGCATTCCTACAACACTCCTAAGCACCAAGACATCGATCTCGCGCATTTGTTTCATTGTGATAGCATATAGAGCTCTTGTGGAGTTGTGAACTCTTTGAGTTGTGTTGTGAGATCTTGTTGCGACTTGTGTGCGTGCTGTTGCTCTGATCTTTTGAAGTCTTGTGTGTGTTGCTCATCCCCTTCCTTACTCCGTGATTCTTTGTGAACATCAAAAGTGTAAGGGCGAGAGGCTCCAAGTTGTGGAGATTCCTCGCAAACGGGGTAAGAAAAGAAAAGCATAACACTGTGGTATTCAAGTTGATCATTGGATCACTTGAGAGGAGTTGAGTGCAACTCTCGTCCGTTGGGACGCCACAACGTGGAGTAGGCAAGTATTTGTGCTTGGCCGAACCACGGGATAAACCACTGTGTCTTCTCTGTGTTTGATCTTTTGTGGTTATCGTATTGTGCAAGACCTTCTCTAGCCACTTGGCATTATTACTCTAACTCTTAACAAGTTTTTGTGGCTATAAGTTTAAGTTTTACAGGATCACCTATTCACCCCCCCCTCTAGGTGCTCTCAGCGCTGCGCCTTCTTGAGCGAGGGGTCGTAGTAGGAGTTGAAGCTGTCGATGCCGACGACGCCGTCGCCGCGTTTGCGGAGCGCCAGCGAGCAGTGCGCGCCCACGAAGCCCGCGGTGCCCGTGACGAGCACGGACAGCCCCGCGGGCGCCCCAGGCGCCGACCGCCGCCGTGGCGACGCCGACGCCCGGATCTGGCGCTCCCAGTGCAACCCGCCCCAGGACGCCCGGATCTGTCGCGCCCGGTGCTGGTCATGTCCCACTCCAGCAACCGCCTCGACCAGTCGCCCGCGCACCCGGTGCTCGTCATGTCCCGCTCCAGCAACCGGCTGGACCAGTCCTCCTCGGCGTCGTCGCCGGCGCCAGTGAAGGCGCCAATGCTGGTCATGTCAGGCTCCAGCAATCATCTTGACAGCTCGCATCCGTCGCCGTCGCCGACCGCCGCGGCTGCCGCTGCGCTGGTACTGGTGCTCTCCAACTCCGGCAAGCGGATGGACCAGGTGGGGCGGAAGAAGTACGTCAAGCAGGTGACGGGCCGCCACAACGATACGGAGGCTGTGCTGTGTTGTGCTGAGCCTGTGTGTGCTCGGCCGTGGTGAATGGTGATGAAGGTTCAAGGCTCCATGACAGAGCATTCTCCGTGATGTTCTAGAGGATGTTTTGCCATTTGGTTTGGACTGGTTTCAGATTAGCTTTAATAAAGTTGGTTCTTTTGCGCTTCTTAGTTGATCAAGTCCCTGATCCAGCACAGAATGGAATGGCAAGACAAGTCCGATCCCCTTCTTCCCAGCGATTTACGACCTAAGCAAGCAACAGGGAGAAATCAGCAGCTCCAAATTGTTGCTGACACCAACAGATTACAACGCCTGAGAGCGACAGTAGGACTTCACCTTCACTCGAGTGGTGCCGGTGAGCTGCCGGGCTCGCACGCGACGCAGCCTGGCAGCCAAGGCTGGCTGCTCAGTGCAGGCGGGCCTCCAACGCCTTCTTCAGCTCCTCGCCAACGTCGTCCGGCGCGGCCGCAGCCTCCCTCGCGGCGCCTCGGGGGCGGTGGTCCGGCTTTGTCACGTGGTAAGGCTGCGTATGCGTTTGTGGCGCGGTCGCCGCCACCCTGCCCAAGCCACGGGCCCCCGCCGCAGAAGCAGCGGGCCGCGCGGCCCTGCTGTTGCTGCTACGGACCTCCGCGCGGAGGACCTCCACGGCGCGCCGGAGCAGCATGTTGTCCACGCTCAGCGACTCCAGCTGCCGCCTCACCAGCGAGAACGCCGCGTCGCCATTAAATTTTGGTGCTACCATTTTTTTCTTCCTTTGCAGAATCACAACAATACCATAATAATTAGATAATTATTAGCAATGGGGCCGTGTCCAATCTGTGATCTTTGCTGTTGTGCTGATGAGATATGAGACCATTAAATTTTTTGATTGAATCTTGTAATGTGAAGTGTTCATGAGTTGTGCTTGCATCCAGGGTTGCAACTAAGGTGTCCATGTGTCGTTTCCAATACAGTGAAAGTGCAAACCACGTGCTTAAATGTTTTGTCCCACCAGTGGCCCCAATGCAATATCACATGCTCTTGTGCGACTCGAATGAAAAGGATGACCAAAAGGCTCATGAGGACAAGCTGGTAATTATATATGTTGGACACAATCTATGAGCTGTGTTCCAATGCAATATGTGACTTGATAGAACAAGAGTAAAGGCCGAAGCCAGATGGTCTAGGGCATGCAGCCCAATCAGATAATGCTCATATCATGTGACTATTTTAATATATATGCAGGTCATTATGTTTAGACTGTCTAGACATGTATTTTAATCAGCTAGAAAGATGTGTGGTTGATGGATTGTTTGGTAGAGTAACATATTTAGCTTCGTCAGAAGATACTTTCTTGGAATCATGTGACTATGGTTCAACATATCTTTTCATGACTTCAACTACGAGTTAAAATGGGAGTATTATGTTTATATTTTGTATGCAATCATGTTTAACTACGAATTCCAAATTTGTAATATACGACAAGGCATTATGTTTATATTTTGTATGCAATTTTTTGAGTGTTAAATTTGAAAGTGGGCGGTAGAATTTTATACGAGCTAATTATGAGTTAAAATTTGAACATGACTGCTAATAAGGTAAAAGGTGCTGTCAACTCGCAAACCCTATAACAAAAGAACTCAAGAAATGTAAATGAGAACGCCTCCAGAGCCTAACATGCAAATGAACTCTAAGAAATATATCGAGTTCAGGATGCATATGTGCATCCAACATTTTTGAGATTGCTCTGTTTTGAATGGTGGATTAGATCTACATGATTTAAATGAAATGCATTTTTGTTTAAAATGTTGTATATGCTCCAAATTCCACAACCATTAAAAGTGAACTGACCCACTCCATGATTGTGTGCCGTTGCAACGCACGGGCATCGTACTAGTATATATATATATATATATATATATATATATATATATATATATATATATATATATATATATATATATATATATATATATACTAGCTGAGTGCCCATGCGTTGCGACGGAAATATATAATACCAGTATACTACGATAACTTATATACAAAATATGTGTTATACTGTTATGAGAAAATGTTTCATAATCAATTTGTGATCCTAGCCATACATAAATTTTGTTATTTTAATTTAGTTGTTTCACCACTACATTGCAACCATCAGTATCATGTAGACTTCGATATATGCCACGATCTGTATGGTCTCATCATTGGAGAGCATATTCCACACATGCCGGAAGAAATTCCCTCGTACATCGTTAGTCATCAGACACGCACCACCATACGCTCTTACTTAAACAAAAAGGTAAGTGTGTGTGTTTGCGAAGAGAATTAAAGGCAGACCGGCACAAAAGCTACCCTGACGGTGGCGAGGATGACGAACTGGTCACTGTTGTCGATCCTCCTCTACGTCACCTCCAGGCTCCGGCGCCAAGATGACGCCATAATCCTCGATATAGTAGTCGTCGAACGCGCGCGACATGATGAGAGTACCGATGACTCTTGGTTGGGCTGCCAAACGAAGTGCACCCCGGGCTCATCAGCGAGGTAGTACCCCTGGCCGTTGCACCACTGGATACGCTACTCCACTAACATACATCATGTTCGAGGATACTCACACAACGTCAGCAACGTCCATCATCTCAACACACAAGAATTCATGTCCGGTCAGTAGCGACTTACGTGGCAGGCTGGGCTTCAGGTGGACGATGAGCTGGACGGCGTGATGGCGTCGTCGTCGGATGCGGTGTCTAGAACAAACCCGAGAGTCGTTGACGTTGGCTACAACCATGAGCCCCCTGCTTAACGATGGACAGCGCGGTGCAGCTGCTCTGGACCGCGTCCAAGCGGCGGCTTCGCAGGAGCTTGTCGTATACAGCGGCGCATGCGACCATGTAGGACTGCTTCTAGAGGTCGAACTGACAGTCGCCAAGCTTCTTCTCGTCATCGATGAGCGACGCCAACTCGAGTGCCTCCTGCTCATGATGTTTGTTCGGGGTTTCATGTAAGAAACATGGATTCATGCTTGGCGTTGGTTTATGAAAATGACTCACAAGTCTGATCCATGGAAAAAATATTACAAAGAAAAAATGTCACGCATGCAAAAAAGGGAATTCAAGTATAAAACGTTATTCAAACAAAAGAAATTGCATGCAAAGCTCTTCTATAAATAATATTACCTCCATCCAAAAATATAATTCAAGAATCTCGGTGATACTTATTTACTACTACACATTGTGCAAGGGTAGCAAATGAGCTTGGTGAGAGATGTAGTAGATGTGTTTCCTGTCATAGATGTAGACATAAACACACATGTGGTGTAGCGGTAGCTACTCTTGGCCTTTGCTTGAGAGGTCACGGGTTCAAATCCCCTTGAGGACATGTGTGTTTTTTTAATTTTAGCTAGACGTGGGTTGTACGGGGGAATGAGAATGGGCTTTACAGGGAGGGGGAATGAGAAAGACATAACAAAGAATGAGGATGACAGAACATGAGAAAACATGGGAATGAAAAACAAGGAATGGGAATGGTAGCAGAACGGGAATGGCAGAACATGAATGGTGGCAGAACACAGAATGGCCGACTACTCTTGCAGCCTTAATATATATATATATATATAGTTTATATATTAAGAGCCCTGGGCTTCCAATAATAAAGGAAGCCCAGGCTAGTCAACATGGGCATTTTGGTTGAACCACACCGAGTCAACTGGGCATAGTCACGGCGCCGTTACCCCCGTCAACCAGCCACCTCTCCCACGTTTCCTGTTTCTAAAACCGTACTCGCGCATTCAACGGAGATAAACCAGCGTCCATTTGAAGAAAACCCCAGCCGCGCAGATTTTCCTTTCGTGGGAGGCGACTCCCCAGGCGATTTCAGCGCCTCCAAACCAGCGGAGCGCCAATCCACCGCCGCTCCAATCCAACGCCATTCCATTACTCCTTACATCCTTCAATCTCCCAGCATTGGAGCCGATTCAAGAAGTTCCAGGTAATCCAACATTGAAATACCCCGAGTTTGCCGTCGATTTTTTGAGCCCTATCGGTCGATTTGAAGTGGATTTGATGGTAACCCTTATTATCCAGCTAAATGTGTGATTTGTATCCGCTTATACATCACTATAATCGGGTCATTGCATCGCGCATTGCATCTGTTTTTTGTTTAGGAGCCCCGATATTAGGGTATGTGTATTTATTCTGTATTCCTACTATCGCCCGACATTCTGTATTTAGGCAAAGGCTGTGGATTAGGTATTTACTGATTAGTTAGCAGATAGTACTTTTATACAACCCAAGTAATATATATATGCTGTTTGTATGTAATATATATGCATATCTTCAGTTCTGTTTATGCACATTCACCTGAGTCATTTGTTTACATATTTGGTTTATTATATATGCATATAGTCAGTACTCTTTATGCATATTTACTTTAATGATTTGTTTTCACATATATTTTATTATCAAATATGCTTATTTGTATTTGATATATATGCATATCCTCAGTACTGTTTATGCACATTCACTTGAGTCATTTGTTTAAACATTTGTTTTATTATACATGCATATAGTCAGTATTCTTTATGCACATTTACTCTAACGATTTGTTTTCACATCCATTTAATTATCTAATATGCTTATTGTATATCATTTATATGCATATCCTCATTACTTTTTATGCCCATTCAATTAAATCATTTTGTGTACACATCTGTTTTATTATATATAAAATATACCCATTGGATTTGATATATATGCATATTGGCAGTAATGTGTATGCTCATTCATACACAAGTTTGTGAACATATATTAAGCATATTTGAATTGTTCTATTTACTTGCATAATTAGTTTACACTCCTGTTCATTATATATAAATACATACAGATACTGTTATTTAAGAAAATGTTATTTAAATATTCATGTTATTTGAGCTAAATGTTTTTATTACTACGAACCAGTTATTAAAATATGTTGTATAGTTAGTTGATGCATAAAGGCTCTTATTTTAGCCTGATCCATTTACAATTATATGAAATATTAAATCAATCTTCATGCTTGTATATAACAATTGCTCATTAAATGATCTCGCATAAATGTAAAAGGTAGTTTAAGTCATGTAATTCCATTTAGCATTATATAGTATGCATTTCAGATAGTTATAGTAAAAATTAGTTTTTTTCTGGCATATATTCTTGCATAAATCAAAGTATTTAAAAACAACTTCCTTTTTCTACAGATTTATTCAGTATTTAGTCATGAAGTCTGTTGATCGCCCGCCCAGTAATCCAAAAAGATTAACTATTGAATCCAGTCAGGAGGTTTTTTCAATTGACATTTCCAGACGTACAAGATCCAGCAGCTCAGCTCACCAAGATGATATTCCTCAAAATCAGGAACAGAATGAGCCACAGCCAGCCCAATCCATCGTGTTCGCAGAAAGGCTTTAGCTTGTCGTTTAAAAAGAAAACCTCCTGCTCCAGCCGCTCTCTCTGACGACGACTTCATGGATGCTCCATCGTTAAAGCGTCAATTCAGATCTGCATCACCTTCTCCTCCAGACCAAATCAGCTCAAAGAAGTTAAAAGTACCTTCTCCTCAAGTTCCGACCGTGAAAAGAAGCCCAAAGTATAATATCATTGCAAAAAAAACTCTCCTAAAAAGAAGTCTCCTGTCAAATCACAGGTAATATTTATATATTTTATGTTTATTCATGTGTTAATCATGGTGCCCAATCAATTTTGAATTTTCCCCCACTTTACATTTATGTATATTATTATCAACAAATATGGTGTTTACTTTTTTTAGTGTTGTAGACTAGTTATTTACAAGCCTGTAATAAATATAGTATCATTAGTTCTACCTATATATATACTTTCTGTATTAATGCATATTCATTTATGCTTCCAGAAATTGAATATCCGATGCATTCCCTTTGATGTTATTGTATCATCATGGATAATGAGCGATCGGCAGCGTGATGCCGTCGCTAGGTTGGGATTTTCTAGCATACTTGATTTGCGAACTGATGCATTGGAGAGCAGATCACTTATCAGGTGGTTGATGGACAAATTAGATCCAAATGACATGACCATACGCCCAGGGGCTGGCAAAGAACTTAAGATAACAAAAGATACGGTTCATCTGATTTTGGGGTTGCCATGTGCCGGAGGAGGTAGAGAGTTTACTGATTGGTACGGTGAAATCGATGCTGCTGCTGCTAATCTGAGACGTCATCTCAATGTCTGTAAAGAAGAATTTGATGTTGTCAAGCTTCAAGATAAGATAGTGCTTGGCAACGATGATGAGCTATCAATTAGATGTTTTTTCTCATTCTATTCAATCGACTTCTGTTTCCTTCTGCTTCTTGGGGCATTACAAACAATGAGGTACTCATGACTTCAAACATGGCCCGAATGGCTGATATTGACTGGTGTCAACTAGTTTACACGGATTTGTGCGATGCTGCCGCACGTTGGCATAAAAGGAATAAAACAAACATCACAGCAACAATATATGGATGCTCACTCATTGTTTTAGTAAGTAATTTTCTCTTGTTTATTGTGCATATATATGGTATGCAAATATTTGTTATGTACTAATTTTATATATTTGTGCATTCCTTTTTTCAGATTTACTATCTTGATCACCTACATCACCCTGCTGCTCCGGATAACAAATATGGTACTCCACGCATTAAGTTTTTTGATAATGAGACCATAAGAGAGTTGGCTCGAGGTGACAGACGCCCCCCCCGTAAAACTGGTGAGCCATTCGGATATGCAGAGGTTAGACACAAACAATTTTTTTGTCCTGTTATGCAGATGTTAAAATATTATTACTGCTAACTATTCTATTTGATTTTATACAGTTTCGTAGCCGTTCAGAAACGTGTTACGTCATTGCTCCAGAACGGCCTGCTTCTGCCGTTTTCAACATATATGTGCCACGTATCAAGAATTTGATTGGCAACAAGTTGCAATGTTTGCCCTCCCAGCAGCGTCCAATGTTTCAATCATTGTTTGATGCTCATGACAAAGAGGTGGATAAATACTGTGATTCCCTACAGCTGAGCCATCAGATGATTGTTTCGAAGCAGATTGAACTCTCTGAAACATTTGGTGAAATGATCGATGAAGTTTTGAGAGCTGCAACGCAGCGCGATTCACAACCAGAAGGTTTTAGTATTTATGTTTATTTTTTTTAAACTAATCAAGTTCACGAATTATTTCCGGAAAATAATATATATATTAATTTATACTCATACAAGCAGCAACATATTTTTCTAGTGTATTTCATTTATGAAAACTGTATTTTATTTATGCATCCTGATAGTATACTGATGTAGTTTGCAAATTTGTATTTTAAACCATTTTTTTATAACGATACATTTATAATGCTGTTATATTCAGTAACAACTAATATATTATTATATGTTCCAAATGTAGATAACCCCCCCACTCCCTCAATGCCTCCAACAAATGATCCAGTATCCACACCAACTGTTCCAACACCTGATAAACAACAACATGATCAGGAAAGCCATGTTCCTACTGATCATATCAAAGTATCAGATGATGTAAGTTTTCTCATACAAACTATATATACTATGCATATATTCTATTCTGCATACAAGTTACCGTTTATTCAAATCTCAGTTGTTTCCATTATAGATTGTCAGTGGGAACGTCTGCAAAAAAGCTGAAGCTATGGATGATCCTATTTTTGACAAGACTCCAAAATCTAATGTTTGACTTCCTTATATCATTATTATCATTATTTCAGTTACAATGTATGCAAGTAACATTAATATATATGCATGCTTTATTTTTTTAACTTCCCAGGCTCCCACAACAGACAAGCCTGCTGATCCTAAGTTAACACCAAATATAAATAGTGTAAGTATTTACACCTTCATCATATTATGCTAATATTAATTTTTCCCTATGTTTCATTACGTTTATATTAATAAATTTATTGGTTACAGGAAGGACAAAAATCTGTTACACATGATACTCCTGTATCTGGTGCACCTCTGTTCGATAAAACCCCATTGACAGATGTAAGACATGTTGTAATTTTCATATTTTTCCTATTTATACAATAAGACATACATATTTATGCAACTGTTTACTAACATTTATTCATATATTAGGCAACTACTGACCTGGTTGCAAAGGATAGTTCCTGTAAAGCTGCAGTCGCTGAACATCCCCACGTGTCACGTGAAGACTGTGCTCGCAACCTGCTTAAGTTCATTTTGTTAGGAAAACTAGATCCGAGCATGTATGTATTCGTTATTCAAATTCCAATTAAGTATAATTAGAAGGATTGTAATCAAAGTTTTTTCCCCAGGTCTATCATTAATTTTGGAGGATTTGGAGGGTCTGTCCTTGATGTTGTCCAGTCGTTTGGTCCCAACAAATGTCTTGAGAATACTTTCATGCAGGGATTTATCGACTGTATTCGTCAGGATGATGTATTATACAATCCAGATTTTGTAATCAACACTCTAATACTGAACGTCAACGTTGGGGTAATTGTTTCTCCACAACTTTGTATCTTATTGCAACACTTACTTTATAAATATATAATACCAATCAAGTTATTTTCTTTGTCCAGACCGTTTTGAATATTGAGGAGTTTGAACAACACAGTTCAAATCCACAGCCCTTCACAACATCACTTCTTAAAGAACATCTTGAACCGACCCTACCTTCAGATGATGTTCTTAACCAGATTAAATTGGTGAGTTCTAATCAGTTTCATTTGTACAAATGTTAGAGTGTACTTTTGGTTACTAGTTTTATGTTGTATTAGTTTTAATTTTTCATATGCATAGTATAAATCATTCATAATTTTACATATATATTTAACAGATCCTGGTTCCTATGCTACGCCGAAGCCACTGGACCCTTTATGCAATCAATTTTGAACGTCGTCGAATAGACATCTTAGATTCAAACCCTTATGGTACATTGCTTGGAGGCACTACATGGAAACAAATCCATAATGATCAAATGATGATAAATGGAACGAAGATACCTTGGTCCAGACTAATAATGAGAAGACTTAGCATTGCCTTACATGAAGCTCGACCTGAGTCAACTGTACCAAAGTTTGGCAACTACAAGATTGGGCTTCTTCCCAATTGTCCAACCATGACACCAGGGTCAAATGATTGTGGTTTTTTTGTCGCAAACTTCCTCCGCTACTACGATTTTGATGATGGCGACTTATCAGAATTTTATACTCCGGTATGTCACTAAATTAGTTTTCTAATCTTGCATATATTACTCCTTTAGATTTTATTCTACCATTAAATTGATATTATGGCTATTTCAGGATGAACCATTGGACCAACGTGCCTTTGTTCTGCATTACCTTACCTTTCATCGCAACAACATGGTTGCCCCCCTTCCTGCAGAACTGCTGCCTTTCAAGTATTCTCCAAGGAGACGCCGTTGTTTGAAAGCCAAGACTTAGATAGCATAGCTGAACATGATTCCCTGTGCGATGCACAAAACTGTTTATGTTACTTGTTAAGTCACTTATGTCAGGCCTCTGATAATGTGTTTGATACTCTGTGTGCCACTTATGTTCAATGTGGCTAATGTCTATGCTACTTCGCATCAGTTTTTATCTGAAGTGTGTCAAACATAATTGTTACCAGAATGGCTATTTATGTTATCTGTTAACAAATTCTATGTTAGTTCATCTCCAGTTTGTGAGTTGGTTAATCTTTTTGCTTCCAAGGTTTGGCTTATTTGTATTATCATATTGTTTCAATATTCAAGTTTTATGCATAATATATACTTCCTTATTTTATATACACTAGGTTCATCTTTTATACATTTTTCACGCTAATTATGCTAATCGTAACAAGTGTTTATGCTATATCATGTTTGTTGTATTTGAAGTGTGAAACCGACGTATGCACTCCCATTCGATTAGTATTGTTAAGTGTATACAATTTTATATAACATTAATGTCCAGACCTTCCGATTGCTAAACGTTCAATGCCAATTTGTTGTGATGCATATTCAGTTACATAATTTGTGTAATTGTCTATATTTACGCAGCATTTTATAGTTTTATATCTACGCATTTGTCACACCCGGTTTTGAAGGTAAACCGAATGCGAACCATGTACGTGCCAGGATCAGTAATTCACGTACACAGCGATTACATAAATGACTCATCATAGCACAATGCTTCGGATTACAATAAAGAGTAAGTAATAATATTACAGACTAGAGCCATTTACATAATATAAATCAAAGTACACAGAATCGAAACGTAGCCAACGTAAACAACCCACCACAGGCAGCTGACTGGGGGAGGTCGCTAGCCTAATCCTCGAACTCATCGAAGTCCTAGAACTCCTGGAGATCCGCCTCGACGACTTCTTCTTTACCTGAGCATAGATTACACCAAAGGCAACCTGGTGTTTTGTGAAAGCAAGGGTGAGTACACATCAACGTACTCAGCAAATGTCCCGTTTGGCTGTAGTGGACTAGCTTTATGTGGGGTTAAGCTCAAGCAGTTGCTTTTAGTTGGTCAGATATTTATTATTAGTGGAAGCCATGTTTTAGTAATAGCCAACCCGTGAACCATTTCCTCCTCGAGGAACATCATTATCATCATCGAGCCAAAACCATAAATAGAACCATTGTATATTGAACCATCTGTATCTCTAATCAAAGAGGATCCCAAGGCCGCTCTTAACCGTGAGCACGGCTGATATATCAGTTTCACTACCCTCTGCAGAGGTCGCACACTTTACCCATGAGTCGTGATTCCCGTTTTGCCTGGGGATCATGACTCCCCATTGATCACTTCCTAGGTGGTCCGGCAGGGTATCACTATGTAGCTTTTACAAAGATTCCCTAGAGGTCATAGTCGCCCGTTAGGTTTCTCCAGTTTGATAAACACAGTACTCCTCCCCGCAGGAGGGTGACTAACAAAAGCAAAACGAAAGGACCTCGGCACCCCGCCTCGGCAGAGCAAGCACTGTGCCTGGACCCCATTAACGGCACGACGGCGAAGCAACTACACCTCTAGTTCCTCTAATTAATTAGCTAAGGGCATCCCATTTCACCCTCATGGTTGCACTGTTATCCCGGGTGGTCTCTCAACGAACAGGTCCTTACGGAGAGGTACTCGGGAAACAGCCCGAGCCCCCTTAAATGTCACAAGTAAATCATCATATCCAGAATAAAACCATAGTATCTTCATTGTATCTCATCATGTTCATTGATTAAAGTAAAGCGCTAGCATGAAGCTAACCATAGTAGCCCAAAAGGTAATCAAGGACCAGGTAAATAGAAAGCTAGTAAATCCTTAGGTTGTTCATAGTATGCGGGACAGTGTATTATAAAGTAAATAGGACATAATGGGTCAGAGGACACTTGCCTTCACCAAACAGATGCTCAGAGTCTTCAACTTCGTGGAACCCAAAGAGCTAGATCACTTGGTCGCCGAAGCTTGACCGTCGATTCCTCGAAGTTCGGAAACGAATCGCGATCCAATCGCAACGCGAAGCGAAGACAAACAGACACAAGCAAACAAACATATATATGCATAAGAACATTACACCATACAAGATAAAATGTTATAAAAGCGAGCAATATAAAATAGAGAGCGCTTCTACGGTTACGCGAGAAAAAGAACCATGATAGACGAAGCTATGGTCGAGGGGTTAGTACGTTTACGTTAAACAAGTACTAATTAGAACATCTAATTCAACATAATTATATTAATTGATATTAATCAAATATAAATTAATACTACTACTTAGTTTTGACTAACTTACTATTTTAATAGTTGACAGTTAAGCAAGTAACTTAATGAATATGAGCGATTCTAAGCGAGACGAATTAAGGACGCACGACGTGCAAACACGATGTGCGCAACGCGTGGACACAAACGACTTAGCGCGCGGACAACGCGTGATACGCGTGAACGGCACGCGGCAAGGCGCGCGACACACGCGAACGGCACACGACAACGCGTGCGAACAACACGCGCAACACTCGCGAACGACACGCGACGACGTGCGCGAAACAGCACCGCGACACACGCGGACCGATATGCGAAACTAATAATTAAACAACGTGATTAAACTAAATAATTATTAATAACTAATATTTCAGTTAAGGTTAATCATATTGGTGACTAATTATAAATGCACAAATCGAATTCCTAAATTAGATTTTTAAATTAAAATGTCGTTCTAGTAGCCACTTATTAAACAAATGTCTAACTAAATTAAATAAAATGTGCAAAAATTAGGATAATATTTCTAAATTAAGATTATTTTAATACGAATCTAACGCAACTTGAATGGATCGAATCGGATTTAAAACGCAAAAGTTATGAATCTTTTAAACCATACTGTAATTCGCGCGTCCTAATTTACAGAACTGCCATCTTCTTTTTCCTCTCCTCATCTTCTTCCTCCCATCCATGGAAGAGAGAGGAGGGGAAGGAGGCTGCGCAGGGGAGGACGAGACCGGGCCGGCCGGGGGCGGGTGCGGCCGCACCGGGCGCGCGGGGCGCGGCCACAGCCGCCGGGGAGGGGTGCGCGCTGGCGCGGGAGCACGTGACGCGGGCGCCACCACCGGCCACCGCCGCCGCCGCCGGGGAGGGAGAAAGGGGCGCCGTCGAGGAGGGGAAACGGACGGGGGAGGGGCGCCGCTACCGGGGAAGGTGAGGGGAGAGTGGGAGAGGCTCTGCACGGACGGGAAAACGAAGAAACGAAGAAACCCTAAATGCAACAATGGAGGTTTCTCACCGGGGAAGAAGACCCTCGCCGGAGCCGAGGAGAAATCCGTCGATTGCCGGAGATTTGGGGATCCAATCGATGAACCGAACACGCTGCGACGAAGCCTTCGACGAGACGAACGCAGCGGTACCCTCGGATTCCGCAGACGATGCACGGATTGGGAGTAATTGCTCGCCGGAGTTGGAACCGCCCCGAACTTCGGCGAGCAATACCGGGAGCTAGGGATTGGATTTGGGGGAAACGTTTGGTGTTCTGGAACGGGCTCGACGAGATGAAGCCGGACATGTATATATACCTAGGGTTTGGACGAGATAAAAATTCAGTTAAAATTCGGATTTTACTATTTTTAAAATTCGAAAAAGCCTAGAAATCCATATTTTGTGCTCAAAATATTATAGATACTTTCAAAAATTCCAGAAAAATTCCTATAAATGTTTTGGCACCTAATGAACTCAAAAAACATAATTAGAGTTTCTAAAAACATTTTTAGGTTCCACAAATAAATGGATTTTGGTTTCCGGAAAATAGAAAAATATTCCGAAAAATATGAAAATTTACCGAGCGCTTCTATAAGATATGTTAACATGTTTCAAACACATTTTGCACTTAGAAACACCATGCAACGGCATGAATGCAACAACCAAAGGGCCTCTAGGGCTCATTCCACTAGGTTTACGCTAATATAAAACAAAATGATTCTCCATTTTTAGGGAAAAGAGAAAGGAAAGCGAAGAACTGAGAGAGTAACACCTGAATTTGGTGGATATTAGAAAAGAAATTTTATACCCTCAAATTCAGGGTGTTACAAATCTAACCCTCTTAACAGAATCTCGTCCTCGAGATTCAAGAAGAGGCTAGCAGGAAAATGAGATTGGTTCATTAGTCTTTCATAGCTTTTTCTAACTCAACTTTGACTCCGCCAGCTTGACTTGTGGATTGGTTGCTTTGACCATCAGATGCTTGAGACCGATTGATGCAATTCTTGAGGATCTCATGGACCTGTGGGTTAGGACCCACACACGCTTTCGCTGCGCCAATCTGATCTTGTTGGTTGATGTTGATTGCATTGTCTTCATTGGGGTTAGCGGCTAACCCCCTTAACAAGAGCATTGATACACACTTGATGAAGATGTTGCCGACTCTGATCTTGACTGATTTGGAGGAGTTGAGGTTGCCAAAAGGACAGGTGCAAGAGGAAAGAATAACGAGAAAAGGTAAGTATATACAGATTAGAGAGAGGAGGGGGAGAACCCAACTACTTAACTCTATGGCACTCACCTAGTAAACAGATTCCATTACGGTCCAAGGGCCACAACACATCAACACTCATTCCAAAGAAGCAAATCAGTCATAGCAGAAGGACAAACATCATGAGCACACATCAACAAACATCTCATTGCTATACGTTCCTTTTAATTAAATGGTGGTCTTTCCTTGAAAAGGGAAACTACTCTAAGGCCAACAAAAGGCAAGGGGAATAATGAGACATGGAGGGTAGGGGCATGAGCATAATAAAGGATGGAGCTAAAGCAATGATTGTAACTGACAAGGGAGAGAATGCAACCAAGGTCAGGATAGGTAAAACACCATTCTCAAATCGAGATGGAAAAGATGATATTTCAAAAGGTAGGCATAAGATAACATCATGGAAAGATCTAGAGATTACAAAGGTAAGGGAGGTGAAAGGCAAAAACACACCAAAAGATAGAGTTAGGACAAGACTTGCAACGCGACAGAGGAAAAAGGGAATGAACAAGAGCGGGATAGGCAAGACGTCACTCTTGAAATGAAATGAGAGAGGAGGCTTTAAAATGCAGGTGCAAGATAAGCATCAAGGTAAAAATCGAGGGATGACAAGTGTTAAGGTGATAATGGACAAACACACAATAAAGAATGTATTTTAGACAAGACTTGCAAGGCGTCAAAGAAGGGGGAGCGGTCAATGGCGAAATAGGTAAGACATTATCCTCGAACAAGGATGGAAAAGAGAAGGCTTTTAAAGGGAGGTTCAAAGTAAGCATGAAGGTAAGGGTATGAATATTACAAGGGCTAAAGGTGGTACCGAACAAGAATGTAAGAGAGGAAGTAAATGTGCATAAGAACCAAGGATATAAGTACCACAAAGGATGAAGTTCAGACAAGATCTGCAAGTGGAAAAGAAGAGGATACGTCCAAGGGCCCGATAGGTAAACTATCACTCTGAAATTGAGGTGGAAGAGAGGGGGTTTTTAAGAAGTAGGAATAAAGATGAGTATCCAGGCAAGATCGATGGACGACAAGGTGAGGGTGATAGCAAATAAAAACATAGCAAGAGATGGAATTAACACAAAACTTGTAAGGCGACAAGAAGTGAAAAGAAATCAAGGGAGAGATAGGTAACTCACAGCTCCCAAACTGGGATAGGAGATTGAAGATCTTAGAGAACGGACATAGTTTGATCTCCAAGGTAAGATTAAAAGATGAGAAAGGTAAAGGTAATACTCAACTGGAGCACGACCAAGGATGGAGTTAAAACTTGCAAGCGACAAGGAATAGCATACGACCAAGGGAAAATAGGTAAAATACAACTATAAAATTGAGATGGAAGAGAGAAGGTTTTAAAGGCCGGGTATAATATAAACATCAAGGTAAGATGTAGAGGCGATAAGGGTAAATGTGATAATGATGAAAAGCATAATCCATGGACAGAGTCAAGGCAAGACTCACCAAATGGCAAGGTGGAGAAAACAATCAAGGATAAGATAAGTGAGGTTCCGACAGAAGAGTTGAAGTAAAAATTCATTACCGAAGGAAGTTACAAGGAAACAACGAGATTACCACAGGTGCGCAAAATAAAATGATCACTCATGGATCATTAGGAAACAAGGGTGGTCAAGGGCATGTTAACCGAAATATTTCAAACAGATATTGGGATATAAAGGTAAGCATATATAAAAATAGGAGTATGCAAGATTCCAATGGTACGAGCATACCAAGACCAAGAAAGTACAATTTGCCAAAAAGATAGAGACTTAACAAGAGAATAGGAAAGGGTCTCAAAAGACAGTAAGATCATGGACATATAACTGAAATGTTTAAATAGGCAGTAGAGGTACAAGGGTAAGTGCTTTAGATTAAGGGATAAGGGTATTAAAAATGCAAGGATACGAGCATGTCAATAACAAAATGGAATAGAGATGGTCAAATTGTAGCAATTTAATAATGGATGAGGAAAGAGTCCCAAAAGACTAAGGCCATGGTCAGGGGGCATCAACAAAGATGTCGCAAGCATAAGAGTGAGATCAGATCTAATAGATTGAGAGAAGTATAGACCATACTAGAATAAAATACTTTTGGCAAGGGGGCATATAGGAGAACAACATAGAATTAGTCAAGCTGACTAATATTTTGAAGCAGAATCAAGGATGGGGTGAAGTAATAATCAATAAGTCCTTAAAACGGCCAATGCTACTCTAGGTCAGCGGTCCTACAGTCAGCATGGCTTTGATACCACTTATGTCACACCCGGTTTTGAAGGTAAACCGAATGCGAACCATGTACGTGCCAGGATCAGTAATTCACGTACACAGCGATTACATAAATGACTCATCATAGCACAATGCTTCGGATTACAATAAAGAGTAAGTAATAATATTACAGACTAGAGCCATTTACATAATATAAATCAAAGTACACAGAATCGAAACGTAGCCAACGTAAACAACCCACCACAGGCAGCTGACTGGGGGAGGTCGCTAGCCTAATCCTCGAACTCATCGAAGTCCTAGAACTCCTGGAGATCCGCCTCGACGACTTCTTCTTTACCTGAGCATAGATTACACCAAAGGCAACCTGGTGTTTTGTGAAAGCAAGGGTGAGTACACATCAACGTACTCAGCAAATGTCCCGTTTGGCTGTAGTGGACTAGCTTTATGTGGGGTTAAGCTCAAGCAGTTGCTTTTAGTTGGTCAGATATTTATTATTAGTGGAAGCCAAGTTTTAGTAATAGCCAACCCGTGAACCATTTCCTCCTCGAGGAACATCATTATCATCATCGAGCCAAAACCATAAATAGAACCATTGTATATTGAACCATCTGTATCTCTAATCAAAGAGGATCCCAAGGCCGCTCTTAACCGTGAGCACGACTGATATATCAGTTTCACTACCCTCTGCAGAGGTCGCACACTTTACCCATGAGTCGTGATTCCCGTTTTGCCTGGGGATCATGACTCCCCATTGATCACTTCCTAGGTGGTCCGGCAGGGTATCACTACGTAGCTTTTACAAAGATTCCCTAGAGGTCATAGTCGCCCGTTAGGTTTCTCCAGTTTGATAAACACAGTACTCCTCCCCGCAGGAGGGTGACTAACAAAAGCAAAACGAAAGGACCTCGGCACCCCGCCTCGGCAGAGCAAGCACTGTGCCTGGACCCCATTAACGGCACGACGGCGAAGCAACTACACCTCTAGTTCCTCTAATTAATTAGCTAAGGGCATCCCATTTCACCCTCATGGTTGCACTGTTATCCCGGGTGGTCTCTCAACGAACAGGTCCTTACGGAGAGGTACTCGGGAAACAGCCCGAGCCCCCTTAAATGTCACAAGTAAATCATCATATCCAGAATAAAACCATAGTATCTTCATTGTATCTCATCATGTTCATTGATTAAAGTAAAGCGCTAGCATGAAGCTAACCATAGTAGCCCAAAAGGTAATCAAGGACCAGGTAAATAGAAAGCTAGTAAATCCTTAGGTTGTTCATAGTATGCGGGACAGTGTATTATAAAGTAAATGGGACATAATGGGTCAGAGGACACTTGCCTTCACCAAACAGATGCTCAGAGTCTTCAACTTCGTGGAACCCAAAGAGCTAGATCACTTGGTCGCCGAAGCTTGACCGTCGATTCCTCAAAGTTCGGAAACGAATCGCGATCCAATCGCAACGCGAAGCGAAGACAAACAGACACAAGCAAACAAACATATATATGCATAAGAACATTACACCATACAAGATAAAATGTTATAAAAGCGAGCAATATAAAATAGAGAGCGCTTCTACGGTTACGCGAGAAAAAGAACCATGATAGACGAAGCTATGGTCGAGGGGTTAGTACGTTTACGTTAAACAAGTACTAATTAGAACATCTAATTCAACATAATTATATTAATTGATATTAATCAAATATAAATTAATACTACTACTTAGTTTTGACTAACTTACTATTTTAATAGTTGACAGTTAAGCAAGTAACTTAATGAATATGAGCGATTCTAAGCGAGACGAATTAAGGACGCACGACGTGCAAACACGATGTGCGCAACGCGTGGACACAAACGACTTAGCGCGCGGACAACGCGTGATACGCGTGAACGGCACGCGGCAAGGCGCGCGACACACGCGAACGGCACACGACAACGCGTGCGAACAACACGCGCAACACTCGCGAACGACACGCGACGACGTGCGCGAAACAGCACCGCGACACACGCGGACCGATATGCGAAACTAATAATTAAACAACGTGATTAAACTAAATAATTATTAATAACTAATATTTCAGTTAAGGTTAATCATATTGGTGACTAATTATAAATGCACAAATCGAATTCCTAAATTAGATTTTTAAATTAAAATGTCGTTCTAGTAGCCACTTATTAAACAAATGTCTAACTAAATTAAATAAAATGTGCAAAAATTAGGATAATATTTCTAAATTAAGATTATTTTAATACGAATCTAACGCAACTTGAATGGATCGAATCGGATTTAAAACGCAAAAGTTATGAATCTTTTAAACCATACTGTAATTCGCGCGTCCTAATTTACAGAACTGCCATCTTCTTTTTCCTCTCCTCATCTTCTTCCTCCCATCCATGGAAGAGAGAGGAGGGGAAGGAGGCTGCGCAGGGGAGGACGAGACCGGGCCGGCCGGGGGCGGGTGCGGCCGCACCGGGCGCGCGGGGCGCGGCCACAGCCGCCGGGGAGGGGTGCGCGCTGGCGCGGGAGCACGTGACGCGGGCGCCACCACCGGCCACCGCCGCCGCCGCCGGGGAGGGAGAAAGGGGCGCCGTCGAGGAGGGGAAACGGACGGGGGAGGGGCGCCGCTACCGGGGAAGGTGAGGGGAGAGTGGGAGAGGCTCTGCACGGACGGGAAAACGAAGAAACGAAGAAACCCTAAATGCAACAATGGAGGTTTCTCACCGGGGAAGAAGACCCTCGCCGGAGCCGAGGAGAAATCCGTCGATTGCCGGAGATTTGGGGATCCAATCGATGAACCGAACACGCTGCGACGAAGCCTTCGACGAGACGAACGCAGCGGTACCCTCGGATTCCGCAGACGATGCACGGATTGGGAGTAATTGCTCGCCGGAGTTGGAACCGCCCCGAACTTCGGCGAGCAATACCGGGAGCTAGGGATTGGATTTGGGGGAAACGTTTGGTGTTCTGGAACGGGCTCGACGAGATGAAGCCGGACATGTATATATACCTAGGGTTTGGACGAGATAAAAATTCAGTTAAAATTCGGATTTTACTATTTTTAAAATTCGAAAAAGCCTAGAAATCCATATTTTGTGCTCAAAATATTATAGATACTTTCAAAAATTCCAGAAAAATTCCTATAAATGTTTTGGCACCTAATGAACTCAAAAAACATAATTAGAGTTTCTAAAAACATTTTTAGGTTCCACAAATAAATGGATTTTGGTTTCCGGAAAATAGAAAAATATTCCGAAAAATATGAAAATTTACCGAGCGCTTCTATAAGATATGTTAACATGTTTCAAACACATTTTGCACTTAGAAACACCATGCAACGGCATGAATGCAACAACCAAAGGGCCTCTAGGGCTCATTCCACTAGGTTTACGCTAATATAAAACAAAATGATTCTCCATTTTTAGGGAAAAGAGAAAGGAAAGCGAAGAACTGAGAGAGTAACACCTGAATTTGGTGGATATTAGAAAAGAAATTTTATACCCTCAAATTCAGGGTGTTACAAATCTAACCCTCTTAACAGAATCTCGTCCTCGAGATTCAAGAAGAGGCTAGCAGGAAAATGAGATTGGTTCATTAGTCTTTCATAGCTTTTTCTAACTCAACTTTGACTCCGCCAGCTTGACTTGTGGATTGGTTGCTTTGACCATCAGATGCTTGAGACCGATTGATGCAATTCTTGAGGATCTCATGGACCTGTGGGTTAGGACCCACACACGCTTTCGCTGCGCCAATCTGATCTTGTTGGTTGATGTTGATTGCATTGTCTTCATTGGGGTTAGCGGCTAACCCCCTTAACAAGAGCATTGATACACACTTGATGAAGATGTTGCCGACTCTGATCTTGACTGATTTGGAGGAGTTGAGGTTGCCAAAAGGACAGGTGCAAGAGGAAAGAATAACGAGAAAAGGTAAGTATATACAGATTAGAGAGAGGAGGGGGAGAACCCAACTACTTAACTCTATGGCACTCACCTAGTAAACAGATTCCATTACGGTCCAAGGGCCACAACACATCAACACTCATTCCAAAGAAGCAAATCAGTCATAGCAGAAGGACAAACATCATGAGCACACATCAACAAACATCTCATTGCTATACGTTCCTTTTAATTAAATGGTGGTCTTTCCTTGAAAAGGGAAACTACTCTAAGGCCAACAAAAGGCAAGGGGAATAATGAGACATGGAGGGTAGGGGCATGAGCATAATAAAGGATGGAGCTAAAGCAATGATTGTAACTGACAAGGGAGAGAATGCAACCAAGGTCAGGATAGGTAAAACACCATTCTCAAATCGAGATGGAAAAGATGATATTTCAAAAGGTAGGCATAAGATAACATCATGGAAAGATCTAGAGATTACAAAGGTAAGGGAGGTGAAAGGCAAAAACACACCAAAAGATAGAGTTAGGACAAGACTTGCAACGCGACAGAGGAAAAAGGGAATGAACAAGAGCGGGATAGGCAAGACGTCACTCTTGAAATGAAATGAGAGAGGAGGCTTTAAAATGCAGGTGCAAGATAAGCATCAAGGTAAAAATCGAGGGATGACAAGTGTTAAGGTGATAATGGACAAACACACAATAAAGAATGTATTTTAGACAAGACTTGCAAGGCGTCAAAGAAGGGGGAGCGGTCAATGGCGAAATAGGTAAGACATTATCCTCGAACAAGGATGGAAAAGAGAAGGCTTTTAAAGGGAGGTTCAAAGTAAGCATGAAGGTAAGGGTATGAATATTACAAGGGCTAAAGGTGGTACCGAACAAGAATGTAAGAGAGGAAGTAAATGTGCATAAGAACCAAGGATATAAGTACCACAAAGGATGAAGTTCAGACAAGATCTGCAAGTGGAAAAGAAGAGGATACGTCCAAGGGCCCGATAGGTAAACTATCACTCTGAAATTGAGGTGGAAGAGAGGGGGTTTTTAAGAAGTAGGAATAAAGATGAGTATCCAGGCAAGATCGATGGACGACAAGGTGAGGGTGATAGCAAATAAAAACATAGCAAGAGATGGAATTAACACAAAACTTGTAAGGCGACAAGAAGTGAAAAGAAATCAAGGGAGAGATAGGTAACTCACAGCTCCCAAACTGGGATAGGAGATTGAAGATCTTAGAGAACGGACATAGTTTGATCTCCAAGGTAAGATTAAAAGATGAGAAAGGTAAAGGTAATACTCAACTGGAGCACGACCAAGGATGGAGTTAAAACTTGCAAGCGACAAGGAATAGCATACGACCAAGGGAAAATAGGTAAAATACAACTATAAAATTGAGATGGAAGAGAGAAGGTTTTAAAGGCCGGGTATAATATAAACATCAAGGTAAGATGTAGAGGCGATAAGGGTAAATGTGATAATGATGAAAAGCATAATCCATGGACAGAGTCAAGGCAAGACTCACCAAATGGCAAGGTGGAGAAAACAATCAAGGATAAGATAAGTGAGGTTCCGACAGAAGAGTTGAAGTAAAAATTCATTACCGAAGGAAGTTACAAGGAAACAACGAGATTACCACAGGTGCGCAAAATAAAATGATCACTCATGGATCATTAGGAAACAAGGGTGGTCAAGGGCATGTTAACCGAAATATTTCAAACAGATATTGGGATATAAAGGTAAGCATATATAAAAATAGGAGTATGCAAGATTCCAATGGTACGAGCATACCAAGACCAAGAAAGTACAATTTGCCAAAAAGATAGAGACTTAACAAGAGAATAGGAAAGGGTCTCAAAAGACAGTAAGATCATGGACATATAACTGAAATGTTTAAATAGGCAGTAGAGGTACAAGGGTAAGTGCTTTAGATTAAGGGATAAGGGTATTAAAAATGCAAGGATACGAGCATGTCAATAACAAAATGGAATAGAGATGGTCAAATTGTAGCAATTTAATAATGGATGAGGAAAGAGTCCCAAAAGACTAAGGCCATGGTCAGGGGGCATCAACAAAGATGTCGCAAGCATAAGAGTGAGATCAGATCTAATAGATTGAGAGAAGTATAGACCATACTAGAATAAAATACTTTTGGCAAGGGGGCATATAGGAGAACAACATAGAATTAGTCAAGCTGACTAATATTTTGAAGCAGAATCAAGGATGGGGTGAAGTAATAATCAATAAGTCCTTAAAACGGCCAATGCTACTCTAGGTCAGCGGTCCTACAGTCAGCATGGCTTTGATACCACTTATGTCACACCCGGTTTTGAAGGTAAACCGAATGCGAACCATGTACGTGCCAGGATCAGTAATTCACGTACACAGCGATTACATAAATGACTCATCATAGCACAATGCTTCGGATTACAATAAAGAGTAAGTAATAATATTACAGACTAGAGCCATTTACATAATATAAATCAAAGTACACAGAATCGAAACGTAGCCAACGTAAACAACCCACCACAGGCAGCTGACTGGGGGAGGTCGCTAGCCTAATCCTCGAACTCATCGAAGTCCTAGAACTCCTGGAGATCCGCCTCGACGACTTCTTCTTTACCTGAGCATAGATTACACCAAAGGCAACCTGGTGTTTTGTGAAAGCAAGGGTGAGTACACATCAACGTACTCAGCAAATGTCCCGTTTGGCTGTAGTGGACTAGCTTTATGTGGGGTTAAGCTCAAGCAGTTGCTTTTAGTTGGTCAGATATTTATTATTAGTGGAAGCCAAGTTTTAGTAATAGCCAACCCGTGAACCATTTCCTCCTCGAGGAACATCATTATCATCATCGAGCCAAAACCATAAATAGAACCATTGTATATTGAACCATCTGTATCTCTAATCAAAGAGGATCCCAAGGCCGCTCTTAACCGTGAGCACGACTGATATATCAGTTTCACTACCCTCTGCAGAGGTCGCACACTTTACCCATGAGTCGTGATTCCCGTTTTGCCTGGGGATCATGACTCCCCATTGATCACTTCCTAGGTGGTCCGGCAGGGTATCACTACGTAGCTTTTACAAAGATTCCCTAGAGGTCATAGTCGCCCGTTAGGTTTCTCCAGTTTGATAAACACAGTACTCCTCCCCGCAGGAGGGTGACTAACAAAAGCAAAACGAAAGGACCTCGGCACCCCGCCTCGGCAGAGCAAGCACTGTGCCTGGACCCCATTAACGGCACGACGGCGAAGCAACTACACCTCTAGTTCCTCTAATTAATTAGCTAAGGGCATCCCATTTCACCCTCATGGTTGCACTGTTATCCCGGGTGGTCTCTCAACGAACAGGTCCTTACGGAGAGGTACTCGGGAAACAGCCCGAGCCCCCTTAAATGTCACAAGTAAATCATCATATCCAGAATAAAACCATAGTATCTTCATTGTATCTCATCATGTTCATTGATTAAAGTAAAGCGCTAGCATGAAGCTAACCATAGTAGCCCAAAAGGTAATCAAGGACCAGGTAAATAGAAAGCTAGTAAATCCTTAGGTTGTTCATAGTATGCGGGACAGTGTATTATAAAGTAAATGGGACATAATGGGTCAGAGGACACTTGCCTTCACCAAACAGATGCTCAGAGTCTTCAACTTCGTGGAACCCAAAGAGCTAGATCACTTGGTCGCCGAAGCTTGACCGTCGATTCCTCAAAGTTCGGAAACGAATCGCGATCCAATCGCAACGCGAAGCGAAGACAAACAGACACAAGCAAACAAACATATATATGCATAAGAACATTACACCATACAAGATAAAATGTTATAAAAGCGAGCAATATAAAATAGAGAGCGCTTCTACGGTTACGCGAGAAAAAGAACCATGATAGACGAAGCTATGGTCGAGGGGTTAGTACGTTTACGTTAAACAAGTACTAATTAGAACATCTAATTCAACATAATTATATTAATTGATATTAATCAAATATAAATTAATACTACTACTTAGTTTTGACTAACTTACTATTTTAATAGTTGACAGTTAAGTAAGTAACTTAATGAATATGAGCGATTCTAAGCGAGACGAATTAAGGACGCACGACGTGCAAACACGATGTGCGCAACGCGTGGACACAAACGACTTAGCGCGCGGACAACGCGTGATACGCGCGAACGGCACGCGGCAAGGCGCGCGACACACGCGAACGGCACACGACAACGCGTGCGAACAACACGCGCAACACTCGCGAACGACACGCGACGACGTGCGCGAAACAGCACCGCGACACACGCGGACCGATATGCGAAACTAATAATTAAACAACGTGATTAAACTAAATAATTATTAATAACTAATATTTCAGTTAAGGTTAATCATATTGGTGACTAATTATAAATGCACAAATCGAATTCCTAAATTAGATTTTTAAATTAAAATGTCGTTCTAGTAGCCACTGATTAAACAAATGTCTAACTAAATTAAATAAAATGTGCAAAAATAGGATAAATATTTCTAAATTAAGATTATTTTAATACGAATCTAACGCAACTTGAATGGATCGAATCGGATTTAAAACGCAAAAGTTATGAATGTTTTAAACCATACTGTAATTCGCGCGTCCTAATTTACAGAACTGTCATCTTCTTCTTCCTCTCCTCATCTTCTTCCTCCCATCCATGGAAGAGAGAGGAGGGGAAGGAGGCTGCGCAGGGGAGGACGAGACCGGGCCGGCCGGGGGCGGGTGCGGCCGCACCGGGCGCGCGGGGCGCGGCCACAGCCGCCGGGGAGGGGTGCGCGCGGGCGCGGGAGCACGTGACGCGGGCGCCACCGCCGGCCACCGCCGCCGCCGCCGGGGAGGGAGAAAGGGGCGCCGTCGAGGAGGGGAAACGGACGGGGGAGGGGCGTCGCCACCGGGGAAGGTGAGGGGAGAGTGGGAGAGGCTCTGCACGGACGGGAAAACGAAGAAACGAAGAAACCCTAGGTGCAACAATGGAGGTTTCTCACCGGGGAAGAAGACCCTCGCCGGAGCCGAGGAGAAATCCGTCGATTGCCGGAGATTTGGGGATCCAATCGATGAACCGAACGCGCTGCGACGAAGCCTTCGACGAGACGAACGCAGCGGTACCCTCGGATTCCGCAGACGATGCACGGATTGGGAGTAATTGCTCGCCGGAGTTGGAACCGCCCCGAACTTCGGCGAGCAATACCGGGAGCTAGGGATTGGATTTGGGGGAAACGTTTGGTGTTCTGGAACGGGCTCGACGAGATGAAGCCGGACATGTATATATACCTAGGGTTTGGACGAGATAAAAATTCAGTTAAAATTCGGATTTTACTATTTTTAAAATTCGAAAAAGCCTAGAAATCCATATTTTGTGCTCAAAATATTATAGATACTTTCAAAAATTCCAGAAAAATTCCTATAAATGTTTTGGCACCTAATGAACTCAAAAAACATAATTAGAGTTTCTAAAAACATTTTTAGGTTCCACAAATAAATGGATTTTGGTTTCCGGAAAATAGAAAAATATTCCGAAAAATATGAAAATTTACCGAGCGCTTCTATAAGATATGTTAACATGTTTCAAACACATTTTGCACTTAGAAACACCATGCAACGACATGAATGCAACAACCAAAGGGCCTCTAGGGCTCATTCCACTAGGTTTACGCTAATATAAAACAAAATGATTCTCCATTTTTAGGGAAAATAGAAAGGAAAGCGAAGAACTGAGAGAGTAACACCTGAATTTGGTGGATATTAGAAAAGAAATTTTATACCCCCAAATTCAGGGTGTTACAGCATTATATAACCCTTTCATGCAAACTACTGAATTTCGAACAAAATAAAGCATAAGTCATTGTGATATTACAAGTTTCTTCTAAATCGACCACTCGTTAGTCACACTTCAAATTATTCGCCCAAATCCATATGCTCATCGGCTTCTTCATTTTCCACTTCTTCATCAATACGATGTTTTTTTGCAGTCGATGTTTCATTCCACTGTGGAGCAGTTGTTTTATTGTTTAGTCTTGATCTGGCTGGCCGTCCTCTCTTTCGATTAGACAGTTTTGCTAGCCTTGCCCTGTTCTCTTCCACAGACAGACATGTTCTGCTGTTATGCCCATCTGCTATTCCACACAAATGGCATCTCCTATTCTTCTTTTTCTCTCCTTTCGCACCTAGTCTCATAATCCTATCTTCTGAATTTTTGATTGTCCGTCCCTTTGGTCTTGCACGATCCGGCATACTCAGATTTATAACATCCACATTAAAATTCAACCTCTGCATAATAATAGACGTTACTATTTAGTATATGCATATTTACATATATTTATACCAATCAGTAAAATCATTTATCAATGCTCACCTTTTTAGCTTCTGACGATGCAGCAATATTTTCCATTTGTTCATGTGCTACGTGACACGGAGAACTTGTATCACCAACCTCATGTGAAAATCTCATGTTGTCCTCCTTTAAAGCCCAACCCAAATACATCAACATTTACATGCAGCATAAAATTATATTTTCATTTTAGACAAATAAACAATATTATTTTAATATGTACCTGGTTACCAGTTGTTATTATTGTTAATGCATGTTCACATCCAGTCCTGGTGTTATGCGAATCCTACAAAATATTATTTGCTTATTACATTGATATTATATATTCATTATATACAATACTTCATGCAAGCTTATATATATATATCTTTTACATACCTTATTATGACATGTAATTGTATTGTCATCTTCCATCCCATCGCTAGCATTAATTTTATTCAACTCTTCTTCCTGGTACAAAATAACATGTTACTTATGCATAATTTATGTTACAAATAGTATAACACTAAAACATCTGCAATATTATTACCTTGTCTTCCTCATTATCACTAACATCTGTTGACTCATTACATCCAATATCTAGCTCCAATCGGCTTAGAACGACATCGAGCTCATCCAACACATCCATCGCCTTATCGTACCCTGCTTTTGACATACACGCCTGACGAACTACTTTCATAGTTTTCGTTAACAACATTTTCTGTCTGTATGATTTAGTAACTCCATCGTCCCCCCCTGAAGCTCTTATCAATTCTTTCAAACGGAACATCTTTTCTTGATGAGACAGTGTACCTTTGCAATATATACTTTGAAGGTATCTTTTCAACTTGAAGATGCATGAAGGCTCTTAAAAGATGAACACACAATAGACCTGAAAACATGAAAACGAACCATTATTTCAAAAATATACATTAATTGTACTACAATCATCAAATTCTCTAGTATGCAAATTTTTTATGCTAACCAACATAATACGTACAAACCTGTATGTTCCCACTGTTTGCACTCGCATGTATACTCCCCAGCTTCTATGTCTGCTGATATCTTGAATTGATGTTGTCCCCACACAATTTTATTAGACCATTTTGTATGCTGTACGATCCATTCATTATCACATCCGTCTGGGTCCTTTAATATTTTGTATGCAGTGGCGTATTTCATTGATTCCTCGAATCTATTCATAACAGCTCTGGTGTATGCTCTAGAGACTCTCACTTCGAACCTATATAATGTATCTGTTGTCCTTGGTGCCTATAACACATTATTATCATAATTAAACAAATTATTTACATAATTATATGCAAACTGTTATTGCTAACAAGCACGACATACCTTGCTCACCAATGCCTCCTTTGATTCTTTCATTTTCCTGCTGTGCAACATTTTCATCATTTGTTTAGCGAACTCATGCAGTGGGGTGTTCGCATCTACATGTGATTGCTTCACTAATCTGTTCATGCTCTCACTTCGTTGTGTAGATACCATTACCCCACAGAAGTCATTTTTAAAAAATGCAGGTATCCATTCTTTTCTTATTTCATATAATTTGCGTAGAGTTATATCTTCATGAAGATTGAACTCCTCTAGCATCATTTCCCAGGCACATTCAAACTCATGAGGAGTTAATGGATGATGTATAATAGACTGGAATGTTGTTTTAAAATCCTTAACAGCAAACCTGGCATATATCTCATTCAGGAATGGCATAAATCTGTTCTGTACATGCCATAAGCACAGTCTGTGAATTGTTTTTGGAAATACAGTTCTCAGAGCAATTGGCATTGCAGGATCTTGATCTGTAATTGTTCACAGATTATTCAGTTATTTTCACAATAAATTAATTCATTGTTTTGCATAACAAATTTATATATCACATACCTGTAAGCATAACTCTTGGACCCTCGCCTCCCATACATGTTTTGAATGAATTGAAAGCCCATTCAAAAGTCTGTACTGTTTCATCTCCCAACAAAACAAATCCAAACACTGTACACTGCAGATGGCTGTTAGCTCCAACAAACATGCCCAGTGGTTTATCATATATATTTGTCTTGTGTGTTGTATCAAATGTCACAGCATCACCATAATCTGCGTATTCCCCCTGCATGCTTGCGTGTGACCAAAAAATACTAACTATTTTCCCATCATCGTCTAGCTGGAAATCACAAAAAAATTGTGGATTCTGTTTTTTGCATTCTCTAAAGAAAGCCAAAAGTTTGGCTACATCATTTGAGCAGTTTTCTCTTCTCCTGGCTGCCCTCCTACATTTGTTTGAACAAAAAATTGTTACACAAACATTTACTATAGTAAAATTCCTGGCTATTGATATATACACATGTAACAAAAAAGTATTGCTTACATATTTTTCAGATCTTGAGCAGTTACCGGTACGTTCTCCGGCCCATCATGCATTTCTGATATGAAATCAACTATGCAATGCTGCGGCACTCGGCTATCATGCATTGCATCCACAAAATTTATGAACTCAGCATCCCTAATTTTGTTGCAACGTAAATGTTGTTTCTCTGCTTCGTCAGTTATGAACTCATGGTTATGCTCCAAGTTTACCAGTTCAATTTTTGTAGCTACAACCATTTTGTTTTCATCATCATATATTTTTTTTAATTTTATTCCAGCTTTGCATTGTGTACGCCCCGATGATCTATTCCTCATCCTAGGTGTATCATTTGATTTTGCTGCACTTTTACCTTCACGTGAACAATTTATCCACTTACTGAATGTCTTCTCTCTGTATTTCTTCAGTGGAAATCCAACTTCATATGCATACCTTTTATAGAATTTATATGCATCATCAACATCCTTGAAAGTCATCCCTACCGTTGGCACTATAGTTGGATCAATGTTTTTTGCCTGCTATTTCATTGTCATTGTTGTTTGTACCATTGAATATGTTCACAACAATATAATCAATCGATAATCAAATACAACGACTGGACTTACATGTGAACGCAGTATCTGTGGCGTATCCATCTCCCTGGAGCTAATATTGGACATAGGAGGTCGAACCCTTTGTTCTCCTTCTTCCCCTATGCTCATCTCGGCGATCGCAGGACCCATTAGAGCAGGCGGTGGTGTCACCAGTGAGTTACCACCAACTCCTCCCTCTGTCTCTGGATCAAGACGAACGCCATCTCCTTCCATCGTCGGCGACCCTCCAGAGCCGGCCATCTCCAACTCCGATTAGTTATGCAGTCTTAGTGGTCTTTTTTTCTGAATGAAAGCAAATCTCGGATACTATAAAAGTAACCGCATCCACGTTTACAGGGTCTCCCCATTATTTTCGGAAACCGTCCCGATATTATGGCGACGTCTTTGTCAAACTAAAATTCATAATATAAAATTTACGCACAATAACACAACATTTTACGCCATTCGGTATATAATGTTTATGCATCTATTATGCCGCTTCGGTTTTATGCCATATCTTTCAACATCTTATGCTTCATGTTTTTTTACCTTCCGCACATTACTTACCATGCAAGATCCATAATTTACGCGCCCACGTATCCCAGTAATCACGTTTGCATGTGACATATATTCCCTTTAATTCCGCGCAATTTCCTTACCATTCAAACAACCGCGTCACGGCGCCGTCTGTCCTGCATGCCTGCTCTCAGCCCCACGTTAAAACACAGGCGCGCCTGTTCCATCGGCCAGACCTCGGGAACCGACCTGGGCTTCCTTTAATATCCGAAGCCCAGGGCTCCCGTTATACCTGCCCTATATATATATATAGTCTAAATTTTGTGTGTCTAAATATGTCGGTGTTTTGGGTCCGACCGCACACCTGGGGTTACCCCTCAAGGTGTTTTTAGGAGTAGGACGGTGTCAACGACTGTAGCAAAATGGTTCGTGCCGATTGCACGAGGGACAGTGGACAAGATTTGCAGGTTCGGGCCGCTTAGAGATGCGCAACACCCTACGTCCTGATGAGTATTTGAGGGCGGTTACAAGAGGGCTCTCTGGAACGGAGGCACAGAGAGTTTACGTGGGGGGCTAAGTAAAGTAGGGTCGATCGATCTGAAGGGGTGCCCCCTAGGCCTTATATACTCGACCGTGGGGCAGTACACGTGGATATGATAACAACAAGTAGCTAAAAGGTAGTGAACCTCCCGAGTTTATCCCTACATAACCTTCGCCGACTTATCCTCGCATGGCTCCGTAGCATGAGGGCTCCAGCGCGGGAAAGTCGGGTCTCCGTTGTGATTTACTCGCTCGATGTTGTGGGCCGTCCGGGTTTGCATCAATCCGGTCTTACGTCTTCTCTGCTTTGTTGGTCGTTTCTCCTCAGGCCCACGAAGGAATGACCTTGCGATTTATTAGGCCCTTGGGCCTTCCGCGAGGTCTTTTACTCCTTTAGTGGACCTAGGGGATATCTATCCCCCACAAGCCCCCGATCTTTGGGTTGATTTAGAGGTAATCAACCCAAAGATCCAAGGTCCAGAAAATGGCTTCCTGCTGTCTTCTTTTGCTCCGATCACTCGTTCGACCGAAGTTTAGTTTTGTGCTTGTGCCTTAGAAGTCGGCATTTTGGTTTGTAGGATTCTGAACTTCATTGGGTGCACCGAAAGTGCACCCAATGGGTGTAGCCCCCGACCTTTGAGTGGATTTTTTTAGAAGATAATCTACTCGAAGGTCTTCACCAGAAATTATCTCCATTCGCGCTCCTGCATCTCGGTTGAGGATTGGTCTTTTTAATCTTGTCCCACGCCTTAGAAGTCGGCATTATCTCGGTTTGGAATGATAGTCCATGGGGTGCACCGGAGGTGCACCCAATGGGTGTAGCCCCCGACCTTCAAATGGATTTTTTTAAAGATAATCCATTCGAAGGTCTTCCTTTTGCTTGTAAAAACTGGCATAAAGCTATTTGCATTATGCTTTGGAGGTCAGCATTATGTCATCAACATTTTGCTGCAGAGGTCAGCATATATCTTGTCTTTAGCAGCCGAGTTTGCAATCCATCCATATCTTGCAATTTATTTGCTTCTGCGACTTGATTGGACGTTTGATGGACGTTCTCTGTCTAGTCCTCACATCGCTTCTGTCGGTCATATCTTGTACTTTGCTGGCTATATTTGGCTTTCCTCTGATCCTTACTGGTATCTCATTTTTGTCTTGAGGTATTTACTGCATGCCCTGCACGGATGTGACCGTTTTGAAAAATATACTGATAATTCCTGGGCGTCCCCCCCCCAATGGGTGTGGGCAAGGGACGGCTTGGTACGCTGAGTGTTTTAGCCGGCTGCTTCTGAGTAGTAATGTGATGGGACGGCTAGTGTAATCATATCCTTTGCGCTGTTGACTGGAGTCCCAATGGGTGTAGTGTTGCATGAAACGGCGTCAGCCGTCTGACGTGTCTTCAGATGGGTGGGAGTGCTTATTGAATGCTTTGCGACTGTTCAGTGACCGCGGTTGGAAGTGAGCGGTTGCCTTTCCCTTCTATAAATAACGCCCTTGCTCCTCTGGTTTTTTCACATCTCTTCGCTGTTCTTTACTGCATCCTTCTCCTCCCTTCTATCTGCTTTCGCCATGGGCAAGGGTCACAAACGCAAGCGTGAGCCGACTCCTCCGTCGGAGGATTTCGGTGACTCGGAATACTCGGAGGAGGAGTTCTCCTCCGAGTCCGAGGGATCTCCGGCTCCCGCCTCTCCCCCGGCGTCGTCTGATGACTCAGACGACTCCCAGGGGCTTGCGGCGGAGGTCTGGACGTACATCCGGGCCGTCGAGCGCTCCGGGCTCGAGGGCTCGGATGAGTCTGAGTTCCCCTCGGACGAGGAGGACTCGGACGGCGGCGAGGACAAAGATGACGACGACGACGGCGGCGACGACGACGACGGTGGAGACGGCGACGGTGACGGCGGCAACGGCGGCGGAGGCGGCGGCGACAAGGGCAGCACCAGAGGCGGCAGCAGCACAGGCAGCAGCGGCAAGGCCAGTGGCTAAACGCCACTGGTCTTTAGATATTAGTATAGTGTAGTTAAAATAATGTAGTAGTAATGTAGAGTAGCATAGTGTAGTTTAGTAGTGGTAGTAATGTAGAGTAGAAGTAGGGAAGCACCAACTCGCGAAGAGTTGGTTTGTAAACTTATTAACTTCCCCTTAATGAAGAACTGTCGTTGACCCCCTTTTCGATGACTCGCTTTCTCTGGATGTTGAACTGATTCTTTTGATATAGTTGATGAATAACTTGCACATCACATTGACGCCTCCAGAAGTAGCTGTCGAGTGATATTTTAGTCGGTTTCGGCGTTTTAGAAGCAACGCCGAGCGATTGAAGGTTGACATCAGTGTTTTTAGAGGCAACACCGAGCAATCGAACACGAAATCAACGTTCTAGAGGCAATGCCGAGTCAGTGAAGATCGACATCGGCATTTTAGAAGTAATGCCAAGCGATTTGAACACGAGGTCGGCGTTTTAGAGGCAACGCCGAGTGATTGAAGGTCGGCGTCGGCATTTTAGAGATAATGCCGAGCAATAGAATACAAGTTCGTCGTTTTGGAGGCAACGCCGAGTGACTTGAAGGTCGACGTCGGCATTTTAGAAGTAATGCCAAGCGATTTGAACACGAGGTCGGCGTTATAGAGGCAACGCTGAGTGATTGAAGGTCGGCGTCGGCATTTTAGAAGTAATGCCGAGCGACTGAACGCGAGGTCAGCGTTTTAGAGATAACGCCGAGTGATTGAAGGTCGGCGTCGGCATTTTAGAAGTAATGCCGAGCGACTGAACGCGAGGTCAGCGTTTTAGAGATAACGCCGAGTGATGAAGTGGCGCGCCGGCTTTTTTGGAAATAACTGTCGGATGTCCACATGGCATGCTGGGATTTTGGAAATAACCGTCGGGTGATGACTGGGCACTTTTTGAAAGGGTATCTGGCTCAAGAATATCCCATAAGAGTTGCGCTTTTAGCCGCCTTTGCTTTCCGTGCCCTAGTTCTTGCATTCCCACATCTGAATCTTCTCTGCCACTCGCCCCCTACTCTGTTCGCCAGTGAGAAGCAAGATGGCGCCCAAGAGGAAAACTGCGAACTCGTCTGCTGCAGTGATCCCCGCAATCGACCCCAACAGTCAGTTACCCTTCGCAGGTAACCACATGTCTGTTATTTCCGAAGCTGAGCTTCTCCGCCTCGTCTCCATCGGGGTTCTTCCTCCGCAGGAACTCTGTTCTTGGCGGATTTGCCACGGGACTACTGTCCCAACCGAAGATACCCACGAGTCAGTAGTTTATGCTCCTTTTCTTCTCCGCGGCCTCGGCCTTCCCATCTCTCCTTTTTTCTGTGGCCTTCTTGACTTTTATCATATCAACTTGACCCATTTGAACCCTAATTCCATTCTCCAAATCTCCATCTTCGTTCACCTATGCGAAGCCTACCTCGGTGTGCTGCCGCATTTCGGTTTGTGGAAGTATCTGTATCATTGTCGCCCTGGGATGGCCGGGGGGCAACACCAGCTGGTCGGAGGTGCCAGTTTGGAGATGCGCCGTGGGCGGAAAACCGAGTATCTTGAGATTCCCCTCAAAGATAGCATTAAAGGGTGGCGTCTGGAGTGGTTTATAGTTGATAATTATGGAAATTCTCTCCCCTCTCGGTCAGGAAGACAGCCAGACGTTCGTACTCCGAGTTGGACTGAGTCTCCCACAGATCAGGAAGTGGCCGAGGCAGGCGTGCTGCTTACTGAAGTCGGATTACTGAAAGAGAGAGGTCTGACTGCCGAAGCTGTGGTCACTGATTTTGTTTTCAAGAACATTCAGCCACTGAAAGACAGGGCCTACCCGGCATATCTGTATCGAGGGCTGGCCGACTCAACTCGGGTTACCAATAGGAGAATTCCTTCTGTTGATTTGGTAAGCCGACTTGAAATGATCCTCAGGGGTAAAGTTTCAAATGTTGGTGCTCCAGTGGCATACTCGGCTTGGAACCTACCCCCTCCCAAAGCTTTCACCCTTTTTGTGTCAAATCCGCCTGTGACTGACAGCAATTTGGGCCTTAGAGTGTGACCCTCTGCTGAAGAAGTCAATACTTTGGTCGCTTCGCTCGGGACAATCCCTGATGATGAACGACAGGTTTATTTTGAAGTGCCTCTGAACCCTAGTGATGCCGACATAAATGATATGCTTGATCTGTTAGCTGAGGATTCATCCGATGCTGCTCCTGATGGTACGTTGGCAGTGGTGCCCCTTCCAGAGGTTGATACAACTTTGGATGTCCCAAAACCTATCAGCACTCGCCCGAGGCGCCCTAGCCGAACCAGTCAGAATGAGCCTTCTGCTGATGAGCAAAAGAAAAAGAGAAGACGCCTCCGGCGAGTATCCAGTTTTGATGAGGACGCCGGTGCCTTAGCTCCTGCTGCTGAAGAAGTGCCTGCAACTGGTCTTACTGACGCTAATCCCGATGGGTGTGCCCAAACTATTGCTGATCCCAATGGGTGTGCTGCTTGTGTTGCCGCTGTGGAGGATGAAGAGGAAGAAGATGAAGCTCCCTTAACTCGGAAAAACAGTCGGCAGTTCATCGCCAGCGGTGGAAGTAGTGGAGTTCCTTCTCCTGCTTTGTCTGCCCTTATTGGTCTGCAAGAACTGTCCATGGCCAACTTTGATCAAACTCTAGAGGATATGGTCCCAGAGGATTTGCTATCAGAGCCTGTGGATGTTGATGCAACAGAGACTTGTGCTGTCGTGCCCGATGCTGGGTTGAGGTCATCTCGTGCCTCGTCGACCTTAGAGCATGATCTCGAGGGTCGGGATGCTGACTTGGATTGTCCTGGTCCCATGGAAGTAGCTGAAGGCCCGTCAACCTTAGAGGTGGTTACGGCAGAGAGCTTGGACCCCTTGAATAGTGCTGACACGCGCCCAGCCCCCGAGGATGTCGCTGGGGAAGACTTAGCTTGGGTGAAGAGTATAAGCCACTGCCCAGCCCCCGAGGGTGTTGCCGGGGATGATCCGGCTCAAGTGGGTAGTGCCAACTGTGACCCAGCCCCCGAGGGTGTCCGAGCAAAGTCTCCTTCCTGCACTTCCATGGATGTTCATGCGGGTTCACCTCCACACTCTGGCGGTATAGTGGTGGCCCAAACTCTGGATCAGGGGGTCGCTTTAGAGGGTATCATCCCCACTGGTCTGGCGTTAGGCTCTGTTGAATGTATTGAGCTCGTTCCTGCTGGTCCGCTGCAAGCTGCTTCGGGTGGTGGTCTGGCACCTGGTTATCAGCTGATTTCTCCTGACTTAGGGATCCCTTCGTTCTTTTCCAATCTCCAGGTACTGTGCTGTACTTTAGCTTGTTCTTTACGTTGCATGAATTTTTGTCATTATGCTCATCCGCTTCTTCTCATCAGGCTTTGGTGGATGGGATGGCCAGCCAGCTGAAATCGCAGGGTGCTTCCATCCCAGAAGTGGCTTCATCTCTTGAGCGTTGGAATCCGGCGTCGCTTCATCGTCGTGTATCCGAGTTGGAGGCGACTAATGCGGGTTGGTGCTCTTCCTCTTCTTCCTTGCCTTTATTCGTGGATTGTTTTACCTTCTGACCTCATTTCGTTTGATTACCTCTTGATAGGAGTGACTCGACAGATTGCAGTTCTTGAGGAAAAACATTCCCGAGATCAAGCTAAAATGGCTCAACGGTGTGCTGACTTCGAAGAGAAGTATTCTCAGAGCCAGACTGAACTGAATCAGGTCTCCGCTGCTTTGGATGACGCCAACGCTCTGAGTTCTTCTCTTCATGCTCGGCTTGACTCTGAAAAGGTAACTTACAAAACCGTGCTTTGCCTTATTACATGCTTGGATTCTGAATGAGTTGATTTTTGTTTGTAGGAAGAAAAACGTATCCTTGCTGCCTCTCGTGACAATCTGGATAGATTGTATCGAGACTCTAGCAACTCGCTAACCATCTTGGAGAGGAGCCACCGTTTTACGATGGAAGAACTGGACAATCAGCGTTGCAGGCTGCAAGAATCTACAGATGAAGTGACCCGCCTCACGCAATTGATATCAGCAAAGGATGCCACCATCAAGGGACTCCGAACTTCTAAGAAATCCATTGCTCAGGAGTTAGAAACTGCTCAGCTGGCTGCTAAAGTTGTCGAGGAAACTGCTATTACTCTCAAAGCTCAGCGTGATAAAGCCCTGGACAAGGCTATTCGGGCAGGACGAATCTTGATGAGAAGACCCGGCGTGGTTGTCCCTGAAGACATAAGAGCCGATGTGAATGCTGCCCCCGATTCTTCGAATCGCCCTTCTTCGTCAGTCGTTCCTGAGAAAGACATTTTAAGATAGAGAAACATTTCGCGTGCTATGAGTGCGCGGTTAGCATGATCAGGTACTTGTTAGGGGTTATCGGCTTATCATTCGAATGACATGATCACAGAATTTATTAATTTGCAAATTTGTGGTACGCTGCATGATGATTATGAAGTTTGTTTTCGGGATATGGAAGTCATCCCCTGAGTTGCGTAAGCGCGAGTAAGCTGCACCGGCTTGAGCCACCACTGACTTTAGCCGATAGCTCCGTTAGTAGGGTATAGTGGTCACCCTGGGTTAAGTAAGCGTGAGCATGTTGCACCGCCTTAAGTCGTTGCCGACTTAAGTCGATTGCTCCGTTTGTAGGGCATAGTGATCACCCTAAGTTAAGTAAGCGTGAGCATGTCGCACCGCCTTAAGTCGTTGCCGACTTAAGTCGATTGCTCCGTTTGTAGGGCATAGTGGTCACCCCGAGTTAAGTAAGCGTGAGCATGTCGCACCGCCTTAAGTCGTTGCCGACTTAAGTCGATTGCTCCGTTTGTAGGGCATAGTGGTCACCCCGAGTTAAGTAAGCGTGAGCATGTTGCACCGCCTTAAGTCGTTGTCGACTTAAGTCGATTGCTCCGTTTGTAGGGCATAGTGGTCACCCCGAGTTAAGTAAGCGTGAGCATGTCGCACCGCCTTAAGTCGTTGCCGACTTAAGTCGATTGCTCCGTTTGTAGGGCATAGTGGTCACCCCGAATTAAGTAAGCGTGAGCATGTTGCACCGCCTTAAGTCGTTGTCGACTTAAGTCGATTGCTCCGTTTGTAGGGCATAGTGGTCACCCCGAGTTAAGTAAGAATGCAAGTCAATCGTAAACGAGCCGAGTATCTCTGAAATCTCTCTTTATTGATGACGTATTTCCATTATACAGAATACATGGTCGCCCCAGCTGTTTTGAAATACAGCTAGGGGTAAAACTTTCGGAGGTGCTCTATGTTCCAGGAGTTCCCAACTTCTGTGCCATCCATCTGGGTGAGGCGATACGATCCGGGTCGAGTGACCTCTGCTACTATGAAAGGCCCTTCCCATAAGGGTGATAACTTGTGCCGTCCCTCCCCCGTTAGAATTCGGCGGAGGACGAGGTCTCCTATCGAGAAGAAATGTTGCCGCACAGCTTTGTCGTGATAGCGCCTTAGAGTCTACTGGTACCGTGCTGATTGGATTACTGCATTCAGTCGTTCTTCCTCAAGTACATCTATATCCTCCAGCCTGGTGGCCTCAGCTTCCGCTATGCTTTCGAAGATCAATCTTGGCGCCCCAAACTTGAGGTCACACTAGTAAGAATGTGATCATGAGTGACGATTTTCTAGTGACGCTGGTGACTTCAGTCATAGATTGATACATTTCTATGACCAAATTTACATCTTCGTCAATAATTACAAGTGACGAAGATTAGACTTGAATATTAATGACGAATATGAAAGGAACGTCATAGACACAAAGTTTGGACGCAATAAGTTCGTCACAGATTATATTTGATATCGTCATCGCTAATTTGCCTTGATCAGCTGACGTAATGATGAAATAAATTGGTCACAAATGAGTTTCAGTAAAAAACGCCCCACGTGTACACACCACTTGACGGCGTGGGATCCTTGGCCTACATGGGCCGCAGTTTTTTGGGACACAGCCCCCGCTTGGCGACGCGACCCCGGCCCACCAACGGGAAGTCGTATTTGTTTATTTGGCAAAAAAACTTGCGCCCGTGGAGCTTCGAACCAGAGACCTGCGCCTTTCTTCGAATCGGTGTTACCACCAGACTACTCACTTGTTCTTGTAAATAAAGAAAGTATCGTTCTGTTAACGGGTGTTCCCATCTGTCGTTCTGTTAACGGGTTTTTCCAGCCGCCATTCTGCGATCTGCATGGTTGTTCGCCTGTTCTGCTTCTGCCTTCTGCGATCTGCACTTCTGCGATCGACCCTCAGGTTACGGCACACAACGACGCCGACATCTATCGTCCGCTTGATCGGCAACTGGGTAGCGTCGCAGCGAACGAGAGATCTTGTCGCCTGATCCATTGATCCATTGGTCAGTTGGAAGAACGGCGTCGTCGTGAAAACAGCGAGGCAGAGAAACTTCGAGCGCGGCAAAGCAGCGACGTCGTGCGCAGAGCTACGGCGGGCGTGGACAGAACAACGGCAGGGCGAGGAGAAAAGACAAGGTTTGATGTGTTGTGTTTTTGACAATAAGGTTCCATGTGCGTTTGAATTTTATTTCATATATGCATGTGTTTGATGTGGTTTTCAATTTTGTTCAATTTAATCATAGTTATGGAGTTAATGCAAGTTTTAATTTATTGTCAAAATAGATGGATAGAAGATGGGTTTATGGGAAACAATTCACACCTGCATATGTGAAAGGAGTTGAAGAGTTCATGAATTTTGTTAGTGAAAGATACCCAGAAGACACACACATTCGTTGTCCGTGCGTGAATTGTCTTAATCAAAGGCTGCGACCTCAGAGTGAAGTAGAAACTCATATACACATTTATGGAATGTCAGCTACATACACGAGGTGGATTCATCATGGGGAGTCGGCAGATACAGAAGTTGAGGGTATAGAGGAGGATGTCGAAGGATATGATCATGACTTTGGGATACATATGCTCAACCTGTATATGGTCTTGAACCGGGCTCTACTCATCCCAACAACCAAATGTGTACCGTTAAAGCGGAAGAGCGAGCCATGTTGCCCTTATTTTAACTAGTAAATAACAAGCTAAATACTAGATTGTTAAATGTTTCTCAAAATTCAGAATCAAAGAATGAAGAGGACAAAAACATTGAGATCGTTTTATTGTCCGGCTCCTACACCTTTGATACGAACTAATTCATCAATACCAAACCAACCTTACCAAGAAGAACCTGTTATAGAATCAGAAACATTAGGTGTTGAGGAGGGACAAGCATCATTAGAGACAGAAGGTAGCAATGCAAATGAATCGGTGGGTTTAAGAGATAGCAATATCAATAATGTCGATCAAGTTATAGCCGATCCTGGTCTTCGCATGCCAATTGAGCAAATTGATGCAAACATTAGGGATGCTGTCAGAAGAGCATATATTGCAAAGGGTCCATGCCAACCAAAAGGTCATAAGTATCCTAAAAGAATGATAAGCAATCGCAATAGGTCTTTTCATGATGAATGGTATGTAAATAATCCATGGTTGGAGTATAGCATTGCTAAGGATGCGGCTTTTTGTTTTTATTGCTACCTTTTTAAACAACAAAGAGCTGAAAATTATGGTGTTGATGCCTTCACGGTTGTTGGGTTTCGTCGAGGGAAAGATGGACGTGAAACCATTGGAGCTCATGGTAATGGCATAGATCACAATAAGTCTAGAAGGTTATTGTTGTGTATGATCAAGTTATTGTTGTGTATGATCATCATTTCAAAAATGAGATATTTATTGTTGTGTATGATCAAGTTATTGTGGAATTAAACAACCGTTTCACTGAAAGATCTACTCAATTATTGAGATGCATTTCGTGTCTAGATCCAAGAAATTCATTTGCCAGCTATGACAAAGCTTAGCTGATAGAATTGGCTAAGATTTATTCTGCAGACTTCTCTCAATATGACCTCTTGATCCTTAGAGACCAACTCGATATATTTATTGTTGATGTGAGGGGTAATTCTGATTTTGCAAATTGTGAAGACCTTGGTAATCTGGCTATTAAGATCTCTAATTAGGTATTTTAAATTTTTTTACCAAGTTTATTGTATTTTTAGATGCTGAATTGAAGTAAATACTATCTTAGTCTATGTTTGTGCTATATTTTGTTTTAGCGGTATATTTAGCCGCACAATATATTAGAGGTTGTTTAAAATAACCTTAGAGTGGCCCGGGACGTTAATTTTATAGAGCTCCGCCACTGGTTGAAGACGGTCTTATAAACGAGTGTGAGAAACTATTTATGGGTGTGAACACAAAATAGAATTTACGCAAAGTATCCGGATACGTTCCCAGCACCAATCGAGTCCCTCCACTCTTGATCTGTCGGCTATGGGCCTGTGGCTGCTGCGTAACACGGTGGCATCACAGGGTCAGCAGATCATTAGAAAACGACGTCTCGTCGTTCTTCGTCTTCAGATCTAGGGTTCTCTCGTGCTCTGTTCTCATCTTCTGCTCGCTGGTGTCCCCTCTCTCTCACCCATGGCTTCGGCGGCGGCGGCAACTCAGGTACTCCCCCTATCCATCCCCCATGGGGTTAGTGGTGTAGACTGGGGAAGGATCTCCCTTTACCCTCACGCGAAGCAAAATCCTATCCCCTTAATCCCGCCCGCCACCCTCCGCGGCGGCTCATCGTCATTAGCTCAGGGATTAATCTGCCCCACGCGGCCTGGGTATGGGTTCCGGTGGTTTTCGCGTGCGATGAGTTGATTATGCGGCCTGGCTATGGGTTCCGGTGGTTCCCGTGCGATGAGTTGATTAATCCGTGGCTTGGCAGGTGGGGACTTACTTCCTGCGGAACTACTACAACCTGCTGCAACAAACCCCCGATGTCGTCCACCAGTTCTACAGCGAAGCCAGCACCATGGTCCGCGTCGACGACCTCACCGGCACGACCGCGGCTGCCAACAACATGATGGTTTGTCGCAACCTTTCTGTTCGCCCTCACTGTCCATCTTAGATTGCGTTTCTTCTTTATTTACCATCGTATCCTTTGGTTTAGGATTTTTGCCTACTCAATCTACACATGAGCTGTTGTTGTAATGTACCACTATTCATGGCCCATCACTTAGCTCATAGAACCTTACTCGCTGCTATGTGGCACACTTACATGCATATGTAAGTAAATATTACCTTGTACTACTACCTGCACTTTTGCACTCAACAACTTCTATTGCATTTAATCTGAGCAAACTTTGCTGTGATTGTTTATCCACGAAACAGAAGCAGAAGAGAAACCGAGAAGAACCCAGCTTAGATCAGACTGAAGAACTAGATGCGGTGGACGCCTTCAAGACCTGCTGACATGAGGGCTGCTAGTCAGAGCTGCTGTTTTTGGCCTGTTCTTTGACATGAGGGTACCCAAAAACTCTAGTTGCTCGTGGGTGTCAACTTTTTATTATATGCTGTTATGTTTGTGCAAAATCAACTGAAATGTGAAGTCAAGTGGTGATGCTGTGAACTGAGTTTAGTGTTGTCCACTTAGTTTGTATGATCACTGGAATACTAGTTGTATTCATCTACGGAATATGGAATTGTGTGCTCATTCCTCTGTTCTAGTATCTTTTGCAATTTTCAATAAAATTATTCTCTGCACATCTGTGACCAAACTGGTGGCATATAATAAAACATATGCCACGTCAGCGCTGACGTCAGCTGCCACGTCAGCGCTGACGTCAGCTGCCACGTCATACGCCATCGGGACCTTTCAAACGGCTGTTAATGACCAAACCACAGCTCTATCTATGACGATATCGTACCGTCACAGAAACCAAACGACGTTAACAACGCCGTCAGGTTGCTCGGGCAGACGACAAATTATGACGGAAAAGTGCCTTCCTCTATGACCAAACCTGATCGTCATAGAATGAATTCACTTCCATGACAACGCGTATTTCGTCACAGAATGTATACACATCGATGACGAAAATGGGTAGTCCGTCACAACACAACAAATGTGACGCGACCCCTATGACCAAATCGAACTCGTCACAAATTCGTCACAAATCTTTATCTGTGACGATATATACAGATTCCGTGACGCAATACGAACGTCATCGATGATAAGATCTCTACTAGTGTCAGCAGGTAGCACTGCCTCCGACCCATAGACCATGAAGAAAGGAGTGTTTCCATGCAGGGCTCGGCTAGGTTGGGTTCTCAGGCTCCAAACGACATAAGGCAGTTCTCTTATCCATTTTCCTGCGAATTTTTCATTCTTATCAAAGACCCTTTTTCTGAGTGCCTCCAATATCATTCCGTTGGCTCGCTCAACCTGCCCGTTGGCTCTTGGATGTGCTACAGATGCGTATTTGATCTGAATGCTCTTTTGCTCGCAGAAGTCAAAGAATTCTGAACTGGTGAAGTTGGATCCCAAGTCAGTGATGATACTGTTTGGTATCCCGAATCTGAATATTATGCTTTGTATGAATTCTACGGCTTTAGCAGAGGTTAAAGAAGCAATGGGCTGGAACTCTATCCATTTAGTGAATTTGTCGATCGCCACCAATACATGGGTATATCCTCCTTGAGCTTTCTTGAAAGGCCCAATCATATCCAGTCCCCAGCATGCGAAAGGCCAAGTTACTGGTATAGTCTGTAGCTGATGTGCTGGCATGTGCTGTTGCTTTGACAGGTATTGACAAGCTCCGCATCTCTGAACTAACTCGGCTGCATCGTTCTTCGCCGTCGGCTAATAGAATCTTGACCTGAAAACCTTCCCGACTAGTGTTCTGGATGCTGCATGTACTCCACATTGCCCTGCATGGACTTCCTCCAGAAGTTGCTTCCCGGTGGACGGGAGAACGCACTTCATGAGGACGCCTGACGCGCCCCTTCTGTATAATACCTCCCCAATGAGTGTATATTGAGCCGATTGTCTGGCAATACGCTCTGCCGAGTTCTTGTCATCTGGTTCTTCTTCATTCTTTATATATTTAATAATCGGTTGTCTCCAGTCATCAGAGTCTGACTCGGGTTGATCTATGATGTTGCACTCTTCTGTTTGATCCATTGATATACTCGGCTGCCGGATTTCTTGCACGAAGACTCCGGGTGGGACCTGAGTTCGACCGGATCCGAGCTTGGACAGTACATCGGCTGCCGTGTTCCGATCTCTTTCTACATGATGAAATTCCAGACCCTCGAATTTATCTTCCAGCTTTCGGACGGCAGCGCAGTATTTTCCCATTGAATCACTTGAACAATCCCATTCTTTGTTTATCTGGCTGATGACTACCAGAGAATCTCCATATACCATCAATCTTTTGACGCCCAGTGATATGGCGATGTTTAATCCGTGTATCAAGGCTTCATACTCGACTGCATTGTTAGAGGCCGGGAATAGCAACTGGAGAGCGTACTTGAGGTGCTCGCCTCCAGGTGCGGTGAAGAGAATCCCTGCTCCTGCTCCCTGCAGCTTCAGCGAGCCATCGAAACACATTCGCCATACTTCTGCAGTTTCTGGATTGTCTGGTACTTGCTGTTCTGTCCATTCCGATACGAAATCAACCAGTGCTTGAGTTTTGATGGCGGTGCGAGGTCGGAACTCGATATCGTGGGATCCCAACTCGCAAGCCCACTTGGCTATCCGGCCAATGGCTTCCTTGTTGTGAAGAATGTCCCCTATTGGAAAACCAGTAACTACTATGACTTTGTGGTCGTCAAAGTAGTGACGCAGCTTGCGGGCAGTTAGAAGTACTGCATATAATACCTTCTGAACCTGAGGGTACTTTTTCTTCGAGGGGCCTAGAACTTCACTGATGAAGTAAACAGGATGTTGTACTGGATAGGCATGTCCTTCTTCTACTCGCTCGACTACCAACGCAGTGCTTACCACGTGAGTCGTGCAAGAGATATACAACAACAAATCTTCAGCCGGTTGAGTCGGCGTAGCTCGCCGGGGCGGTTTCAATACTGGCGGTGTTGTCAAGAATTTTTTCAGTGCGTCTAGAGCTTCTTGTGCTTCTGAAGTCCACTGAAACTTGTCCACCTTCTTGAGTAGCTTGTAAAATGGCAAACCTTTCTCTCCCAGCCTGGATATAAACCTGCTCAGAGCTGCCATACATCCAGTGAGTCGCTGAACCTTCTTTTGTGACCGAGGAGCTTCCATCTTCATGATAGCTTCAATCTTATCTGGATTAGCCTCAATTCCCCGGTGGCTGACGATAAATCCGAGCAACTTTCCTGCTGGTACCCCGAAGACGCATTTTTCAGGATTGAGCTTCCATCTATATCTTCTCAGGCTGTTGAAAACCATCTGTAAATCTTCGATGAAGTTTTCCGAATTCTCTGTTTTGATCACCACGTCATCTACGTAAGCCTCCACACGCTTGCCCCAGTGATCGGCTAGGCATGTTTGAATGGCTCTCTGATAAGTCGCTCCAGCGTTTTTGAGGCCGAACGGCATGGAGGTATAACAGAAAGCCCCAAACGGAGTGATGAACGCCGTTTTTTCCTCGTCTTCTTTTGCCAAACTAATCTGATGATACCCGGAATAGCAATCTGAGAAAGACAGCACGGAACATCCTGCGGTGGAATCCACCACCTGATCTATCCTCGGGAGCCCGAAGGGATCCTTCGGACAGTGTTTGTTGAGATCAGTATAATCGACGCACATGCGCCAATCCACTTTATTCTTTTTGAGTACAAGAACAGGGTTGGCCAACCACTCGGGGTGTAATACCTCTCTAATAAACCCGGCCGCGACCAAGCGAGCTAACTCGGCACGAATGGCCTCTCTCTTGTCGGGCGTGAAACGACGTAGCTTTTGCCGGATCGGCCTCGCCTGGGGATAGACCTTCAATTTGTGCTCGGCCAGTTCTCTTGGGACTCCCGGCATATCCGCAGGTTGCCACGCGAATACGTCTCGGTTATCTTGCAAGAACTGGACGAGCGCGCTTTCCTATTTGCCATTCAAACTGGAGCTGATGATGGCCGTTTTGCGCTCATCAGCGAATCCCAGGTTGATTCGCTTGGTTTCTTCAGTCGGCCTCATAGAAGTTACGGCCTGAGCTTCATTTGCCGGTACGGCGAGGTCTTCCTCAGGCTTAGAGTTCGCCGACGTAGAAGGAACCGTTGACGGCTTGGTGGTGAGGGCTACTTGGATGGCCACTCGGAAACATTCTGCGGCGCCTTGGAAGTCGGCGCGCACAGTTATGATTCCTTGCGGTCCTGGCATCTTCAGTATCATGTATGTATAGTGCGGAATGGCCATGAATTTAGCCAGCCCCGGCCTCCCGATGATGGCGTTGTACCCACAGTCGAAGTTCGCCACCTCGAACCTCAGGAACTCGGTTCGGTAGTTCTCCGGAGTTCCGAAGGTGACCGGCATGTAGATGTGGCCCAGCGGGTATTCCCCTTCCGTCGGCACGATGCCGAAGAAAGGGGTGTCCGACTCGCGGAGCTCTTTGAGGTGAACTCTCAAGCCTTGGAGTGTCCGGGGGAAAGTGATGTTGATGCTGCTCCCCCCGTCCACTAGCACCTTCTTTACCCGGCTTTCTCGGATCACCGGATCGACGAGAAGCGGGTATTTGCCTGGATGGTCGAAGTTGAGCCATTGATCCTCCCGAGTGAAAGTAATCGGGTGCTCCGACCACCGGTATGGGGCGGGAGGACCGGTGGTCGCCACCAGTATCTGGCGGTCGTTGAGCTTTTGTTGTCTTTTGTTCTCCTGCGACCCATGTCCGCCGAAGATGACGTTGACCTCCCTGTCAACGCGCGGGAAAGCTCCTCCTCTCCCCTCCTCCGGCTGATGGGGCTGTCGTGGTTCATCTGGTCCTCCCCTTGGCGGAGGAGGCGGTAGAGGTTGGAAGGGTCGGCCGTGCCCGACGGAGTGCTTGAAGTCTCAGCAGTTACGAAGAGTGTGGCGCATGTCCTTGTGGTACGGGCACTGGGCATCGAGGATGTCGTCCAGCGTGCGCTCGCCTCCACGAGGTCCTCCTCGGGCGCGAGAGGCGGGTGGTCCGGCAGCGTGTACTTCTTCACGAGGCCTCTTCTCCCAACGTTTGTCGGGTGGTTGGTTCGCGTCACGTCGCGGTGCTGCCGATGTAGGCTTTGCTCCTCCTATGAGATCCTGGGCCCGCTCGTCGGCGGTGATGTAGAGGTCGGCTTCCCGGAACAGCTCCTCGGAGGTAGTCGGTGCTTTTTGTAGTATGGCTCGGACGAAAGCCGAGTCATTGGATCCTCTGTAGAAGTCCTCGATCACGGCCGCCTCCGTGACCTCGGGGATACGGTTTCTCATGGTCTGGAACCTTTTGAGGTATGACCGGAGAGTCTCGTCCCCCCGGCGCTTGATGGATTTGAGGTCCCATGGTTGCGCTGGTTTGTCGGAGAGGGACTGGAAGTTGGCGGTGAAACGTCGACTGAAGTCTCCCCAGTCGTCGATGCAGTGTCGGGGTAGATGTCGTAGCCACTGCAGCGCGTCTTGCCCAAGGACAATGGGCAGATACGCGGTCATGACGTCTTCAGATGCCCCGGCAGCCCGAGCAGCGGTGGTGTAGACGGCTAGCCAACCCCCTGGATCCTGCTTAGGTTCATATTTGTCGACATTGGATACCTTGAAGTTGGGAGGCCATTGGATGGCCCTAAGGCGCGGAGTAAGAGCGGATACTCCGCACGTGTCCTCCTGACGTCGGGGACAATATCTGTCCCGGGGAGGGGAGTGGTGGTGGTGGTTCCTTGACCGTCCCCGGGTGGTACCGCCAGTTGAGGCTGTTGCCGACTCAGTCCTGGTGGGCTGGCTTTGAGTCGGGAAGCCGTGATCTCGGTCATACTCCTCCCGACGGCGAATTTCGTTTTCATGCCGCCGTTCGCGCGAAGCATTGATAGAACTTCGCGCGTCTCGACGACTGTTGATGGCGTGTCGCAAATCGTTCGGTGGGTGAGCGAGCGGTAGAAGATGGTTGGCCGCCTGAGTGAACAGGCGTCGGTATCCCTCGGCGTCGGGAGTCCGAGGAAGTCCGTCAGCTATCCGAGCTAGAACGCCTCCGACTTCGCTCGGCGTGTTCATAGCTCGGGCGAAGTCGGGGTTCAGGTTGCGCCCGAAGAGCGGGTTCTCCCGGCGTTGCCTCGCATCCTGCTCGGCTTGCTCCTGAGTCCGTCGGCGATCACGTCATCGGGAGTTCCTTCGTTCCCTGAAGACGCGTTCTTCCGGGGTTTCTCCTATCTCCGAGACCTCGTCTCGCGAGATAGGCTGCTCCGGATCCCGTTCTCCGGCCGCGTGATGTCGTCGAACGTTCCTGCGTCGGTTCCTCCGTCGGCGGGATTCTCGTTGAGGTGGTTCTTCTCCAGGCGCGGTCGGTTCGTCGTCAGAGACGGCGGGTGACTCCACTCTCCCGATGAAGAGGACGTCGGGGTAGAATGGTGCTGCTGTCGTGGCGACTTTCTTTCCGTTCTCCTTTGAGGCCGGAGGAACGGAAAGAACGACTTGCCTTTCCCTAGTCTCCTTCTTCCTCGCGATCCGTGTCCATTCCTTCGTCGGGGAAGTAGACAGCGGAGTCTTCCGGGTCAGCGAGCTTCCAGCTCCAGCCTTCCCGGAGATAATCTTTTTCCGAAGAGCCGGAGGTAGCGTCTTTCCAGCATTTTCGGAGTTTGTTGGAGGAGACTTCTTTTCCGGCAGATCTGCGAGGCGGTGTAGAATTCCCTCTTCATCCGCTACAGATGAGATTGTCCCGAAGCAGAATACAGATCCGGGACGCACGGTGATCTTGCTGTGGAAGGTGACGGCCATTGAGCTAGCTTGGATCGTCGACACACCCCCTACCTGGCGCGCCAGCTGTCGGTGTTTTGGGTCCGACCGCACACCTGGGGTTACCCCTCAAGGTGTTTTTAGGAGTAGGACGGTGTCAACGACTGTAGCAAAATGGTTCGTGCCGATTGCACGAGGGACAGTGGACAAGATTTGCAGGTTCGGGCCGCTTAGAGATGCGCAACACCCTACGTCCTGATGAGTATTTGAGGGCGGTTACAAGAGGGCTCTCTGGAACGGAGGCACAGAGAGTTTACGTGGGGGGCTAAGTAAAGTAGGGTCGATCGATCTGAAGGGGTGCCCCCTAGGCCTTATATACTCGACCGTGGGGCAGTACACGTGGATATGATAACAACAAGTAGCTAAAAGGTAGTGAACCTCCCGAGTTTATCCCTACATAACCTTCGCCGACTTATCCTCGCATGGCTCCGTAGCATGAGGGCTCCAGCGCGGGAAAGTCGGGTCTCCGTTGTGATTTACTCGCTCGATGTTGTGGGCCGTCCGGGTTTGCATCAATCCGGTCTTACGTCTTCTCTGCTTTGTTGGTCGTTTCTCCTCAGGCCCACGAAGGAATGACCTTGCGATTTATTGGGCCCTTGGGCCTTCCGCGAGGTCTTTTACTCCTTTAGTGGACCTAGGGGATATCTATCCCCCACACAATATATATACTCTAAATTTTGTGTAGCACAATTAATCAAATGTTTAATATAGTGGTTAGTAATACATGATCCATAACTCTGTTGTAGTATGTCAACCAAAGTCTAAAAAAGTCAAAGAATATAAGATAAAATATTCGTTGAATGACCAATCGATGCATAAAACGTCAAACCTAATTCGCTTCAGACGCTAATATCTGAACCTCACCCTTTATGATTCATTCTATCATCTGGCTAGGCAGCTGCGATTGCCGCTGACCACTTGACTTGTCTCTGCCATAGCCCCACAACCATAGTCCAAAAAAGGTGATCACGCGAAGCAGCAGAATGAGCGCCAGCAACTTATATACATACTACATTAGATCTCGTGGATAATAAAATCTACAAATTTCAACTAAAGTTGTCACCTTATAATTGGTGTGTACACGACAAAATTGACGTGTACTGCATAGTTTGACGAATTTTCATGAATCCTCGATACTAGTTGGATTTTTGAATTCTCTCAAAAAATAGTTAGCTACCTATGAATATTAGAGTCATTGTATAAAGGTTTAATCTTATCAGTCAGATATTCATCGTTATATCGTCTTTATTATTTTGGTATTGTTCTTGCGTCACAACTTTAATTTAATATATCAATTAGCTAGAAAATGAACTCATCCACTAAAATAATCTATAAAAATCTAAAATTCTTATTCCATGTCGAGTGCTTGAACTTGAAAATATTATACAATATTTTTTTATCAGATAGTATTAATGAATTGACCGGCCCCTTATATCATAATCCTGGCTCCACCCCTGATAGAGGGACACTAGCAATGATACTCTGGAGGGTGCCAAAGAGGACAAGCGGCTCCATTTCCTCCCTCTCACGTCAGAATGGCACCAAACAGGTACGTAATCTATGAACCTCATGCTCAATGCTTCGATTTTTACTCTACAAACCCATCCTCAAGTCTGAGGGATCCACGCCTTCACTCTCTCCACAACTCGCCATAATAGATACAAGGCGATGCACCCCCACGGTGCCCCATGGTTCCCGCCTGGAAATGAAAAGGAAGCACATGCCTATAGTCCGGCCGCTGAAACAGCTCGCCTACAACAACAGTTCAGGGGCGACTGAGCCACATCGCTCCGGTTTGGCAGTGACAGGTCACGCGGCTTCCTGGGCGATACACTACACACAACCCCCGAAGCCCTGAAAGTGGAAGGTAACGCAAAGGCCCCCCAAAGGAACAAACCATAAAATTAAAGTCTCCATACTAACAGAAAGTGCAAACCTGGTTTGTTGTCCCAACTCACGGGGATGGTGAGTTCCCCCGGACCCTCTAGGGGAGGGCATCGCCGACCAAGATGTCAGCTAGTTTATGGGACAAAGGCTTTAGCTTCTCCACTATATCCACAAGTTCTGCGTCCCTCCAACCGCTGTACCCTGTGCTTAGGGCCTCTAGGTTGGCCCCCCTCATAGTGGGACCTGGCAACGACAAAGGCGTGGTTGATGCCACAACAGAACACCTCCACTTAGAGTTCACAAACTTGGTCCATGACGTGACCGAAGCGAGAAAGTAGTGGCTTCGACCCAGGAAGTTGTGGCACTCCAAACTTCCCATGAGCAACCTCCACCACCCTTGACAGGTGATGACGCTCCACCTCAAGTTCCTCCTAGCGATGTTGCACTTCAACAAGGTTCCCTTCAGTTGAAGAAAGCTTCTTAGACATATCTGATCAAAAGCAAGGGGAAGGAATAGATAATCAAAGCTTAACCCCATAGTGTGTGAAGAAAAATGGGAACTCCTCCTCTTTGTAGCAGCCTCACCCATCATGATTATGATCTAGGCCTCAGTGACTTCTCTCCCCTATATCGACGCTTGGAGACGTGACGCTGCCCTTAAACACTCAAGGCGCTCGTCGGCGGCAGTGGCCTCATTCTTCTTCATCGTCTTTGCCAGCCTATCACGAGCCCTTTGGGCCGCCTCCGTGCTAGCTAGGGCCTCTGCCATCTGTCCCTTCGCCTTTTAGAGCTTGTCATCGAGACACTCCCATGTCTCCCTCTATTCATGAAGAAAGTGGGACTTCCTCACTGATGTCTCCACAACCGACTATGGTCAGGTCAACCCCAAAATAGGATAGGAGAAGAGCCATTAGAAGGTGAAGAAAACATTCCTAGGGAAAGGGATGACCGAAAGGCCTCCTTTTACAATCGAAAGCCGGCCCAGGATGGCCTGTGCCTCAATCAGAATCCTTAGGATATGGCCCCCATCTCGAATAACTCCCCATTAAGAGCTTGGAGGTCTATCCTCTCTGAGGAGTCTTCCAGCAAAAACTGACTACCGAGCGCGCCCTCGAGACACGACAACTCGACTTGAGGCCCTCCTATCCCTAGGTGAAGTTGAGACGACCTAATAACCGCGGAAATGAGCACCTCGTCTCCCTCGATAGAAAGAGCGAGACTATAATCTGATGACTGCCTCAACGCGGCCTCGGAGCCAGGAGGGGCTACTGATTCCCGGGTGGAGACTCTGTCACGGGTGGCTGTGGTCCCTAAGCCTATTCTAGGAAAGGGTTAACTTTTCGCCTCCTCAACTAGGTGAGGGCATCGGTCGAGGGGAGAGTGGAAGGGGACAAACCTACAACTTTGACACCAACAACCTCTATCTGTGACGATCATGGCACAATGACCAAAGCCATGAAAGGCCTGCTGCCTTCGGTGTAGGGCGGTGTTATCCTGTTTTTCATGGAAATAACTTTCCTCGCGCCCTACGTAAGGGCAGGAAGGTGGGAAGTGCTGCCAAGGCAAAAAAGGGGGATAAAAATATCATAAAGAGTAGAGCGAAGATAACAGGCCACGACACATGGAATCCAACCATGCAAACCTTTGCTTCCTCATTGCCACCTCGCCCTAATATGCCCTCAGTGTGGACGGACGCCTGTCGCTCAAACCGAAAGCGGGGACGAGACTCGTCGTGGATGAGGCGTCGACGGTCGTGACAATCCCCAATGATGGGTCAGATGAAGCAAACACTTCCATGCCAACTGACCCTGGGTGACGATAATGAAGCCTGACAAAAGTAAGCTGGGAGGTGTAGGGACCACCGGTGGAGGCGTCTGTCTTGCGGATCAAAACAGATTGACCTTCGTGGCACCAAGGGAAGATGTGTTAGTTGCTTCTTCCACAAAGGGCGCAAAAAGATCGACCACTGGTGAATCGAAGTGAGCTCCATCCCCGAAGGCGTCCAGACTCCCTAACCCCATGCTCCTGGTCTCATTGTCCTCCTCTGAAGAGTCGGTTTTGATACCATGATCCCTATGCATCTAGCGTTTGGCCAGGCACCACTTCCTCTCAACTTGGTTTTGTTTGACTTTCCACTAGTGCTCCGCCTTGGCTCGGTCTGCCTCCTTCTCTATTGTGCTCTTCGGGCGATAGATGAGATCATCCTAGAGCACCATGGAGGAGGGCTAGGAAAACGAGACAACCTCAATAATGGTAAGGAGGACGAGACCAAAATGCAAATCAGACGAATGGACTCACGAACTTGATGAAACCAGGCTCCAAGCGCATTGGGGCACATGGGGACCGAGTACACATATGGGATGGTGGCTTCGTCTGCATCCTTGCGGGCTTCCATGGTGTCCCATAGCCAATGGCAATGTCCATGACGCTAGGCGTAAGTGCAATCAACCCCTAATTGAGGGTTTTGGTGATTTAATGACAAAACAAATAAGGGTACTAACAAGTTTGCTCCTAGTATATGCTCAGAATGTATAGGAACTAAAGGAGTCACAACCACTGTTGATAAATCAAATAGGAAGTTTTAAGGACAAAAGAAAACACATATGAGGTACCCTTGAAAAGACTCCATGAGACGAACATATAATATTTTATGTATATCTTAAGTCGCAGGATCTAATTCTAAGAGAACCTAGAGGGGGGTGAATAGGTGATCCTGTGAAATTCAACAACTAATAGCCACAAAACTTGGTTAAGTGTTAGTATGGCTAAGTAGCGAGCTCTTGCGAACACAAGTATCACAGAAAAACAAACACAAAAGACACGCGAGTTTATCCCGTGGTTCGGCAAGTATAACACTTGCCTACCTCCATGTTGTGGTGTCCCAATGGACGAGGGTTGCACTCAACCCCTTTCAAATGATCCAATGATCAACTTGAATACCACGGCTTTTCTTTGCTTATCTCTTTTCCCGTTCGCGAGGACTTTCCACAAGTTGGAATCTCTCGCCCTTACAATAAAGATCACGGTGAAATCACAAGAGTAAGGATGGGAAGCAGCACACACAAATCCGCAGCAATACACATGCACACAAGCCAAGACTTGAGCTCAAAATGAAGCACAACGAGTTCACTACAAGAACGAAGCTCAAATCACTAACACGGTCGATCAAGTGCGCGGAGACAGAGTGTGGAAGACTTAGAATGCTCAAAGTATGCTTGGGTGGCTCCTCCATGCGCCTAGAGGTCCCTTTTATAGCCCCAAGGCAGCTAGGAGCCGTTGGAGGCATTCTTGGAATGCTAATCTTGCCTTCTGTCGGGTGGCGCACCGGACAGTTCAGTGTGCCACCGGACAACCACTGTTCATGTTCGGTGCGCGATTTCCTTCCATTCCTGGCGCAGCCGACCGTTGCAACTTCGGGCTGGTTGGCGCACCGGACACTGTCCGGTGCACACCGGACGGTCCGGTGCCCCTAGCCGACCGTTGGCGCGGGCCACGCGTTGCCCACGGATTGCGCGGTCGACCGTTGCTCTAGCGGCCGTTGGCTCACCGGACAGTCCGGTGAATTATAGACGTACGCCGCCCTGTTCTCCCGAGAGCGGCAAGTTCACCGGAAGCCAGCCTGGCGCACCGGACTCTGGCCGGTGCACCACCAGACAGTCTGGTGTGCCAGACCGAGCAGAGTCTTGGCTGCTGCAGCCAAGTCCTTTTCTTCTTCTCTTTTCTCTGATTCTAGCACTTAGACAAATATATTAGTACACACAAAAACCAATGTACTAAGTCTAGAACCATACCTTTGCCTTGATTATTACTTCTCTCTTTATTTAGCACATGAGAGCATATTTAAATGTGTTGGGCACTTAATCACCAAAACAATATAGAAATGGCCCAAGGGCACATTTCCCTTTCAATCTCCCCCTTTTTGGTGATTTATGCCAACACATCCAAAAGCAACAAAAAGAAGTGCAGCATCAATGCAATTGAGAACAATAATTGTCTTTAACAAGATTTGACATATTAGGATCATTCTTTGCCACCACTTGGTTTGTTTTTGCAAATCACTCCCCCCTTTTTCCCATAATCATAGAATCTCCCCACAAGAGACCAAATTTTGCAATAAGAGTATTTTGACAAATCAAAAGTTCTAACTCTACTCTTTTCAAAATTCTCAAGTGGTAGCTGGTCCATTTGCTTTAGCCTTAATTTCTCCCCCTTTGGCATTAAGCACCAAAACGAGATCATTTTTGGCCCTTTAACCCCATTGCCTCACCAAAAATGTCAATTAAGAGAAAAAAGGCAATAGAAGCTTAAGAGTGACCTTGGAGGTTAGTACACTAATACCGAAGTGTAGTGGAAGTCTTTGCATGGTCCAAGTTCACCTTTCCCTTTCAATTAACCTTTGAGACTACATCAAGTAAACTCAAGCACAAATGTTAGTCTCAAAGGGTCAAGTTGTAGCACTTCTCCTCCTAAATATGTGCATCATTCACATATGGACTTGTGAGGTCCGGGGATCCCTTGCACAACTTGAGCACCATAAATAAACAATGAATCTCATAAATGCATAAAATAACTTGATCAAAGGCATAAAACACATGTATGCTATAAATCAATCCAAGTTACACGAATCTAAGACATTTAGCTCACTACGCAGCCTCCAAAAGATTTTCTCATCTAAAGGCTTGGTAAAGATATCGGCTAGCTGGTTCTCGGTGCTAATATAGAACACTTCGATATCTCCCTTTTGCTGGTGGTCTCTCAAAAAGTGATGCCGGATGTCTATGTGCTTAGTGCGGATGTGTTCAACAGGATTATCCGCCATGCGTATTGCACTCTCATTGTCACATAGGAGTGGGACTTTGCTCAAATTGTAGCCAAAGTCCCGGAGGGTTTGCCTCATCCAAAGTAGTTGCGCGCAACACTTTCCTGCGGCAACATACTCGGCCTCAGCGGTGGATAGGGCAACAGAGGTTTGTTTCTTAGAGCTCCAATACACCAGGGACCTTCCTAGGAATTGGCACGTCCCTGATGTACTCTTCCTATCAACCTTGCATCCAGCATAATCGGAGTCTGAATACCCAATCAAGTCAAAAGTAGACCCCTTTGGATACCAGATCCCGAAGCAAGGCGTAGCAACTAAATATCTAAGAATTCGCTTAACGGCCACAAGGTGACACTCCCTTGGATCGGATTGAAATCTAGCACACATGCATACGCTAAGCATAATATCTGGTCTACTAGCACATAAATAAAGCAAGGATCCTATCATAGACCGGTATGCCTTTTGATCAACGGACTTACCTCCTTTGTTGAGGTCGACATGTCCGTCGGTTCCCATCGGTGTCTTTGTGGGCTTGGCATCCTTCATCCCAAACCGCTTGAGAAGATCTTGAGTGTACTTCGTTTGGGAGATGAAGGTGTCATCCTTGAGTTGCTTCACTTGGAACCCAAGGAAGTAGTTCAACTCGCCCATCATTGACATCTCAAATTTCTATGTCATCACCCTGCTAAACTCCTCACAAGACTTTTGATTAGTAGAACCAAATATTATGTCATCGACATAAATTTGGCACACAAAAAGGTCACCGTCACAAGTCTTAATGAAAAGCGTGGGAATGACTTTCCCAACCTTGAAAGCATTAGCAATTAAGAAATCTCTAAGGCATTCATACCATACTCTTGGGGCTTGCTTAAGTCCATAGAGCGCCTTAGAGAGCTCAAAAACGTGGTCAGGGTACCTGTCATCCTCAAAGCCAGGGGGTTGTTCCACGTACACCTCCTCCTTTATTGGCCCATTGAGGAAAGCGCTCTTCACATCCATTTGAAACAACCTGAAGGAATGGTGAGCGGCATAGGCTAACAAAATGCGAATAGACTCTAGCCTAGCCACAGGAGCAAAAGTCTCCTCAAAATCCAAACCTGTGACTTGGGCATAATCTTTTGCCACAAGTCGAGCCTTGTTTCTTGTCACCACCCCGTGCTCGTCTTGCTTGTTGCGGAACACCCACTTGGTTCCCACAACGTTTTGCTTTGGACGTGGCACCAGGCTCCAAACTTCATTTCGCTTGAAGTTGTTGAGCTCTTCCTGCATGGCCAACACCCAGTCCGGATCTTGCAAGTCCTCTTCTACCCTGAAAGGCTCAATAAAAGAGACAAACGAGTAATGTTCACAAAAGTTTGCTAATCTTGAGCGAGTAGTTACTCCCTTGCTTATGTCACCCAAAATCTTGTCAACATGGTGATTCCTTTGAATTGTCGCTCGAACTTGAGTTGGAGGGGCCAGTGGTACTTCTTCCTCTATCACTTGTTCTTCTTGTGCTCCCCCTTGATCACACGCCTCTTCTTGAGGAACCTGTCCATCGTCTTGAGTTGGGGGATGCACCATTGTTGAGGAAGAAGGTTGATCTTGCTCCTGTTGTTCCTGTGGTCGCACATCTCCAATCGCCATGGTTCGTATTGCGGCCGTCGGAACATCATCTTCATCTATGTCATCAAGATCAACTTGCTCTCTTGGAGAGCCATTAGTCTCATCAAATACAACATCGCTAGAGACTTCAACCAAACTCGATGATTTGTTGAAGACTCTATACGCCTTTGTATTTGAGTCATAACCTAGTAAAAACCCTTATACAGCTTTGGGAGCAAATTTGGAATTTCTACCTTTCTTCACCAAAATGTAACATTTGCTCCCAAATACACAAAAGTATGAGACGTTGGGTTTGTTACCAGTAAGAAGTTCATACGAGGTATTCTTGAGGAGGCGATGAAGGTAGAGCCGGTTTATGGCGTGGCAAGCTGTGTTCATAGCTTCCGACCAAAACCGCTCAGGCGTCTTGAACTCTCCAAGCATTGTCCTCGCCATGTCAATAAGCGTCCTGTTCTCCCTCTCTACCACACCATTTTGCTGTGGTGTGTAGGGAGTGGAGAACTCATGCTTGATGCCTTCCTCCTCAAGGAACTCCTCCACTTGTAGATTCTTGAACTCGGACCCGTTGTCGCTTCTTATCTTTTTCACCTTGAGCTCAAATTCATTTTGAGCACGCCTTAGGAAGCGCTTAAGGGTCCCTTCGGTTTCTGTTTTATCCTGCAAAAAGAATACCCAAGTGAAGCGGGAAAAATCATCAACAATTACTAAACCATACTTACTTCCCCCGATGTTGAGGTAGGCGACGGGTCCGAAGAGGTCCATATGAAGTAGCTCCAGAGGTCTTGATGTGTTCATCACATTCTTGTTGTGATGAGTGCTTCCCACTTGTTTACCTGCCTAACAAGCTGCACAAGGTCTATCTTTTTCGAAACATACATTGGTTAGACCTAACACATGTTCTCCCTTTAGAAGTTTATGAAGGTTATTGAAAGGGAAATGTGCCCTTGGGCCATTTCTAAGTATTTTGGTGATTGAGTGCCAACGCCAGTGCTTTTGTGTTGATCTATGCAATGTGGTGGGCAAAGTGCAAATCATGTCAAAAGGTATGTTTCTAGACTTAGTACATTGCTTTATGGACTAATGTATTGTGTCTAAGTGCTGGAAACAGGAAAGATTGAATTGGAAATGAGATGGCTCTGTTCAGCCAAAGTCAGCTCGGTCTGGGTGCACCGGACTGTCCGGTGATGCACCGGACAGTGTCCGGTGTGCCAGACTGGCTCTAGCGAACTCGTCGCTCTCGGGAGTTGATTAACGGCGTACGGCTAAAATTCACCGGACTGTCCAGTGGTGCACCGGACTGTCCGGTGAGCCAACGGTCAGCCGGGGCAACGGTCGGCCGAGGATTCCGCGCGTGACGCGTGGCAGAGCCAACGGTCACATTAGGGCACCGGACTGTCCGATGCGCCAACGGCTCCAAGGCTGCCAACGGTCGGCTTCACCAAATAAGGAAGGAAATCCGCACCGGACAGTGTCCGGTGGTGCACCGGGCTGTCCGGTGCGCCAGGCGACTGAAGGCAAGAATTGCCTTCCCGGATTGCTCTCAACGGCTCCTAGCTACCTTGGGGCTATAAAAGGGACCCCTAGGTGCATGGAGGAGAACACCAAACATTCCTTGAGCACTCTTGATCACTCACACTCCATTCTTGCGCACTTGTTCGACATTCTAGTGATTTGAGCTCCGTTCTAGTGTGCTAGTCTTTTGAGCTTAAGTCTGGGTCTTGTGTGTGCGTATTTGCTGTGATCTTTGTGTCTCGTGTGAGTTGCTAATCCCTCCCTTACTCCGTGCTTCTTTGTGAACATCTTTGTAAGGGCGAGAGACTCCAAGTTGTGGAGATTCCTCGCGAACGGGATATAGAAAAGAAAAGCAAACACCGTGGTATTCAAGTGGGTCTTTGGACCGCTTGAGAGGGGTTGATTGCAACCCTCGTCCGTTGGGACGCCACAACGTGGAAGTAGGCAAGTGTTGTACTTGGCCGAACCACGGGATAAACCACTGTGTCTACCTGTGTTGATTCTCTTGTGGTTATTGTGTTTCGCTAAGACTCTTCTCTAGCCACTTGGCAATACTGTGCTAACGCTTAACCAAGTTTTTGTGGCATTAAGCTCAAGTTTTACAGGATCACCTATTCACCCCCCTCTAGGTGCTCTCAATTGGTATCAGAGCCATTCTCTTCAAGAAAGGGACTAACCGCCCGAAGAGATGGATCCTAAGGGCAAGGGGATTGTGATCAATGACAAGGAGAAGGAGTCATTCATCAACGAGCCCAAGGATGACAAGCCTATCGACTCGGGCTCGGGCCACAAACGCAAAGATGGGAAGAAGAAGAAGACAAGACGCATCAAGGAGATCGTCTACTACGACGACAGCGATGAGTCCACTTCTTCCCAAAAGGACAACGACGACAACGACTACGAGAGAAGGAAACCGGTTAATTCGAACTTTTCTTTTGACTACTCTCGTATTCCGCAAAGTACAAATGCTCATTTGCTCTCTATTCCACTTGGCAAACCTCCTCACTTTGATGGAGAGGACTACGGATTTTGGAGCCACAAAATGCGTAGTCACCTGTTCTCTCTCCATCCGAGCATATGGGAGATTGTGGAAAGTGGAATGAAATTTGATAGCTCGAATAGTCCTATGTTTATCAATGAACAGATTCATAGAAATGCACAAGCTACTACTGTGTTGTTAGCCTCTTTGTGCAGGGACGAGTATCATAAGGTGAGCGGCTTGGACAATGCCAAGCAGATCTGGGACACCCTCAGGATATCACATGAGGGGAATGACGTCACCTTACTCACCAAAATGGAGTTGGTGGAGGGCGAGCTTGGAAGATTCACAATGATCAGGGGAGAGGAGCCAACCCAAACATACAACCGGCTCAAGACCCTCATCAACAAGATAAGGAGCTACAGAAGCACACGATGGACGGACCACGACGTCGTTCGTCTAATGCTAAGGTCCTTCACTGTACTTGATCCACATTTGGTGAACAATATCCGTGAAAATCCTAGGTACACCAAGATGTCGCCCGAAGAAGTTCTTGGGAAATTCGTAAGCGGGCGAATGATGATCAAGGAGGCGAGATATGTCGACGATGTGTTGAACGGTCCAATCCATGAGCCTCAACCCATTGCTCTCAAGGCAACGAGGAGCAAGGAGGCGCTACCTAGCAAAGTGGCGCAAGTTGAGGCGGTCGGGCTCAATGATGAAGAGATGGCCCTCATCATCAAGCGCTTCAAGACGGCGCTAAAGGGTCGCAAGGGGCAGCCAAGCAAGACCAAGACAAAGGGGAAGCGCTCATGCTTAAAATGTGGTAAGGTTGGTCATTTTATTGCTAACTGTCCCGACAATGATAGTGACCAGGAACAAGGCAACAAGAGGGAGAAGAAGAAGAACTACAAGAAGGCAAAAGGCGAGGCACATCTTGGCAAGGAGTGGGACTCAAATTGTTCGTCGTCCGACTCCGACAACGAAGGACTCGCCGCCACTGCCTTCAACAAGTCATCCCTCTTCCCCAACAAGCATCACACTTGCCTCATGGCAAGGGAAAAGAAGGTAAGCGCTCGTAACACTAGCACTTATGCTTCTTCAAGTGAAGATGAGTCTAGTGATGATGATGAAATAGATTATTCATGTTTATTCAAGGGTCTAGATAGAACCAAGGTGGATAAAATAAATGAATTGATTGATGCTTTGAATGATAAGAATAGATTGCTAGAAAAGCAAGAGGATCTCTTATATGATGAACATGATAAGTTTGTAGAAGCTCAAAAATCCCTTGCTTTAGAAATAAAGAGGAATGAAATGCTTTCTTGTGAATTGTCTACATGCCATGACTCTATTTCTAGTTTAAAAAGCATAAACGATGACTTGAATGCTAAGTTAGAAATAGCTAATAAATTAACATCTTGTGTAGAACATGTTGTGGTTTGCACTAGGTGTAAAGATTTTAATGTTGATGCTTGTAGTGAACACCTAGTTTCAATTTCTAAATTGAATGATGAAGTGGCTAGTCTTAATGCCCAACTTAAGACTAGCAAAAGTGAATTTGATAAGTTAAAATTTGCAAGGGATGCCTACACGATTGGTAGACACCCCTCAATTAAGGATGGACTTGGTTTCAAGAGGGAAGCCAAGAACTTAACAAGCCATAAGGCTCCCATCCCCGCCAAGGAGAAAGGGAAGGCCCCTATGGCTAGTAGTGCTAAAAAGAACCATGCTTTTATGTATCATGATAGGAGACATGCTAGAAATGCAAATAGAAGTTATGATGCTTTTGATTCACATGTTTATGATTCATATGCTATGTTTGCTTCTAGTTCTTCCTGTATGCATGGTAGAAATGTGCCTAGGAGAAATGGTGTTAATGTTCCTAGGAAAATTAATGAACCTTCTACCATATATCATGCTTTAAATGCTTCCTTTGTCATTTTTAGAAAGGATAGGAAGATAGTTGCTAGAAAATTAGGGGCAAAATGCAAGGGAGACAAAACTTGCATTTGGGTCCCTAAGACAATTGTGACTAACCTTGTAGGACCCAACAAGAGTTGGGTACCTAAGACCCAAGCCTAAATTTGCCTTGCAGGTTTATGCATCCGGGGGATAGCGGATGCACAAACCATATGACGGCAGAGAAGAAGATGCTCACCTCTTACGTCAAAAACAAGGATTCCCAAGATTCAATAATATTCGGTGATGGGAATCAAGGCAGGTAAAAGTGTTAGGTAAAATTGCTATTTCATCCGAGCACTCTATATCTAATGTGTTTTTAGTTGAGTCTCTTGGATATAATTTGTTATCTGTTAGTCAATTATGCAATATGGGATATAATTGTCTATTCACAAATGTAGATGTGTCTGTCTTTAGAAGAAGTGATGGTTCACTAGCTTTTAAGGGTGTATTAGACGGCAAACTTTACTTAGTTGATTTTGCAAAAGAGGAGGCCGGTCTAGATGCATGCTTAATTGCTAAGACTAGCATGGGCTGGCTGTGGCATCGCAGCTTAGCACATGTGGGGATGAAGAACCTTCACAAGCTTCTAAAGGGAGAACACGTGATAGGTTTAACTAATGTGCAATTCGAAAAAGATAGACCTTGTGCAGCTTGTCAATCAGGCAAACAGGTGGGAAGCTCTCATCACACCAAAAATGTGATGACCACATCAAGACCTTTGGAGATGCTTCACATGGACCTATTCGGACCCGTCGCCTATCTAAGTATAGGAGGAAGTAAGTATGGTCTTGTTATAGTTGATGACTTTTCCCGCTTCACTTGGGTATTCTTTTTGCAGGATAAATCTGAAACCCAAGGGACCCTCAAGCGCTTCCTAAGGAGAGCTCAAAACGAGTTTGAGCTCAAGGTGAAAAAGATAAGGAGCGACAATGGGTCCGAGTTCAAGAACCTTCAAGTGGAGGAGTACCTTGAGGAGGAAGGGATCAAGCACGAGTTCTCCGCTCCCTACACACCACAACAAAATGGTGTGGTAGAGAGGAAGAACAGGACGCTTATAGACATGGCGAGGACGATGCTTGGAGAGTTCAAGACCCCCGAGCGCTTTTGGTCGGAAGCCGTGAACACGGCTTGCCACGCCATCAACAGGGTCTACCTTCACCGCCTCCTAAAGAAGACGTCGTATGAGCTACTAACCGGTAACAAACCCAATGTCTCGTATTTTCGAGTTTTTGGGAGTAAATGCTACATTCTAGTGAAGAAGGGTAGGAATTCCAAATTTGCTCCCAAAGCCGTAGAAGGGTTTTTGTTAGGTTATGACTCAAATACAAAGGCATATAGAGTCTTCAACAAATCGTCGGGTTTGGTTGAAGTCTCTAGCGATGTTGTATTTGATGAGACTAATGGCTCTCCAAGAGAGCAAGTTGTTGATTTTGATGATGTAGATGAAGAAGAAGTTCCAACAGCCGCAATACGCACCATGGCGATTGGAGATGTGCGGCCACAGGAACAAGATGAGCAAGATCAACCTTCTTCCTCAACAATGGTGCAACCCCCAACTCAAGATGATGAATAGGAGGCATGTGATCAAGGGGGAGCACAAGATGATCATGTAATGGAGGAAGAAGCACAACCGGCACCTCCAACCCATGTTCGAGCAATGATTCAAAGAGATCATCCCGTCGATCAAATTTTGGGTGATATTAGCAAGGGAATAACTACTCGGTCTCGATTAGTTAATTTTTGTGAGCATTACTCTTTTGTCTCTTCTATTGAGCCTTTCAGGGTAGAAGAGGCCTTGCTAGATCCGGACTGGGTGTTGGCCATGCAAGAGGAGCTCAACAACTTCAAAAGAAATGAAGTTTGGACACTGTTGCCTCGTCCCAAGCAAACCCTCAGGGACTTTGGCTACAATTTGAGCAAAGTCACACTCCTATGTGATAATGAGAGTGCTATCCGCATGGCAGATAATCCTGTTGAACACAGCCGCACAAAGCACATAGACATCCGGCATCACTTTTTGAGAGACCACCAGCAAAAGGGAGATATCAAAGTGTTTCATGTTAGCTCCGAGAACCAGCTAGCCGATATCTTTACCAAGCCATTAGATGAGCAGACCTTTTGCAAGTTGCGTAGTGAGCTAAATGTCTTAGATTCGCGGAACTTGGATTGATCTATAGCATACATGTGTTTATGCCTTTGATCATGTTCCTTTTGCATTGTGTTGTTTATTTATGGTGCTCAAGTTGTACATGCACTCCCCGGACCTCACAAGTCCTTTGCAAGTGATGCACAAATTTATGGGGAGATGTGCTACAACTTGAACCTTTGAGACTAACTGTGTGCTTGAGTTTGCTTAATTTAGTCTCAAAGGAGGATTGAAAGGGAAAAGGTGGACTTGGACCATGAAAGACTTCCACTGCACTCCGATGAGAGGGTAACTTATTCCAAGTTCATCTCATGTACTCCTATTGCCTTTGTATTCTTAATTGAAGATTTTGGTGAGGCAATGGGGTTAACGGGCCAAAATTGATCCCGTTTTGGTGCTTGATGCCAAAGGGGGAGAAAATAAGGCTAAAGTAATAAATGGATCAGCTACCACTTGAGAATTTTGAAAATAATAGAATAGAGCTTTTGTTTTGTCAAAATACTCTTATTGGATCTTTTTGTCAAGTTGATCTCTTGTGGGGAGAATGCCTGATTATGGGAAATAGGGGGAGTTTTTGATACTATGATCAATTTCTATTGGAACAACTCTCTTTATGTCTCTACAAGTGTGTTTGACCTAGAGTTAGGAAATTGAGGTTGGTTTGCAAAAACAAACCAAGTGGTGGCAAAGAATGATCCATATATGCCAAATTTGAGTCAAAACAAATTTTGAGTTCTTATTTGAATTGATTTTGCACTTGTTCTAGTTGCTTTATGTTGTGTTGGCATAAATCACCAAAAAGGGGGAGATTGAAAGGGAAATGTGCCCTTGGGCCATTTCTAAGTATTTTGGTGATTGAGTGCCAACGCCAGTGCTTTTGTGTTGATCTATGCAATGTGGTGGACAAAGTGCAAATCATGTCAAAAGGTATGTTTCTAGACTTATTACATTGCTTTATGGACTAATGTATTGTGTCTAAGTGCTGGAAACAGGAAAGATTGAATTGGAAATGAGATGGCTCTGTTCAGACAAAGTCAGCTCGGTCTGGGTGCATCGGACTGTCCGGTGGTGCACCGGACAGTGTCCGGTGTGCCAGACTGGCTCTGGCGAACTCGTCGCTCTCGGGAGTTGATTAACGGCGTACGGCTAAAATTCACCGGACTGTCCGGTGGTGCACCAGACTGTCCGGTGAGCCAACGGTCAGCCGGGGCAACGGTCGGCCGAGGATTCCGCGCGTGACGCGTGGCAGAGCCAACGGTCACATTGGGGCACCGGACTGTCCGGTGTGCACCGGACAGTGTCCGATGCGCCAACGGCTCCAAGGCTGCCAACGGTCGGCTTCGCCAAATAAGGAAGGAAATCCGCACCGGACAGTGTCCGGTGGTGCACCGGACTGTCCGGTGCACCAGGCGACTGAAAGCAAGAATTGCCTTCCCGGATTGCTCTCAATGGCTCCTAGCTGCCTTGGGGCTATAAAAGGGACCCCTAGGTGCATGGAGGAGAACACCAAGCATTCCTTGAGCACTCTTGATCACTCACACTCCATTCTTGCGCACTTGTTCGACATTCTAGTGATTTGAGCTCCGTTCTAGTGTGCTAGTCTTTTGAGCTTAAGTCTGGGTCTTGTGTGTGCGTATTTGCTGTGATCTTTGTGTCTCGTGTGAGTTGCTAATCCCTCCCTTACTCCATGCTTCTTTGTGAACATCTTTGTAAGGGCGAGAGACTCCAAGTTGTGGAGATTCCTCGCGAACGGGATATAGAAAAGAAAAGCAAACACCGTGGTATTCAAGTGGGTCTTTGGACCGCTTGAGAGGGGTTGATTGCAACCCTCGTCCGTTGGGACGCCACAACGTGGAAGTAGACAAGTGTTGTACTTGGCCGAACCACGGGATAAACCACTGTGTCTACCTGTGTTGATTCTCTTGTGGTTATTGTGTTTCGCTAAGACTCTTCTCTAGCCACTTAGAAATACTGTGCTAACGCTTAACCAAGTTTTTGTGGCATTAAGCTCAAGTTTTACAGGATCACCTATTCACCCCCCTCTAGGTGCTCTCAGTTCTTCATCCCAACATGTGCTAGACGGTGATGCCACAGCCAGCCCATGCTAGTCTTAGCAATTAAGCATGCATCTAGATCGGCCTCCTCTTTCGAAAAATCAACTAAATAGAGTTTGCCATCTAGTACACCCTTAAAAGCTAATGAACCCGAGTGATTCAACTAAAAACATTGGTAAATAGACAATTATATCCCATATTACATAGTTGACTGATAGATAATAAATTGTACCCGAGTGATTCAACTAAAAACACATTTGATATGGAATGCTCGGATGAAATGGCTATCTTTCCTAGTCCTTTAACCTTGCCTTGATTCCCATCTCCAAAGATGATCGAATCTTGGGAATCTTTGTTCTTGATGTAGGAAGTGAACATCTTCTTCTCCCCCGTCATGTGGTTTGTGCATCCGCTGTCGATAATCCAGCTTGAACCCCCAGATGCATAAACCTGCAAGGCAAATTAGGCTTGGGTTTTAGGTACCCAACTCTTGTTGGGTCCTACAAGGTTAGTTACAATAGTCTTTGAGACCCAAATGCAAGTCTTGTCTCCTTTGCATTTGGACCCCATCTTTCTAGCAACCACTTTTTCATTTTTACATGAAAGTACATACGTAGTGTTGCAAGCATGAAAGACAGAGGTAGGTTTATTACACATTTTCCTAGGAGCATGAGACACAAAAATTTCTCCTTGGCCTACCATTAAAATTGGAACTTGAAGCAATCATAGCATGTGAATCAAAAGCATTATAACTCTTATTATAAAGAGAATTCTAGAAAATTTTCTATCATTATACATGAAAGCATAAATCTTTTGATCACTACTAGCCATAGGGGCCTTCCCTTTCTCCTTGTTGGGAATGGGAGCCCTTTGGCTTGTTAAGTTCTTGGCTTCCTTTCGAAAGCCAAGTCCATCCTTAATTGAGGGATGTCTACCGACGGTGTAGGCATCCCTAGCAAATTTTAACTTATCAAAGTCATTTTTGCAAGTCTTAAGTTGGGCATTAATACTTGCCACTTCACCATTTAATTTTGTAATAGAAGTAAGGTGCCCAACACATGCATCAACATCAAAATCCTTACACCTATTACAAATGACAACATGTTCTACACAAGAACTAGATTCATTAACTACTTCTAGCTTAGCATTTAAATTATCATTAATACTCTTTAAGCTAGACACAGTTTCATGACAAGCAGATAATTCGGAAGAAAGCATTTCATTCCTTTTAACCTCTAAAGCAAGAGACTTTTGCACACTTACAAACTTATGATGCTCTTCATATAAAATATCCACTTGCTTTTCTAAAAGTCTATTCTTTTCATTTAAAGCATCAATCAATTCATTGATTTTATCTACTTTAGTTCTATCTAAACCTTTGAATAAGCTTGTGTAATCTACTTCATCATCACTAGAGTCATCATCACTTGAAGTAGTATACTTAGGGGTATCTCGAGCGCTTACCTTTTTCTCCTTTGCCATGAGGCAAGTATGACGCTCGTTGGGGAAGAGAGATGACTTGTTGAAGGCCGAGGCGGTGAGTCCTTCGTCGTTGGAGTCGGAAGAAGAGCAATCCGAATCCCATTCTTTGCCAAGATGCGCCTTGCCTTTCGCCTTCTTGTAGGCCTTCTTCTTCTCCCTCTTCCCGCTCTTTTCTTGTTCCTAGTCATTAGCATTATCGGGACAATTTGCTATAAAATGACCAGTCTTACCACATTTAAAACAAGAGCGCTTTCCCTTTGCTTTGCTCTTGTTGGGATGCTCCTTGCGTCCTTTTAGCGCCGTCTTGAAGCGCTTGATGATGAGGGCCATCTCATCTTCGTTTAGTCCAGCAGCCTCAACTTGTGCCACCTTGCTAGGTAGCGCCTCCCTGCTACTGCTTGTTGCTTTGAGTGCAACGGGCTGAGGCTCATAGATGGCCATTAGGCCATTCAATGCATCATCAACGTATCTTGCTTCCTTGACCATCATACGCCCGCTCACAAACTTTCCGAGTATCTCCTCGGGCGTCATCTTTGTGTACCTAGGATTTTCACGGATGAGGTTCACAAGATGAGGGTCAATAACAGTGAAAGACCTGAGCATAAGTCGGACGACGTCGTGGTTCGTCCATCTCGTGCTTCCATAGCTCCTGATCTTGTTGACTAGGGTCTTGAGCCTGTTGTACGTTTGCGTTGGCTCCTCTCCCCCGATCATGGCAAACCTTCCTAGCTCACCTTCCACCAAATCCATTTTGGTGATCATGGTGGCGTCGTTCCCCTCATGCGATATCTTGAGGGTGTCCCATATTTGCTTGGCGTTGTCCAAGCCACTCACCTTGTTGTACTCGTCCCTGCATAAGGATGCTAGCAAAACAGTGGTAGCTTGTGCATTCTTATGGATTTGCTCATTGATAAACGTAGGTTTATCGGTACTGTCGAATTGCATTCCATTTTCTACTATCTCCCATATACTAGGATGGAAAGAAAATAAGTGACTATGCATTTTGTGACTCCAAAAAGCGTAGTCCTCTCCATCAAAGTGTGGAGGTTTACCAAGAGGAATGGAAGGCAAATGAGCATTGGAATTATAAGGAATACGAGAATAATCAAATGAAAAATTCGAATTAACTGGTTTCTTTTTCTCGTCGTAGTCATCGTCTCTTGGGGAGGAAGAAGACTCGTCGCTGTCGTAGTAGACGATCTTCTTGATGCGCCTCTTCTTCTTCCCATCCTTCTTCTTATTACTCGAGCCAGAGTCAGTGGGCTTGTCGTTCCTTGGCTCGTTGAAGATGGACTCCTTCTGCTTATCATTGACCACCATCCCCTTTCCCTTAGGATCCATCTCTTCAGGCGATTAGTCCCTTTCGTGAAGAGAACGGCTCCGATACCAATTGAGAGAACCTAGAGGGGGGTGAATAGGTGATCCTGTGAAATTCAACAACTAATAGCCACAAAACTTGGTTAAGTTTTTGTGATATCCTGGCCCCTGGGATGGGATGTCCTGGCCCAAGGCTTAATAGAATTAATAGTGTAATCATACCAACAAGGTGCATCTTCTTTTTCGGAAGCCTATCTCGAAAGAACCTCCAAGTTAAGCGTGCTTGGCTTGGAGCAATTTGGGATGGGTGACCGGCCGGGAAGTTTTCTTGGGTGCGCATGAGTGAGGACAAAGTGCGCACAAAAGACTCGTGTTGGTCTGTGGAGACAATATATGATCCTAGAGAGCTGCCAGGAGTAAGTACCGCCGGTCCAGGGATTGGACGGGGTGTTACAAGTGGTATCAGAGCCGACCCTCGCGGTTTCACGGGCGTGTGTGGGCTAGGGGGTTCGGGTATATGGCGCATGTGGGCCCGGAGTGGTCACATGACATGGCATATGACGACACTAGACATACAGACGTGGCCAAGAGGGGAGGTTCCTAGATTGGGGTTGACCGACGAGGACGTCGGTCTTCTAAGGGGGGTGGATTGTGATATCCTGGCCCCTGGGATGGGATGTCCTGGCCCAAGGCTTAATAGAATTAATAGTGTAATCATACCAACAAGGTGCATCTTCTTTTTTGGAAGCCTATCTCGAAAGAACCTCCAAGTTAGGCGTGCTTGGCTTGGAGCAATTTGGGATGGGTGACCGACCGGGAAGCTTTCTCGGGTGCGCATGAGTGAGGACAAAGTGCACACAAAAGACTCGTGTTGGTCTGTGGAGACAATATATGATCCTAGAGAGCTGCCAGGAGTAAGTACCGCCGGTCCAGGGATTGGACGGGGTGTTACAGTTTTAGTATGGCTAAGTAGCGAGCTCTTGCGAACACAAGTATCACAGAAAAACAAACACAAAAGACACGCGAGTTTATCCCGTGGTTCGGCAAGTATAACACTTGCCTACCTCCACGTTGTGGCATCCCAATGGACGAGGGTTGCACTCAACCCCTTTCAAGGATCCAATGATCAACTTGAATACCACGACTTTTCTTTGCTTATCTCTTTTCCCGTTCGTGAGGACTTTCCACAAGTTGGAATCTCTCGCCCTTACAATAAAGATCACGGTGAAATCACAAGAGTAAGGATGGGAAGCAGCACACACAAATCCGCAGCAATACACACGCACACAAGCCAAGACTTGAGCTCAAAATGAAGCACAACGAGTTCACTACAAGAACGAAGCTCAAATCACTAACACGGTCGATCAAGTGCGCGGAGAGGGAGTGTGGAAGACTTAGAATGCTCAAAGTATGCTTGGGTGGCTCCTCCATGCACCTAGGGGTCCCTTTTATAGCCCCAAGGCAGCTAGGAGCCGTTGGAGGCATTCTTGGAAGGCTAATCTTGCCTTCTGTCGGGTGGCACACCGGACAGTCCGGTGTGCCACCGGACAGCCACTGTTCATGTCCGGTGCGCGATTTCCTTCCATTCCTGGCACAGCCGACCATTGCAACATCGGGTTGGTTGGTGCACCGGACACTGTTCGGTGCACACTGGACGGTCTGGTGCCCCCAGCCGACCGTTGGCGCGGGCCACGCGTCGCCTGCGGATTGCGCGGTCGACCGTTGCTCTGGCGGCCGTTGGCTCACCGGACAGTTCGGTGCACCACCGGACAGTCCGGTGTGCCAGACCGAGCAGAGTCTTGGCTGCTCCAGCCAAATCTTTTTTCTTCTTCTCTTTTCTCTGATTCTAGCACTTAGACAAATATATTAGTACACACAAAAACCAATGTACTAAGTCTAGAACCATACCTTTGCCTTGATTATTACTTCTCTCTTTATTTAGCACATGAGAGCATATTTAAATGTGTTGGGCACTTAATCACCAAAACAATATAGAAATGGCCGAAGGGCACATTTCCCTTTCAAATTCTTCCTTAGTAGTTTTCACACAGGTAATGGTGTTTGCTATAGCTCAAGCCTCCAAATTCAAAAGCTATTTTTGAAAACCAAAATCTCTTGAACGCTCTATGTCTAACCGTTGTTAGGTTTGAGAAACTGAGAGTGTTCTTGTTGAAAAGCAGTTGAACTTCTTCAGCTGTAGTTGAGCTTTTTCGGCTGAGTTGAGCTTCTTCAGCTACAGTTGAGCTTTTTCAGATGAGTTGAACTTCAGCTGAGTTGAACTTCTTTAATTGTAGTTGAGCTTTTTCAGCTACAGTTGAGCTTTCTCAACTACAGTTGAACTTCAACTTTAACTGTGAACCTCTTTGACCATACACCAGTTGAACTTGCCTCCAAGCCAGTTGAATTGGGGTTTTCTCTCCTGAACTCTCTGGTCAAGACCAGTTGAACTGGTCTCCAAGGGGCGGTTCAACTGGTTACTGAACCCTCTGACCGTTGTCCAGCAGCCTGCCAGTCAGACTGGCAGACATGACGACAGAGCTGTCAGGGGCGGTTCAACCGCCCCCAAGGCGGTTCAGTCGGTTTTGGTCAACTTGACCAGGCTGTGCAGTAGTGTGCCAGTCAGACTGGCAGACAGACTTCTAGGTCTGCCAGGGGCGGTTCAACCGCCCCCTAGTGTGGTTCAATCGGTTTGGGATCGAGAATTCTGGTCAAACGACTAGTTTTGAGCCGAGACTATAAATAGGACCCCACATCCCTCTCTTTAATGTTGTTGGTCACACCCACATTCATTGCTCACCTAACTTGAGACAATGGCACACTTCTCTCCCTCTCTCATCCAAAACTTGCTCTATATCCAACCAAGACAAGGGTGTCTCATTCCTTGGTTGCAAATGAACAAGAATCTTCCAAAAAGAGTTCGATGGGCAAAGATCACAAATCTAAGAAAATTGTTGAAAGTTCAAGTGATGATGAAAGCTCAAGCGATGAAGACACAACAATGTTTATCAAGTCTTTCAAGAGACTTGTAAGAAAGAATGATAAATATCAAAGGAAAGGAAGAAAGAGGACATGTTATGAGTGTGGCTAAACCAGCCATTTCATAGCAGATTGTCCAAATAAGAAGGAACACAAAAAAGACAAGTTCAAGAAGGGAGGCAAGAGCAAGGGATACTTCAAGAAGAAGAAGTATGGCCAAGCTCACATCGGTGAATAATGGAACTCCGACGAGGAGAGTTCTAGCTCGGAAGAAGCACAACAGCAATCCAGGATATTCCCGTCGGTACCCGGCCGACAGGAGCTACCCGACGGGGATTGCATTAACTCCCGTCGGCCCCGACGGGAGATAATTAACTCCCGTCGGCCCTAGGTAGCCGACGGCGGTTGTCGCTCCCCGGCCCAGGGCTGACGTGGCGGGCAATTAACTCCCGTCCATGTGAAGCATCTCCAAAGGTCTTGATGTGGTCATCACATTTTTGGTGTGATGAGAGCTTCCCACCTGTTTGCCTGATTGACAAGCTGCACAAGGTCTATCTTTTTCGAATTGCACGTTAGTCAAACTTATCACGCGTTCTCCCTTTAGAAGCTTGTGAAGGTTCTTCATCCCCACATGTGCTAAGCGGCGATGCCACAGCCAGCCCATGCTAGTCTTAGCAATTAAGCATGCATCTAGACCGGCCTCCTCTTTTGCAAAATCAACTAAATAGAGTTTGCCGTCTAATACACCCTTAAAAGCTAATGAACCGTCACTTCTTCTAAAGACAGACACATCTACATTTGTAAATAGACAATTATATCCCATATTACATAATTGACTAACAGATAGTAAATTATATCCAAGAGACTCAACTAAAAACACATTAGAGATAGAGTGTTCATTTGATATTGCAATCTTTCCTAAGCCTTTCACCTTGCCTTGGTTCCCATCACCGAATACGATTGAATCTTGGGAATCCTTATTCTTGACGTAGGAGGTGAACATCTTCTTCTCCCCCGTCATATGGTTTGTGCATCCGCTGTCGATAATCCAGCTTGATCCCCCGGATGCATAAACCTGCAAGGCAAATTTAGGCTTGGGTCTTAGGTACCCAACTCTTGTTGGGTCCTACAAGGTTAGTCACAATTGTCTTAGGGACCCAAATGCAAGTTTTATCACCCTTGCATTTTGCCCCTAATTTCCTAGCAACAATCTTCCTATCTTTTCTACAAATAGTAAATTGCATTTAAAGCATGATAAATTGTAGATGGTTCATTAACTTTCCTAGGAACATTAGCAACATTTCTCCTAGGCATATTATGAACAACATTTTTCCTACCAACATTTCTATCATGCACATAGGAAGAACTAGAAGCAAACATGGTATGAGAATCAAAAGCATTATATGCATTATAACTCCTATAAGCATTTCTATATTGTCTCTTGTCATGATACATAAAGGCATGATTCCTTTTAGCACTACTAGCCATAGGGGCCTTCCCTTTCTCCTTGGTGGAGATGGGAGCCTTATGGCTTGTTAAGTCCTTGGCTTCCCTCTTGAAGCCAAGTCCATCCTTGATTGAGGGGTGTCTACCAATCGTGTAGGCATCCCTTGCAAATTTTAGCTTATCGAAATCGCTTTTGCTAGTCTTAAGTTGGTCATTAAGACTAGCTATTTCATCATTTAATCTAGAAATTGAAACTAGGTGTTCACTACAAGCATCAATATCAAAATCCTTACACCTAGTGCAAATCATAACATGTTCTACACAAGAATTAGATTTATTTGCTACTTCTAATTTAGCATTTAAATCATTGTTAACACCTTGTAAAGTAGAAATGGTTTCATGACAAGTAGATAGTTCATAAGAAAGCATTTCATTTCTTTTAACTTCTAAAGCATAGGATTTTTGTGCCTCTACAAATTTATCATGTTCATCATACAACAAATCCTCTTGCTTTTCTAAAAGCCTATTCTTATCATTCAAGGCATCAATCAATTCATTAATTTTATCTACCTTGGTTCTATCTAGGCCCTTAAATAAACATGAATAATCTATTTCATCCTCATCACTAGATTCGTCCTCACTTGAAGAAGCATAAGTAGAGTTTCGAGTACATACCTTCTTCTCCCTTGCCATAAGGCATGTGTGACGCTCATTGGGGAAGAGGGATGACTTGTTGAAGGCGGTGGCGGCGAGTCCTTCATTGTCGGAGTCGGATGAGGAGCAATCCGAATCCCACTCCTTGCCAAGATGTGCCTCGCCCTTTGCCTTCTTATAGTTCTTCTTCTCCCTCTTGTTCCCTTGATCCTGATCACTATCATTGTCGGGACAGTTAGCAATAAAATGACCAATCATACCGCATTTGAAGCATGAGCGCTTCCCCTTGGCTTTGGTCTTGCTTGGCTATCCCTTGCGACCCTTAAGTGCCGTCTTGAATCTCTTGATGATGAGGGCCATCTCTTCATCATTAAGTCCGACCGCCTCAATTTGTGCCACCTTGCTAGGTAGCGCCTCCTTGCTTCTTGTTGCCTTGAGAGCAAGGGGTTGAGGCTCGTTGATTGGACCATTCAATGCGTCGTCCACGTACCTCGCCTCCTTGATCATCATTCGCCCGCTTACGAATTTTCCAAGGACTTCTTCGGGCGACATTTTGGTGTACCTGGGATTCTCACGAATATTATTTACCAAATGAGGATCAAGAACGGTAAAGGACCTTAGCATCAGTCGGACGACGTCGTGGTCCGTCCATCGCGTGCTTCCGTAGCTCCTTATTTTGTTGATAAGGGTCTTGAGCCGGTTGTATGTTTGTGTCGGCTCCTCGCCCCTTATCATCGCGAATCGTCCAAGCTCGCCCTCCACTAGCTCCATCTTGGTGAGTAAGGTGACGTCGTTCCCCTCATGTGAAATCTTGAGGGTGTGCCAGATCTGCTTGGCGTTATCCAAGCCGCTCACTTTGTGGTATTCATCCCTGCACAATGAAGCTAGAAGAACAGTAGTAGCTTGTGCATTCTTATTAATTTGCTCATTAATGAACATGGGACTATCCGAACTATCAAAGTGCATTCCACTCTCTACAGTCTCCCATATACTAGGATGGAGAGAGAACAAGTGACTACGCATTTTGTGACTCCAAAATCCGTAGTCCTCTCCATCAAAATGAGGAGGTTTACCAAGTGGAATAGATAATAAATGAGCATTTGTACTTTGAGGAATACGAGAGTAATCAAAAGAAAAGTTCGAATTGACCGGTTTCTTTCTCTCGTAGTCGTTGTGGTCGTCGTCCTTTTGGGAAGAAGTAGACTCATCGCTGTCGTCGTAGTAGACGATCTCCTTGATGCGCCTCGTCTTCTTTTTCTTCCCATCTTTCCGTCTATGGCCCGAGCCCGAGTTGGTAGGCTTGTCATCCTTCGGCTCGTTGACGAAAGATTCCTTCTCTTTATCGTTGATCACGATACCCTTCCCCTTAGGATCCATCTCTTCGGGCGGTTAGTCCCTTTGTGAAGAGAACAGCTCCGATACCAATTGAGAACACCTAGAGGGGGGGGGGGTGAATAGGTGATCCTGTTGAACTTGAAAACTTAAGCCACAAAACTTGGTTAATCGTTAGCATAATAATTGCCAAGTGGCTAGAGAGGAATTCTCAACAAAACACAATAACCAACAAGGATCAATCACAGAGATGGCACGGTGGTTATCCCGTGGTTCGGCCAAGACCAACGCTTGCCTACTCCACGTTGTGGCGTCCCAACGGACGAGGGTTGCAATCAAACCCTCTCAAGCGGTCCAAAGACCCACTTGAATACCATGGTGTTTTGCTTACTTTTTCTCAATCCCATTTGCGAGGAATCTCCACAACTTGGAGCCTCTCGCCCTTACACTTGAAATTCACAAAGAACACGGAGCAAGGGAGGGATTAGCAACGCACACAAGAATCAGAGTGTCAACACGCACACAAGTCGCAACAAGAGCTCGCAACACAACTCAATGAGTTCACAACTCCACTAGAGCTCTATATGCTATCACAATGAAACGAATGCACGAAATCGATGTCTTGGTGCTTAGGAATGTTGTAGGAATGCTTGGTGTCCTCCTCCATGCGCCTAGGGGTCCCTTTTATAGCCCCAAGGCAGCTAGGAGTCGTTGAGAGCAATCAAGGAAGGCTGATCTTGCCTTCTGTCGACTGGTGCACCGGACAGTCCGGTGCCGGATTTCCTTCCATAAATGGCGCAGTCGACCGTTGGCAGCCTGAGAGCCGTTGGCGCACCGGACAGTCCGGTGCCTCCTACTAGCCGTTGGCCCGGCCACGTGTCCCGCGCAGATCGCGCGACCGACCGTTGGCCCTGCCGACCGTTGGCTCACCGGACAGTCCGGTGAATTATAGCCGTACGTCGACGATGAATTCCCGAGAGCGACGAGTTCGCCTATTAATGGTCCACCGGACAGTCCGGTGAATTATAGCCGTACCCCGCCGTCGAAGTCCCGAGAGCAGCCACTTTGCTCGAGTCAGCCTGGCGCACCGGACACTGTCCGGTGCACCACCGGACAGTCCGGTGCTCCAGACTGAGCAAAGTCTTGGCTGCTCGAGCCAAGGCATTTCCAGTTGGTCTTTTCCTGTTTCCAGCACTTAGACACAATACATTAGTCTCTAAAACAATGTACTAAGTCTGAGAAACATACCTTTATCCTTGATTTGTACTTTGTCCACCATTTTACACTTAGACACTTGTGTTGGACACTAAACCACCAAAATACTTAGAAATGGCCCAAGGGCACATTTCCCTTTCAATCAGGAGAAGGGTAACAACTCGATATTGTTTAGCAATTTTTTGTGAATTTTACTCGTTTGTTTCCTCTCTTGAACCACTTAGGGTAGAAGAAGCACTAAGTGATCCAGACTGGATTATTGCTATGCAAGATTAGCTAAACAACTTCACAAGAGATGAAGTCTGGTCTTTAGTAGAAAGACCCAAGCAAGACGTCATTGGAACCAAATGGGTCTTTCGCAACAAGCAAGATGAAAATGGTGTGGTAACAAGGAATAAGGCACGATTGGTTGCTCAAGATTTCACTCAAGTGGATGGACTTGACTTTGGGGAAACCTATGCACCAGTAGCAAGGTTAGAGTCAATAAGAATATTAATTTCCTATGCTACTAATCATGATTTCAAGTTGTATCAAATGGACGTCAAGAGTGCTTTTCTAAATGGGCCACTACAAGAGTTGGTCTATGTGGAGCAACATCCGGTCTTTGAAGATCCAAAGAAGCAAAACCATGTCTTCCTCCTCCACAAAGCGCTCTATGGGCTTAAACAAGTCCCTAGAGCTTGGTATGAATGTCTTAAAGATTTCTTGCTTAAAAATGGTTTTGAGATAGGAAAAGTAGACTCTACTTTATTTACTCGCAAAGTTGATAATCAATTATTTGTGTGCCAAATATATGTCGATGACATTATATTTGGTAGTAGTGATGAAATTTTTTTTGAGGAATTTAGTAGGGTTATGACTAATAGGTTTGAGATGTCCATGATGGGCGAGCTAAAGTTCTTCCTGAGATTCCAAGTAAAACAACTCAGGGAAGGAACTTTTCTATGCCAAACTAAGTATACACAAGACATGCTCAATAAGTTTGGCATGGAGAAGGCGAAGCACGCCAAGACCCCAATGGCTTCAAACGGACATCTCGACCTAAATGAAGAAGGTAAATCAGTAGATCAAAAACTCTATAGATCTATGATAGGATCTCTATTGTATTTATGTGCATCTAGACCAGATATTATTTTTAGTGTGTGCATGTGTGCTCGCTTTCAAGCTCACCCGAAAGAGTGCCACTTAGTGCTATTAAGAGAATCTTGAGATATCTAGTTCACACCCAAAACCTAGGTCTTTGGTATCCTAAAGGCTCCTTTTTTGATTTATTTGGCTACTCTGACTCAGACTATGTCGATTGCAAGGTAGATCGAAAAAGCACCTCGGGGACTTGCCAATTCCTTGGGCGGTCCATGGTGTCATGGAGCTCAAAGAAACAAAATTGTGTTACAGTTTCCACTGCCGAAGCTGAATACATAACCACTGGTGCATATTGTGCTCAGTTGCTATGGATGAAGCAAACCTTGAGGGATTTTGGCTGTGAGTTTAAAAGAATTCCATTACTGTGTGATAATGAGAGCACAATCAAACTAGCCAACAATCCCGTGCAACACTCCAGAACCAAACATATAGATATTAGACACCATTTTCTAAGGGACCACGAAGCAAAAGGAGATATCGAATTATCACATGTAAACACAGAAAATCAACTAGTCGATATCTTCACAAAACCCCTCGATGAGACTAAGTTTTGCTTTCTTAGGAGTGAACTAAATATTTTGGATTCTCGTTACTTAACTTGAAAGCTGACACACAAATTGTTTGAATTTTTGAATAGTGAAATAAATTTTAAAGATTTTCAAAAATTATGCTTTTCAATCTAATATGTGTATTTTGGGTTGAGAATGGCATAAATAAGCCATATAAAAATTCTCAACTTATTCCAATTTCAATTGTGACAACCAGCTAAACATCCAAGTTCAACTGGGGAGACCAACTGAACTTCAAAGCTTACCTTCAGCTCAATTGGTTCTCCCTAGGAACCTCCATGGTTCATACCGATTGAATCGGTTTTCTGGTCGGTTGAACCAGTCCCTAGCCGGTCCACTGTCAGTGGTCAATCTGACCTTTCTAACCATCTAGCGCGCAGACAGACTGTGATGTCAGACTGCGCTAGCAGTCTGCAGCGTTAGTCTGCGCATGACGCGTCAGATCCGCTTTTTCTGGCGCAGACCGATTGAACCGGCCCCCTCATATCGGTTGAACCGGTCCTGCCTAGCTGGCAGTCGGTCAAACGGTCAATTTGACCGTTCTGACTGCGCAGTGTGTCAAAGCCTTTATCTTTTGTTAGAGCAACTTTTGCTTTTGGCATGATTCCTTTCCCTTTTGTTAGAATCTGTCATTTTTTCAGCTTTTCTTTTTCTGATAGGCATCGGTTGAACCGGTCTCTATACCGGTTGAACCAGTTTCGACTCGCCTGGTCCGAATTCTATTTAAAGCCCCTTATCTACTCTCCTCTCATCACTTCTAAGCCTTGAGCCACTCCTTCAGCCACTTGAGCTCCAAAAGTTTCTTACTCCCCACATATTTCAAGCCTAGATTTGCTAAAATCCGACCGTTAGATTTTGTTCAAATTTTTGAGAAATCCTTCCTCAAAAGTTCTCATTCATCCTCCGAAGCTTGGTGCGTATCTTTCCGGTGGATCTCTAGATCAAGATGGTGCGTCATAGGAACCTATCTGTGGTGGAGTTCAGCAGCAATTCTGATGAGATTCAGGAGGAATCTCTGATTCCCTCTCCTCCGCCTCGTCGTTCCCTCTCTAAGAGGGGCCGAGGCTCTGGTCGGGTTGAGGGATCTTCCATGCCCTCTCAACCCTCTCGCGGGGGACGACAAAAGGTTGGTTCCTCCCGCTCTCGCCGCAGCAGCTCCTCGGCAGGGTACTTCCCCTGCCAAGAGGAAGATGGAGCCTTTGATGATGAGGTCGACCCTCCTCCATCCGATGCTCCTTTCATCACCGGTCTCTGTGCATCTGGCGACCGTGTCCTGGGGCCCTCGTGAACCTCTACCTGACTTCTCTTCAAAGGGAGCAGACTTCCTTTAGAAAATAAGGTTCACTAACCCCACTCTTACCCCTAGACACCCTGGTGTCTAGGACCCACGGTTCTGGAATCTTTTCCATTCTGATTTTTACAACTCCGTCATCATATCCAAAAAGCACCCAGTTATCCGCCATCGGGTCATTGACTGGGAGGGTTATGAGGGTATGGGGGATGCTGACATGACATCAGCCCTCCGTAACTGTGAGAAAGGGGTTGAAAAATATAATGACTTTGGAATACCCCTAGAACGACGAAGTTGTGGCTCAATTCTATGCCACTCTCTGGGTGAAGAGAGTGGATGAAGAAGCTGATGGGTATGATTACCCAGTTATGTACTTCTTTATCCAAGGAGTCTGGCATAAAGTTAGCTATTGTCGTTTTGCCCTTATCTTGGGCTTCTCTGATGATGACATTCAAGGAAGCAACCTAAAAGTCCATGACATTAGGCAGCCTATGTGGGAGGAACAAGAATTTGTTCACACTTCCAAGGAAAGGGAGTTTTGGGTGACCTAAAACATGCATAGGTACTATAGGTACCTTAACTCATTCTCTAGGATGATCGTTCTTCCTAAGGGCAGGAATCAAATGAACGTCCTAAGGGAGAGTCGAATTCTCCTTCTTCTCCTTGCTCCCAACAGCCTTGCCCGCATCAATGTGTTTGACATGATCTGTGAAGAGATCCTTTGTGATTCCTGGTCTCCACTCAAGGGGTGTCTCAATGCACCCTTTATCATGAAGATGATCAAAGTAGTCACCGAGACTCGTTTCGAGAAGCCTGCCAAACACTCCCGCTACGTGTCGTACTGGGTTGACTCCATCAACCCAGCTACACGTTCCAAGCGGGCTCCCATAGGGTCTGGAGGCCCTACTTCTTCTGATGAACCATCTCCTCAGTCTCCTCATCACGAGACCTCCTCTCGCACCGCCGCTGCTTCGCGTCCAATGGACCGCAGCGGGAGAGGTAGAGGTCAGGTCGAGGGCACGGTCAGCGTCGGGGCCTGTTTATGCGTCTGGCAAAGGGCATCGCTGGCGTCTTCGCCATGTGCCACAGCCTGGCAATCGAGGAGTCTGTGCATAGGTGCCCGACTAAGGTGCTGCATGAGGACTTTCATCATTACGCTGCCTCCATGGGTCATCCCTTGCCTCCGCACTCTCCTCTGCCTTCAACCCCTGCCTACCCTGAGAACCTTAATGAGTGGCACCAACAAGAGTATGATGTGCCATTTGTTACCCCTGAGGATGAGGCCAAGGAGTTTGATGACTCCTATACATCGGCTACTCCTCCCTACCCGGGTTAGGGACCCATTCCCGGTGAACCCAGGGCGTCCGGCTCTGGCCACTTTCATCCTCCTCCCTATCCAGGTCCGGGACCAATTCCTAGTGATCCCAGGCCTTCCGGCTCTGGTTACTATCACCATCCTCCTCCTCCATACCAGGGTCCTTCATCTTCATCAGGTTTTCCTTCTGGAGATGAGCCCCCGCAGGAATCATCATTCGGGGAAGATATGATGCGTGCTTTCTTCTCGGAGTACCCTTCCTACCCTCCTCCATATCCTCCTCCTTCGGGGGATTATTGAGTATTGTGCTCTCTCTCTTTTTGGTACTTGCTGCCAAAAAGGGGGAGAAAATCTGAGGATAGCTAGGTTGTTTGCTTTTCTATTTTTATTTTGGTCACTGTTGTGGCTTGTATTCTCTTTCTTTTGTATCATGGTTGTAATAAAAACATTTGTTATGTTAACTATTGTGATATTATGGTCATCCGGTCATCATCATTTTTCTTCACTCTCATCTGTTTATGTGATATTTATGTTTGTTGTGTGATATAGATGATGAGTGTTTAGAAGTAGTCATCTGCATCACAATTTCTTTTATGACACTCTTGCACCCCTCAGATAATTGTATTTAGTATGGACTTGGTCACAACTCTAAATGTGCTGCTGGCTTGACATATTAAGTCAACACACTTAATTCAAAAATTTATGCACACATTTAGGGGGAGCCATCTATATACAATTGTTCAAAAGAATTTTACTGTTCCAAATTGTTTAAAAAATTTATGCACACATTTAGGGGGAGCCATCTATGTTTTGGCATCAATCACCAAAAGGGGAGATTGTAAGTGCAATCAACCCCTAATTTAGGGTTTTGGTGATTTAATGACAAAACAAATAAGGGTACAAACAAGTTTGCTCCTAGTATATGCTTAGAATGTACAGGAAGTAAAGGAGTCACAACCACTGTTGAGAAATCAAATAGGAAGTTTCAAGGACAAAAGAAAACACATATGTGGTACCCTTGAAAAGATTCCATGCGACGGACGTATAAAATTTTATGTATATCTTAAGTCGCAGGATCTAATTCTTCCTTAGTAGTATTCGCACAGGTAATAGTGTTTGCTATAGCTCAAGCCTCCAAATTCAAAAGCTATTTTTGAAAACCAAAATCTCTTGAATGCTCTATGTGTGACTGTTGTTAGGTTTGAGAAACTGAGTGTTCTTGTTGAAAAGCAGGTGAACTTCTTTAGCTGCAGTTGAGCTTTTTTGGCTGAGTTAAACTTCAGCTGAGTTGAGCTTCTTCATTTGCAGTTGAGCTTTTTCAGCTTTGAACTTCTTCAACTGCAGTTGAGCTTTTTCAGCTACAATTGAGCTTTCTCAACTACAGTTGAACTTCAACTTGAACTGTGAACCTCTTTGACCATACATCAGTTGAACTTGCCTCCGGGCCAGTGGAACTGGGGTTTTCTCTCCTGAACTCTCTGGTCAAGACTAGTTGAACTGGTCTCCAAGTGGTGGTTCAACTAGTCCCTGACCCCTCTGACCACTGTCCAGCAGTCTGCCAGTCAGACTGGTAGACAGGTTGATAGAGCTGTCAGGGGCGATTCAACCGGTTTTGGTCAACTTGACCAGACTGTGCCGCAGTCTGCCAATCAAACTGGTAGACAGACGGCCAGGTTTGCCATGGGCGGTTCAACTGCCCCTAGGGCGGTTCAACCGGTTTGGGGTCGGGAATTCTGGTCAAACCGCTAGTTTTGAGCCATGACTATAAATAGGACCCCACACCCCTCTCTTTAATGCTGCTGGTCACTCCCACATTCATTGCTCAACTAACTTGAGACAAAGGCACACTTCTCTCCCTCTCTCAACCAAAACTTGCTCTAGATTCAACTCAGTTGAAGAAGCCCTTTGGTGTAAGGTTTGTGCTTTTGCTCACGGATCTGGTTTTCCTCTCCCATCTCATTCTAATCTCTTGAGCTTGTTGCAAACACCTCTTGTGCGTTTTTGGTGTTCTTGAAACCCTAGGTTTCAATACGGTTTGAGGTTGCTTGGGAGTCTCTAAATTTGTGGATGATCCCAAGGAGTTTGTAATCCTCACTCTTGTGAGCAACGTTTGAGATAAGGAATCCCTTGACCTTGGTGGTCGGGTTGTGGAGGATTAGGGTTGAAAAAGACCTGACCCTTTGTGGGCTCCTTAACGGGGAGTAGGACATCTTTGTGGTGTGGCTGAACCTCGGGATAAATCTTGTGTCTTGTGTTCTTGCTCGTTCTGTGATTGAGATCTTATTTAGCAAGATAGACATATAGGTTTACTCGTTGTGTGGATCTTGTGGTGAAATAACTCTCGTGTCTTTACCATCCACACTTTGCCTATTAGTTGCATTTTCCTCTATAAGAGGTTCACACTATATTTTTCGCATAGTTCATAGTCTAGATTTACTTCAACAGTTGGACTGGTTCAGAGTAGTTCAACTTGTTCGTGTAGCAGTTGAACTGGCCTGCACCAATTGAACTGTAGATTTAATAATATTTCGAAGTTTGTGGTGAAAATTTTCAGGTTAGCCTATTCACCCCCTCTAGGCTACTTTTACTAAGGTAAACTGGCACCATTGTTGCTCAATGCTCGTAGTAGGGGTTACAAGCAGGTGAGACAGGGAGGAAGAGCTCCCAAGTTTCTTATGCATGGCTATACCTAAGGACTATAGCTCTCTTCTATGCCTTTGACATCATGGTGTCTCGCTCCTCGGCTTCGACCTCTGTGGTCCACCTAGTCTTCTAGTCTGGTAGTTCCTCTGTGTGTCTGTGTCTACCCATCTCCACCTCCTGAATCCTTCTTATTGACTACAGTGGAGGTCGGTTACTGGCTCCTCTTAGAAGGAGCTATCGAGCCATCGTAAACAAGGTGTTCTACGCAGTAAATGTGCTTGTCGGCTTGTGCCATGGTAGCTTGGGCTTCTCTAGCTGCATCCTTTATGGCAGGTGGTATGGGCAGCGTGGACCCCTAGCGCCATCATTACTACCTCTATGCGACATCGACCCATGTCCTCCGTAGCATGGGACTCGGGGTGGCTCATAATATTATGAGTCCCATTGATGGCCAGCACACTCAAGCCTAGATTTAATAGGTCATGAGTGGGGCGTAGGATGAGGGCTCATAGGTCATGAGTGGAAGGAGGACTGACTCTCATACTGTGGCTTGGTTCCATGCGTAGTTTATGTGGTCGGTCATGGGCCAGGCAATGAATCCACTCGAGTGGCTTCCTCTCGGTTCGCCCAGCCCCTTCTCTGACTCCACATCGCCTGACCCTAAGCTCGGTGCCTCAAGGTTTATCCAAGGGTGCGTGCTTCCAGGGTAGACGATTCCCTTACTCTCCTGCTGACTAGTGGGCCCCAGGGTTCTTTTCCCTGACATAGAGTGTCACACCCGGTTTTGGAAGGTAAACCGAATGCGAACCATGTACGTGCCAGGATCAGAAATTCACGTACACAGCGATTACATAAATGACTCATCATAGCACAATGTTTCGTATAACATCAAAGAGTAAGTAATAATATTAAAGACAAGAGTCATTTACATAATATAAATCAAAGTGCACATAATAGAAACGTAGCCAACGTAAACAACCCACCACATGCAGATGACTGGGGGAGGTCGCTAGCCTAAACCACGAACTCGTCGAAGTCCTGGAACTCCTGGAGATCCGCCTCGATGCCTTCTTCTTTACCTGAGCATAGATTGCACCAAAGGCAACCTGGTGATTTGTGAAAGCAAGGGTGAGTACACATCAACGTACTCAGCAAATGTCCCGTTTGGCTGAAGTGGACTAGCTTTATGTGGGGTTAAGCTCAAGCAATTGCTTTTAGTTGGTCAGGTATTTATTATTAGTGGAAGCCAAGTTTTATCTAATAACCAACACGTGAACCATTTCCTCATCGAGGAAACATCATTATCATCATCGAACCAAAACCATCAATATAATCATTGTATCTCGAACCATCTGTATCTCAGATCATCTGCATTTCTAATCAAAGTGGATCCCAAGGCCGCTCATAACCATGAGCACGGTTGATATATCAGTTTCTAACCCTCTGCAGAGGTCGCACACTTTACCCAGAAGCTGTGATTCCCTTTCTGTCCGGGGAGAGCTAATCCCCATTGATCACTACCAAGTTGACCTAGCAGGGTCTCACTACGTAGCCTTTACAAAGATTTCCCAGAGGTCATAGCCGCCCGTTAGGTTTCTCCAGTTTGATAAACACAATACATCTCCCCAAAGGAAGGGTGACTAACAAAACTAAATCAAGAACCTCTGCAACCAGCCTCAGCAGAGCAAGTACGTTGCTCGGACCCCATTGACGGCCCTACGGCGAAGCCAACTACTCCTCTGGTTCCTCTAATTAATCAGCTAAGGGCGTCCCATTCCACTCTCATGGTTGCACTGTTATCCCGAGTTGTAACTCCCTAAACAAGTCCTTACGGAGAGGTACTTAGGAAACAGCCTGAGTCCCCTAAAGTATCACAGGAACATCGTCAGAATAACATCATCGTATCATAATATTCACATCATGTTCATTGATTAAGTTAAAGCAATAGCGTAAAGCTAACCATGATAACCCAAAAGGTAAACAAGGATAAGTAAATAGAAAGCTAGTCAATCCTTATGTTTAAATTATGTAATGCGGGACAATGAATTATAAGTAGATAGGACATAATGGGACAGAGGACACATGCCTTCACCAAACATATGCTCAGGGTCTTCAACTTTGTAGAACTTGAAGAACTCGATCACTTGGTCGCTAACGCTTGACCGTCGATTCCTCGAAGCTCAGAAACGAAAATCTCGATCTAATCGCAATGCGAAGCGAAGACGAACAGGCACAAGCAAACAAACATATATATGTAAATAAGAACAGTACATCATACAAGATAAAACATTATAAAAGCGAGCAATATAAACTAGAGAGCTTTTCTACAGTTACGCGAGGATAAGAAACGCGACGGTCGAAGCTACGTTCAAGAAGTTATAATGTTTACGCTAAACAAATATTAACTATAGCATTTAATTCGACATTATCAAATATAAATTATATCTAATATTTAGTTTCGCTTAACCTGTTACACTAGCAGCTGTCAGTTAAACTAGTAATTTAATTAAAGCGAGAGAGTATAGGAGATGCGAATTTACGACACATGAAACAACACAAGAGCGTGCAGAACGACGCGCGGACATGCACGACCACACACGATTTAGCGCGCGGACGACGCCTGAAACAGTGCGTGCGACCAGCGTGAATATCGTGCGAATCAGCACGCGACCACGTGCGGAACAACATGCGCGATAGGCGAGAAAATACTAAATAGAGAACGCGCTTATACTAGACAAATGTTAAATAAATAGAGAGTAGTTAAGTTAATATTAGTCATGATCACGTTTATTATAAAAGCCCAAGTTGAACATTACACATTTAATCCAATTAGAATATTAATCTAATAAATACTAGTCGAGCCACCCATAAGTTAATTATCTAACATATATGACCTGACGAATTAACGTTATAATATGAGTGTTTATAAACAAAAATAATTTATTATCACGCGCAGACGTCGCACGACATACGCGAACAGCGCGCCACGACACATGCGAATGGCACACACGACACTCGCGCGAGACAATGCGCACGACAATGCGCGACACACGTGAGTCAACGCGACTACGCACGTGAACAACACGATGATGTGCAAACGATGTCGTGCGCGAACCACAACAAACAAATGATTGATTAAAGATTTTTAAGCTGGTATTAATCAAGTTAATTAACATTTTTTTATAAAAGCACAAGTTAAAACTCTAGACTCGTTCTAAATAAATTGTTATTTTTATTAACCCTTGAATACACTAATAATTAATTGTTCAACTAAAACCTGCGACACAACAACAACGAACACCACACGTGGGAACAGCGCGCGCCACGTGCGAAGGAGCACACGGAAAGAGCGCACGACCACGTGTGACCACAAGCAAATGACGTGCGACGATGCGCGCGAACAGCACGCGACAACGCGCATACCAGACACGCGGCGCGAACGCACGAACAAACAATTGCGACGCGCAAACAGCGCGCGAGATCCACGCGGTCGACAAGAGATGACGACCACTGCGACATGTTTTATTATAACAAGTATTAATTCAAAAACATTCGAGCAAGCGTAATTGTATTAACAAGTACTTATAAAGTGAATCAAACCATAAATTAGTTTGATTAGATTGCTACTTTTAATAATTGTCGGATAAATAAATAATCGATTAATTAGCTAAGGCGTGTATCATGATGAAATAATGTTATTATTACACAGGCGACAAGGTTATGAAGTTAACGCGACTAAAATTAGTCGAAATGGATTTATGACACACGATTTATTGAATAAATAACAATTCACGAATCATAACGACGCAATATTCGAATATTATTAAATTGTATCGTTTTATATTAACCAAATACTGAATACAACAGTTATGTTGGCATAATCGTGATAACGAGTACTTACACACGCGTAAGTAGAATTATAAATTAAATTCAATTGAATTTCTATTTTAATAACCGACAACTAAACCACAAATTAATTATTTAATTCCGACTATTTTGTTATGTGAACAATCATTGTTAAATGCATGGTCTAATTAACACGAGCGATACTAGGTGAAGCGAATTGGTGTTGTGCAGCGAAGCGCGCGACGCACAAAACGATGAGCGCAACGCGCGAAGACGACATGTGACAACGCAACTGCGGGGCTATGCATACGCAAGAGAGGGGAGGGGGGGGGGGGTACACGACATTGTCTAGGGGTAGACTAGCATGAGGGGTAGACGAGCCTCCATGCTCACCATGAGACGTCGCACAGCGAGGACGAGTGCTCAGCCAATGGCGATGGCGAGCTCCGTGCGGCGAGTGCACGACGTCGATGTGGCTCAGCATAGGGATGACTCGACGATGGCAAGGCCAGCGCGACAACAAGCTCGGCGGGGATGACAATGCTTTGGCAGGACGAGTACGACGGGAATGAGGCGGGCAGGGCCGAGGGAAACGGCGCGGCGGGCGGGCATCTGCGCGCAGTGTAGTGGGGAGCGCGCATATGCGCACATCGCGCTGGGCGGGGGCCGTTGGCTGTACCGGCAGGAGAGCACACCGGGGCAGACGCGCCGCACCATGGGGCGAGCCTCATCCGCGGCTGGCAGGCGACACCAGGACGATGGAGCTTGGCGAGAACGGGCGAGAGGAGCATGCTTTTGGGGGGGTTCTAGCGGAGATGGGCGCGAGGGGAGGGGGCTCAGGCCCTCGCTGACCTGGCCATCTCGTCTAGGGAAACACACTCGAGCGTATGGTTGCGGATAGGAATCAAACGAACGCCTAGACGAAGGAGGGAGAAGAAATGGGAAAGGAAGACGCAAGCTCACCATGACGGCGTCATGACGAAGGGCGGTTCCGGCGAGGATCAGGGCCCAAGGTGATTGCAACATGGCGTCGGTCGGCGGTTGAGCGAGGGCACCGTCCACGAGCCTGGGAAGAAGAGAGTAGAGTATGGGGCTTCAAAATGGCTAGACATGGAGGGGGATGCCTTGTCCGCGACGTGCACGTGGTTGGCGGAGGGGCGGTTTGGGAGAGATGACGGGTGGGCCCGGTGATATAGCGGTGGCGGCGGCGGCCTGGTCAAGCGCATGTAGGCGGCTGGGCATACGCGCAGTGGCGCGGGAGTGGGCCGAGCAGGCTGCGGCTGGGCCGGGGAGCACTGGGCCGCGCGGGAAGGGGGACTAGGTGGGCCACGCGAGAGCTGGGCTGTGGGGAGGTGGCGCTACGTGGGCTGAGGAGGTGGGCCGCGCGCGCAGGCTGCCACGGGTGGGAGCTAGGGTGGGCTTTTTTCCTTTTTTCTTTCCTATTTTCTTTTCTTTGTCTATTTATTTTCTTCCCTTTCTATTTTAAATTCTGTTTTAGTTTTGAATTCAAAATATACCATGCCTTATGAATTTAGATGAATGCACAACAAAACACAATCATCACAAAAAAGGTGCTCCAGCATGATACAATAATCAAAACTCTATTAGGGTTTCATTTTACTAGACTTATAAATATATAAAACAAAATAACTCCCCACTATTTAGGAAAAAGAAAAGAAAAAATAAGGAAAATAGAGTGTAACACATGAATTTGGTGGATATTAGAAAAGAAATTTTATACCCCCAAATTCAGGGTGTTACAGATCTAACCCCCTTAATAGGAATCTCGCCCCTGAGATTCAAGAAGAAGCTAGCAAGAAAACAAGGTTGGTTCATTGGTTGTTCACAGCTTTCTTGAGTTGACTTCTCTACAAGATTAACTTGTAGACTGGTTACTTTGACCTTTAGATGCTTGAGACCGATTGATGCAATTCTTGAGGGTCTCTTGGACCTATGGGTTAGGACCCACACACGCTTTCACTGCACCACTTTGATCTTGTCGGTTGATGTTGATCGCATTGTCTTCATTGGGGTTAGCGACTAACCCCCTTAACAGGAGCGTTGATACGCACTTGGTGAAGATGCCACCGACTCTGATCTTGACTGATTGGGAGAGGTTGGAGGATGCCAACCGGACAGGTGCAAGAGGCAAGGGTATAGATAGAAAAGGCAAGCCTATATGGATTAAAAGAGAAAAGGGAGAGCACCCATCTACCTGACTCTATGGCACTCAGCTAGTAAATGGATGCCATTGCGGACCCAGGGGCCACAACACACCAACACTCATCACAAAGAAGCAAATCAGTCATAACACAAAGACAAACAACACAAGCATACAACAACAAACATTTCGTTGCTATACATTCCTTTTAATTAAATGGTGGTCTTTCTTAAAAAGGGAATAACTACTCTCTAAGGTTGTTGAAGGACAAAGAGAAGAACAAGATGTGTAGGATAGGGACACGAGTACAGTAAGGGATGGAGTTGAAGCAAGGACTGTAATCTACGAGGGAGAATGTGCCACCAAGGGTAGGTAGGTAAAACACCATTCTCAAATCGAGATGGGGAAGATGGTACTTCAAAAGGTAGGTATAGGATAAGCATCATGGAAAGATCTAGATATTAGGAAGGTAAGGGTGATACCGAGCAAAAGATAAGACTTGCAATGCGATAGAGGAAAAGGGAACGAATAAGAGCGGGATGGGTAAGACATCACTCTTGAAATGAAATGGGAGAGGCGGCTTTAAAATGCAGGTACATGATAAGCATCAAGGTAAAGATCAAGGGATGTCAAGGGTTAAGGTGATAACGGTCAAACACACAACAATGATGTATTCTAGACAAAACTTGCAAGGTGCCAAAGAAGGGGGAGCAGTCAACGATGAAATAGATGAGGCATTATCCCCGAACAGGGATGGAAAAGAGGAGGCTTCAAAGGGTAGGTTAAATGTAAGCAGAAGGCAAGGGAATAGATATCACGAGGGTCTAAAGGTGATAACGGGCAAGGATGTAGGAGAGGAGGTGAATGGGTATAAGAACCAAGGATATAAATACCACGAAGGGTGGAGTTAAGACATGACATGCAAGTGAAAAAAGAAGAGGGTACGTCCAAGGGCTAGATAGGTAAACTGTCACTCTCAATTTGAGGTGGAAGACGAGAGATTTTTTTGAGTATGAATAAAGATGAGTATCAAGGCAAGATCGATGGATGACAAGGTGATGGTGATAGCAAATAAAACCACAACAAATGATGGAATTAAGACAACACTTGTAAGACGACAAGTAGTGAAAAGAAATCAAGGGAGAGATAGGTAACTCGCAGCTCCCAAATTGTGTTGAAAGAAAGGGGTGGCTTTTAAAGGACAAGTTCAAGGTAAGCCTTTAGGTAGAAGATGTCAATATCACCAAAGGTCAAAGGCGATAACAGTGAAGGGTATAAGGGAAAAGATAAAGGCATAGAAGAGCCAGTGGTATGAGTACAACAAATAATGAAGTTGCGCACAAGCTTACACGCGGTAAAAAAGAGGATGTTGCCAAGGGTAAGATAAGTAAAACACCGTTCTCAAACTGGGATAGGATATTGGAGATTTTAGAGAATGGACATAGTGTAATTACCAAGGCAAGATCGAGAGATGAGAAAGGTAAAGGTAATACCCACCCGGAGCACAACAAGGATGGAGTTAAAAACTCGCAGGTGACAAGGAAGAGGATACGACCAAGGGAAAAGTAGGTAAAGTACAATGCTCAAATTGAGATGGAAAAGAGGATATTTTTAAAGACTGGTATAAGACAAACATCAAGGTACGATATAGAGGTGATAAGGATAAAGGTGATAATGGTGAAAAACATAATCCATGGATAGAGTTAAGGCAAGACTCGCAAAGTGATGAAGCGGAGAAAACAAACAAGGATAAGATAAGTGACGTTCCGACAGAAGAGTTGAAGTAAAAATTCATTACCGAAGGAAGTTACAAGGAATTAACGAGATTGCCAAGGATGTGCAAAATAAAAATGACCGCTCATGGATCATTAAGAAACAAGGGTGGTCAAGGATATGTTAACTGAAATGTCCTGAACAACCATTGGGGTATGAAGGTAAGCATACATGAAAATATGAGAGTACGCAAGACTCCAAGGATACGAGCATACCAAGACAAGGGAATAGAAAAAAAACAAATGATAACGACTTAACAATGAAATAGGGAGGGATCTCAGAAGACAAGAAGGTCATGGGCCTCTAAACTGGAATGTTTAAGTAAGCAGTAGAAATTCAGATGTAAGTATTTGAAACAAGCGTATTAAAGAATCCAGGGATACGTGTATGTCAATAACAAAGGAATAAGGATTTCCAAATGGTAGAAATTTAATGACGGAGGAGAGAAGAATCCCAGGAGACAAAAAGGTTATGGTCAGGGGGCATCTACAAAGATGTCGCAAGCACAAGAGTGAGATCAGATCTAATGGATTGAGAAAAGTATAGACCATACTAGAATAAAATACTTTTAGCAAGGGGGCATATAGAAGCACAACATAGAATTAGTCGAGGTGACTAGTATTTTGAAACAGCATCAAGGATGAGGTGAAGTAAAAATCAATAAGTCCTTAAAACGGCCAATGCTACTCTAGGCTAGCGGTCCTACAGTCTGCACGACTTTGATACCACTTATGTCACACCCGGTTTTGGAAGGTAAACCGAATGTGAATCATGTACGTGCCAGGATCAGAAATTCACGTACACAACGATTACATAAATGACTCATCATAGCACAATGAATAACATTAAAGAGTAATTAATAATATTAAAGACAAGAGTCATTTACATAATATAAATCAAGGTGCACATAATAGAAATGTAGCCAACGTAAACAACCCACCACTGCCAGCTGACTGGGGGAGGTCGCTAGCCTAAACCACGAACTCATCGAAGTCCTGGAACTCCTGAAGATCTGCCTCGACGCCTTCTTCTTTACCTGAGCATAGATTACACCAAAGGCAACCTGGTGATTTGTGAAAGCAAGGGTGAGTACACATCAACGTACTCAGCAAATGTCTCGTTTGGCTGAAGTGGACTAGCTGTATGTGGGGTTAAGCTCAAGCAATTGCTTTTAGTTGGTCAGGTATTTATTATTAGTGGAAGCCAAGTTTTATCTTATAACCAACCCGTGAACCATTTCCTCATCGAGGAAACATCATTATCATCATCGAACCAAAACCATCAATATAATCATTGTATCTCGAACCATCTGTATCTCAGATCATCTGCATCTCTAACCAAAGAGGATCCCAAGGCCGCTCGTAACCATGAGCACGACTGATATATCAATTTCTAACCCTCTGCAGAGGTCGCACACTTTACCCACAAGCTGTGATTCCCTTTCTGCCCGGGGAGAGCTAATCCCCATTGATCACTACCAAGGTGACCTAGCAGGGTCTCACTACGTAGCCTTTACAAAGATTTCCCAGAGGTCATAGCCGCCCGTTAGGTTTCTCCAGTTTGATAAACACAGTACATCTCCCCAAAGGAAGGGTGACTAACAAAACCAAATCAAGAACCTCTGCAACCAGCCTCGGCAGAGCAAGTATTGTGCTCGGACCCCATTGACGGCCCTACGGCGAAGCCAACTACTCCTTTGGTTCCTCTAATTAATCAGCTAAGGGCGTCCCATTCCACCCTCATGGTTGCACTGTTATCCCGAGTTGTCACTCCCCAAACAGGTCCTTACGGAGAGGTACTCGGGAAAAAGCCTGAGTCCCCTAAAGTATCACAGGAACATCGTCGGGATAACATCATCGTATCATAATATTCACATCATGTTCATTGATTAAGTTAAAGCAATAGCGTAAAGCTAACCATGATAACCCAAAAGGTAAACAAGGATAAGTAAATAGAAAGCTAGTCAATCCTTATGTTTAAATTAAGTAATGCGGGACAATGAATTATAAGTAGATAGGACATAGGACACTTACCTTCACCAAACAGATGCTCAGGGTCTTCAACTTTATAGAACTTGAAGAACTCGATCACTTGGTCGCCCACGCTTGACCGTCGATTCCTCGAAGCTCAGAAACGAAAATCGCGATCTAATCGCAATGCGAAGCGAAGACGAACAAGAACAAGCAAACAAACATATATATATATATATATATATATATATATATATATATATATATATATATATATATATATATATATATATATATATATATATATATATATATATATATATATATATATATATATATAACCATACAAGATAAAACATTATAAAAGCGAGCAATATAAACTAGAGAGCTAAGAAACGCGACGGTCGAAGCTACGTTCAAGAAGTTATAACGTTTACGCTAAACAAATATTAACTATAGCATTTAATTCGACATTATCAAATATAAATTATATCTAATATTTAGTTTCGCTTAACCTGTTACACTAGCAGCTGTCAATTAAACTAGTAATTTAATTAAAGCGAGAGAGTATAGGAGATGCGAATTTACGACACATGAAACAACACGACAGCGTGCAGAACGACGCGCGGACACGCACGACCACACACGATTTAGCGCGCGGATGACGCCTGAAACAGTGCGTGCGACCAGCGTGAATATCGTGCGAATCAGCACGCGACCACGTGCGGAACAGCACGCGCGACAGGCGAGAAAATACTAAATAGAGAACGCGCTTATACTAGACAAATGTTAAATAAATAGAGAGTAGTTAAGTTAATATTAGCCATGATCATGTTTATTATAAAAGCCCAAGTTGAACATTACACATTTAATCCAATTAGAATATTAATCTAATAAATACTAGTCGAGCCACCCATAAGTTAATTATCTAACATATATGACCTGACGAATTAACGTTATAACATGAGTGTTTATAAACGAAAATAATTTATTATCATGCGCAGACGTCGCACGACATACACGAACAGCGCGCCACGACACGTGCGAATGGCACGCGCGACACTCGCACGAGACAATGCACACGACAGTGCGTGACACATGTGAGTCAACGCGACTACGCGCATGAACAACACGATAACGTGCAAACGATGTCGTGCGCGAACCACAACAAACAAATGATTGATTAAAGATATTTAAGCTGGTATTAATCAAGTTAATTAACATTTATTTTTTATAAAAGCACAAGTTAAAACTCTATACTCGTTCTAAATAAATTGTTATTTTTATTAACCCTCAAATACACTAATAATTAAGGGCTGATTTGGTACAAGGGGATCACGGGAGGATTGTAGGGGATTGAGGGGGAAATAAACTAATTTCCCCTCAATCTCCTCCAATCCCCCCGTGATCCCTGTTCAACAAATCTGCCCTAATTCTTCAACTAAAACCTGCGACACGACAACAACAAACGCCACACGTGGGAACAACGCGTGCCACGTGGGAAGGAGCACACGGAAAGCGCGCACGACCACGTGTGACCATGAGCAAATGACGCGCGACGATGCGTGCGAACAGCACGCGACAACACGCGTACTAGACACGCGGCGCGAACGCACGAACGAAAAATTGCGACGCGCAAACAGCGCGCGAGATCCACGCGATCAACAAGAGATGACGACCACTGCGACATGTTTTATTATAACAAGTATTAGTTCAAAAACATTCGAGCAAGCGTAATTGTATTAACAAGTACTAATAAAGTGAATCAAACCATAAATTAGTTTGATTAGATTGCTACTTTTAATAATTGTCGGATAAATAAATAATCGATTAATTAGCTAAGGCGTGTATCGCGATGAAATAATGTTATTATTACACAGGCGACAAGGTTATGAAGTTAACGCGACTAAAACGAGTCGAAATGGATTTATGACACGATTTATTGAATAAATAACAATTCACGAATCATAACGACGCAATATCCGAATATTATTAAATTGTGTCGTTTTATATTAACCAAATATTGAATACAACAGTTAAGTTGGCATAATCGCGATAACGAGTACTTACACACGCGTAAGTAGAATTATAAATTAAATTCAATTGAATTTCTATTTTAATAACCGACAACTAAACCACAAATTAATTATTTAATTCCGACTATTTTGTTATGTGAACAATCATCATTAAATGCATGGTCTAATTAACATGAGCGATACTAGGTGAAGCGAATTGGTGTTGTGCAGCGAAGCGCGCGACACACAAAACGATGAGCGCAACGCGCGAAGACGACGTGTGACAACGCAACTGCGGGGCTATGCGTACGCAAGAGAGGGGAGGGGGTAGACGATATTGTCTAGGGGTAGACTAGCATGAGGGGTAGAAGATCCTCCATGCTCACCACGAGACGTCGAACAGCGAGGACGAGTGCTCAGCCAATGGTGATGGCGAGCTCCATGCGGTGAGTGCGCGGAGACGACGAGGCTCAGCTAGGGACGACTCAATGATGGCGAGGCCAGCGCGACGACAAGCTCGATGGGGATGACGATGCTTCGGTAGGACGAGTCCGACGGGAACGAGGCGGGCAGGGCCGAGGGAATCGGCGCGGCGGGCGGGCTTCTGCGCGTAGTGTAGTGGGGAGCGCACATCGCGCTGGGCGGGGGCCGTTGGCTGTACCGGCAGGGGAGCACACCGGGGCAGAGGCGCCGCACCATGGGGCGAGCCTCATCCGCGGCTGGCACGCGACACCGGGACGCCGGAGCTGGGCGAGAATGGGCGAGAGGAGCATGCTTTGGGGGGGGGGGGGGGGTTCTGGCGGAGATGGGCGTGAGGGGAGGGGGCTCGGGCCCTCGCTGACCTGGCCATCTCGTCTAGGAAACACGCTCGAGCATATGGTCGCGGATAGGAATCAAACGAACGCCTAGACGAAGGAGGGAGATGAAATGGGAAAGGAAGACGCAAGCTCACCATGACGGCGTCACGACGAAGGGCGGTTCCGGCGAGGATCAGGGCCCAAGGTGATTGCAACACGACGTCGGTCGGCGGTTGAGCGAGGGCACCGTCCGCAAGCCTGGGAAGAAGAGAGTAGAGTATGGGGCTTCAAATTGGCTAGACGTGGAGGGGGATGCCTTGTCCACGACGTGCACGTGGTTGGCGGAGGGGCGGTTTGGGAGTGACGGGTGGGCCCGGCGATACAGCGGCGGTGACGGCTGCGGCCTGGGCAAGCGCACGCAGGCGACTGGGCATACGCGCAGCAGCGCGGGAGTGGGCCGAGCAGGCTATGGCTGGGCCGGGGAGCACTGGGCCGCACGGGGGAGCGCAGGAGGGGGGACTAGGTGGGCCACACGAGAGCTGGGCTGCGGGGAGGTGGCGCTGCGTGGGCTGAGGAGGTGGGCCGCGCGCGCAAGCTGCCAGGGGTGGGAGCTAGGATGGGCTTTTTTTCCCTTTTTCTTTTCTTTGTCTATTTCTTTTCTTCCCTTTCTATTTTAAATTCTGTTTTAGGTTTGAATTCAAAATATACCATGCCTTATGAATTTAGATGAATGCACAACAAAGCACAATCATCACAAAAAATAGGTGCTCCAGCATGATGCAATAATCAAAACTCTTTTAGGGTTTCATTTTACTAGACTTATAAATATATAAAACAAAATAACTCCCCACTATTTACGAAAAAGAAAAGAAAAAATAAGAAAAAAAGAGGGTAACACATGAATTTGGTGGATATTAGAGGGTGTTACATAAAGTCTCCTCAACTTAAGAGGGGCCACTCCCCCACGGAGATAATTACCTATCACCCCGGCTACCGTGACTCCTCTCTTGTAGAGGATCATGACAGCGGAGATGGACCTAGCCGCCCTTTTCTTCTCTCTTTCAGGGACCCCTAGATCAAACTTTGTGGGGCCTCCAGGAGCGCCTCAGGCGAGAAAGAAGGAAAGCCACAACCGTTAGCAAGGGGAGATCCATAGTTGCGAAGATAGAAGACTGCCATGCCAGCCCTTGTTGGATGAGCACACGGGTGAAGGGGGACACACCCTTTTGAGCTTATCCAAAAAGAACTGGCACTAAAGACGGAAATGGGGAACAACCCCGAAGTACCCCTCACATAGTGGGGTTGGATCTTTTAATAATTCAGAAGCCTGACCAAGAAAGGATGCGGTGGCTTCGTGAAGCCCCGCTCATGAAATATAGACGAACGATACCATGAAGCCCGACGATGGCACACAGGGATGACCTCCTGCCCAGGAACATCAAAACCCTCCTCACGAGAAATTCCATAGGCGTCTTGGTGGTTTCAATCAACCCTAGAATGGTTCCAGAACGCCATGTTTTGCGAATGGAAGAAATGGCAGCTACGTAGACAAAGGGACTCGGCGTTAAAAAGGTGGATAGAGAGAGCCAAAACGACAAAGCTCCCGAACTTAGGACAACCATTCTGCTGTTGTTTAGGCTATTTGATGAGGTGCGTGCCCCGGTAAGCATCAATGCCTAGTTATAACATAGTCAACCTCTAAAACAGGGAACGAAAAATGGGCACAATGTAAGAATGCCTTGACTAGCTAGGTTTAAAGGCATGACGCCCACCAAATCTAGCCAGGCGATAGATGCCAACATCGCACGACCATGTTTCGGTGAGACCGCTCGCCTGTCTTTGTGAATAATCTCTATTTCGCACCTTTTGCTGGAATAGGACCTCAGAACCCATGCCAAATAACGCCAAGGGGTGGGCCGGGTAGGTCCAAACAATTGGAGTTTGAAGATCAGCCCTCTTATTCTTGCGACTGCTCCCGAAACAACAGAGTGAGGGGCGACTGGAAGTGGGCACACTAACATCCAGTACGCTATTGCTTGAGCGTTAAGGGCGCTTTCGGATCGTGTTCGAGTTCTAGGAAACACCTGACCCATGGTTTATTGTGGAGAGAGGCAACGAGCCGTTTGTCCTAGTCGAACAAGGTCGACAACTATATGTGTTGGCACCTGGAAGTATGAGGACGGTCATAAGTTGACCACACCAGAGGCGATTGCAAAGGGGGGTTGTTGGGGCTGTAGCCCTGCCTGACTATGATTAGTAGAGGAACATGTATTTAGACAAGCCTAAATGTCTCATTCTATAACCCATCATGCATTAGCTATGTCCTCATCTAACATGATAATCTAATCTTTTATCATCTTTACGAGGTGAATGTCACATAAAATGTCATATTAATGACTCAGGCATTAGTGATTGGTAATTTAGTGTCATCCGTTAAGATGACAAAAGATTCAATATCTCCAACACACGTGCACCACGACCACGACACCGACCTTGTTCTAGTTTGTGTCCTAACATTAGCTGCCTCATGTATGGTGCCCGTTGTGACACCCTAGTGTCACCTAGGGTTCTTCCCTAAGCTAACCCCAACCTATTATCACATGTAAATCTAGTGAAAGGTTGAACATCAAAAGAAAATTTAGAGCAAAGGTTTATAATGAATCTTCTTAAACTCTCCCTAATCTTGTCATGAACCTTGAGAGAGAAAGACTCACAAACCCTAATAAATCCTAAGTAAACCAAGTTAAGCATAAAGGGTAATTGGGAGAAGTCATGGGGGGGAATGCAAATTTTAGATATGATCAAATTACAAAGTTTTAGTTCATCAAATAACTAACAAATCATAGTAAGAGAGTTTGGCCATTTGTTTTTTTAATTCCCAAATCAGCCCTTCAACCATGAACCCTTGGAGAAATTCAGATTTCTGAATTTCTGAATTTCAGACCTCTTTCCAAGGATCAACTGCGTTCTATGTTTTTCGAAACTCAAAACCAGGAGATCCAAATATCAAAGTTGTGCCAAATTCCCTTGAACACGTCCTGGAAAAGTTTGAACTCAAACCAAATTCATTTGACACGATTTTGGCGCAGTTTGACCTCGGGACCAGACATTCTGACACTGGCACCTTGGTGACAGTACAACTCCCTATCCCTAGCCTAAAACCGCGCGACGTCCATACACAAAAGACAAAGTAAGGTCAGGTGAACAAATCCTTCACAGCGATCTTGCCCAAATTCACGAAGATTTGCACCCAATCAGCGCTAGAACTAGGGCAGAGGCAACGGGCACACGTGTTCGACGGTGGCTGACACCTCCGGTTCACGCCCATTCACGCACCCGCGCCTCCCAGTGCACGCCCGTGCGCGCTCACCGGTCCACGGCCGCCCGTGCACCGCGTCGTGCCTATAAAGCCGCCCCAAGCCTCGGCCATTCATCCCCGCGTGCTCTCAAGTCTTGCCCAAGTCAGTGATCACCAGAAATTGCCCCGAGCACGCTGCGCCACCGCCCGCCAAGCTTTCAGAGCCTCGGCCGCCGTGGCCAGCTCTCTCCAGTCGCGTTCAAGTCGCGCCAGCGCTTCGGTTCGCTCCGCCATTGGCCCGTGAAGCTTTCCAAGCCCTCGGACCTGGCCGAACTTCACCGGAAGCCCGAGATCACCCTCGCCGGACTTTGGTCGCCCGCCCCCGCGCGTGGACTGGGCACTCCGGTGAGCCATTCTTCAATTCCTCGCGCACACCCCTTCCTTGATCCCTGGTGAAGCTCTCTGACCCGTTTGATTAGTCAATTGTGCCCTGGATAGGCCGGACTCGTCGCCGCCGACGAGCTCCCCCGCCTGCGCACGCGGACCGGCCGACACCGACCATCCCCGACGGCGACCCGCACATTGCCATAACCCTCAGGACCTCCCCTACACCCTCGGCCACCTCACCGGAGCAATCTCGCCGCGGGTACTGTTTAATTTGGGGGAAGGACCTTAGGTTAGGATTAGAAGAATCCAGGGGGTTTTCTGAGATGTCAGTGACTCAATTGAATAGTAACCCAGGGACCCGTCTGTAAGGAAAACTTAAAACACCCGCCAGGCACCCCGTTGCAAAGTAGTTTTCCATTTAATCATTTCTGTTTAATCTTTTTAATAAACAGAGAACTTAGAAAATTCATAACTTGATGAATACTTAACCAAAAGTTGTCAAACCAATTTGCTAAATTCTAAATATTGTGAACTATCAACTAAAAATACTGAACCCTATGCTTCCTGTTCTAATTTTTAGAATTTAAAATTAAATACAGAAACTGACCAAACCTTGTTTAATTAAGGAAAATTTGTTATGCTTCTATGCTGAACCTAAGAAAATTTGTAGATGTTCAAACCCCATTTAAGCACTGTTTAAAAATAGTGAGAACCCCAGTATTGAAAAATTTAGTGTAGATATCTATTAAAAACCATTTCTGCCCAAATCTTAGGAAAATCAGAAAGGCCTTAGAAATTAATGACCAATGGATGAAATTATTTTTCCTAGTTTGCTTAAGTGACAAAGAACCTAGGAAAAATAAAGGAACCTCTAGTCCAGATCGGATTCAAAGTGAAATGTTTTATTTAGCATTATTCCAACTAGAAATCAATTATTAGAATTACAAAACTAGGCCCAAAATTGATAATAAAAATCAAGTGGACTTGTAACCACCAGAACCCCACTGCAAAACACTACACCAAAATACTTAACTTCCGAGGGCCTAAACCGTAGGAAGTTAGCGCAAAACTCTCGGAAGTTATTTAAACCGTCGGAAGTTAGCCGAAACCGTCGGAAGTTAGCCCGTCGGAACAAATTAGTCGGAAGTTAGGCTAACTTCCGACGGACTCTCGGAAGTTAAAGAAACTTCCGAGAGGGACGTCTGCCTCTCGGAAGTTAATGATTAACTTCCGAGGGGGCGTCTGCCTCTCGGAAGTTAGGTGCTGACGCCGTCCAGCACGGACTAACGCCGTCCGCGGGATAACTTCCGACGGCCTCTCGGAAGTTAACCACTAACTTCCGAGAGTTTTCCACGCCTCTCGGAAGTTAAATTGACCAGCACTTAATATACAATTTGTTTTTGGCAATTCAACACATTGCATACATAACAAATATATATAACAGCCACAAATATATATAACAGCCACAATACACAACATATCACATATAACATCTCACATACATAATAATAACACAAGACACAAGTCAAATCCACCTCGACATAAGAATTCACAAGTCTCACAAGACATAAGTTTGAAGTCTCACAAAACACATCGAATGGAAGCCCACTACTGTCGATCAACATCAGGAAATATCGAAGAGTGATGCTCGCTACCTCCACTTGGGAAGAGCGTATTGACAAAGTCTAACCCATCATCTTGTTGCTGCGCCGGCAAAAGGTAGCTGGAGGAGTCTCATATACCTATACAAATGACATTCACGGAGTTACATCGTAATGTAACAAATAAATTATGATAAATTTGCATACCTGATGTTCGGTAGGTGGAGGTGGAGGTGAAGGCCAAGGAAAATGTATGGAAGGTGGAGGTGGGGGGGCCATCGGAAACTGTATCCCTTGGGCTTGTGCTAGCTGCTACCAAATTTCCGAACACATTAATGTCAGTGTTTTAAATCAATACATAACTTAAAATGAATGATCTTTTTGAACTTACTTGTATCAGTGCTTGATGTTGTTGAAACTGAGTAGCATAGTATTCTTGTTGAGCAGCATGCTGCCTCAAGTATTCCTCCTGAATCCTTTGTCGCTCCTGATGTTGCCTAAGCTCTTCTCGTAGTTGCTCAACTTCTGCAGTATCCTGAGTAGAGCGACGGGAGCTACGAGCAGCAGACCTCGACGAACCTCCCCTCTGAACCGTCACCTGGCTCGAGTCGATGACGTTATCGAAAATCGAGTACCTTCAAACAAGTAACATCACGACAGATTCAAAAATAATCTATTGTACTTAAACCGATGAAACAAGATAAGGTATGTAGAGTCCACACCTTCCATGGGGTTTTCCACCACTTGCATACACAGCCTGAGGATCAATAGGTGCGGTCCTCCAGTCGTAGTCCGATCCGTGCTGACTAGACATCGCCTCAGCATATGCAGCCTCCATACAAAAGAACAATGCAATCTTACATCACTGGGCACATACATAAATTCATATGAACAAAATCTACCAAGCATTTCAAAACACTCACCAGACGATCTGTTGCCTTTTGGCTACACAACACATCTGGATTTGCAGGATCTGGTCCTCTGTGCCCCCTCAGGTATATTTGAACATCACTGGGCACTACACCACTGCTAGCTTCCTGTACGTACATTTGACAAACATTATAATCAGAAATGACATCAAGTCATATACAATCAACAAAACTACACCACTGCTAGTTTCCTGTACTTACCATTCGTTTTGCCAAACGAAAGTGATCATCACCTCCATACTTGTGATACGACTCGGTTCCACGATTGGAACTTTGTCGTATAGACTTTGCCTTGAAATTATCCGAAGCCCAATAACAGCATAAGGAACGCCAAGCAGCATCATTGGCGGCTATCCATGGAATCGAATCCTATGGAAACACAATTCATTTATAAGTAACTATAACATATACAAGGAACACAGTACATCATATGCAAAAACATCAATTTTTTCCAACATAAGCAAAAACATCAATTACCTAAGAAAATCTTGCTCAGTCATAGAAAGTCCATATTGTGACGCCTCGCTCTTACTGGTTGCTCGTCGTCCTTCACTACTCAACATAGCTTGATTAATCACCTGGATTCGAACATAGTACATCATATCCGCAACAACATCTGCCGCGTTCTTATGGAACACGGAGTGTGCATGCTCGGTATGAGTATCTCCATCAGGCAACTTATAATATTTCTAAAAAATAAACATAGTCAAGAATCCATAATATGAATCAATCATTGAGCTGATAACTTCGCAAGAAGATAGATAAACATACCCAGAAGTCGTGCCAAACTGCACCTTGCGCATTCCCATGTTGCGCATTAACCGCAAGGCCGTATTGATCCCATCTTGTGACAGGGACCTCAATACCATTCTCAATCACCAATCCAGGCCATCTCATACGACAGATATTGCCCAACACTTCATTTACTTGCCTTACACGATCTTTGCCGGTGAAACTACTATCCAGCCAAGCCCTAACAACACAAGCACAATTGTCAAATTCAAAAATAATTATTTATCATCAATGTGTAAGACATAAGAACAAAGCAAATATGCTCTTACCCATCTCCACTCGGGATTATCTCAACCTTGTTAACTGGTTCTTTAGGAGGGGGGACCCAACTAGTCTTCCGCGGCTTCCGGACCCGTGAAGACCCTCCAACTCCCCCGCTTCCAGAACCTCCACCTGAAACACCAGCTTCTCCTTCCCTTGACCCACTAGCTCCCCCAACTCCCGACCCTCCATCATTGCGCCATTCACCCCACCCTGTCTCTTCCTCATCTTCCACTTGTCTCCACTCCTCTGTCTCTTCCTCATCTTCAGGCTCATCCTATAGATCAAAATTGATAATTTAGTTATTCGAACTCATACAAATATTACATTACAAAACAAATATATTGGTTACCTCATTCCTCTATACGCCGACTGCCTGACCCTGCAACTCTGGAACATGCTCCAACAAAGCTCTACGCCTGCTCGAGCTTGAACTAGTGCCCTGGAACACTAAGTCCTCCTTTCTCCCAAAAATGGAGGCTCTCCTCGCTAGTCCCTTAGCGAGCTGCTTGACCTTTTTAGACATCCTGTTATTAAAACAAAATCAAATTAGTAATTGAGCATAATGTAAATGAACATAATGTATTGAAATGAACATAATGTAAATGAACATAATGTATTGAAATGAACAATAAATATATAATTACTTTTTAGTCGTATTCAAAATCAGGATCAAATTGTTTTCTACGATTCGATGTTTTCTTCTTTGACTTCCGTTTCCGTTTTTTGGGACTTACTACATCTGCAGGATCTCCCACTAATGATTCTGGCAAAACCTCAGTATCTATATTAAAATTGGTCGGAAGTTCATCTTCTTGGTAAATTTCTTCAACTTCCGCCTCGAACCATTCACCCTTGGTGTGTAACTGTTCACGAGGATTCACTTTGTACACTACCCATGTGGCTTCCAGCTTTATAGATGGATACGGTATGTAGTACACCTGGTCAACTTGGTGAGCAAGAACAAATTTGCTACATGCACTTGTTTTGAGCTCATGTTTGACTTCTACCATGCCAAATTGGTTTTCTACAGTCCCTTGATTGGGATCAAACCAATCACATTTGAAAAACACCACCTTAAGATTTTTGCTCCCGGCAAAGTCGTACTCGAGTATGTCATTAATAACTCCATAATAATTCATCTCTCTTCCACGATCATCGACTGCCCTGCATACAACTCCAGTATTTTTTGTCGCCGCAAATGGACGAGTACATTCAAATTTGGTCGAACGAAAACGAAACCCCTTAATGTCGTAACGACCGTAGCTTCTAACTTTTACGATTGCGTAAGACATCTGAAGCAAGTCCTCGTCTAAATTTGGAATTTTGTCACACTGCCAATCAGATGGTGAAATTAGATTAATAAAACAAAATATATAAAGTAGAACAAGAGTGTTAGGTTATTTACATAATTTCGAAACCAATTAATGAAATTGGGCTTCCCATGTCTTCCTCGAAGCGCGTTTTCATACTGCCTCGAGGACAATTTCTCATTAAGATGCGATTGGAATTCTCTGTTACAACAAGTAAACAAATGAGGTGCGGAACATGATTACTACAAGTAAACAAATTGAAATATGGAGTCATCTTACTTGAAATATTGAGTCATTTCATCCATATTTTCATACATATAGAGCAAAGCGTCCAACTTTTCTTCGCGCTCAGGATGATATTCTGTGGATGCCCCAACAGTCTTGCCCTCAATCTCAAAAATTTGGAGATTGCTTCGGGTCCCTACTTTGTCATCATGATACCTCAATGTAGGGGCATTGATATTGTGCTCGTCTGCAAAGTATACACTCGTGAAGGCTGCTACCTCTTTATATTTGAATTCTTCAGCTATACACCCTTCAACTCTTCCTTTGTTACCAACCATTGAACTAAGCTTCTTTAATGCCCTTTCAATATGGTACATCCACCTGTATTGCACAGGACCACCAACCTTAGCTTCATATGGAAGGTGGACAAGTAGATGTTGCATTGGATTGAAGAATCCTGGGGGAATATTTTTTCCAACTTGCATATAAGGACAGGAATTTCTGTCTCCAACTTCTCCATCACATCTTTGTTTATTTCTTTAGCACAAAGTTGCCTATAAAAGTAGCTTAACTCAGCTAAAGCCTGCCAGATACTGACTTTCAAGTACCCTCGGAACATTACAGGGAGGAGCCTTTCCATCATTATATGATAATCATGGCTCTTCAATCCAGATATTTTATTTGTCTTTAAGTTCACAGCTCTCCTAAACCCGGCCGCATAACCATCTGGGAATTTCAAATTTTTCAACCATTCCATTACTTCTTTCTTCTGTTTAGGTTTTAGACAAAATTGAGCACGTGGCTTTTTTCCATTTTCGTCGAGTTCCTGGGTTGGTCGGTTACAAAGTTTTGCTAAGTCCTTTCTGGCCTTTATATTGTCTTTTGTTTTGTCACCTAGATTCATGCAGGTACTTAGAATGCTTTCACCAACATTACGTTCCTGATGCATGACGTCAATGTTATGCATCAGAATCAATGTCTTAACATAAGGTAGTTCCCATAAACCACATTTATGTGTCCAGTTATGCTCGGTTCCAAAACCTATGTATCCATCACCACTTTCATTCTCTTTCAAATTATTAAGCATAGCCTCAATCTCTATTCCACTAAGACGCCTGGCGGTCCCTTTGTCACGATAGTGCCCTTCTTAAAGGTGTTAACCTCGAACCTATACGGGTGTTTTTGGGGCAAGAAGCATCTGTGGCAGTCAAAGTTACAGATCTTCCCTCCAAACTCAAGGCGGAAACAATCTGTATCCTTGCCACATATTGGACATGTCAGAGTTCCATGGCAGCTCCATCCAGCAAATAAACTGTATTCCATGAAATCATGAATGGACCACAAATATGCAACTCGAAGTGTGAATTTCTCGTTTTTGTAGCAATCGTATGATTCGACTCCTTTCCATAACTTTTTGAGATCATCGATCAAGGGTTGCATCATCACATTCAGCCCTTTCCCAGGATGGTCTGGACCAGGAATAATTAGGGAAAGAAACATGTAATCATATTTCATGCACAGATGAGGTGGAAGGTTGTATGGAATAACAAATACAGGCCAACAAGAATATGATGCTGCGTTCGTATTGAAAGGTGTGAAACCATCTGTCGCCAACCCAATTCGAATATTTCTCGCTTCACTAGCAAATTCTGGATCAAAGTCATCTAGAGCCTTCCACGCATCACTGTCAGACGGGTGCGTCATCACATGAGTGTCCCCTCGTTCACGTTCTTTATGCCATCTCATGTGCCTAGCTGTGTTCCTCGAAAGAAACAAACGCTTAACACGAGGCGCAAGAGGCATATAACGTAGTTGCTTTTGGGCTACAGTTGATATGACCATTTCACCATCATCGTTTTTAACCTCTACATATCTCGACTTGCCACACTTTAGACACTTACTATCATTCTCATGATCCTTCCAGAACAGCATACAATTATCTGGACAGACATCGATTTTCTGATAGTCCATACCTAGACCTGAGAGCAGTTTCCTGCACTGATACACGTCTTTCGGCATCTTGTGATTTGGTGGAAACACTTCACTGATTAAGTTCAAGAGCTCGTTGTAACAATTGTTCGAGAACACGAACTTGGACTTGATAGCCATAAGTCGAGTCACGAAAGCGAGGATTGAAACTGTTGTGTGTTCATGCAATGGCTCTTCTGCAGCCTTAAGGAGGTCGAAGAACTTTTTAACCTCTGGAGGAGGCGGCTCCTCATGATTTGGTGGAAACACCAAATCAGGATCCTCCCTTAAATCTTCAAGCATCTCGTCCATTCTATCGTACTCCACGTCGTCAGTGTTGTTGGCTTCCGGCAAATTTTCACGGGGAAAGTCCTCGCCGTGATACACCCATACTTCATAGTTAGGCATGTAGCCATATTTGCAAAGGTGCCCCGACAGAGTTCTCTTGTCTTGACATCTACAAATCCGACACATACTACATGGACAACGCACATCCGTGCCGGTTCTTGATATAGCAAAAGCACGATCAATAAAATCCTCTGTCTTTCTTATCCAATCTGCTGAGGGATCATTCATACGCCAACCTTCATACATCCATCGACGGTCCTCACCCACCATATTTGATTCTAAAATAGTAGAACACATGATTCATAAATTTTTTTCGGTACTAAACGCATATCGATCGTGTCACTACATCTATAGGAAAAGATAGTTCCTAAACCCACCCATGAGTGACCGGTAGAGCAATGATTTATGACGAGCAACGAGTCCGAACGAAATTTCAGCAGCATAACCCCGTTGTTCTCCATTTACATGCCCATAAATGGTGCAATAGAGAACAACAGGGTTATGTCACCGAAATCTCGTTCGGACCCGTCATCGTCATAAATCCATAGCTCTATCATCCACTAACAGGCTGTCCAAAAAGGGACAATTTCGGACCAATACGAGTCATATGTGTATATATCATGTGACTCGTGCCTATCCGGAATGGGCGACACATAGGTTTCACAACACTACGACAATTTTGCAAAAAATATTACTAACACACAACAAACAAGAGACTAACATAATTCAATTACATGCACCACCTTGCTTATTAAGTTAATTAACTATATTAACATAACTTTCTACGGTTTAAAAACAGTTAACTCTCGGAAGTTAGCATATTTAATATAAAAAACATAATATAAATACTCGGAAGTAGTTACCTGAAGCGATGACGGTGACTGGCGGAGCCGGGCTGGGCAAGTAGCGGGCGGGGCGGAACGGAGACAACGGGATGTGGGGCGGCTGAGCACCCGGCGACGGGGAGGCGGCCGAGCAGACGGGCACGCCGGCGGACGAGCAGGCGGGCGCGCGGGAGCGAGCAGGCGGCGGTGGCGCGCGGGGGCGAGTTCTGGCGAGGCGGCGGTGGAGCGAGCGGGCGCCGGCGGAGCAGGCGGGCGCACGGAGAGCAGGCGGGCGGTGGCGCGCGGCGGCGAGCAGGCGGCGGTGGTGCGCGGCGGCGAGCAGGTGGGCGGCGAGCAGGCGTGCGGCGGCGAGCAAGCGAGCAGGCGAGGCGGCGAGACGGCGTGGCGCGAGGCGGCGAGCAGGCGCGGCGGCGAGCAGGCGAGCAGGCGCGGCGGCGAGACGGCGTAGCGGGCATTCCAAAATGTGAGACGGACAGAGACGGGCGCGCGCCGTTAGCCTAAAATAGATAACTTCCGAGAGGCGCTGTGCAAAACCGTCGGAAGTTAAGGCATACCCGGATCGGTCAACGTCTGAATACATAACTTCCGAGAGGCGACGGACCAGCCGTCGGAAGTTAACTTAACTTCCGAGAGCTCTTGGCTGGCCGTCGGAAGTTACCTTAACTTCCGAGAGGCACTAGTCGCCACTCGGAAATTATTAATTTCCTACGGTTTTGAAAACAAACCGTAGGAAGTTATTTGCCTCTCAGAAGTTGCTTATTTTGGTGTAGTGAAAATAATGGACACCCCAGCCCGGCCATCATTTTAAGTAGGGTAAATAAATATAACATGATAATAAGCCATAGTTCAATTAAATCTTGAACATCCCATAATAATGCAATAATGGGCAAATAAAATTTTGCTAGGTCAATAATGGGATAGGCCACAAGAGAAAAATACAAACCCATCGGAAAGATGCAAAATAATATCTATTGCCAATATTTTATAAGAAAGGTCATTTAATCCAATCAATGATACCACCCCTTCCCTTAAGCAAAAAGAGGCCAAACTTCAGAATGATTGCTCTTGCGCAAAATAGAAGCTAGAAAAAATCAGAAATTTGTTGTTTGATATTTTTCAAATATAGTGGTAGTAGAAAGCACCCCTTTGGCTAGAAACTTTAGAAAATCCTAGTAAAATAACTAATAAGTATTAATGGCTAGAAATTTGTACCAAGTCATGTTATAACATCTAAATGCCAGCAAAAATAAGTCCTAGAGAATTACCTACTATTAAATGATAGTTGTAGTTCAAATCGCCCCTTCTACCCTAAACTTTGGTAATTTTGTCCAGAGAAAACTATTCACTTTTTGAACCCCAAATTTTGAGACAAAGAATTACACACCAGTAATAAGCCACTTTAATTTTTACAGAATTTTTGGAAATTTATTAAGGCAACTTGTAGTTCAAACCCACTCCAAAAACTTAAAGAGAATAAAGAAAAGGAAAGGAGAAATAAATCTCACTCCAATAAGTACAACTTGAATTCCTGGCAATTCTCACTAAAGACCTTAAAAAGAATTCAGTGGAACCCCAAAAATAAACCTACCACTTAACTTAGCTAAGGTTGAACCAATTTACCAAGTATACCACCCAAAAGTCTCACATTAGTAAGGTTTAACCCTATCTAACTCAAGTAGATCATATACCATCAAAAGTTGAAATTACTAAAGCACATATCACATCATGCATATATCTTACGCATTTCATTCATTAGATTGTAATCTCATCGATGGAGAGTACGTGCTCATCCCCGAGCAAGGAACTGTCCAAGAGGAGGACCAGGAGCAAGCTCCCGAGGCTGCTATCGAGGATCTCCCTGCAGCCCCAGCTATTGAAGGCAAGCCCCGGTTTATATGCATAACCGTATTATTATATGCTACTTTACTACACTTAATGCTTGTAGGATTGTAATGTGCACTTAAGTGTAGGAGTTGCTTGAAACCTCTAGTTGCATGAACTTAGGATTCCTTTTTGAGACAAATACTAGTATGCTAGGTCGAGTAGCTGCTTGCTAATCAGGATCTCGGTAGAAGTCGAGTGATTTTTCTAGCACTCGCGCGAGGTCAGGAATTGATTGTATTCATCTTGATAACGAGATCTATGTTAGTCTATGGACTTCGATCCAGGGAGGATGCCTTGACCATGAGACGGGAAAAAGGAATTACGGATTAATGTGTGGATACCTCAGTCAAGCGTTTGAACGTACTAAGCACATGTCGGGAAAAATGGTAACCGATAAACCTAGTACCTGAGTGAAGCCAGGCGCAGACTTTATCCCTCATGCGACCTGAGACTGGGTCTCCCATGCTAGCTATGGTGGGTACAAGTGCGGTCACGGCACGGCGGCAGCCGGGGTCAGTGGAGCATTGTATGCCAAGGCGGTGAGGCCTGGACGCGAACGGGGAATCGATGGGGACGGTTGACATGTGTGGGGTCAGAGTACCCTGACATGTCGTGTGTTTAGGTTTACCTTGCAAGGATAAAACTCGATTCGAATCGTCTGCTTCTCGCAACTAATGAGACTGCTTGACCCCTTGTACTACATCGAGTAAGAAGTGAAATGAGGTTACATGAGACAATTTGTTGATTGAACTAAATGCTTGTTACCATGTATTCTTAGAAGGAGCAAACCAAGCTAAAATAATGATACTAGAATTTGAAAAGCTAAGAATTGATTTTAGAAACAGCTAGTGCTTTTGGCAAACCAAACCCCTCAGCCAAACAGCTGCATAGTCTAGAGGTAGAGGAGTAGTTTCCTCACACCGGGTAAGTCTAGCTGAGTATTAGTATACTCAGCCTTGCTTGTGGCACAATTTTTGCAGGTACGATTCAGGACATGATTGATGGTGTGACTTGGCCTACCACCCTGCCACCGGGTTGGACGGTCGAGTGGGATGTTGCTCCGGCAGAAGACGAGCACGAGGAGTAGTGGGCTAGGCCTTGCCCATTTCCTTGATACCGACGACATCGATTATCCGCTGCATTTATTTCGTGAACTCTTATTTGCTACTCAAAAACTCCGATCTATGTAATAATTCAGCACTTAATTTGAGGTTTCCTGTTTTATTGTATTTCTTCTGTGACTCACCTTCGAGTGAGATTGTGGAATTTGATCCTGGTTAAGTGGCTCTATCAGACTAGATCTGAGGGACTGACGGGTTATTCCGATTTAAGTGTGTTACGGCCCCTGAGGCGTGACTTAGGCACTTAAGCTGGAATAATTCGGGCGGTTCTGCCACACCCATGCTATCTACTAGTCGTCGGTTCACGTTGTCTGTCTTATGGTTTCCCTTCATCTCCTCCATGGCACAACCATGACTGATAGACACTTGTACCATGCCTAGGCTCTAGATTGGCAGGTGGGTAGTGACTAATCGGCCCATTCGCCAAAGCCACAATGGTCAGATTAGTAGCCCGTCCTTTGATCCATTCCTGGATCTACCATTGGACCCTGTGCTTGGCCCATGCGAAAGAGACTAGGGCCTCACTCGAACTACCCACATGTAGCTCACCGAGCGCCATGAACTCGACCATCAAGGGAAGCGTAGTACTGCTCACCCTTACCCATTCCAGCAGACGATTCACACGAGAAGGATCTACAAAAAGATGGGACACACCCCAAGATGGATCCACTGTAAGGAACAGGGGACTCGTGATTATCTCACACATGGCTGAACGGTCGGGACCCTAAGGAGCGTCGGAGCCCGGAGTAGGAGAGGAATCGGGTCCTGTACACGATGGAAGAGCTAGGGCGGGAGGGAAATCACGACAAGCCCCATGGGAAAGGTCGTGGCAACAACAATGATGAGTGGTACGACAAAAGCACCCCCTGCCATCCCTGTTCAAGTCCTCCTTTCGCTGATACGGGAAACTCTGACTCTGCCCAAACAATAGTCGCCCGACAAAAACTAACCAACTCGACAAAGATTGGAGTTCGAAGATCGGCCTGCTTTGGACTCGTGACCGCTCCCGAAACAACTTAGGGGCGATCAGAAATGTCACACTAACAGCCAGAACCCTAGTACATGAGCGCCAAGGCAGCTTTTGAATTGCATTCGAGTTTTAGGAAACGCCTGACCCATGGTTTGTCGTGAAGAGAGACAACGAGTTGTCGATCTCGGCCGAACGGGGTTGGTAACTATATGAGTTGGCACCTAGAAGTATCAGGATGGTCACCAGCTGACATCGCGCTTCACCCCTACGGAAGAAACTAGGGCCTCGATCCAACAGGAGACAATAAAGGGGAACAACACCAAGAGTGCCAAAATTACAGCAAGAAGAAAAATAAATCGTAGCGATCCTGCAACCGCATGGGTCAAAATCTTAAGGTTACATTTACTATGATGCTTGAATCAACCCAAAGAGGGGCCGCGAATAATCTCGTGCAACGAAAGGAGATCAACCATGGCCTTAGTGGCCATATCGAAATCGTTGTCCAAGTCCTCAAGAACATGCTAGGTGTGTCCCCTAGGAGACCAACGATATTGCATAGCTCATAGCTCGATCTAAATTGGGCGATGGCCAAGGCGGTGTTGATGCTGCGCTGAGCGCCGCGATGAACGACGTAGTGAACCCCATTAGGTACATTGAAGAGACGCTCCTCCCGATTGACACCGCGGGCTTGGACAAGCCCCGAGACTTGACCCGTGCCCTAGTAGAGGCCTTGAACCTCTGACTCCAGTTCCAACAAAATGGAGAGGGGTTAGTAAAGTCGAAAATTGGTCGAACAAAGAGACATGACTCACCACCCATGCGGCGATCCGACTTCAACAAACGAGCACGAAGACTCATAGCTTCAATGTCAGTGGCCTCGAGAGCCATGTGGGCGGTGGCTAGGCTCTCTCGAAGGTCCACTGACATCCACATTAAGAAACCAAGAGGGTCAACATGTCAAGGAGATGCCCTGGAATCCATATGCGCTCCCATCAAGGTCGACGCCCTAACAAGAAAGAATGAACTACGAAAGATGAACTGTGAAGTATGAAAAAGAGGGTTAACAATATGACACCCCTGGAATCGAGGAGATACATACTTAGACTCAATCAAGCATTGCCTCAGCGGCCTTGTAATCGGGGAACAGTCCCCTGTTGGATGCTTGTTTGAATCCATGAGGTGATTAGGTCAAGGGAAGAAATTGTTCCTCCTCTAGGTGAAAGAGCAACTTAAGAGTACATAATCACACAAAAGGCTTGCTTATAAGGAGGAAGCCGAGGTGATGTGTCACCCAACTGACGCTATTAAAAATAAATACGACGCGACGGTGATGCGACGATTTGATCTCTGTTGCATAAGGCGCGAAGACTTATGCTAACCAAAACCCAAGATATGAATCGACCAACCCATCACAAAAAGGCACCAAGGGGAGGCATGCTCCCCTCGAGGCTCGGGGCGTACTATTAGGGGGTAGATCCTTGGGTCTGAAGGCCCCATGTGTCAGAGAGGATACAGGGAGGAACCTGCCAAGGTAAATCCGCCCCCAGATGACCCTCGCACCAAGGTCTGGCGAGGCGCAACCTTGGCCAAGGGTCAGATGAGGTGTCAGAGAGCCACTCGAGTGGATTCTGCATCTGGCCGAAGGACTGCTCTTGTCATTAATACTGTGCACGTCACATTAACTACACTTGGTGCTGAGTCGTGGTGTGGTAGCGAGCTAGTGTGCCTCCCACTCATGGCCTACGTTTTCTATGTCTGAGCTCCACTTATCAGTTATGACCTATGGGCCTTAGGCCTGAGCCCCACTACCTACGGGCCCTAGGCCTGGGTTCTCCGACACCCTACACACCATGCAAGATGACGTAGGTGAGACAGGCTACGAAGGCTAGTGATCGGAGGCAGAGGCAGATAGACGGAGTAATGGTGACGCTCGGACTCTTGTCGTCGACACGCTTCACCAACAGTCTTGAAGAGGGACAACAGAGAGTAATATAGAACAAAATAACGACACATGGGGAGGCGTTTACCGAGGGAGAACTATTTTGCAACAATCCCTTTCAGGAGAAGTCATCTGTAACCGCCCCCCTCCTTAGTCAATAAAAGGAGGGTCGACCCGATGAAAGAGGGGACCGAACCTGAGAACTAGCATTCAATATGTAGATCCTTTAACACAACAACCCTTAGAGACTTGGGATCTTTCTCTCTCTCCTGTTTGTAACCCCTACTACGAGCAATCAGGTCCAGTAGCGCATGCCAGCGAAGACTGGAAGTAGGGATGTTCAGTCCAAACCAGTATAAATCTTGCATCCACTGAGCACACCATCAGGATCCAAAACGTGCATACACAAATTTACTCGTTGGTGCTAGTTCGAAACACTGACAACCAGATACGAGGGGAGGAAGCGCATGTGAAAGTCATCTAGAGGGGAGTGAATATGCAACACCTAAAATTTACAACTTGATCCCAGTATCATGGTTAGAACAATATAAGGGTTAATTGGTATAAGGGAAAAGTTCAACATGCAGAATGTTGCTCTAGTGAATGTGCGGGATATTGACTTGGAGCAACAATGTGATGAATAAACGAAGATCGATGCAAGAGAACTTAGGAGAAAACAAATTACATACAAACGAACACAAAAATCACTTTATATTCAATTTTAACTAGCCAGAAATTGAATCACATATGATTCCTTCAATTCACTCATAACCATACAAGTCCTTAGTCCCGCTAATAGCGATCCACATATCATATCAAGTTATCAACTAAATTGTACTTAGTCCCGCTAATAGCGATCCACATATGATAGGCGCGCTTTGATGTGCTGCCCATTCTTTAACACTGCACTCCCTGCCATTACGTGTCGCTCCATCGAAGCATCCTAAAATGCGTGAAGCCCGGCCGTATTAGTTTTGACTGCCACCAAGTCAGGCTCAAGTTTTAAGAAATCTAATTCTCCTAGCACGCATCATTTTTAGATGAGATTTCTGGCTACAGAGGCAGCTAGAATCGGAGATTTAAAACCTTGAGTAAGATTAACGCCGTATTAGTTTTGAGTGCCACCAAGTCAATTTGTTGGTTAATTTAAAAAAAGGACTTGCAAACATGACCACGTTTATAGTCGATTCAGCTTCCAACCAGGTCAGACTCCAAAAAAACGAGAAACAAGCGTGTTTTTGCAATGGGGTAGACAGGTAGTTATTCAAGGCACCTTTAACGTACTTAATTGGAGTACTAAACAATAATGGAACCAACTATTTTCATCAATGTGATATTGTTTATTGTGTTGCCTTTCGTGTGCGGAGGACGACCGGAGTCCATAAAAGATCCATGAGTGAGAAGAATGAAAACACCATAGTAGCATCCTGGTTCCTGAGTATGAGCTCTTCCTTCAGCTATTTTGGCCCAAGAGAAACGAATATTTCGATAGTTTTGCTAGAGGTCCGTCCACTATTCTGGTAGTAGGATCGAGAGGCGTCAGGAATGCTCTTGTTACAGTAGAGGATCGCCGGCCATTGAGCCTATGGGGATGAGGATGCTCCGACAAGTAAGAGCAATATTGCTATGCACTATCATGCGCATCATTCATCTAAAATGATAAGATAGTTAAGACAGATTTTCAGAGCGAGAGCTCGTGTATGAGTGCGTTCGAGCTGCCTGGTGCGTGTCTATTTTGTTAGATCAAATATGGTACCCTCTAGCATCTTGTAACAAATTAAAGTGGTTACAAGTTTACTCTCGTGCACATTCTTTGTCTGAATTTGAGTGGACTATGCACTCCATACAACGGAAACACACACACATAATTGTGTTCCACCAATCAAATTAAATATGACATATGCTTGGTTGTCGGTTAGAGGGTGTTTGGTTTCGATAACTAAAGTTTAATCCATGTCACATCGGGTGTTTGGATGCTAGATAGGAGTATTAAATATAGATTAATTACAAAACTAATTACCCAAATGACGACTAAACAAGAAACCGAAACTATTAAACCTAATTAGTCAATGTTATGCTACCATAAACATTTGCTAATTACGGATTAATTAGGATTAAAAATGTATCTTGTCATTTAGTCTTTATTTGTATAATTAGTTTTGTAATTAGACTATATTTAATACTTGTAATTGATATTCAATCATTCGATATAACATAAACTAAAATTTAGTCCATGAATCAAACACCCCTTTTGAAAGTATCATGGAGTTAATTATGTCTGTCCCAATCCAGACAACTACGTACTCTTCTTATATGGAAGAAAGTTTTAAACAAAAAGGTAAAAACATTATGCTACACTTGGAGTGAACATGGATATTGAGTCATCACCTTCGTTTAACCAGAACTTAATTTACATGTTGGTTAGAAAAAGAAGACCAATGAACCAGTCCTAATAAGACACCTGAATACCTGATCACCTTCGGTTAGCCAGAGCTTAATTTAAAATGTTTGTTAGAAAAAGCAGACCAACGAACGAGACCTAATAAGGCACCAGTTCTGTTTGCACGTTCTTTCCCTTTTGTTCCACAGTTTTGAGTTAAATTTTACAGACACAAGTGCTTCTTGGTTGCATCTGGGCAAGAACAATGAGCCCATGTAGGATCGCGATAACAACATGTGATGGTGCAGCATTTGCTTTGAAGGCAGAGGCGACACTTGATGGGTTACTTATGCAGATTGCAAACACAAAATGCAACATTTCAAATGGATTGATTACGCTAAATGCGCTTTAGAAACATTTGAATTTGAATCCGTGTGGAAGTTGGCTACTATCGCTGAGAGATGCTGGACTACTAGTCCTCCAATACTGTCGCTGCTTGTTGGGAGAGAGGAAGAAAACGACAAAAACTAAGGACTAGGGAGTGCCGGAGTGAGGAAGCCCAGACCGGCGCCGGTGATTGAAGGCCAACTAGGTCGGGCTCCAAAAAGAATGAGAAAAACATGTGTGTTTTGGAAATGGGGTAGACGGATAGTTATTGAGGTAAAGTGGGTCGGCAACCTCACCGGGAACACAATACTGAATCCAAGTAGTCACTACAGTAAACTAACAAACATCCGACGGCCACCTTATCTCCGACGGCTCTGTACGAGGCCGTCGGAGATAAGGTTATGTCCGACGGCCACAACCGGCGCTCGTACATAGGCCTTATCTCCGACGGCCTCGTAAAGAGCCGTTATCTCCGACGGCCTCGTACCGAGCCGTCGAACATAAGGCTTTTTAACGCGCGGATCCGACCCGCGCGCCTTCATTTTCACCCGGCCGTTTCTCTCTCTCTGCCGCCGCCGCCGTCCCGCACAGAGCACGCCGTCGCCGCCACGCTCGTCGCGCTCGGTCGCCGTCCCGCCCGCCGCCACGCTCGTGCTCCGGTCGCCGCCGCCCCTTGGTCCGGCCGCCACCGCCCCGAGCTCGTGCTCCGGCCGCCACCACGCTCGTGCTCCGGCCCCCACCGCCACGCTCGTGCTCCGGCCGCCACGCTCGTGCCGCCGCCACCACGCTCTCTCTCTGCCGCCGCCACGCTCGTGCTCCGGCCGCCGCCGCCGCCCCGTTCGTCGGTCGCCGCCGCCCCGTGCTCCGGCCGCCGTCCCATGCTCCGGCCAACGGCCCCGTGCGCCCGCCGCCCGCCCGTGCGCCCATCGCCGGCCGGCTCTCCACACCCGCTAAGTGAGTATACTTAATTAGCAATTTTGTTTATTAAAATTGTATGCTCGTATTAATGTATTTGATTAGAATTGTATGTTTGTATTAATGTATTTGATTAGAAATGTATGTATGAATGCATTTGATTGTTTAGTTTGTTATGTCCGACGGCCAAAATTTGATTACGTAATTAAAGTAGCTTGTTTTAGTTTATTTAGTGGTACTTTAGATAATTTAAATTTTTAATTTCCGAGGGTAATTATTATGCCCTCGGAAATAAGGTCATTTTATATGATTTGTCATTTATAACAATGTTATTTCGTATGTAATATTGTATTGTGGTTTATTAGTTTAATTATTTAATAATGCACGATGATTATAGTTAATCATAGTGTATCGTAGTGTGAACAAACGAAACCTAGGCGTCACCCGTTTCGGCCCAACACACCTTACAAGCGATGCATGTGAGGTATGTTGGGCCGGAATTGTCCCTTTATTGGACAGCCTTGGTGTGACCGACAGAGTCCGTGTTTATGACAAAAGCATGTGCTCCTGCTTAGTTTCGGCAGCATAACCTCTCTGTTCTCCAATTGCACCATTTTTAGGCGTGCGATTGGAGAACAGCGGGGTTATGCTGCCGAAATTTCGCACGACCACATGTCTTGTCATAAACACGGCCTCGTCGGTCACTCCTGGGTGGGTTTAGGATCTATCCTTTCCTACAGATGTAGGGGCGTGATTTCTTCGTAAAAACGGATGGTCCGTGCATTACTTATCTAATTAAGTTAATGTCTCGTATCTAGTATGGAGGAGAATCGTCGATGGATGTATGAAGGTTGGAAGAAAAGAGGTGCTCTATCAAGTGAGTGGGTGGCCAAGACTGATGCTTTTCTCGACCATGCTTTTGCTCGGTCAGAGACTGGAACCGATGTTAGGTGCCCTTGTAGCAAGTGTCGGAACATTAATTTCCTTGACAGGAGGACTATGTCGATACATATTTGCAAGAACGGTTATATGCCAGGCTATGAGGTGTGGGTGCACCACGGTGAGGACCCACCTCCTCGTATTGTATCGGAAGTTCAGTCACATGAAGAGGAGGACTACGATAGCATGGAAGAGATGCTTGACGATGTACGCCATGAGTTTCTAACCGTCGATTCGGAGAACCCCGGTCAACCCACCGAGTTTGAGGATCCAGCTACACCTGAGGTTCAGAAGTTCTTCGAGCTCCTTAAAGCTGCCGAAGAGCCGTTGCATGAGCACACAAAAGTGACCGTCCTTGTATTTGTGACTCGACTTATGGCTATTAAGTCTAAGTTTGCATTCTCAAACAACTGTTACAAGGAACTTTTGAACTTGATCAGTGATGTACTTCCGGAGAATCACAAGATGCCAAAGGACATGTATCAGTCTAAAAAGCTGTTATCTGGCCTCGGTATGGACTACGAAAAAATCGATGTCTGTGAAAATAATTGTATGCTTTTCTGGAAGGAGACCGCAGGTGAGAAGAAGTGTACTTTATGTGGTGAGCGTAGATTCGTTGAGGTTGAAAACGACGATGGTTTGACCGTGACTACGAAGATTGCACGTAAGCAGCTTCGTTACATGCCTCTCATACCTCGGTTGAAACGTTTGTTCATCTCCAAGAATACAGCCAGACACATGAGGTGGCACAAAGAAGGGGTACGTGAGAATCCAAATGTCATGGTGCACCCAGCTGATACAGATGCATGGAAGGCACTAGATGCTTTTGATTCCAGCTTTGCTGATGAAGTTCGGAATGTCCGCTTCGGTTTGGCAACAGATGGTTTCTCGCCATTCAATGTAACTGCAACGTCGTACTCATGTTGGCCTGTCTTTGCTGTTCCATACAACCTTCCACCAGCTCTTTGCATGAAATAGGAATTTATTTTCTTGTGTCTTATAATACCTGGTCCGGATCATCTTGGAACAAAGATCGATGTGATGATGAGACCCCTGATTGAAGAATTGAAAATTTTGTGGGAAGGAGTCGAGGCGTACGATTGTTACAAGAAACAAAAGTTCAACTTGAGAGCCGCGTTTTTATGGTCTATTCATGATTTTATGGCTTATGGTATCTTTGCTGGATGGAGTTGTCATGGGATTTTGACATGTCCTATATGCGTTGAAGACACTTTATGCTTTCGACTAAAGTTTGGTGGAAAGATATGTTACTTCGATTGTCATAGATGTTTTTTGCCAGAGGATCACCCGTTCAGGTTAGATATGAACGCTTTTAAAAAGGACACGATTGTGACGAGGGGACCACCCAAGCGTCTAAGTGGTCCAGAGATTCTCGCGAGACTTAATGATTTGAAACTAAACGAACATGGAAATCGTTTTGAAGGTTATGGAACCGAGCATAATTGGACTCACAAATGTGGTCTATGGGAACTCCCTTATATGAAAGCCTTGATTCTAATGCATAACATTGATGTCATGCACCAGGAACGAAATATGGGTGAAAGCATTATTAGCACTTGCATGAATATCACCGACAAAACAAAAGACAACCCTAAGGCAAGGAAAGACTTGGCCTTAATCTGTAGAAGACCAACTATGGAGATAGGAGAGAATCAGAAGAAGCCACGTGCTCCCTTCAGTATTAAACCTAAAAGGAAGAAACAATTGATGAAATGGTTGAAAAACTTAAAGTTCCCAGATGGTTACGCCGCGAGCTTTAGAAGGTCTGTGAATTTGAAGACGGGCAAGTTTTCTGGGTTGAAGAGTCATGACTACCACATAATAATGGAAAGACTCCTTCCTGTTATGTTTCGTGGTTTTTTAAAAAATGATGTCTGGAAAGCATTAGCGGAGCTAAGCTACTTTTATAGACATCTTTGTGCCAAAGAAATAAAGAAAGTGATGATGGAGAAGCTTGAGCAAGAAATACCGATTTTGGTATGCAAACTTGAAAAAATATTTCCACCAGGTTTCTTCAATCCGATGCAACATCTACTTGTTCACCTACCATACGAAGCTAAGGTAGGAGGTCCTGTGCAATATAGATGGATGTATCACATCGAAAGGACACTAAAGAAGCTACATGCAATGGTTGGTAATAAGAGACGAGTTGAAGGGTGCATCGCTGAAGAATTCAAATACAAAGAGATAGCATCGTTCACGGGCCTGTACTTTGCAGAGGAACACAATGTCAATGCCCATACGTTGCGGTATCATGTCGACGAGCCCCCTATTAGTGATATTGAAATTTTTCAATGGAGGGGCAAAACTGTAGGACCCAGCACAACATACTGTTTCACCAACGACGAATGGAAGACTGCTTTACTCTACATGTATAACAACATGGAAGAGATGAGTCAGTTTCTCCTGTAAGTGTAAACTTTATTTTAGTCATTGCCGCTAGAATTTTTGTTGTGATACTAAAAGGTTTGTTTCCTTGTACTAACAGGGAATTTGATTCTCAAAATTGCATCTCTGGCTGTGAACGTGACCAGATTCGTCGAGAGGGAAAAGATGGGGGACTTAATTATCGCTATGGTGACCAGATTCGCCACCACTTGGGAGCATTATCGCTATGGTGTCTGTAGAACGTTTGGCAACACACAGGCACTAGTTTGGGATGCATTCTGGGTATGACTTGTTTATATTATTTTAGTTATTCCATATATGTTTGCTTTTATGATAACACTATGGTTTTTGCAGAAACGGTACAAGTTGCCGGACGATGGATCATATGATATGAACGCTCGTTACGTGTTTGAGTATAACGCGAACGATGTCGTTGCAGATGCAATGTACTATGCACGAATTCAGGCTATAAAGGCATGGTACAGAGCAAATGCTGAAGATCGACCGATGCCAAATACAAAGGCCGAGTGGTCATCAATTTACTTGACGGAGGAGCAATACCTAGAGGTAAACAGGTTGTTGCCTCTCATATCGCACGAAGCCATGTATTTGCTTGCTTTATTTAAAAAATTTCATGTAGGTGTCGGTGCCGTGGATGGCCACCCGATCAGACGGTTATCGGGCATTATGCAGATGGTGGGGTTCCCCTGAGTTTCGTGCCATTTCCGAAAGGAACAGGGGAAACCGTGGAACTGAGTCGTTCCACAACTACGGCGGTGATGGTCATGTGCGCTTGGCTAAGCGAATGGTAAGTCTTAGTTTGTCGTAACTTTGAATTACATAGAAATGTGTCAATATAACTTTTATGTACAGGAAGTCAAATCCGGCCGTACGCCCACGGATGTGGAGGTGTATATGCAAGGCCATAGGGGTTCTGATCCTCAGAATCCTGATGTGTTATGCACTCAGACGGCCACCGACCGTCTAGTGAGTTTTTGATACTCTATTATGTGTTTGATATTGTTTGCAATGGCATAGGGGTCATGCACTTATATTTGATATTGTTTGCCTCCAGGCTTCGTATGGGCAGGAGATGGTTCAACGCCATGGGGAGGAGTACGATTGGAGGAGCCAGCCAATCGACCCTCAGGCAGCATATGCTAGTGCAGGAGGACAAGCCCATGGACGGTGAGATTATTTGATTTGGTTTTCAAAATTGTCATCATATGCTTGCGATTCAACTGAGGCATGAGTTACTATACTAAGTGCATGGTTCACTCTTGTAGGTTGGGTATTTTTGATTCTACGATTGATTCCAGAGAGCTGAGACGCCGTGGACAACAATCCACATCGTCGTCTTCACAGTCGTCCCGTTCACGATCAGCAGCCCATGAGATAGAGCTTGCAGTGTTGCGTCAACAGGCAGAGTACCATCAATCAGTCTTGAGGGATCAATTGGAGTACCAGAGGCAACAATCTGAATACCAGAGACAACAAGCCGAGTACCAGAAGAAGAGGGACGAGTATTATGCAAGCCTCCAGGCCCAAAATCAAGCTCTTCTCTCGGTAAGTTGAAGTAACATTTTGTAGCTTATTTTGCAAAACACTTGATGTGTATCTTGTTTGCTCAACAATGACTTGTATATAATTTGTAGCAACTAGCCCAACAAGTGGGCGTCCCGATGCCGACATATGGGATGCCGCCTCCGGACTTTGCACTACCAATGCCAATGTTGGCGCCTCCACCACCGCCTCCGCCTCCGTCACAATTCCCTATGGTATGTACACATATGCGTGTGTGACATGTTCATAGATGTCTTATGTGTTTAAATGAACAACTGAGTGGTTACTATTTCATGTGCTTGTGTTATAGGGATTTCAGACACCACCCGCTTCAGTTGCCGCACCTGGAGATGGGTCTGGTCAGGACGACACAACACATTCGTGGGTGAACAATCTTTTCAGCACGCATAGTCCAGCCGGAGGAGGTGGCGATGGATATGAGTGATAATGATGTAAAACACTTGTTGAAACCTTTCATGTGAAAGCCTACCCGTCGAATAATGTTCATTTTGGAGTTTGGACAACTATGTTTATGTAAACACTTATTGCAATCATTTAGAACTATGTTGTTATGTTAAATTTTGTGAATGTGAATGCTTATGTGATTATATTTGTGAATGTGTATACTTATGTGAGTATATTTGTTAATGTGAATGTGTATATGTGTATGAAATCTGTTTTGTATTTGCAAATGTCAGATTTTTTAAATTTCAGATTTTTGTGCAATTTCTGAAAAATGTTATGTCCGACGGCTTAGTATAGGCCGTCGGACATAAGATATATGTTATGTCCGACGGCTTTAAACCGTCGGACACAAGGTATATGTTATGTCCGACGGCTTTAAACCGTCGGACATAACAGCTGTGGGCCCAGGTGGCGGGTAAAACGGTTACGCCACCTTACCTCCGACGGTTCGATGGGGCCGTCGGACATAGCGTATGTCCGACGGCTGCCGTCGGACATAATGCTATTTCCGACGAGTTATCCACGACAGCTTAAAACCGTCGGAGATAAGTTAATGCCGTCGGAGATAGCTTATCTCCGACGGTCTAAATCTTATGTCCGACGGTTTGAGCCGTCGGAAATTTCTTCGTTTACTGTAGTGAGTAAAGGAACCAAATATTTTCATCAATGTGATATTGTGCTGCCTTTCGTGGGCGGTCGATTGGAGTCCATAAAACATCCATGAGGTAGAAGAAAACACCATAGCAGCATTCAGGTCCTTACTCCTTACTCCTTAGAATTAAGCTCTTGCTTCGGTATGTTTTTTGTTCGAGATAAATGAATGTTTCAACCTAGAGGCACGTCCATTATTGTCCTTAGTAGGTTTGGCAGGAATGCTCTTGTTATAGCGAAGGATTACCATGCAATGAGGTTATGGGGATGACCGGATGAGTATGTTCGAACAAGCAAGAGCAATGTTGCTCTGTCATGAGGCATCATTCATCTAAAACAATTAGAACCAGAATTTATACATGAGTGTGTACATGCAGCTGGCGTGTGTGTGTGTCTATTTTGTTAGATCCAATTTTATAGTATGACCACCTAGCACCTTGTAACAAAGTGCTTGAAAATTTACTCTCGTTCACATTAATACTTTGTCTAAATTTCAGTGGATTGTACAACGTAAATGCACATACATAATCTATATGGACTGATTACGCTCGATAATTCCACCAATCATGCTAAATACTATATTTTTTGATAAAGGAAGATTTTATTAATAACTTAAAGCACATTACATCGAGGAGATACAAGCCCTTAAATTTCTTCCAGACTGCTTAAAAAACCACACAACTTTAAAACAAATAAAGTTGATAACCCACACACTCTAATGGTAATCAATCCGAAGACTAGACAACCACCCATATGCACGAGAAAAAGTCCCTGGCCACTCACACCAAGTATTATGTATCCTCCACAACCATAGGTGGCAACTCCGCATTTCTGTAAAATAACCCATGTTCGAAGCCAATGGGCATTGGTATGGATAACCTGCAAGGTAGAAGGATTCTTTTAAAAAATAATGTAATTCCTATTCAACCAAAGAGACCAATAGATTGTAGCAACGCCAAGTAAGATTATCTTTCTAATATTTCTACCAAAGCCACTAAACCAGGTACCAAACAAATTAGAGACATTAAATGGTTTAGATATCCTAAAGGCCATGTGAATTAAAGCCCACATCATACGAGCAAACTGACAATCAAAAAATAGGTGCTGAATTGTCTCTTCTTCATGACAAAAGCAACATGTTTTGTTTCCATGCGAGTTGTGCCTCGCTAAATTATCCTCGGTTAGTATCACTCTCCTCCTAAGATATCGAAGTCTTAGATTTCACAATCTTTTATTTAAATTTGGTATCTCACGCCTAATCAATGCTTGATAATGTGACTTTACTAAGAATTGTCCTAACTTGGATAAGGTCCAATAGAAGGAATCATCATCTTGTGTTAGGTGAATACTAGATATGCATGAAAGTTATTGATTCCACACCACCAATCTAGACCTAAACAAAGTTCGTCTCCAAGAGATGTTAGATTGTGTTGTAGTTAGAAACTCAGCAATGCTTACATGCTTCTTTCTAGTTATACTATATAACCAAAGGTATTAGTATTTTAAAGCGTTTGTTCTGAGCCACGTGTCTTCCTGGAACCTCACATGCGATCCATAGTTAATTTTGAAGGTTCCAAAGCGAAGAAATTCTTGCTTCACCATAATCAAATATGACTAAAAATGTGAGTCTCCTATTTTCCATTCAGCTTGGACAAGTGTTTTAGAGCCCAAATATTTATTTATTCAAATTTGTTGCCAAGTCCCCTCTGATGTTAATAATTTAAATAACCATTTACTTAGTAAGGCTATGTGGGGAGTGCTAGAGTGAGGAAGCAAACCACCATTTACTTAGTAAGGCTATGTGGGGAGTGCCAGAGTGAGGAAGCAAACCAGATGGTCTCGGTCTATCTCGCTTCTAGTACGTTGCCACTGATGCCGATGATTGAAGGCCAACTAGGTCGGACGGCAAAAAGAATGAGAAAAACATGTGTGTTTTGCAATGGGGTGGACGGGTAGTTATTCAAAGCAAGTTGGCAGGGAACCCCATCGAGGGCCCAACTAAAGGTGTTAAAGTACTGAATCCAAGTACTAAACAGTAACAGAAGCAAATATTTCCATCAATGTGATATTGTTTGTTGTGCCGCCTTTCATGGGCGGACGACTGGAGTCCATAAAAGATCCATGAGGGAGAAGAAAACACAATAGCAGCATCAAGGTTCCTATGTATGACTATATGAGCTCTTGCTTCAGTTTTTTTGGGTCTAAGATAGACAAATGTTTCAATAGTATTCCACGAGGCCAATCCACTCTTGTCCTAGTAGGCTCTGGACGCACCAGGAATGCTCTTGTTACAATAGAGGATTGGCAGCCATTGAGCTTACGGCGATAAGGATGCTCCAACAAGCAAGAGCAATGTTGCCATTCACTGTCATGCAGCCTCATTCATCTAAACCAATTACGACTGCAATATAGATGCATGCTCATAATCTAGATGTACTAATTACATACACGGGATCATTATGTTCCATCAACCAAATTAATTAAATTATGCATGCTTGCACATTTTTCTGATTGTTGGCTAGGTTGAAAGTTTGGGGAATTGATTATGTCTGTCCCAAACCAGACTAGTACTCTTTTCATGAAAGAAATGTTTAATGAAAAGGTAAAAACATTATGGTGTACTTCTAGTGAACATGGATATTGAGTGATCACCTTCGGTTAATTAGCTAAAACTTAATTTACATGTTGGTTACAAAAAACAAGCCAACAAACCTGTCCTAATAAGACACCGTCACACCAGTTCAGTTTGCAGGTTCTCCAGAGAGAGAGATGTCTGTTGATACAGGAATTGATTTAACATTTATTGCATGATTATATTTCAATAAAATGGTTAGTTGATGACTCATTCATATGAGTAGTAAGTGCATGGAATCAGACTGTACCTCTGAGTGGACTGCTTCGGTATCTCTACCATGTCTATATATAAGGGACATGAGTAGAGAGCTAGTGTTTTGTGTTTTTGGTCACCCGAGTGATCGATCTTGCTATGGAAATGTAGGAGTATGAAGCAACAGGAGCACCTGCATTGTTGTTCCGTCGAGTGGAAGTAAGATAGAAGTGCGGAATTGATGCCAAATCAGAGACAAGTGTCACTGCTCCTTGAATGTTCTAAGATTGCTAGCCTGTGATGACTCTGAAGTGAAGAATACCCTCAGCAGTAGGGTGTGTTTGCATCATATTAAGAGGCAATGGTCATGTATATTTCAGTAAAGCTATCAAGGAGGCAAGGAGGCTAGTGCGTGCACTAGAAGATGCTCATCACGTGTGAACTGCTGAGGCTTAAGTAGAAACACATTACGCTGTGAATTAGCGAGGCTTAAGAATAAACACTATGTATTCTAATTAAGAGATCTCATTCTTGTAAATTACCGTTTTGGTTGGATTGCATATCCTCAATGTATTGTTCAAATAAAAAATAGATTTTATTGTTGGTTTTATTGGACCTTGGAATGTAACCATAGCTCAATGGACTGAGAAATATACCTTCAAAATTGGAAGAGAGAACTCTTTGTTGTGCATGTATACGTTCATATCCTTCAACACTTTTGTCTGTCCTATAGAGGTCCTCTTTGAAAGGGAAATGTGCCCTTGGGCCATTTCTACAAATATTTTGTTGATTAGATGCCCAACACATTGTTTTACTGGATATGTGCTAAAGTGCTAAAGAGATGCAAATCAAGAATCAAGGTATGTCGTTAGCCTTAGTGAATTATTTTTGGTACTAACATATTCCTCTAACTTCTAGGAACCTTGTCAAATAAAATGAGATTGGATTGGAGAAGGTTGGCAGTGCCCAGCCAAACTTGCACCAGCCCGCGCGTGCACTGGACTATCCGGTGTGCACCGGACAATGTCCGGTGACGAGCCTGGCCTGTCGACGAACTTGCTGCTCTCATGAGAAGTTGGGGATGCTGCAGCTAAAATTCACCGGACTGTCTGGTGCGCCACTAGCGCCCACGCCAACGGTCGGCACCGCGATCAGCGCGCAATAAGCAGGCGACGCATGGCCAGCGCCAATGGTCACTAGGCCACACTGGACTGTATGGTGTGCCACCGGACTATACGGTGTGCCAAGGGGACCCTGGCTGCAACGGTCGGCTTCACCAAAGAAGGAAGGAAATCGTGACTCTTCACTGCCCGGTGGGGCACCGGACTGTCCAGTGCGCCCACGAATAGAAGGCAAGTATTGCCTACCAAATGGACCTCTAATGGCTCCTAGCTGCCTTGGGGCTATAAAAGGGACCCCTAGGCGCATGGAGCAATACACCAAGCACCTCTTGAACATCCTAAGACACCTAGAACTCGCATTCATGCATTTGATTCACTATGTTTGATATTTGAGCACTTTTCTAAGCTGTAACTCCGCCGTGTTGCTTTCGTGTGCTCGCTCTCGTCTTGTGTGTGTGTGTGTGTGTTAGTGCTGCGACTCTCGCTTTTGTGTGTGTTGCTATTCCCACCTTACTCTTGTGGTTTCATTGTGATCGATCTTGTAAGGGTGATAGGTTATTTCTACTCACTTTATAATTTCTCTAAGTTTAATACTATTCTTGTGAAGAGCAATTAGGAGAAGAAGTTGTCTCCCTCTCGAGTCATAGCATCTTGGATTTGATTGCACTAACATTTCATAAACCAAGTTTGTGTTGTTTAGTATTGATTTTTACTGGATCACCTATTCACCCCACTCTAGGTTCTCTCAATTGGTATTAGAGTCGTACTCTTCATTCAAGGACTAACCGCCCAAAGAGATGGATCCTAAAGGTAAGGGGATGGTGGTCAACGATAAAGAGAAGGAGACCCTCTACATCGACGAGCCAAATGGCGGCAAGCCCACTGACTCAGGCTCAAGTCACAAGAAAAGGGATGGGAAGAAGAAGAGGCGCATAAAGAAGATCATCTACTACGACAGCGATGCCTCCTCTTCACCAAGGGATAACGACGACGAAGACTCTTCATTGAAAAAGAAAATGGTTAATCAGAATTACTCTTTTGATTATTCTCGCATCCCTTATAATTCGAATGCTCATTTGTTATCTATTCCACTCGGAAAACCCCCACACTTTGATAGAGAAGATTATTCATTTTGGAGTCATAAATGTGTAGTCGCTTATTTTACCTCCATCCTAATATTTGGGAAATTGTTGAAAATGGAATGCATTTCGATAGTACTGATAATCCTGTATTGATTAATGAGTAAATACATAAAAATGCCCAAGCTACTACTGTTTTGTTAGCATCTCTATGCAGGGATGAATACAACAAAGTCAGCGGCTTGGACAACAACAAGGAAATATGGGATACCCTCAATATCTCTCACGAGAGTAATGATGCAACCATGATTACCAAGATGGAACTGGTGGAAGGCGAGCTTGGGAGATTCACCATGATAAGAGGAGAGGAGCCAACTCAAACTTACAACAGGCTCAAGACCCTGGTGAACAAGATTCGAAGCTATGGAAGTACAAGATGGACGGATCATGACATCATCCAACTCATGCTAAGGTCATTTACTGTCATTGATCCTCATCTTGTAAATCTTATCCGTGAGAATCCTAGGTACACAAAGATGACGCCTGAGGAAATTCTTGGAAAATTTGTGAGCAGCCGCATGATGGTGAAGGAAGCGAGGTATGTGGACGATGCTGCCAACGGACCGCTTCCTCTCTACGAGCCGCAGCCCATTGCTCTCAAATCAACAAGAAGCAAGGAGGCACTACCTAGTAAGGTAGCATAAGTGGAGGCTGCCGGAATCAATGAGGATGAAATGGCGCTTATAATCAAGCGCTTCAAGACCGCTTTGAAGGGACACAAGGAGTGTCCCAACAAGAACAAGTCAAAGGCAAAGTGCTCCTGCTTCAAGAGCAGTAAGTCTGGTCATTTTATAGCACAGTGCCCCGACAATGACAATGACCAGGAAAAGAAAGGGAAGAAGGAAAGGAAAAAAAACTACAGGAAGGCGAAGGGCGAGGCACACATTGGTAAAGAATGGGACTCCGACTGTTCTTCATTCGACTCCGACTATGAAGGACTAGCTGCCTCCGCCTTCGACAAGTCCTCCCTCTTCCCCAATGAATGCCACATGTGCTTCATGGCTAAGGAGAAGAAGGTACGTACATGAGATACACCTAAGTACACTTCTTCTAGTGATGATGAATCGTCTGATGATGAGGTAGATTATATTGATTTATTTAAGGGGTTAGATAGATCTAAAGTAGATAAGATAAATGAATTAATTGATGCCCTTAATGAGAAAGATAGGTTGTTAGAAAAGCAAGAAGATATTCTTTATGAGGAACATGATAAATTTATTAATGTTCAAAAATCTCTTGCTATAGAAATTAAGAAAAATGAACTATTATCTTCTGAGCTATCTATCTATAATGACTCCATTTCTAGTCTTAAGAGTTTAAATGTTGATTTAAATACTAAGCTAGAAAAAGTTAATGTGGCTAGTTTATGTGTAGAGCATGTTTTATCTACAAAACTTGCATCTGGGTTCCAAAGTCTGTTGTGACTAACCTTATAGGACCCAACAAGAGTTGTGTACCTAAAACCCAAGCTTAATTACCTTGCAGGTTTATGCATCCGGGGGCACATGCTGGATCATTGATAGCGGATGCACAAACCACATGATAGGGGAGAAGAAAATGTTCACCTCCTACGTCAAGAACAGGGATTCCCAAGACACTATCATCTTTGGAGATGGGAACCAAGGCAAGGTCAAGGGCTTAGGCAAAATAGTCATCACTGACGAGCATTCAATTTCAAATGTGTTTCTAGTAGAATCGCTCGAGTACAATTTGTTGTCTGTAAGCCAATTATGTCATATGGGTTATAATTGCTTATTTACAAATATTGATGTATAAGTCTTTAGAAGAAATGATCGTTCATTAGCTTTTAAGGGTGTATTAGATGGCAAGCTCTATTTAGTTGATTTCTCAAAAGAGAATGTCGATCTAGATGCATGCTTAATCGCTAAGACTAATATGGGCTGGCTCTGTCACCGCCGTCTAGCACATGTTGGGATGAAGAACCTTCATAAGCTTCTAAAAGGAGAACATGTGTTAGGACTAATCGATGTATCTTTTGAGAAAGACAGACCTTGTGCAGCGTGTCAGGTAAGAAAACAGGTGGAAACTACTCATCAAAGCAAGAACGTCATGATGACATCAATACCACTGAAACTCCTACATATGGATCCCTTCGGGCCCGTTTCTTAACTTAGCATCGGGGGGAGTAAGTATGGTCTTGTAATTGTTATTGATTTTTCTCACTTCACTTGGGTGTTCTTTTTGCAGGATAAATCTGAAACCCAAGGAACATTAAAGTGCTTCCTAAGTAGAGCTCAAAATGAGTTTGAGCTAAAAGTGAAAAAGATAAGGAGCGATAATGGATCTGAGTTTAAGAACCTTTAAGTAGAAGAGTCTCTTGAGGAGGAAGCCATGAAGCATGAGTTCTCCGCTCCCTACACACCACAGCAAAATGGTGTAGTAGAGAGGAAGAATAGGACACTAATTGACATGGCAAGGACAATGATTGGAGAGTACAAGACGCCTAAGCGGTTTTGGTCGGAAGCTGTGAATATAGCATGCCATGCCATAAACCGGCTCTATCTTCATCGCCTCCTCAAGAAGACATGATACGAACTCCTAACTGGTAACAAACCCAATGTTTCTTACTTTCGTGTATTTGGGAGCAAATGCTACAACTTGGTAAAGAAAGGTAGACATTCGAAGTTTGCTCCCAAAGCTGTAGAAGGGTTTTTACTAGGTTATGACTCAAATACAAAGGCGTATAGTGTCTTCAACAAATCATCAGGATTAGTTGAAGTCTCTAGCGACGTTGTATTTAATGAGACTAAAGGCTCTCCAAGAGAGCAAGTTGATATTAATGATGTAGATGAAGATGAGATTCTGACGGCCATAATGCAAACAATGGCGATAGGTGATGTGCGACCACAGGAACAACAAGAACAAGATCAATCTTCTTCCTCTACAATGGTGCATCCCCAACTCAAGATGAGGAACAGGTACCTCAATATGAAGGCCTGGATCAAGGGGGAGCACATGGAGAACATGATAAGGAGGAAGAAGCACTACAAGCTCCTCCAACTCATGTCTGAGCGACAATTCAAAGAAATCATCCAGTGGATCAGATTCTGGGTGATATCAGCAAGGGAGTAACTACTCACTCACGTTTAGCAAACTTTTGTGAGCATTACTCGTTTGTTTCTTATATTGTGCCTTTCAGGGTATAAGAAGCCTTGCAGGATCTGGACTGGGAGTTGGCCATGCAGGAAGAGCTCAACAACTTCAAGAGAAATGAAGTTTGGAGCATGGTGCCACGTCCGAAGCAAAACTTTGTGGGAACCAAGTGGGTGTTCCGCAACAAGCAAGATGAACACAGTGTGGTGACAAGAAACAAGGCTCGACTTGTGGCAAAAGATTATGCTCAAGTCGCAAGTGTAACACCCTAAAGTTCAATCTTGGGAAATAAGGATTTTTTTAAAAAAGTTTTAAATCGAAACACCCTTCTTTAAGAATATTCATAATTTCGAAGCTACTACTCCTAAAATTACTATAAAATTTTCTTTATATATAGCTAGATAAACTAAATTATTCTTGTATTGAAATTCTATATAAAAAATTATGATTAAACTATTTCTTAATATATAATCTACAATATAATTTATATTTCACTAAAATGTGAACTATTCTCTATTTTATGATTGGAATCATGTATAAAATAACTAAAACAACTGTATATAAATAATAATAATAATAATAATAATAATAATAATAATAATAATAATAATAATAATAATATGAAGTTTTTCACTCATGCTGATGTTTTATTTGTGCATCTAAAAGTAAAAAAATTTGGAATGTAAACTTGAGTTTGGTTTGAATTTGAAAATAGAAATCAGAAAAATAGGAGAAAAGAAAAAAAGAAAGCCTTACCTCGTTGGGCCAAATCCCTTTAGCTCGGCCCACTCCACTATTTCCCTCTCCACGCGGCACAACCCCACGTCCACTCTGGTGCGCGCTAAACCCTGGATTCCAGGCGCTGGCATTTGGGCCCCGCTTGCCAGCCACTGTGCCACACACGCATCTGCTTCTTGGTCTGTCACCACCCCATGGGTCCACTGGCCAGACTCCCCTAGCCGCGCGTGTACCTTTCGTTTTGCCACCGCTAGGTGGGCCCCATCGGTCGGAAGCATCCCCATAACAGAATCTCCCTGAACTTGACCGCGAAACACGGAGTCCGTCCGCGGTGCTCGGCACCTCCTGGCCAGAATCCTTCGCCTCCCAAGTATAAATGTGTGGCCACCACGAACCCTGGACCCAACCAATCGGGTGTTACCCCCAGCAGTTGACTATTCTAGCCACCATCGATGCTGGCGGAGGGTGGATGGGTTGTCGTCGCGCCACCGTCGGCTAATTGGAGACATACCACTGCTAGGGGCTCGATTGGTGCACGATGGGGTTCGGCGATATGCAGGGAAGCTTATGGGGGCGTCAGGGGAGAGGGAAGGACCCTGTAGCTGCCAGAATTGCTCTCCGATGCCTCTGCTCTACCGTGGGCCGTGCTGCACCGTGGCCGGTGCTCTCCATGCCGCGATAACCGGTGATACTTATTTATTTGTGCTCGTGATCATCAAGGCTCCGTGTAGCAACGTTCGAATTGAAGATTCGTCCGGGTTATGGATTTTGGGGGGGATCGGCCATGGAACCGCCGCATAAGCACTGGTGGCGCAGCCGTCCTCAGATCGGTAGGTAGGAGACGACCATCTGGCCATTCAATTTGTGATGGGCGGCCCAGATTTGTGCCAGTAAATTGATTGGAATCGGCTGTTGTGGGCTGTCCGATCTGATCGGAGGGATAGGATTAACTCTCGTTCCATAAAACCTTGGCCATGGATTCTGAATCCAAGGGTTGCGATGGCGTACCGGTTCACCTAGTGAAGATCTAATCAGTGCCATCAATTCCGGATCCAACGGCTCAGCCGCGACCATACCCCTTCACCGTGGACTATTTGCATATGAGCCCCTAGATTTATTCAGAAACAACCCACAGTCCACACTGTGGGAATACTGAGTCTTGGAAAAATTGTGATTTAGGCCCCTGATCTTTTAAGAAATATTGTGCCCAGTCCAGAACACTTAGGATATTCAGAAATTAATAAAGAAATAGGTTTTTAGTATGAAAATAATTTCATAAACTTGTATAATTCATAGTTAATTTGTTTTAGCTCCAAATTGAGTCATTCCAGTTGCAATAATTTTGTATTAACATTTTCTAACAACTAGTAATACTGTTTAGTTATGAAACTTGAATTAAAATTTTTCATTTGGATTAATCTATTCTAAGCGCTAAATAATTTTAGAAATTCATAACTTAATAGTCGTAGCTCCGAATTTAGTGGTTCTTGTTTCTACGATCTCATTAGGACGCGTAGAATATTCTTATATAGTTTGTTCTTATGTTTGGTGTGATGTTAATTTTGCCTATACCATGCTTGTTTGTATTGCTACGACTAGTGTGAGGTTACGAGTCACCTGAAGATCATCCTGGTACCTGGAGTCTCAAGTCCCAGGCAAGTTGTGCCCTTGATCACTTATTTTTACCCAGTCATGTTCTTATTAATAATAATGATCTGTATAGGTTAATTTTGATGGGACCCAATAGGTTACCCTAAACTTTGACTATCTTTATACCTTGTTTCACCACTAGTTTTACTACTAATTTTTTGGGTAGTACATGCTATTGCTTTATGTGGTTTTGGGTATAGAGATATTCACTACTCATGATTGCACTTTTTATTATCTATTCATTATTTAATGTTCATGATAAGATCATTATGTTAATTGGAACATGGAGAACCACCTGGGAAAACAGTGCTACCACAAAGGTTTATGGACGCCCTTGGCTGATTAGCTAGGAAAGCTAGTGGATGATTACCTTACCCGGAAGGGGCAAGGGCAGTAGGGGAGTGGTCAGTGTAGGGAGGTCCTTGGTTGATTTTGCTGCGATTGAGGTCAGTCGAGGGACTCCTGCACTGGAGCTTCCTATAAACTGTAGCGGGTTTTCTGAAGCTAGTGGAACTTTGTAAAGGCCTCGTAGTGTTACCCTGCCTCGCCTCCTCGGTAGAGGTGTATGGGATCGGCCGTCTCTTGGAAGATGGGTAACATGACTTGTGGGTAAAGATGCGCAACCTCTACAGAGTGTAAAACTGGTATACTAGCCGTGCTCACGGTCATGAGCAGCTCGGACACTCACATGATTAACTTATGGAACTAAATTCAATTTGTCATATGCATTGCATCGCAGGTGATGTTGTTACTTTTGTTCTACAACTTAATTGGGTTTGGTATTTACTTATACTTAATAATTGCTAATAAAATTTTGACCAACTTTAAAAGCAATGCTCAGCTTCAACCATCCTCTTTGGTAAGCCTTACACTTCACGTGAGCTCCCACCTTTGGCGAGTTCATGCACATTATTCCCCACAACTTGTTGAGCTATGAACGTATGTGAGCTCACTCTTGCTGTCTCACACCCCCCACAGGTCAAGAACAGGTACCACAGGATGAGGCGCATGGAGGATGCTGCGATGTGTTCGTGAGAGGTCTAGGTCGTCGTCTCCCAGTCAACTTTGGGTTGCTGGACCGTTGTCTCCTTATAATGTAATTATTTATTTATTTTGTATAGAACTCCTATTATATAGTAAAGTTGTGACATTCGATCCTGTTCCATGATTCATCATATGTGTGAGATTTGGTCCTAGCACACCTGGTGATTATGTTCGCGCCCGAGTTTTGGACCCCTAAAACCCGGGTGTGACAGAAGTGGTATCAGAGGAATGTTGACTGTAGGACGAAACCTAGATTGAACTGGACAACCATTGTCTACTTACCTTTGCTACTCTGATTCTTTCTAAACTTTTCTTAATCTTTTCTCATCTATTTTTGCTTTACCCTGATTATTCTTACCTTTTCCTTCTAAAGACAAATGTGGATTTCACATTTTGAAATCCTGTACCTAAAGTGACTTCTAGGAATAGCAGACCTCACCTTAGAAACAAAAACAAAACTATTTTATTATATAAATGTATATGAACTTCCATGTTTGTTCTTATGATACTTGTTTGATTTGGATCTTTGATTGACTGTGATGAGTTGTGGAGTAATGTCCACAATTACATCTGCATATACATATAGGCATAAAGGATAATATTTATAAAATAACTAGATAAACTAGATTATCCCTCATTATAATATCTAGCCCAACCATATCCATCTCATCTTAAAAGATTTTATCCTACATTTATAGATCCATCTTATGTTAAAAAATACTCTATTAGATTCACCTTATCTTGAAAAGATTTTATGTCATCCTAATAGATCTAACTGACCTCAAAAGATTCTACCTTATCCTTATGGATTCATCTTGCCCTAATAAGCATATTTATCCCACACTAGTGTAACCACCATGATCTAATCCAAATTGAGTTACTCAAATAAGTTAGATAATGTTGGCGACATAAATTAGGTCCTAATTCAATAAACATATCTTACCCTAAATTAGTCCCTTGTACTAACTCATCCGTGAACAATGACCTAACCTACATCACAGGTTGTCTAGTTCATCTATTCCAAAAGCAAAGTAAAACTCTATTCAAACCTACCTACCTCGTGTACCCTGGCTATCCTAACCATATATCCTTAGCCATATGTCCTTAACTCGGATGACAACTCCAAGAATAAAGGCCAAAAAAGACCAACCAAGTCAAAGGAGGATAAGAATCAACTCAAGTATTCAAAGATCAAGTTGGATCGCCAGAAGAATCAAGATCCAGAGTTCAGGATGAAGTCTTTCCTTATTATACCCTTGCCACAACCCCTACTTGCCATAACCGTACCTCATCTGACCTAATAGATGGCTAGACATACAATATCCATATGTTCCAAATCGTCTGCTAACTGTTATGTAAAAACTTGAACAAAACTTTGATTTCCAAAACCCAAATGAGAAACTAAAACTCTAGACCAAACTTATTGTATCCCTTTCCTTACAAATCTCGAGGACGAGATTTCTGTTAAGGGGTAGGATTTGTAACACCCTAAAGTTCAATCTTGGGAAAATAAGGATTTTTTTTAAAAAAGTTTTAAATCGAAACACCCTTCCTTAAGAATATTCATAATTTCGAAGCTACTACTCCCAAAATTACTATAAAATTTTCTTTATATATAGCTAGATAAACTAAATTATTCTTGTATTGAAATTCTATATAAAAAATTATGATTAAACTATTTCTTAATATATAATCTACAACATAATTTATATTTCACTAAAATGTGAACTATTCTCTATTTTATGATTGGAATCATGTATAAAATAACTAAAACAACTGTATATAAATAATAATAATAATATGAAGTTTTTTACTCATGCTGATGTTTTATTTGTGCATCTAAAAGTAAAAAAATTTGGAATGTAAACTTGAGTTTGGTTTGAATTTGAAAATAGAAATCAGAAAAATAGGAGAAAAGAAAAAAAAGAAAGCCTTACCTCGTTGGGCCAAATCCCTTTAGCTCGGCCCACTCCACTATTTCCCTCTCCACGCGGCCCAACCCCACGTCCACTCTGGTGCGCGCTAAACCCTGGATTCTAGGCACTGGCATTTGGGCCCCGCTTGCCAGCCACTGTGCCACACACGCATCTGCTTCTTGGTCTGTCACCGCCTCGTGGGTCCACTGGCCAGACTCCCCTAGCCGCACGTGTACCTTTCGTTTTGCCACCACCAGGTGGGCCCCATCAGTTGGAAGCATCCCCATAACAGAATCTACCTGAACTTGACCGCGAAACACGGAGTCCGTCCCCGGTGCTCGGCACCTCCTGGCCGGAATCCTTCGCCTCCCAAGTATAAATGTGTGGCCACCATGAACCCTGGACCCAACCAATCGGGTGTTACCCCCAGCAGTTGACTATTCTAGCCACCATCGATGCTGGCGGAGGGTGGACGGGTTGTCGTCGCGCCACTGTCGGCTAATTGGAGACATACCGTTGCTAGGGGCTCGATTGGTGCACGGTGGGGTTCGGCGATATGCAGGGAAGCTTATGGGGGCGTCAGGGGAGAGGGAAGGACCCTGTAGCCGCCGGAATTGCTCTCTGATGCCTCTGCTTTGCCGTGGGCTGTGCTGCACCGTGGTCGGTGCTCTCCACGCCGCGATAATCGGTGAGACTTATTTATTTGTGCTCGTGATCATCAAGGCTCCGTGTAGCAACGTTCGAATTGAAGATTCGTCCGGGTTATGGATTTTTGGGGGGCGGGATCGGCCATGGCACCGCCGCGTAAGCACTGGTGGCGCAGCCGTCCTCAGATCGGTAGGTAGGAGACGACCATCTGGCCATTCAATTTGTGATGGGCGGCCTAGATTTGTGCCAGTAAATTGATTGGAATCGGCTGTTGTGGGCTGTCCGATCTGATCGGAGGGATAGGATTAACTCTCGTTCCATAAAACCTTGGTCGTGGATTCTGGATCCAAGGGTTGCGATGGCGTACCGGTTCACCTAGTGAAGATCTAATCGGTGCCATCAATTCCGGATCCAATGGCTCAACCACGACCATACCCCTTCACCGTGGACTATTTGCATATGAGCCCCTAGATTTATTCAGAAACAACCCACAGTCCACACTGTGGGAATACTGAGTCTTGGGAAAATTGTGATCTAGGCCCCTGATCTTTTAAGAAATATTATGCCCAGTCCAGAACAATTAGGATATTCAGAAATTAATGAAGCAATAGGTTTTTAGTATGAAAATAATTTCATAAACTTGTATAATTCATAGTTAATTTGTTTTAGCTCCAAATTGAGTCATTCCAGTTGCAATAATTTTGTATTAACATTTTCTAACAACTAGTAACACTGTTTAGTCATGAAACTTGAATTAAAATTTTTCATTTGGATTAATCTATTCTAAGCGCTAAATAATTTTAGAAATTCATAACTTAATAGTCGTAGCTCCGAATTTAGTGGTTCTTGTTTCTACGATCTCATTAGGACGCGTAGAATATTCTTATATAGTTTGTTCTTATGTTTGGTGTGATGTTAATTTTGCCTATACCATGCTTGTTTGTCTTGCTACGACTAGCGCGAGGTTACGAGTCACCTGAAGATCATCCTGGTACCTGGAGTCTCAAGTCCCAGGCAAGTTGTGCCCTTGATCACTTTTTTTACCCAGTCATGTTCTTATTAATCATAATGATCTGCATAGGTTAATTTTGATGGGACCCAATAGGTTACCCTAAATTTTGACTATCTTTATACCTTGTTTCACCACTAGTTTTACTACTAAATTTTTGGGTAGTACATGCTATTGCTTTATGTGGTTTTGGGTATAGAGATATTCACTACTCATGATTGCACTTTTTATTATATGTTCATTATTTACTATTCATGATAAGATCATTATGTTAATTAGAACATGGAGAACCAACCGGGAAAACAGTGCTACCACAAGGGTTTATGGACGCCCTTGGCTGATTAACTAGGAAAGCTAGTGGATGATTACCTTACCCGAAAGGGGCAAGGGCAGTAGGGGAGTGGTCAGTGTAGGGAGGTCCTTGGTTGATTTTGATACGATAGCGGTCAGTCGAGGGACTCCTGCACTGGAGCTTCCTATAAACTGTAGCGGGTTTTCTGAAGCTAGTTGAACTTTGTAAAGGCCTCGTAGTGTTATCCTGCCTCGCCTCCTCGGTAGAGGTGTATGGGATTGGTCGTCTCTTAGCAGATGGGTAACATGACTTGTGGGTAAAGATGTGCAACCTCTACAGAGTGTAAAACTGGTATACTAGCCGTGCTCACGGTCATGAGCAGCTCGGACACTCACATGATTAACTTATGGAACTAAATTCAATTTGTCATATGCATTGCATCGCAGGTGATGTTGTTACTTTTGTTCTACTACTTAATTGGGTTTGGTATTTACTTATACTTAGTAATTGCTAATAAAATTTTGACCAAATTTAAAAGCAATGCTCAGCTTCAACCATCGTCTTTGGTAAGCCTTACACTTCACGTGAGCTCCCACCTTTGGCGAGTTCATGCATATTATTCCCCACAACTTGTTGAGCTATTGACGTATGTGAGCTCACTCTTGCTGTCTCACACCCCCCACAGGTCAAGAACAGGTACCACAGGATGAGGCGCATGGAGGATGTTGCGATGTGTTCGTGAGAGGTCTAGGTCGTCGTCTCCCAGTCAACTTTGGGTTGCTGGACCGTTGTCTCCTTATAATGTAATTATTTATTTATTTTGTATAGATCTCCTATTATATAGTAAAGTTGTGACATTCGATCCTGTGCCATTATTCATAATATGTGTGAGACTTGGTCCCAGCACACCTGGTGATTATGTTCGCGCCAGAGTTTTGGACCCCTCCCGGGTGTGACAGCAGGTTTGGATTTTGAGCAAACTTTTGCTCCTGTAGCTAGGCTAGAATCAATTCGCATATTATTGGCCTATTTTGCTCACCATTCTTTGAAGTTTTAAATGGACGTGAAGAGCGCCTTCCTTAATGGACCAATCAAGGAGGAAGTGTATGTGGAACAACCCCCTGGCTTCGAGGATGACAAGTATCCCGACCACGTCTACAGGCTCTCTAAGGCGCTCTATGGACTTAAGCAAGCCCCAAGAGCATGGTATGAATGCCTTAGAGATTTTCTTATTTCTAACGCTTTCAAGGTTGGGAAAGATGATCCTACTCTCTTTACTAAGACTTGTAATGGTGATCTCTTTGTATGCCAAATATATTTTGATGACATAATATTTGGTTCTAATAATCAAAAGTCTTGTGAGGAGTTTAGTAGGGTGATGATGCAGAAATTCGAGATGTCTATGATGGGCGAGTTGAACTACTTCCTTGGATTCCAAGTGAAGCAACTCAAGGAAGGGACCTTCATCTCCCAAACGAAGTATACCCAAGACTTGCTCAAAAGGTTTGGGATGAAGGATGCAAAGCCCGCAAAGACACCGATGGGAACAGACGGGCATGTGGACCTTAACAAAGGAGGTAATTTCGTTGATCAAAAGGCATACCGGTCTATGATAGGTTCTTTACTTTATATTTGTGCTAGTAGACCGGATTTTAAGCTAAGCGTATGCATGTGTGATAGATTTCAATCCGACCCCAAGGAATGTCACCTTGTGGCCGTTAAGCGAATTATTAGATATTTGGTTTCTACGCCTTGCTTCGTGATCTGGTATCCAAAGGGGTCTACCTTTGACTTAATTGGATATTCAGACTCCGACTATGCCAGGTGCAAGGTTGATAGAAAGAGCACATCTGGGACTTATCAATTTCTAGGAAGGTCCCTGGTGTCTTGGAGCTTTAAGAAACAAACTTCTGTTGCCCTATCCACCGCTGAGGCCGAGTATGTTGTCGCGGGACAATGTTGCGCGCAACTACTTTGGATGAGGCAAACCCTCCGGGACTTTGGCTACAATCTGAGCAAAGTTCCACTCCTATGTGATAATGAGAGTGCAATCCGTTTGGCGGATAATCCTATTGATCACAGCCGCACTTAGCACATAGACATCCGACATCACTTTTTGAGATACCACCAGCAAAGGGGAGATATTGATATTTACTGTAACACCCTAAATTCGGGGGTATAAAACTTCTTTCTTATGATCATCCAAATTCAGGTGTTACCCTTCTCTATCTCACTCTAGTTTCACTCTATCTCTAGTTTTCTCCCTCTTGTTTTCTTTTAATTAGGGTTAGTGGAATTAGTGAAGGATTATTTATTTTATTTTGCCCAAAACATATGAGTCATGGAATGTTGCATCATATTGAGCCTAAACATTCTTTGAATTGTTGCACATATTTGATTTGGGTTGAATTTGAAACTTGATTTGAACTTGAATTGAAAACCCTAGGGAAAATAAATAGAAAAGGCAATAGAAATTCCAGGAAAAAGGAAAAGGCCATTTCGGCCCAAACCAGCCCAATAAGCCCAGTCCGCGTGCGCCCTCGATGCTTGACAGGCGGGCCCCGCCTGTTGGCGCCAACCCGAGCGCGCTCACTCCCTCGCTCTCTCGCTGCTCTGTGGGGCCGAGCTATCGGCGCCGTTCTCTTCCCGCGCGCCTTCTCTCTCTCTCTCTGTACCGCCGTCCCCACCTGTCAGTCGTCCCTAACCTCTCGCCCACGATCTCCCCGCCGTGGACGTGCCCATGTCCGCGCGTTCTCCGGCCATGTCCCTGCGCCCGCGCCCCTTTTGAGCCTCGCGCCCTGCTCGCCCACCTTCCCTCGCTCATTTGCGCCCTCTATCAAACCCTCTAGCTCTCTCTCTCTCTCTCGCTCTGCCCACGCGTGCAGGGAGCTTCGCCTTCGCCCACCGTCGACCTCTGCCTATTCTGCGTCCACCGTCACGATCACGTCCCGTCCAGTGCCACGGTGAGCCCCGCCTCGCTGTCAGCTGCTCGAGACACCCTTCGATGTGCCCTTTTCCTCTCTGTTTCGTCCGGTCCGCGCTCACCGGAGCGATCTCTACGCAGCCGGAGCCCCACCGTCGTCACCTCGTCGCGTTCTTGTGCCTCCGCCGTTGCTTCGCGACTTCAGCGCTTCCCCTCAAGGTGAGCAACCTGCTCGTACCCTTAATTTGGTCATCCCTACTCTGTTGCCCACGCGATTGCTCGCCGGAGCTATCCCCGCCGCCGTTAGCCTGCCCCGCCGTGGTCTGCGCCCTCTAGTGCCTCTGCGCTAGCGTGAGGGCCATGGCCGAGGCTGTCAGACCGCTCTGATCGTGCCCAGGCTAGCCCCCAAGCCTCTGGAGCCCTGCCGTGGCCAGCCTCCTCGTATCTGGCGAGTCCTCGCCGTGGGACCGAGCGGCGCCACTGCGCCCATGTCCTCCCCTGGCCGTTAGATCTCGGGCGTCCATCCGAGATCGGACGGTTTAGACTTAACCCGAGCGGATCTAATCCGAGCCCTCCAATCTAGATCCAACCACCTCTCTCTCTTCCCCCTCCCCCGCGTCTCTGCCTCTGGGCCTGGCTAGTCAGCCCACCCTGGCTCGCTGACGCCCTGGCCCCGCCTGTCAGTCGCGTTCGCGCGATCTAATCTGGGCCGTTGATCCCTGATCTGATGGCCGAGGCTACCCCGTACCCCTTCGCGTGTGAGTTTTGCTTAAGAGCCCCATGGTTTTAGGAAATCAACCTGATGTCCTCTGTTTTAGCGTGCAGACCCCTGGTTTCTTTTAGATAGCCCCCTGTACTTTTATTTAATCATAGATTTAACCCTAATTTCATATTTCAAACTTCAAAACTTGTTTATTTCATATTTTTTTCATATAAACTCCAAATTTAGTGGTTCAAATTGCAAAATGTTCATAAAATTATTCTCTGTTCAAATAAAATATGACCAACTGTAGTCTGTATACTTTAATTTTACACTTAGAATATATGATTAAAGTATATGTTGATTTATTCATTTAGTGAAATAAATAAAAGGAGAATCTTAGGAGTTAAAGTATATTTAATTTTGTGAGATTAGTGATATGCATTACATGAATTCATTTTTATTGGTTTAACCTTTAGGTCTTAATGAAATGAATAGAATTAGGTTATGTAATTATGGATAACACTTAAAGGATAATCAAATTCCTAAATGAGTGTAGTTCATCATATAATTTAATCTTTTCTTTGTTTAATCACTACTTTACTTTTTGAGCTATGTTCCAACACTTAGAGAGTAATTAATCCCCAATTAAGATTAATCCATTTTATAACTTGATCTTATTCTCCTTTATTTGGTACTACCTCTTTTGAGTTGTGTTCCAATGTTTGTACATGTTTGATGTGATGTTCATTTTTACTTTCCAAATGTATTGAATGTATGCTCGCTTTATTTAGACAACGAGCAGCTCGTGGTTCCTGAGTGTGTTGCCGAAGATCCCTCTGAGCAACAACCTGGTGAAGGCAAGTGTCCTCAGACCTATCATGTCCTACTTTACTTTATAATTCATTGTCCCGCATTACATTATTGAAACTTAAGGATTGACTAGCCTGTATTTACCTTACCCTTGTTTACCTTTTTGGGTTAATCATGGTTAGCTTATGCTATTGCTTTAACTTAATCAATGAACATGATGTGATTATATATGATACAATGATGTTATCTCGATGAGGTTCTTGTGATTACTTTAGGGGACTCACGATGTTTCCTAAGTACCTCTCCGTAAGGACCTGTTTGGGGAGTGACAACCCAGGATAATAGTGCAACCATGAGGGTGGAATGGGACGCCCTTAGCTGATTAATTAGAAGAACCAGAGGAGTAGTTGGCTTCGCCATAGGGTCATCAATGGGGTCCGAGCACAGTACTTGCTCTGCCGAGGCTGGCTGTAGAGGTTCTCGATTTGGTTTTGTTAGTCACCCTTCCTCTGGGGAGATGTACTTTGTTTATCAAACTGGAGAAACCTAATGGGCGGCTATGACCTCTGGGAAATCTCCGTAAAGGCTACATAGTGAGACCCTGCTAGGTCACCTTGGTAGTGATCAATGGGGAGGCTAGAACCCCGGGAAGAATGGGAATCACGGCTTGTGGGTAAAGTGTGCAACCTCTGCAGAGTGTTAGAAACTGGTATATCAGCCGTGCTCACGGTTAAGAGCAGCCTTGGGGTCCTCTTCGATTAGAAGAACTTTGGTTACTTTTATGATGATGATTAGCAATGATGGTTATAATTTTGATCTCTGGTATTTCTTCTTGGAGGGAGTACTCCTGGGTAATAACTGGTTTATTACTAAAATTTGGCTCTACTTATAGTAATAAAACTTGACCAACTAAAAGCAACTGGTTAACCTTAACTCCACATACAACTAGTCCACTTTAGCCAAACGGGACATTTGCTGAGTACGTTGAAGTGTACTCACCCTTGTTTTACAAACCACCCCACCCTAGGTTGTCCCCATTGTACTTAGTGCTCAGGAGGTGAAGCTGGCAACATGGAGGACTTTGAGGAGTTCCAGGACTACGACGAGTTCTAGTTTACTTTAGTGGCAAATCCCCAGTCAGCTGCCTGTGTAGGCTTATCTTCTACGTTTCGTTACTCCACACTTTGATGTTAATGTTAAACACTATGGATATATATTAGACTCTGTGGATGTCTCAGACATCTTGATGTAATTAAGTACCTTCCCGTTATTTAATTCGAGCATTGTGTGATGATGTCTGAAAGTCGCCTAGAGGGGGGGGTGAATAGGGCGAAACTGAAATTCTCAAAAATAATCACAACTACAAGCCGGGTTAGCGTTAGAAATATAATTGAGTCCGCGAGAGAGGGTGCAAAACAAATCGCAAGCGAATAAAGAGGTGAGACACGCGGATTTGTTTTACCGAGGTTCGGTTCTCTCAAACCTACTCCCCGTTGAGGAGGCCACAAAGGCCGGGTCTCTTTCAACCCTTCCCTCTCTCAAACGGTCCCTCGGACCGAGTGAACTTCTCTTCTCAAATCACTTGGGAATCAAACTTCCCGCAAGGACCACCACACAATTGGTGTCTCTTGCCTCAATTACAAGTGAGTGTTTGATCACAAGAAAGAATGCGAAAGAAAAGAAGCGATCCAAGCGCAAGAGCTCAAATGAACACTACAAATCACTCTCTCTAGTCACTAGGGCTTTGAATGAAGTTGGGAGAGGATTTGATCTCTTTTGGTGTGCCTTGCAATGAAAGCTAGCTCTTGTAAGGTGGTTGGAAGGTGAAAACTTGGATGCAATGAATGGTGGGGTGGTTGGGGTATTTATAACCCCAACCACCAAAAGTGGCTGTTGGGAGGCTGTCTACTCGATGGCGCACCGGACAGTCTGGTGCACACCGGACAGTCAGGTGCCCCCTGCCACGTCATCACTGCCGTTGGATTCTGACCGTTGGAGCTTCTGACTTGTGGGCCCGCCTGGGTGTCCGGTGCACACCGGACAGGTACTGTTTGCTGTCCGGTGTGCCAGTATGGGCGCGCCTGACTTCTGCGCGCGCAGAGCGCGCATTAAATGCGCGGCAGAGAGCCGTTGGCGCGGAGATAGCCGTTGCACTGGAGTCGCACCGGACAGTCCGGTGCACACCGGACAGTCCGGTGAATTTTAGCGGACTAGCCGTTGGAATTTCCCGAAGCTGGCGAGTTCCTGAGGCCGCTTCTCCATGGCGCACCGGACACTGTCTGGTGTACACCGGACAGTCCGGTGAATTATAGCGCGAGTGCCTCTGGAAATTCCCGAAGGTGGCGAGTTTGAGTCTGAGTCCCCCTGGTGCACCGGACATGTCCGGTGGCACACCGGACAGTCCGGTGCGCCAGACCAGGGGTGCCTTCGGTTGCCATTTTGCTCCTTTGTTGAATCCAAAACTTGGTCTTTTTATTGGCTGAGTGTGAACCTTTTACACCTGTATAATCTATACACTTGGGCAAACTAGTTAGTCCAATTATTTGTGTTGGTCAATTCAACCACCAAAATTAATTAGGGACTAGGTGTAAGCCTAATTCCCTTTCAATCTCCCCCTTTTTGGTGATTGATGCCAACACAACCAAAGCAAATATAGAAGTGCATAATTGAACTAGTTTGCATAATGTAAGTGTAAAGGTTGCTTGGAATTGAGCCAATATAAATACTTACAAGATATGCATGGATTGTTTCTTTCTTATATAACATTTTGGACCACGTTTGCACCACATGTTTTGTTTTTGCAAATTCTTTTTGTAAATCCATTTCAAGGGTCTTTTGCAAATAGTCAAAGGTAAATGAATAAGAGTTTGCAAAGCATTTTCAAGATTTGAAATTTTCTCCCCCTGTTTCAAATGCTTTTCCTTTGACTTAACAAAACTCCCCCTAAAGGAGATCCACCTCTTAGTGTTCAAGAGGGTTTTGATATACATTTTTGAAAAACTAATTTTCTCCTCCTTTTGAACACAATAGGATACCAATTGATAAATACTCTTGGAAAGCACTAAATTTTTGAAATTGGTGGTGGTGCGGTCCTTTTTCTTTGGGCTCATACTTTCTCCCCCTTTGGCATGAATCGCCAAAAACGGAATCATTAGAGCCCATCGAAGTACTATCTTCCCCTTTGGTCATAAGTAAATGAGTTAAGATTATACCAAAGACGAAGTCCGGTCCTTTTGCTTTGGGCGTTTACTCTCTCCCCCAAAGACAAGGTCCTTTTCTTGGAGCGATGGCGAAGGATGAGTTACGGAGTGGAAGCCTTTGTCTTCGCCGAAGACTCCAATTCCCTTTCAATATACCTATGACTTGGTGTGAAATGGACTTGAAAAACACATTAGTCATAGCATATGAAAGAGATATGATCAAAGGTATATAAATGAGCTATGTGTGCAATCTAGCAAAAGAAATTGCGCGAATCAAGAATATTGAGCTCATGCCTAAGTTTGGTAAAAGTTTGTTCATCAAGAGGCTTGGTAAAGATATCGGCTAATTGATCTTTAGTGTTAATATAAGAAATCTCAATATCTCCCTTTTGTTGGTGATCCCTAAGAAAATGATACCGAATGGCTACGTGCTTAGTGCGGCTATGCTCGACGGGATTGTCGGCCATTTTGATTGCACTCTCATTATCACATAGCAAAGGAACTTTGGTTAATTTGTAACTGTAGTCCCGCAGGGTTTGCCTCATCCAAAGTAATTGCGCGCAACAATGTCCTGCGGCAATGTACTCGGCTTCGGCGGTTGAAAGAGCGACCGAATTTTGCTTCTTTGAAGCCCAAGACACCAAGGATCTTCCCAAGAACTGGCAAGTCCCCGATGTGCTCTTTCGGTTGATTTTGCACCCTGCCCAATCGGCATCCAAATAACCAATCAAATCAAATGTGGATCCCCGAGGGTACCAAAGCCCAAACTTAGGTGTATAAGCCAAATATCTCAAGATTCGTTTTACAGCCGTAAGGTGTGATTCCTTAGGGTCGGATTGGAATCTTGCACACATGCAAACGGAAAGCATAATGTCCGGTCGAGATGCACATAAATAAAGCAATGAACCAATCATCGACCAATATACCTTTTGATCCACGGACTTACCTCCCGTGTCGAGGTCGAGATGCCCATTGGTTCCCATGGGTGTCTTGATGGGCTTGGCATCCTTCATCCCAAACTTGTTTAGAATGTCTTGAGTGTACTTCGTTTGGCTAATGAAGGTGCCCTCTTGGAGTTGCTTTACTTGGAATCCTAAGAAATACTTCAACTCCCCCATCATAGACATCTCGAATTTCTGTGTCATGATCCTACTAAATTCCTCACAAGTAGATTCGTTAGTAGACCCAAATATGATATCATCAACATAAATTTGGCATACAAACAAATCATTGTCAAGAGTTTTAGTGAAGAGTGTAGGATCGGCCTTGCCGACTTTGAAGCCATTAGCGATAAGGAAATCTCTAAGGCATTCATACCATGCTCTTGGGGCTTGCTTGAGCCCATAAAGCGCCTTAGAGAGCTTATAGACATGGTTAGGATACTCACTGTCTTCAAAGCCGGGAGGTTGCTCAACATAGACCTCTTCCTTGATTGGTCCGTTGAGGAAGGCACTTTTCACGTCCATTTGATAAAGCTTAAAGCCATGGTAAGTAGTATAGGCCAATAATATGCGAATTGACTCAAGCCTAGCTACGGGTGCATAGGTTTCACCGAAATCCAAACCTTCGACTTGGGAGTATCCCTTGGCCACAAGTCGTGCTTTGTTCCTTGTCACCACACCATGCTCATCTTGCTTGTTGCGGAAGACCCATTTGGTTCCTACAACATTTTGGTTAGGACGTGGAACCAAATGCCATACCTCATTTCTAGTGAAGTTGTTGAGCTCCTCTTGCATCGCCACCACCCAATCCGAATCTTGGAGAGCTTCCTCTACCCTGTGTGGCTCAATAGAGGAAACAAAAGAGTAATGTTCACAAAAATGAGCAACCCGAGATCTAGTAGTTACCCCCTTATGAATGTCGCCGAGGATGGTGTCGACGGGGTGATCTCGTTGGATTGCTTGGTGGACTCTTGGGTGTGGCGGCCTTGGTTCTTCCTCATCCTCCTTTTCTTGATTATCTGCATCTCCCCCTTGATCATTGCCATCATCTTGAGGTGGCTCATCTTCTTGATTTTGCCCTTCATCAACTTGAGTCTCATCCTCATTTTGAGTTGGTGGAGATGCTTGCGTGGTGGAGGATGGTTGATCTTGTGCACTTGGAGGCTCTTCGGATTCCTTAGGACACACATCCCCAATGGACATGTTCCTTAGCGCTATGCATGGAGCCTCTTCATTACCTATCTCATCAAGATCAACTTGCTCTACTTGAGAGCCGTTAGTTTCATCAAACACAACGTCACATGAGACTTCAACTAGTCCAGTGGACTTGTTAAAGACCCTATATGCCCTTGTGTTTGAGTCATAACCAAGCAAAAAGCCTTCTACAGTTTTAGGAGCAAATTTAGATTTTCTACCTCTTTTAACAAGAATAAAGCATTTGCTACCAAAAACTCTAAAGTATGAAATGTTGGGATTTTTACTGGTTAGGAGTTCATATGATGTCTTCTTGAGGATTCGGTGAAGATATAACCGGTTGATGGCGTAGCAGGCGGTGTTGACCGCCTCGGCCCAAAACCGGTCCGGTGTCTTGTACTCATCAAGCATGGTTCTTGCCATGTCCAATAGAGTTCGATTCTTCCTCTCCACTACACCATTTTGTTGTGGCGTGTAGGGAGAGGAGAACTCATGCTTGATGCCCTCCTCCTCAAGGAAGCCTTCGATTTGAGAGTTCTTGAACTCCGTCCCGTTGTCGCTTCTTATTTTCTTGATCCTTAAGCCAAACTCATTTTGAGCCCGTCTCAAGAATCCTTTTAAGGTCTCTTGGGTTTGAGATTTTTCCTGTAAAAAGAATACCCAAGTGAAGCGAGAATAATCATCCACTATTACAAGACAATACTTACTCCCGCCGATGCTTATGTAAGCAATCGGGCCGAATAGATCCATGTGGAGTAGCTCAAGTGGCCTGTCGGTCGTCATGATGTTCTTGTGTGGATGATGGGTACCAACTTGCTTCCCTGCCTGGCATGTGCTACAAATCCTGTCTTTCTCAAAATGAACATTTGTTAATCCTAAAATGTGCTCTCCCTTTAGAAGCTTATGAAGATTCTTCATCCCAACATGGGCTAGTCGGCGATGCCAGAGCCAACCCATGTTAGTCTTAGCAATCAAGCAAGTGTCGAGTTCAGCTCTATCAAAATCCACCAAGTATAGCTGACCCTCTAACACTCCCTTGAATGCTATTGAATCATCACTTCTTCTAAAGACAGTAACACCTACATCAGTAAATAGACAGTTGTAGCCCATTTGACACAATTGGGATACGGAAAGCAAATTGTAATCTAATGAATCAACAAGAAAAACATTGGAAATGGAATGGTCAGGTGATATAGCAATTTTACCCAGTCCTTTGACCAAACCTTGATTTCCATCCCCGAATGTGATCGCTCTTTGGGGATCTTGGTTTTTCTCATATGAGGAGAACATCCTTTTCTCCCCTGTCATGTGGTTTGTGCACCCGCTGTCGAGTATCCAACTTGAGCCCCCGGATGCATAAACCTACAAAACAAGTTTAGTTCTTGACTTTAGGTACCCAAACGGTTTTGGGTCCTTTGGCATTAGACACAAGAACTTTGGGTACCCAAACACAAGTCTTTGACCCCTTGTGTTTGCCCCCAACAAACTTGGCAACTACTTTGCCGGATTTGTTAGTCAAAACATAGGATGCATCAAAAGTTTTAAAAGAAATGCTATGTTCATTTGATGCATTTGGAGTTTTCTTTCTAGGCAACTTGGCACGGGTTGGTTGCTTAGAACTAGATGTCTCACCCTTATACATGAAAGCATGATTAGGACCAGAGTGAGATTTCCTAGAATGAATTTTTCTAATCTTGCTCTCAGGATAGCCGGCAGGGTATAAAATGTAACCCTCGTTATCTTGAGGCATGGGAGCCTTGCCCTTAACAAAGTTAGACAAGTTCTTAGGGGGGCATTAAGTTTGACATTGTCTCCCCTTTGAAAGCCAATGCCATCCTTGATGCCCGGGCGTCTCCCATTATAGAGCATACTTCTAGCAAATTTAAATTTTTCATTCTCTAAGTTATGCTCGGCAATTTTAGCATCTAATTTTGCTATATGATCATTTTGTTGCTTAATTAAAATCATGTGATCATGAATAGCATTAATATCAACATCTCTACATCTAGTACAAATAGTGACATGCTCAATGGTAGATGTAGATGGTTTGCAAGAATTAAGTTCAACAATCTTAGCACGAAGTATATCATTCTTATCTTTAAGATCGGAAATTGTAACTTTGCAAACATCAAAATCTTTAGCCTTAGCAATTAAATTTTCATTCTCTAATCTAAGGTTAGCAAGAGAAATGTTTAATTCTTCAATCTTAGCAAGCAAATCATCATTATTATCTCTAGGATTGGGAATTAAAACATTACAAACATGAGAATCAACCTTAGCATTTAAACTAGCATTTTCATTTCTAAGGTTGTCAATCATCTCACGGCAAGTGCTTAGCTCACTAGACAATTTTTCACATTTTTCAACTTGTAGAGCGTAAGCATTTTTAGCCTTAACATGTTTTTTATTTTCCTTGATTAGGAAGTCCTCTTGGGAGTCCAAGAGATCATCCTTCTCATGGATGGCACTAATTAGTTCATTTAATTTCTCTTTTTGTTCCATGTTAAGGTAGGCAAAAAGAATGCGTAAGTTATCCTACTCATTGCTAGCATCATCCTCATCACTAGAGGTTTCATATTTAGTGGAGGATCTTGATTTTACCTTCTTCCTTTTGCCGTCTTTTGCCATGAGGCACTTGTGGCCGACGTTGGGGAAGAGAAGCCCCTTGGTGACGGCGATGTTGGCGGCGTCCTCGTCGGAGGAGGACTCGGTGGAGCTCTCCTCGGAGTCCCACTCGCGGCACACGTGGGCATCGCCGCCCCTCTTCTTGTGGTACCTCTTCTTTTCTCTTCTCTTGCCCTTCTTGTCGTTGTCTCTGTCACTGTCACTTGATAATGGACATTTAGCGATAAAGTGACCGGGCTTACCACACTTGTAGCAAACCTTCTTGGAACGGGATTTGTAATCCTTTCCCTTCCGTTGCTTGAGGATTTGGCGAAAGCTTTTGATGATTAAAGCCATCTCCTCATTGTCGAGCTTGGAGGCGTCAATTGGTTGTCTACTTGGTGTAGACTCTTCCTTCTTGTTCTCCGTTGCCTTGAAGGCTACCGGTTGCGCCTCGGATGTGGATGGTTCGTCAAGCTCGTTGATCTTCTTTGAACCTTTAATCATGCATTCAAAGCTCACAAAATTCCCGATAACTTCCTCGGGGGTCATTTTAGTGTATCTCGGATTACCACGAATTAATTGAACTTGAGTGGGGTTAAGGAAAATGAGAGATCTTAGAATAACCTTAACCACCTCGTGGTCGTCCCACTTTACGCTACCGAGGTTGCGCACTTGGTTCACCAAGGTTTTGAGCCGGTTGTACATGTCTTGTGGCTCTTCCCCTTGGCGAAGACGAAAACGACCGAGCTCCCCTTCGATCGTTTCCCGCTTGGTGATCTTGGTGAGTTCATCACCCTCGTGCGCCGTCTTGAGTAGGTCCCAAATCTCCTTCGCATTCTTCAACCCTTGCACTTTGTTGTATTCCTCCTTGCTTAGAGAGGCGAGGAGAATGGTTGTAGCTTGAGAGTTGAAATGCTCGATTTGGGAAACCTCATCCTCATCATAGTTCTCATCCCCTACGGATGGTACCTGCACACCAAACTCAACAACATCCCATATGCTTTTGTGGAGCGAGGTTAGATGAAATCGCATTAAATCGCTCCACCTAGCGTAATCTTCACCATCAAAAGTTGGTGGTTTGCCTAATGGGACGGAAAGTAAAGGTGTATGTTTGGAAATGCGAGGGTAGCGTAGGGGGATCTTACTATACTTCTTGCGCTCTTGGCGCTTAGAAGTGACGGATGGCGCATCGGAGTCGGAGGTCGATGTCGATGAAGTGTCGGTCTCGTAATAGACGACTTTCCTCATCCTTTTGTGTTTGTCCCCACTCCGACGTGGCTTGTGAGAAGAAGATTTCTCCTTCCTCTCCTTGTGGTGAGAAGAAGATTTCTTCTCCTTCCCTTTGTTGGAGGAGCTCTTCTTCTTCTCCTTCCTCTTGGTGCGGGACTCTTCCGATGAAGTGCTCCCGTGGCTTGTAGTGGGCTTTTCGCCGGTCTCCATCTCCTTCTTGGCGTGATCTCCCGACATCACTTCGAGCGGTTAGGCTCTAATGAAGCACCGGGCTCTGATACCAATTGAAAGTTGCCTAGAGGGGGGTGAATAGGGCGAAACTGAAATTCTCAAAAATAATCACAACTACAAGCCGGGTTAGCGTTAGAAATATAATTGAGTCCGCGAGAGAGGGTGCAAAACAAATCGCAAGCGAATAAAGAGGTGAGACACGCGGATTTGTTTTACCGAGGTTCGGTTCTCTCAAACCTACTCCCCGTTGAGGAGGCCACAAAGGCCGGGTCTCTTTCAACCCTTCCCTCTCTCAAACGGTCCCTCGGACCGAGTGAGCTTCTCTTCTCAAATCACTTGGGAATCAAACTTCCCGCAAGGACCACTACACAATTGGTGTCTCTTGCCTCAATTACAAGTGAGTGTTTGATCACAAGAAAGAATGCGAAAGAAAAGAAGCGATCCAAGCGCAAGAGCTCAAATGAACACTACAAATCACTCTCTCTAGTCACTAGGGCTTTGAATGAAGTTGGGAGAGGATTTGATATCTTTTGGTGTGCCTTGCAATGAAAGCTAGCTCTTGTAAGGTGGTTGGAAGGTGAAAACTTGGATGCAATGAATGGTGGGGTGGTTGGGGTATTTATAACCCCAACCACCAAAAGTGGCCGTTGGGAGGCTGTCTGCTCGATGGCGCACCAGACAGTCCGGTGCACACCGGACAGTCCGGTGCCCCCTGCCACGTCATCACTGCCGTTGGATTCTGACCGTTGGAGCTTCTGACTTGTGGGCCCGCCTGGGTGTCCGGTGCACACCGGACAGGTACTGTTTGCTGTCCGGTGTGCCAGTATGGGCGCGCCTGACTTCTACGCGCGCAGAGCGCGCATTAAATGCGCGGCAGAGAGCCGTTGGCGCAGAGATAGCCGTTGCACTGGAGTCGCACCGGACAGTCCGGTGCACACCGGACAGTCCGGTGAATTTTAGCGGACTAGCCGTTGGAATTTCCCGAAGCTGGCGAGTTCCTGAGGCCGCTTCTCCATGGCGCACCGGACACTGTCCGGTGTACACCGGACAATCCGGTGAATTATAGCGCGAGTGCCTCTGGAAATTCCCGAAGGTGGCGAGTTTGAGTCTGAGTCCCCCTGGTGCACCGGACATGTCCGGTGGCACACCGGACAGTCCGGTGCGCCAGACCAGGGGTGCCTTCGGTTGCCATTTTGCTCCTTTGTTGAATCCAAAACTTGGTCTTTTTATTGGCTGAGTGTGAACCTTTTACACCTGTATAATCTATACACTTGGGCAAACTAGTTAGTCCAATTATTTGTGTTGGTCAATTCAACCACCAAAATTAATTAGGGACTAGGTGTAAGCCTAATTCCCTTTCAATGTCCAATTATGTAATCGCTGTGTACATGAGTTCTGATCCTGGCACGTACATGGTTCGCATTCGGTTTACCTTCCAAAACCGGGTGTGACATAAGTGGTATCAAAGCCTTGCTGACTGTAGGACCGCTAACCTAGACTAGAATGGTCGACCTAAGGACTATAGACCCTTATTCTTACCTTGACCTTAGAGTCTTTTCAAAAGTTGGTCGTCTTGACCAACTCTATGTTATCTACTTATCTCAAAAGTTTTATCTCACTTTTCTTTCTGTTTACTTTCTGGTCTCATAGTTCTACTCTTACTCTTGTGGTTACGATGTCTTTTGTAGATGGCACGTATCAGGTGCACTGCACATAAGTCTGTGATCCTCTTTTTGCCTTCTGCCTGGTGGAGCGTCCACTACATCGCACGGTGTCAGGTCAATCCAGTCACCTGGAGAGACTGCATCGTCGCCTGCACAAGGAGTAGGAGCACCGACGCTCGGAGCAGGAGCAGCAGGACTCTTCCCCTCGCCTCAGCGGGAGGTGGAGTCTGAGAGGTCACCTTCCCCTGCACCTTAGCTAGAGATGCCCCCTGCGCCACCACAGGCCATCCCGGCTGCTGGAGGAGACCCTGACGGAGATGGAGACGACGACGACACCGGTGGCAGTTCGAGCCATGGCACGGAGCGCTCGGAGGAGCCGGAGGGGTGGATCGCTAGACCCATCACTCGTGACGCCGCTCGCGGGTGTCACTTCCATGACGCTCTCGACACCTTGTTGCGTCGGGCCTTCAACCGACACACTTGGTCCATTGAGTATCATTGTGTAGTCTACCATCATCGTCGCGGGTTATACCCAGACCAGTGGGAGGCTACTTGCTTGGTGCGCCATCCGGATGATGATCTCCGGGGTGCAGAGGCCTTCTCAGAGCACTATTCTATTACTGAGAGGGATACTGCCGAGGCAGCCATGCAAGATGCAGCACGACAGACACTTTCTCAGTATTGCTCGTTGTTCAGTGGGGTAGCTGACGGCCTTGACCTGAAGTACTACCCTCGCCGTAATGTGTGATTGTCTCGCCAGTTGGTGAGGGCAATCCCAGGCTGAACAGCACGGTCAACCTGGCCACCATGCTCAACACAGAGTTGGACCACACCCTTGACGAGTTGGGCAAGGTTCTGGTGGAGGTTGCGGAATTGCGTGTTGAATGCGCGACACGCCACTATCTTCATGGTGGTTCTCCCGCCCCTGTCGGGATTCAGCACCCTTACCATTCACCGCCCCATGGTCGCTTCGACCATGGTACCCCAGACTTCAGGACCCGGATAGATTTAGATCCATAGATCGACGGAGTCGGAGTCTGTAATAATGCTTAATTCAGTGTCTTAGTTTAGTCAGTCTTAGTTAGAGTTAGTTTGATTATCGTGTGTTGGAATGCTTGTCATGATGAACATGTAATGAAGTTGGATCTTTGTAATGATTGTCATCAAGGTGTGGGTATCCCCTACAACTTAGTGTAGTTATTAATAAAGTCAGTCATTTAGTTGGGTAATCCATTTGTATCCACTTTCCTCTTTATCTGAGAAGTTGTCAGTGAGATGATCAATTGTTCAGTGCTATGAAGATTTCTGTATATCTTTTCTTATGCTGAAAGACTGCATAGTTAGATTTGATATGTGTGTGATTTCTACATATGTTTGAGAACCGGCACAGAGATGCGAGGCGTGCTCAGCCAGAACAGCAGGCACCCCAGGAGGATGCAGCTCAGCAGCAGCAGTTGCCACCGCCACCCTCGATGACAGTCGAGCAGATGTTCATGATGCAAACTCAGGCAGTTCAGGCAATTGGTCTGACCTTAGCAGCGATGCAGCAAGTGCAGCAGCAGCCACCCCCACCACAGCCTCCAGTGCAAGTTCAGATGCCACAAGTGCCCAGAGACAAGTGGGTAGAGTTCATGAGGGGCCATCCCATTGTCTTTGCCCACTCTGCTGATCCCGTGGACGCGGAAGATTGGCTGCGTACCGTGGAGCGTGAGTTGCACACAGCCCAGTGCAACGATCATGAAAAGGTGTTGTATGGTCCCCGACAACTGAGGGGAGCAGCACAATGTTGGTGGGAGTCTTACCTCGCCACCCATGCCAACCCTGAAGCCATTACTTGGGAGGAGTTCAGGGGCAACTTCCGTCGTTACCATGTGCCCGAGGGACTGATGATAGTGAGGAAGGAAGAGTTTCTCGCCCTGAAGTAAGGTCCCCTGTCTGTCTGTGAGTACAGGGATAAGTTTTTGTAGTTGTCACGCTACGCCCTAGAAGATGTTAACAAGGATGCCAAGAGGCAGAACCGCTTTCTGAGAGGATTGGTTGATCCCCTCCACTATCAGCTCATGAACCACACTTTCCCCACCTTCCAGCATTTGATAGACAGAGCAATCATGACAGAAAGGAAGCATCGGGAGATGGAGGATAGGAAGCGCAAGATTGGTGGACCTCAGGCCGGGAGTAGCAGTCGTCCCGCTACTCAGGCAACTCACCACAACAATTCAAGCAAGGTCACCAGCACCAGCATCAGCGTCAGCACCAGCACCAGTACCAGAGGCAGTTTCCTCAGCAGTACCGTCAGAACACCCAGTCTAGAGGAAATCAGTTCTAGCGTCAGAACAATCAGGCAGCTTGCCTTCCTGCCCCAGCAACCAACCATGATGGCCAAGCAGCCCTAGCACAAGTAGGAGGTCGTGCATGTTTCTACTGTGGAGAACAAAACCACTGGGTGAAGAACTGTCCCAAGAAAGCAGCTCAGCAGCCGCCAGCACTCAATGCCCCAGTAAGACAAGGAGCACCACAACATGCCCCAGGAGTCCGTGGTCAGGCCTACAACCATGGAAAGGTGAATCACCTAGAGGCCGAAGCAATCCAGGATGCTCAGGACATGGCAGTAGGTATGTTTTAGTCGAATCCTACCCAGCAAAAGTATTATTTGATACTGGTGCCATGCATTCTTTTGTTTCTACATCTTGGGTAGAATCACATAACATCCCCATAGAACCAATGATTCCACCTCTAAGAGTTAATTCAGTTGGGGGAAAGTTCAACCCGATAGGATTTGTCCGAATCTAAGGATTGAAATAAGGGGGATAGATTTCCCCGCTAGCCTAGTAGTAATGGGAACTCAAGGGTTAGATGTCATCCTAGGGATGAATTGGCTACACAGAAATCAAGCCACTGTCAGTTGCGACAAGAGAACAGTTAAGTTGGTGTCCCCATCTAGAAATGAAGTAGTAACTAAACTATACTTACCTGGACTAGAAGAAGGAGCCCGTCACCATTTATCTGTAGATGACAAGGAGTCCAATCCGATTGAGGCAATTAGGATTGTGTTAGAATTCCTCGATGTATTCCCTAAGGAGTTACCAGGCATGCCACCTGAAAGGAAGGTTGAATTTGCCAAAGAGCTTATCCCAGGCACCGCCCCTATTTCCAAGAGAGCTTATCGTGTGTCCAGACCAGAGTTGGTGGAACTCAAGAAGCAAATTGATGAGTTGTTGGAGAAAGGCTACATCAGACCAAGTACTTCACCTTGGGCAGCCCCAGTACTATTTGTGGAGAAGAAGGATGGTACGAAGAGGATGTGCATCGATTACAGAGCTTTGAATGAAGTCACTGTCAAGAACAAGTACCCTCTGCCTCGAATTGATAGATCAGTTGAGAGGAGCCAGTGTGTTCTCAAAGATAGATCTGAGGTCAGGTTACCATTAGCTCAGAATCCGACCTTCAGACATACCGAAGACCGCATTCATCACCAAGTATGGACTATATGAGTTCATGGTTATGTCATTTGGATTGACGAATGTGCCAGCTTAATTCATGTATCTGATGAACAGTGTGTTCATGGACTATATCGACAAATTTGTAGTGGTGTTCATTGATGATATTCTCGTATATTCCTAGAACGAGCAAGAGCATGAAGAGCATTTGAGGAAAGTACTTCAGAGGCTACGAGATTGCCAGTTGTATGCCAAGCTTAGCAAGTGCGAGTTCTGAATCAGCAAAGTTCTATTCTTGGGTCATATTATAAACCGAGATGGACAAGCTATGGATCCAAAGAAGGTAGCAGCGATTCTGGACTAGAAAGCACCAAAAGATGTCCGAGGAATCAAGAGTTTCATTGGAATGGCCGGTTATTATTGGCGTTTCATTGAAGGTTTCTCCAAGATTGCTAGACCAATGACAGCCTTGCTAGCAAAGAAAGTTGAGTTCAAGTGGACCCCAGCATGCCAAGAATCATTTGAGATGTTGAAGCAGAAGTTAACAACAGCATCGGTGTTGGTTCTGCCCGATGTTCACAAGCCATTCTCAGTATATTGCGATGCTTCGTACACCGGACTGGGATGTGTGTTAATGCAGGAATGGAAAGTAGTGGCATACTCGTCCCGACAATTGAAAGTTCATGAGAAGAATTATCGCACCCATGATTTGGAGCTAGCAGCAGTGGTTCATGCATTGAAGACCTGGAGACATTATCTTTATGGGCAGAAGTGTGATATCTACATGGACCACAAGAGCCTCAAGTATATATTCACTCAGTCAGAGTTAAACATGAGGCAGCGAAAATGGCTAGAATTGATCAAAGACTATGAGCTGGAGATTCATTATCACCCAGGCAAAGCAAATGTGGTTGTAGATGCACTTAGCAAGAAGAGTCAAGTCAATATGTTGGCCGCTCACCCAATGCCGTTTGAGCTAGCGAAGGAATTCAACAGGTTGAGTCTCAGATTTCTGAACAACACTCAAGGAGTGGCAATTAAGTTAGAACCAACCCTAGAACAAGACATCAGGAAAGGTCAGAAGGATGACGATAAGATCAACAAAATCCGACAGCTAATCATCGATGGGAAAGGTCCAGATTTCCATGAAGATGCAAAAGGAGTGGTATGGTTCAAGGATAGGTTGTGCGTTCCCGACATCAAAAAGATCCGGGAACTGATTCTCAAGGAAGATCATGAGACAGCGTATTCTATACACCCTGGTAGCGAGAAGATGTACCAAGACTTGAAGAAGAGATTCTGGTGGTACGGTATGAAAAGAGAGATAGTGAAAGTCGCCTATAGGGGGGGTGAATAGGGCAAATCTGAAATTTATAAACTTAAGAACACATGCATACAGAAAGCATTATGTCCAGTCGAGATGCACATAAATAAAGTAAAGAGCCTATCATCAACCGGTATACCTTTTGATCGACGGATTTACCTCCCGTGTCGAGGTCGAGATGCCCATTGGTTCCCATGGGTGTCTTGATGGGCTTGGCATCCTTCATCCCAAACTTGTTTATAATGTCTTGAATATACTTTGTTTGGCTAATGAAGGTGCCCTCTTGGAGTTGCTTCACTTGAAATCCTAAGAAGTACTTCAACTCCCCCATCATTGACATCTCGAATTCTGTGTCATGATCCTACTAAATTCTTCACATGTAGATTCGTTAGTAGACCCAAATATAATATCAGCAACATAAATTTGGCATACAAACAAATCATTGTCAAGAGTTTTAGTAAATAAAGTAGGACCGGCCTTTCCGACTTTGAATCCATTAGTGATAAGAAAATCTCTTAGGCATTCATACCATGCTCTTGGGGCTTGCTTGAGCCCATAAAGCGCCTTAGAGAGTTTATATACATGGTTAGGGTACTCACTATCTTCAAAGCCAGGAGGTTGCTCAACATAGACCTCTTCCTTGATTGGTCCATTGAGGAAGGCACTTTTCATGTCCATTTGGTAAAGCTTAAAGCCATGGTAAGTAGCATAGGCAAGTAAAATGCAAATTGACTCAAGCCTAGCTACGGGTGCATAGGTTTCACCGAAATCCAAACCTTCGACTTGTGAATATCCTTTGGCCACAAGTCGGGCTTTGTTCCTTGTCACCACACCATGCTCATCTTGCTTGTTGCGGAAGACCCACTTGGTTCCTACAACATTTTGATTAGGACGTGGAACTAAATGCCATACCTCATTCCTAGTGAAATTGTTGAGCTCCTCTTGCATCACCACCACCCAATCCGAATCTTGTAGTGCTTCCTCTACCCTGTGTGGCTCAATAGAGGAAACAAAAGAGTAATGCTCACAAAAATGTGCAACACGAGATCTAGTGGTTACCCCCTTATGAATGTCGCCGAGGATGGTGTCGACGGGGTGATCTCGTTGGATTGCTTGGTGAACTCTTGGGTGTGGCGGTCTTGGAACTTGTTCATCTTCCTCATCTTGATCATGGGCATCTCCCCCTTGATCATTGCTCTCCTCTTGAGGTGGCTCAACTTCTTGATCTTCTCCTTCATCATTTTGAGCCTTATCCTCATCTTGAGTTGGTGGAAATGCTTGTGTGGAGGAAGACGGTTGATCTTGTGCATGTGGTGGCTCTTCGGATTCCTTAGGACACACATCCCCAATGGACATGTTCCTTAGTGCGACACACGGAGCCTCTTCATCACCTATCTCATCAAGATCAACTTGCTCTACTTGAGAGCCGTTAGTCTCATCAAACACAATGTCACAAGAAACTTCAACTTGTCCAGAGGACTTGTTAAAGACTCTATATGCCCTTGTGTTTGAATCATATCCTAGTAAAAAGCCTTCTACAGCCTTAGGAGCAAATTTGGATTTTCTACCTCTTTTAACAAGAATAAAGCATTTGCTACTAAAAGACTCTAAAATATGAAACATTAGGCTTTTTACCGGTTAGGAGTTCATATGATGTCTTCTTGAGGATTCGGTGTAGATACAACCGGTTGATGGCGTAGCAGGCGGTGTTGACCGCCTCGGCCCAAAACCGATCCGAAGTTTTGTATTCATCAAGCATGGTTCTTGCCATGTCCAATAGAGTTCGATTCTTCCTCTCCACTACACCATTTTGTTGTGGGGTGTAGGGAGAAGACAACTCATGCTTGATGCCCTCTTCCTCAAGGAAGCCTTCAATTTAAGAGTTCTTGAACTTCGTCCCGTTGTCGCTTCTTATTTTCTTGATCCTTAAGCCGAACTCGTTTTGAGCCCGTCTCAAGAATCCCTTTAAGGTCTCTTGGGTGTGAGATTTTTCCTGTAAAAAGAACACCCAAGTGAAGCAAGAATAATCATCCACAATAACTAGACAGTACTTACTCCCGCCGATGCTTATGTAAGCTATCGGGCCGAATAGGTCCATATGTAAGAGCTCGAGTGGCCTGTCAGTCGTCATGATGTTCTTGTGTGGATGATGGACACCAACTTGCTTCCCTGCCTGACATGCGCTACAGATCCTGTCTTTCTCAAAATGAACATCTGTTAGTCCCAAAATGTGTTCTCCCTTTAGAAGCTGGTGAAGATTCTTCATTCCAACATGTGCTATTCGGCGATGCCAGAGCCAGCCCATGTTAGTCTTAGCAATTAAGCAAGTGTCGAGTTCAGCTCTATCAAAATCTACTAAGTATAGCTGACCCTCTAACACTCCCTTAAATGCTATTGAATCATAACTTCTTCTAAAGACAGTAACACTTGTATCCGTAAAAAGACAGTTGTAACCCATTTTACATAATTGCGAAACTAAAAACAAGTTGTAATCTAAAGAATCTACAAGAAAAACATTGGAAATGGAATGGTCAGGTGATATAGCAATTTTACCCAATCCTTTGACCAAACCTTGATTTCCATCCCCGAATGTGATCGCTCTTTGGGGATCTTGGTTTTTCTCATAAGAGGAGAACATCTTCTTCTCCCCTGTCATATGGTTTGTGCACCCGCTATCGATGATCCAACTTGAGCCCCCGGATGCATAAACCTACAAAACAAGTTAAGTTCTTGATTTTAGGTACCCAAATGGTTTTGGGTCCTTTGACATTAGATACTAGAACTTTGGGTACCCAAACACAAGTCTTTGACCCCTTGTGCTTGCCCCCAACATATTTGGCAACTACCTTGCCGGATTTGTTAGTTAAAACATAAGATGCATCAAAAGTTTTAAATGAAATTTTAGAATCATTTGATGCAATTGGAGTTTTCTTCATAGGAAATTTAGCACGGGTTGATTGCCTAGAGCTAGATGTCTCACCCTTATACATAAAAGCATGATTAGGGCCAGAGTGAGACTTCCTAGAATGAATTCTCCTAATTTTGCTCTCGGGATAACCGGCAGGGTACAAAATTTAACCCTCGTTATCCTGAGGCATGGGAGCATTGCCCTTAACAAAGTTAGACAATCTTTTAGGAGGGGCATTAAGTTTGACATTGTCCCCCTTTTGGAAGCCAATGCCATCCTTGATCCCAGGGCGTCTCCCACTATAGAGCATGCTTCTAGAAAATTTAAAATTTTCATTTTCTAAGTCATGCTCGGCAATTTTAGCATCTAATTTTGCTATATGATCATTTTGTTGTTTAATTAAAGCTATGTGATCATGAATAGCATCAATGTTAATATCTCTACATCTAGTGCAAATAGTAACATGCTCAATGGTAGATGTAGAGGGTTTGCAAGAATTGAGTTCAACAATCTTAGCACGTAAAATATCATTGTTATCTCTAAGATCGGAAATTGTAACATTGCAAACATCTAATTCTTTAGCCTTAGCAATTAATTTTTCATTTTCAATCTTAAGGCTAGCAAGAGAAACATTTAATTCTTCAATCTTAGCAAGTAATTCAACATTATCATCTCTAAGATTGGGAATTGAAGCATCACAAACATTAGAATCAACCTTAGTAATTAATTTAGCATTTTCATTTCTAAGGTTGGCAATAGTATCATGGCAAGTGCTTAGCTCACTAGATAATCTTTCACATTTTTCTACTTCTAGAGCATAAGCATTCTTAACCTTAACATGCTTCTTATTTTCCTTAATTAGGAAGTCCTCTTGAGAGTCCAAGAGATCATCCTTCTCATGAATAGCACTAATTAATTCATTTAGTTTTTCCTTTTGTTGCATGTTTAGGTTGGCAAAAAGGGTACACAAATTATCCTCCTCATCACTAGCATTATCTTCATCACTAGAGGATGCATATTTAGTGGAGGATTTTGATTTCACCTTCTTCTTTTTGTCATCCTTTGCCATGAGGCATTTGTGGACGACGTTGGGGAAGAGGAGGCCCTTGTTGATGGAGATGTTGGCGGCGTCCTCGTAGGAGGAGGAGTCGGATGAGCTCTCGTCGGAGTCCCACTCACGGCACACATGGGCATCGCCGCCCCTCTTCTTGTGGTACCTCTTCTTTTCTCTCCTCTTTCCCTTCTTGTCGTCGCCCCTGTCACTATCACTAGATAACAGACATTTAGCAATGAAATGACCGGGCTTACCACACTTGTAGCACACCTTCTTGGAACGGGGCTTGTAATCTTTCCCCTTCCTTTGTTTGAGGATTTGGCGGAAGCTCTTGATGATGAGCGCCACTTCCTCATTGTCGAGCTTAGAGGCGTCGATGGGTTGTCTACTTGATGTAGACTCCTCCTTTTTCTTCTCCTCCGTCGCCTTGAATGCGACCGGTTGTGCTTCGGGTGTGGAGGGGCCATCTAGCTCGATGATTTTATTTGAGCCTTTGATCATCAACTCAAAGCTCACAAAGTTTCCTATTACTTCCTCGGGAGACATTAGTATACATCTAGGATTACCTCGAATTAATTGAACTTGCATAGGATTAAGAAAAACGAGGGATCTTAGAATAACCTTGACCATCTCATGGTCATCCCATTTTGTGCTCCCAAGGTTGCGCACTTGGTTCACCAAGGTCTTCAAGCGGTTGTACATGGCTTGAGGGTCCTCGCCTTGGTTGAGTCGGAATCGACCGAGCTCCCCCTCGATCGTCTCCCGCTTGGTGATTTTGGTCACCTCATCTCCTTCGTGTGCGGTCTTGAGTACATCCCAAATCTCCTTGGCGCTTTTTAACCCTTGCACCTTGTTATACTCCTCTCGACTTAGAGAGGCGAGGAGTATAGTGGTGGCTTGAGAGTTGAAATGACGGATTTGGGCGACCTCGTCCGAATCATAGTCTTCATCCCCCGGTGATGGTACCTGTACTCCAATTTCAACAACATCCCAAATGCTGGTGTGGAGTGAGGTTAGATGATGCCTCATTTTATCACTCCACATATTAATCTTCACCATCAAACATAGGTGGTTTGCCTAATGGGACGGAAAGTAATGGAGTACGTTTGGAAATGCGAGTGTAGCGTAGGGGAATCTTACTAAACTTCTTGCGCTCATGGCGCTTAGAAGTTACGGACGGTGTGTCGAAGCCGGAGGTGGATGGCGACGAAGAGTCGGTCTCGTAGTAGACCACCTTCTTCATCTTCTTCTTCTTGTCACCGCTCCGACCCGACTTGTTGTGTGAAGGGGATCCCTTCACCTTGTTGGCGGACTCCCCGGATGGAGCCTTCCCATGGCTTGTGGCGGGCTTCTCGCTTGTCCCGATCTCCCTCTTGGCGGATGCTCCCGACATCACTTCGAGCGTTTAGGCTCTAATGAAGCACCGGGCTCTAATACCAATTGAAAGTCGCCTAGAGGGGGGCGAATAGGGCGAATCTGAAATTTATAAACTTAAGCACAACTACAAGCCGGGTTAGCGTTAGAAATATAAACGAGTCCGAGAGAGAGGGCGGAAAACAAATCGTGAGCAAATAAAGAGCGAGACACGATGATTTGTTTTACCGAGGTTTGGTTCTTGCAAACCTACTCCCCGTTGAGGTGGTCACAAAGACCAGGTCTCTTTCAACCCTTTCCCTCTCTCAAACGGTCACTTAGACCGAGTGAGCTTCTCTTCTCAATCAAACGGAACACAAAGTTCCCGCAAGGACCACCACACAATTGGTGTCTCTTGCCTTGGTTACAATTGAGTTTAATCACAAGAAGAATGAGAAAGAAAAGAAGAAATCCAAGCGCAAGAGCTCAAATGAACACAAATGTCGCTCTCTCTAGTCACTATTTGTTTTGGAGTGATTCCGGACTTGGGAGAGGATTTGATCTCTTTGGATGTGTCTAGAATTGAATGCTATAGCTCTTGTAATGTGTTGAAGGTGGAAAACTTGGATGCCATTGAATGTGGGGTGGTTGGGGTATTTATAGCCCCAACCACCAAAATGTGGCCGTTGGAAGGCTGCTGTCGCATGGCGCACCGGACAGTCCGGTGCACCACCGGACACTGTCCGGTACGCCAGCCACGTGAGCAGGCCGTTGGGGTTCGACCGTTGGAGCTCTGACAGGTGGGGCCTCTGGGCTGTCCGGTGGTGCACCGGACAGGTCCTGTAGACTGTCCGGTGCGCCAACTGCGCGTACTCTGACTCTGGCGTGCACTGTAGCGCATTGAATGCGGTTGCAGTCGACCGTTGCGCGCGAAGTAGCCGTTGCTCCGCTGGCACACCGGACAGTCCGGTGAATTATAGCGGAGTGGCCTCCTATTTTCCCGAAGGTGGCAAGTTCATCGTCGAGTGCCCTGGTGCACCGGACACTGTCCGGTGGCACACCGGACAGTCCGGTGCGCCAGACCAGGGTGCCTTTGGGTTGTCTTTTGCTCTCTTCGTTTGAACCCTTTGTTGGTCTTTTTATTGGCTTATTGTGAACCTTTGGCACCTGTAAAACTTATAGACTAGAGCAAACTAGTTAGTCTAATTATTTGTGTTGGGCAATTCAACCACCAAAATCAATTAGGAAAAAGGTGTAAGCCTAATTCCCTTTCAGATAGCAGAGTATGTGGCCAGATGCGATAGTTGTCAGAGGATCAAGGCAGAACATCAGAGACCCACAGGTTTGTTGCAGCCGTTGCAGATTCCTCAGTGGAAATGGGATGAGATTGGGATGGACTTCATAGTCAGTCTGCCCCGCACTCGAGCTGGTTATGACTCCATATGGGTAGTAGTGGACCGTTTAACAAAAGCGACCCATTTCATACCAGTCAAGACAACCTATAACAATGCAGTGTTGGCAGAGTTGTACATGTCTCGGATTGTGTGCTTGCATGGTATTCCAAAGAAGATAATATCAGATAAAGGCACCCAGTTCACCTCTCACTTTTGGCAGCAGCTACATGAAGCTTTGGGTACACCCTTGAAATACAGTTCAGCTTACCACCCGCAGACAGATGGTCAGACTGAGAGAACCAAACCAGATTCTTGAGGATATGTTGAGAGCTTGTGCTTTGCAAGACAAGTCAGGTTGGGACAAGAGGCTACCATATGCAGAATTCTCCTACAACAACAGTTATCAAGCCAGTCTGAAGATGTCACCATTTGAAGCGCTCTATGGGAGGAATTGCCGAACCCCGTTGCATTGGGACCAACCTGGCGAAAGGCAGGTATTCGGTCCAGAGATTTTGCTTGAAGCTGAAGAGAATATCATAATGGTTCGGGAAAATCCGAAGGCAGCACAGTCCAGGCAGCGAAGCTATGCTGACACCAGGAGAAGGGAACTCAGTTTTGAAGTGGGAGACTATGTTTACTTGAAAGTGTCACCCATCAGAGGAACCGAAAGGTTTGGAGTCAAAGGCAAGCTAGCACCTCGCTATATCGGGTCGTATCAGATTCAAGCAAGACGTGGAGAAGTGGTTTATCAACTCAGCTTACCAGAGAATCTATCCGCAGTGCACGATGTGTTTCACGTGTCTCAGTTGAAGAAATGCTTGTGAGTACCAGAAGAGCAGTTGCCAATGGAAGACCTTGAAGTCCAAGAAGATCTGACGTACATTTATAAGCCAACGCAGATTCTGGAGACAGCAGATTGGGTCACTTGGAGGAACACCATCAGGATGTGCAAAGTCAAATAGGGCCATCACTCAGAAGAAGAAGCAACCTGGGAAAGAGAAGATGATCTGAGAGCCAAGTACCCTGAACTCTTTGCTAGCCAGCCCTTAATCTCGAGGGCGAGATTCTTTTAAGGGGGATAGATCTGTAACATCCTAAATTTGGGGGTATAAAATTTCTTTCCTATGATCATCCAAATTCAGGTGTTACTTTTCTCTATCTCACTCTATTTTCACTCTCTCTCTAGTTTTCTCCCTCTCTTTTTCTTTTAATTAGGGTTAGTGGAATTAGTGAAGGATTATTTATTTTATTTTTCCCAAAACATATGAGTCATGGAATGTTGCATCATATTGAGCCTAAACATTCTTTGAATTGTTGCACATATTTGATTTGGGTTGAATTTGAAATGAAAACCTAGGGAAAATAAATAGAAAAGGCAATAGAAATTCCAGGAAAAAGGAAAAGGCCATTTCGGCCCAAACCAGCCCAATAAGCCCAGTCCACGCGCGCGCTAGCGCGCCCTTGGTGCCTGACAGGCGGGCCCCGCCTGTCGGCGCCAACCCGAGCGCGCTCACTCCCTTGCTCTCTCGCTGCTCTGTGGGGTCGAGCTGTCGGCGCCGTTCTCTCCCCCTGTGCCTGCTCTCTCTCTGTCCCGTTGTCCCCACTTGTCAGCCATCCCTAACCTCTCGCCCACGATCTCCCCGCCGTGGACGCGCCCACGTCCGCACGTTCTCCGACCACGTCCCTGCGCCCGCGCCCCTTTTGAGCCCAACGCCCTGCTCGCCCACCTTCCCTCGCTCATTTGCGCCCTCTGCCAAACCCTCTCGCTCTGGCCACGCATGCAGGGAGCTTCGCCACCGCCCGCCATCGACCACTGCCTGTTCTGCGTCCACCATCGCGTTCATGTCCCGTCCAGTGCCACGGTGAGCTCCGCCTCGCTGTCAGCTGCTCGAGACACCCTTTGGTGTGTCCTTTCCATCTTTGTTTCGTCCGGTCCGCCCTCACCAGAGCGATCTCAGCACAGCCAGAGCCCCACCGTCGTCGCCTCGTCGTGTTCTTGTGCCTCCGTCGTTGCTTCGCGACTCCAGCGCTTCCCCTCAAGGTGAGCAACTCGCCCGTACCCTTAATTTGGTCATCCCTGCTCTGTTGCCCGCGCGATTGCTCACCGGAGCTATCCCGCGCCGCCGTTAGCCCGCGCCACCGTGGTCTGCGCCCTCTGGTGCCCCTGCGCCAGCGTGAGGGCCATGGCCGAGTCCGTCAGACTGCCCAGATCGCGCTCAGGCTAGCCCCCAAGCCTCTGGAACCCCGCCGTGGCTAGCCTCCTCGTCTCAGCCCTCTGATCTAGATCCAACTGCCTCTCTCTTCACCCTCCCCCGCGTCTCTACCCCTGGGCCCAGCTGGTCAGTCCGCCCTGGCTCGCTGATGCCCTGGCCCCGCCTATCAGCCGCGTCCGCGCGCCCGCGCGATCTAATCTGGGCCGCTGATCTCTGATCCGATGGCCGAGGTTACCCCGTACCCCTTCGCGTGTGAGTTTTGCTTAAGAGCCCCCTACTTTTAGGAAATCAACCTGTTGTCCTCTGTTTTAGCGCGCAGGCCTTTGGTTTCTTTTGGATAGCCCCCTGTACTTTTATTTAATCACAGATTTAACCCTAATTTCATATTTCAAACTTCAAAAATTGTTTATTTCATATCTTTTTCATATGAAGTCTAAATTTAGTGGTTCAAATTGCAAAATGTTCGTAAAATTATTCTCTGTTCAAATAAAATATGACCAACTGTAGTCTGTATACTTTAATTTTACACTTAGAATATAGGATTAAAGTATATGTTGATTTATTCATTTAGTGAAATAAATAAAAGGAGAATTTTAGGAGTTAAAGTATATTTAATCTTGTGAGATTAGTGATATGCATTACATGAATTCATTTTTTGGTTTAACCTTTAGGTCTTAATGAAATGAATAGAATTAGGTTGTGTAATTATGGATAACACTTAAAGGATAATCAAATTCCTAAATGAGAGTAGTTCATCCTATAATTTAATCTTTTCTTTGTTTAATCAGTACTTTACTTTTTGAGCTATGTTCCAACACTTAGAGAGTAATTAATCCCCAATTAAGATTAGTCCATTTTATAACTTGATCTTATTCTCCTTTATTTAGTACTACCTCTTTTGAGTTGTGTTCCAATGTTTGTACATGTTTGATGTGATGTTCATTTTTACTTTCTGAATGTATTGAATGTATGCTCACTTTATTTATACAATGAGCAGCTCGTGGTTCCTAAATGTGTTTGAAAGGGAAATAGGGTCAAACCTTTTCCTAAATGATTTTGGTGGTTCAAATGCCCAACACAAATAATTGGACTGACTAGTTTGCTCTAGACTATGAATTCTACAGGTGCCAAAGGTTCAACACAAACCAATAAAAAGATCCAAGTTAGGGTTCAAAAGACAGGAGCAAAAGAAACCGAAGAGAACCCTAGTCTGGCGCACTTGACTATCCAGTGTGCCACCGGATAGTGTCCGGTGCACCAGGGGAGATCGACTCAAACTCTTCACCTTCGGGTTTCTGGAGAGCCGCTCCGCTATAATTCACCGGAATGTCCGGTGTGCCAGCGGAGCAACGGCTATCGAGCGCAACGATCAACTCCAACGGTCGCCTGCAAACATGAACAGTGCGTGGATAGTTCACGCAGAGTCAGAGCAGCGCCAGAAGGCGCACCGAACAATGAACAGTGCCTGTCCGGTGCGGCACCGGACTGTTCGGTGCCCCAAGATGTTAGAGCTCCAACGGTCGAAACCGTCAGAACCCTAACGGTTGGGTGACGTGGCTGGCGCACCAAACAGTGTCCGATGGCGCACCGGACTGTCCGGTGTGCCCATCGACAGACAGCCTCCCCAACGGTTGGTTTGGTGGTTAGGGCTATAAATACCCCCCAACCACCACCACTCCAAGCATCCAAGATTTTCAGACATCTCATTCAATACAAGAGCTAGTGCAATCAATACAAGACACAAGTCAAAAGAATCAAAACCTCTGCAAGTCCCAAACACACTCCAAGCACTTAGTGACTAGAGAGAGAGTTTTGCTCGTGTTCTTTGAGTGTTGTTCTTGGATCGCTTTCTTCTTCCCCATTCTTGTTCTTCAAGCACTTGTAATCAAAGCAAGAGACACTAAATTTGTAGTGGTCCTTGTGGGGTCTAAGTGACCCATTTGATTAAGGAGAAAGCTCACTTGGTCTAAGTGACCGTTTGAGAGAGGGAAAGGGTTGAAAGAGACCCAGTCTTTGTGACCACCTCAACGGGGAGTAGGTTCTCAAGAACCGAACCTCGGTAAAACAAATCACTGTGTCATCCGCTTCATTTGCCTTGATTTGTTTTTCACCCTCTCTCTCAGACTTCAATTTTATTCTAACGCTAACCCCGGCTTGTAGTTTGTGGATTAAGTTATAAATTTCAGTTTCCGCCTATCCACCCCCCTCTAGGCGACATACAATTGGTATCACAGCCCGGTACTTCATTAGAGTCTAACCACTTGATGTGATGTCGGGAGGATCCGCCAAGAGGGAGATGGAAACGAACACAAGCCGCGGGAAGGCTCCATCAAGGGAGTCCAGCGCCAAAGGAAGGGAGGACTCACCTCCCTGCATCAAGTCACACCGGAGTGGCGACAAGAAGAAGAAAATGAAGAAAGTGGTCTACTATGAGACCGATTCTTCGTCGCCCTCCACCTCCGGCTCCGATGCACCGTCCGTCACTTCGAAGCGCCATGAGCGCAAGAAGTTTAGTAAGATCCCCTTATGCTATCCCCGCATTTCCAAATGCACTCCTTTACTTTCCGTCCCATTAGGCAAACCATCGGTTTTTTACGGTGAAGATTATTGTATGTGGAGTGATAAAATGAGGCATCATCTAACCTCACTCCACGCTAGCATTTGGGACACTGTTGAGTTTGGAGCGCAGGTACCATCTGTGGGGGATGAAGGCTACGACTCGAACGAGGTCGCCCAAATCCGGCACTTCAACTCCCAAGCCACTACTATACTCCTCGCCTCTCTATGTCGAGAGGAGTATAATAAGGTGCAAGGGTTGAAGAGCGCCAAGGAGATTTGGGACGTGCTTAAGACCGCGCACGAAGGGGATAAGGTGACCAAGATCACCAAGCGGGAGACGATCGAGGGGGAGCTCGGTCGATTCATCCTCAACCAAGGAGAGGAGCCACAAGCGATGTACAACCGGCTCAAGACCTTGGTCAACCAAGTGCGCAACCTCGAGAGCACCAAATGGGATGACCATGAAATGGTCAAGGTTATTCTTAGATCACTCGTATTTCGTAATCCTACTCAAGTTCAATTAATATATGGTGATCCTAGATATAAGCTAATGTCTCCTGAGGAAGTGATAGGAAAGTTTGTGAGCTTTGAGTTGACGATCAAAGGCTCCAAACAAATTGTCGAGCAAGGCGGCACCTCCACACCCGAGGTGCAACCCGTCGCATTGAAAGTGACGGAAGAAAAGAAAGAAGAGTCTACATCAAGTAGGCTCCCCATCGACGCCTCCAAGCTCGACAACGAGGAAATGGCGCTCATCATCAAGAGCTTCCGCCAAATCCTCAAGCAAAGGAGGGGGAAGGATTATAAACCCCGCTCGAAGAAAGTGTGCTACAAATGTGGTAAGCCCTGTCATTTTATTGCTAAATGTCCATTATCTAGTGATAGTGACAGGGGCGATGACAAGAAGGGAAAGAGGAAGGAAAAGAAAAGATACTACAAGAAGAAGGGCGGCGATGCCCATGTATGCCGGGAATGGGACTCCGATGAGAGCTCCACCACTCCTCCTCCGACGAGGACGCCGCCAACATTGCCGTTAACAAGGGCCTCCTCTTCCCCAACGTTGGCCACAAGTGCCTCATGGCAAAGGACGACAAAAAGAAGAAGGTAAAATCTAGAGCCTCCACTAAATATACAACATCTAGTGATGAGGGTAGCTCTAGTGAAGATGAGGATGATTTGCTTAGTCTTTTTGCCAACCTTAACATGCAACAGAAGGAAAAACTAAATGAATTAATAGGTGCTATTCATGAGAAGGATGAACTCTTGGATAGCCAAGAGGAATTCCTTATTAAGGAAAATAAAAAGCATGTTAAGGTAAAGAATGCTTATGCTGAGGAAGTAGAAAAGAATGAAAATTTGACTAAGGAGCTTAGCATTTGCCATGACACCATTTCCAACCTTAGGAATGAGAACGGTAATTTATTTGCTAAGGTTGAAAAATCAAATGTTTGTCATGATTCAATTGTCAATCTTAAAAACGATAATGCTAGTTTAATTGCTAAGATTGATAATTTGAATGAATCAATTTCTAGCCTTAAAATTGAAAATGCTAGTTTAATTTCAAAAGCTAAGGAATTGAATGTTTGCAATATTTCTATTTCCAATCTTAGAGATGAGAATGCCATTTTACATGCTAAGATTGATGAATTAAATGCTTGCAAACCCTCTACATCTAGTGTTGATCATGTTACTATTTGTACTAGATGTAGAGACATTAATATTGATGCTATTAATGATCACATTTCTATGATTAAACTACAAAATGATCATATAGCTAAACTAGATGCTAAAATTGCCGAGCATGAACTAGAAAATGAAAATTTTAAATTTGCTCGTAGCATGATTTATAATGGAAGACGCCCTGGAATTAAGGATGGCATTGGCTTCCAACAGGGAGACAATGTCAAGCTTAATGCCCCCAAGAAACTGTCTAATTTTGTTAAGGGTAAGGCTCCCATGGCTCAGGATAACGAGGGCTATATTTTATATCCTGCTGGTTATCCCGAGCATAAAGTTAGGAGAATTCATCCTAGGAAGTCTCATTCTGGTTCTCATCATGCTTTTATGTATAAGAATGAGACATCTAGTTTTAGGCATTCTACCCATGTTAAAATGCCTAAAAAGAAATCTCCTACTGCACCAAATGAACCTAATGTTTCATTTAAGACTTTTGATGCATCTTATGTGCTTACTAACAAATCAGGCAAAATAGTTGCCAAATATGTTGGGGGCAAACACAAGGGCTCCAAGACTTGTGTTTGGGTACCCAAGGTGCTTGTTTCTAACATCAAAGGACCCAAGACTGTTTGGGTACCTAAGAACAAGGCCTAAATTGTTTTGCAGGTTTATGCATCCGGGGGCTCAAGTTGGATCATTGATAGCGGATGCACAAACCACATGACAGGGGAGAAAAGGATGTTCTCCACCTACGAGAAAAACGAAGATCCCCAAAGAGCTATCACATTCGGGGATGGAAATCAAGGTTTGGTCAAAGGACTTGGTAAAATTGCTATATCTCCTGACCATTCCATTTCCAGTGTTTTTCTTGTAGATTCTTTAGATTATAACTTGCTTTCAGTTTCTCAATTATGCAAAATGGGTTACAACTGTCTTTTTACGGATATAGGTGTTACTGTCTTTAGAAGATTGATGATTCAGTAGCATTTAAGGGAGTATTAGAGGGTTAGCTATACTTAGTTGATTTTAATAGAGCTGAACTCGATACTTGCTTAATTGCTAAGACTAATATGGGTTGGCTCTGGCATCGCCGACTAGCCCATGTTGGGATGAAGAATCTTCACAAACTTCTAAAGGGAGAACACATTTTGGGACTAACCAATGTTCATTTTGAGAAAGACAGGGTTTGTAGCGCATGTCAAGCAGGAAAGCAAGTTGGTACCCATCATCCACACAAGAACATCATGACGATCGATCGCTTACATAAGCATCGGCGGGAGTAAGTATTGTCTTGTAATTGTGGATGATTATTCTCGCTTCACTTGGGTATTCTTTCTGCAGGAAAAATCTCAAACCCAAGAGACCTTAAAGGGATTCTTGAAACGGGCTCAAAACGAGTTCGGATTAAGGATCAAGAAGATAAGAAGCGACAATGGGACGGAGTTCAAGAACTCACAAATAGAAGGCTTTCTTGAGGATGAGGGCATCAAGCATGAGTTCTCTTCTCCCTACACACCTCAACAAAATCGTGTAGTGGAGAGGAAGAATAGAACTCTACTGGACATGGCAAGGACCATGCTTGATGAGTACAAGACTCCGGACCGGTTTTCGGCTGAGGCGATTAACACCGCCTGCTACTCCATCAACCGGCTCTACCTTCACCGAATCCTCAAGAAGACATCATATGAACTCCTCACCGGTAAAAAGCCCAATGTTTCATATTTTAGAGTCTTTGGTAGCAAATGTTTTATTCTCGTTAAAAGAGGTAGAAAATCTAAATTTGCTCCTAAGGCTGTAGAAGGTTTTTTACTTGGTTATGACTCAAACACTAGGGCATATAGAGTCTTCAACAAATCCACTAGATTAGTTGAGGTTTCTTGTGACATTATGTTTGATGAGACTAATGGCTCCCAAGTGGAGCAAATTGATCTTAATGAGCTAGATGATGAAGAGGCTCCATGTGTCGCGCTAAGGAACATGTCCATTGGAGATGTGTGTCGTAAGGAATCCGAAGAGCCCACACAAGCACAAGATCAACCGTCATCTTCTATGCAAGCATCTCCACCAACCCAAGATGAGGATCAAGCTCAAGTCAATGAAGAAGAAGATCAAGACAATGAGCCACCTCAAGGGGAGAACAATGATCAAGGGGGAGATGACAATGATCAATACAAGGAAGATGATCAAGAAGCACAGGGTCAAAGACCGCCACACCCAAGAGTCCACCAAGCGATTCAAAGAGATCACCCTGTGAATTCAATTCTCGGTGACATTCATAAGGGGGTAACTACTTGATCTCGAGTCGCACATTTTTGTGAACATTACCCTTTTGTGTCTTCTATTGAGCCATACAGGGTGGAAGATGCATTGAGAGATTCGGATTGGGTGTTAGCAATGCAAGAGGAACTCAACAACTTCACAATGAATGAGGTATGGCATTTGGTTCCACGTTCTAATCAAAATGTTGTAGGTACCAAGTGGGTATTCTGCAACAAGCAAGATGAGCATGATGTGGTGACAAGGAACAAAGCCCGACTTGTGGCCAAGGGCTATTCACAAGTCGAAGGTTTGGATTTCGGCAAAACCTATGCACCCGTAGCTAGGCTTGAGTCAATTCGTATATTACTTGCCTATGCTACTCACCATGGCTTTAAGCTTTACCAAATGGACGTGAAAAGTGCCTTCCTCAATGGACCAATCAAGGAAGAGGTCTATGTTGAGTAACCTCCCGGCTTTGAAGATAGTGAGTACCCTAACCATGTGTATAAACTTTCTAAGGCGCTTTATGGGCTCAAGCAAGCCCCAAGAGCATGGTATGAATGCCTAAGAGATTTCCTTATCACTAATGGCTTCAAAGTCGGTAAAGCCGATCCTACACTCTTTACTAAAACCATTACAAATGATTTGTTTGTATGCCAAATTTACGTTGATGATATCATATTTGGATCTACTAACAAATCTACTTGTGAAGAGTTTAGTAGGATAATGATTCAAAAATTCGAGATGTCTATGATGGGGGAGTTGAAGTATTTTCTAGGATTTCAAGTCAAACAACTCCAAGAGGGCACCTTCATGAGGCAAACAAAGTACATGCAAGATATACTCACCAAGTTTGGAATGAAGGATGCCAAGCCCATCAAGACACCCATGGGAACCAATGGGCATCTCGACCTCGACACGGGAGGTAAATCCGTAGATCAAAAGGTATACCGGTCGATGATAGGATCTTTACTCTATTTATGTGCATCTCAACCGGATATTATGCTTTCCGTATGCATGTGTGCAAGGTTCCAAGCCGATCCTAAGGAAGGTCACCTTAGGGCCGTGAAAAGAATCATGAGATATTTAGTTTATACACCTAAGTTTGGTCTTTGGTACCCCAAGGGATCCACTTTTGACTTAATAGGATATTCAGATGCTGATTGGGCAGGGTGTAAAATTGATAGAAAGAGCACATCAGGGACTTGTCAGTTTTTGGGAAGATCCCTGGTATCTTGGGCTTCAAAGAAACAAAATTCAGTAGCTCTTTCTACCGCCGAAGCCGAGTATATCGCCGCAGGCCATTGTTGTGCACAATTACTTTGGATGAGGCAAACCCTCAGGGACTATGGCTACAAATTGAGCAAAGTCCCTCTCCTATGTGACAATGAGAGTGCAATCCGCATGGCGGATAATCCCGTTGAACACAGTCGTACTAAGCACATAGCCATTCAGTATCACTTTTTGAGGGATCACCAACAAAGGGGGGATATCGAGATTGCCTATGTTAGCACAAAAGAACAACTAGCCGATATCTTTACCAAACCATTAGATGAGAAAACCTTTAGCAAACTTAGGAATGAGCTAAACATTCTTGATTCTCGGAACTTTGATTGATACTTTGCACACATAGCTCATTTATGTACCTTTGATCATATCTCTTTTATGTCTACGACTAATGTATTTTCAAGTGTCATCCTATGCTAAGTCGTAGATTGAAAGGGAAATGGAGTCTTCGTCGAAGACAAGGCTTCCACTCTACTGTATCGGTATCATTTACCCTTCACCGTCACTCCGCACCGCTCTCCACTTTGGTATAAGCTTCACTCATATTCATTTGTACCATTAGGGGAGACAGTAAAAGGGCTCTCAAACGACTCCGTTTTTGGCGATTAATGCCAAAGGGGGAGAAATCTCAATCCCAAAGCAAAAGGACCGCACCACCACCAATTTCAAAATTTTCCATTGATATATTTTAATATATATTCAAAGATTTTTCAATTGGTATATAAATATTTTTCATATTGGTAAAACCCTCTTGAACACTAAGAGGAGAATTTCATCTAGGGGGAGTTTTGTTTAAGTCAAAGGAAAAGTATTTGAAACAGGGGGAGAAAAATTTCAAATCTTGAAAATGCTTCTCAAAATCTTATTCATGTACCTTTGACTATTTGCAAAAAGACTTTGAAAAAATATTCCAAAAGAATTTGCAAAAACAAAACAAGTGGTGCAAATGTGGTCCAAAATGTTAAAAGAAAGAAAGCAATCCATGCATATCTAGTGAAAGTATAAATTGGTTTAATTCCAAGCAACCTTTGCACTTGCCTTATGCAAACTAGTTCAATTCTGCACTTATATATTTGCTTTGGTTTGTGTTGGCATCAATCACCAAAAAGGGGGAGATTGAAAGGGAAATAGGGTCAAACCTTTTCCTAAATTATTTTGTTGGTTGAAATGCCTAACACAAATAATTGGACTGACTAGTTTGCTCTAGACTATGAATTCTACAGGTGCCAAAGGTTCAACACAAACCAATAAAAAGATCCAAGTTAGGGTTCAAAAGACAGGAGCAAAAGAAACCGAAGAGAACCCTGGTCTAGCACACCAGACTGTCCGGTGCACCAGGGGAGATCGACTCAAACTCTTCACCTTTGGGTTTCTGGAGAGCCGCTCCGCTATAATTCACTGGACTGTCCGGTGTGCCAGCAGAGCAACCGCTATTGAGCGCAACGGTCAACTCCAACGGTCGCCTGCAAATGTGAACAGTGCGCGGACAGTTCGCGCAGAGTCAGAGCAGCGCCAGAAGGCGCACTGGACAGTGAACAGTGCCTGTTCGGTGCGGCACCGGACTGTTCGGTGCCCCAAGATGTCAGAGCTCCAATGGTCGAAACCGTCAGAACCCTAACGGTTGGGTGACGTGGCTGGCGCACCGGACTGTTTGGTGCGCCCATCGACAGACAGCCTCCCCAACGATTGGTTTGGTGGTTGGGGCTATAAATACCCCCCAACCACCACCACTCAAAGCATCCAAGTTTTTCAGACATCTCATTCAATACAAGAGCTAGTGCAATCAATACAAGACACAAGTCAAAAGAATCAAAGCCTCTCCAAGTCCCAAACACACTCCAAACATTTAGTGACTAGAGAGAGAGTTTTGCTCATGTTCTTTGAGCTCTTGTTCTTGGATCGCTTTCTTCTTCCCCATTCTTGTTCTTCAAGCACTTGTAATCAAAGCAAGAGACACTAAGTTTGTAGTGGTCCTTGTGGGGTCTAAGTGACCCATTTGATTAAGGAGAAAGCTCACTCGGTCTAAGTGACCGTTTCAGAGAGGGAAAGGGTTGAAAGAGACCCGGTCTTTGTGACCACCTCAACGGGGAGTAGGTTCTCAAGAACTGAACCTCGGTAAAACAAATCACTGTGTCATTTGCTTCATTTGCCTTGATTTGTTTTTCACCCTCTCTCTCGGACTTCGATTTTATTCTAACGCTAACCCCGACTTGTTGTTTGTGGATTAAGTTATAAATTTCAGTTTCCGCCTATCCACCCCCCTCTAGGTGACTTTTAGTGTTGCCGAAGATCCCTCTGAGCAACAACCTGGTGAAGGCAAGTGTCCTCAGACCTATCATGTCCTACTTTACTTTATAATTCACTGCCCTGCATTACATTATTGAAACTTAAGGATTGACTAGTCTATATATACCTTACCCTTGTTTACCTTTTTGGGTTAATCATGGTTAGCTTATGCTATTGCTTTAACTTAATCAATGAACATGATGTGATTATTTATGATACGATGATGTTATCCCGATGAGGTTCTTGTGATTACTTTAGGGGACTCAGGCTGTTTCCTGAGTACCTCTCCGTAAGGACCTGTTTGGGGAGTGACAACCTAGGATAACAGTGCAACCATGAGGGTGGAATGGGACACCCTTAGCTGATTAATTAGAGGAACCAGAGGAGTAGTTGGCTTCGCTGTAGGGCTGTCAATGGGGTCCGAGCACAGTACTTGCTCTGCCGAGGCTGGTTGCAGAGGTTCTCGATTTGGTTTTGTTAGTCACCCTTCCTCTAGGGAGATGTACAATGTTTATCAAACTGGAGAAACCTAACAGGCGGCTATGACCTCAGGGAAATCTTTGTAAAGGCTATGTAGTGAGACCCTACTAGGTCACCTTGGTAGTGATCAATGGGGAGGCTAGAACCCCGGGCAGAATGGGAATCACGGCTTGTGGGTAAAGTGTGCAACCTCTGAAGAGTGTTAGAAACTAGTATATCAGTCGTGCTCACGGTTAAGAGCAGCCTTGGGATCCTCTTCGATTAGAAGAACTTTGGTTACTTTTATGATGATGATTAGCAATGATGGTTATAATTTTGATCTCTGGTATTTCCTCTTGGAGGGAGTACTCCTGAGTAATAACTGGGTTATTACTAAAATTTGGCTCTTCTTATAGTAAAAAACTTGACCAACAAAAAGCAACTACTTAACCTTAACTCCACATACAACTAGTCCACTTTAGCCAAACGGGACATTTGCTGAGTACGTTGAAGTGTACTCACCCTTGCTTTACAAACCTCCCCACCCCAGGTTGTCCCCACTGTACTCAGTGCTCAGGAGGTGAAGCTGGTAACATGGAGGACTTTGAGGAGTTCTAGGACTACGACGAGTTCTAGTTTACTTTAGTGGCAAACCCCCAGTCAGCTGCCTGTGTAGGCTTATCTTCTACGTTTCGTTACTCCGCACTTTGATGTTAATGTTAAACACTATGGATATGTATTAGACTCTATGGATGTCTCAGACATCTTGATGTAGTTAAGTACCTTCCCGTTATTTAATTCGAGCATTGTGTGATGATGTCCAATTATGTAATCGCTAAGTACGTGAGTTCTGATCCTGGCACGTACATGATTTGCATTCGGTTTACCTTCCAAAACCGGGTGTGACATTTACCATAATAGCACTGAGAACTAGCTAGCTGATATCTTCACCAAGCCTTTAGATGAGAAAAGGTTTCGCAAGTTGCGTAGTGAGATAAATGTCTTAGATTTGCGGAACTTGGATTGATCTATAGCATACATGTGTTTTATGCCTTTGATCATGTTTTCTAAGCATTAATGTCTTTACTTGCTTATCTTTGGTGCTCAAGTTGTACATGTCAACCTTGAACCTCACAAGTCCTTATGCACATGGTGCACATGTTTAGGGGGAGGATGTCCTACAACTTGACCCTTTGAGGCTAACGTGGTTGTTTAAGTACTTTTGATATAGTCTCAAAGGTGAATTGAAAGGGAAAAGGTGAACTTGGACAAAGAAAGGGCTTCCACTGCATTCCGATATCAATGTATCTTGTCCCAAGTTGTTATTTGTGTTCTCATTGCCTTTTGCTCCTATTTGACATTTTTGGTAAGGCAATGAGGTTAAAGAGCCAAATCATTCTCATGTTTTGGTGCTTAATGCCAAAGGGGGAGAAATTAAGGCCAAAGCAACTGGATCAGCCAACCACTTGTGAATTTCAAAAATTTTAGTGTTAGATTCTTTGTTTTTGACCGAAACTCTCTTATTCCAAAAATTGTTCTCTTATGGGGGAGAAAATAGATTATGGGAAAAATGGGGAGTTTTTGGCATTTGATCAAATTTTCTCTTGAAAGATCTCTTTATTTTCCAAAACAAGTGTTTTTGATATAGAGATAGGAAAAAAGAATTTGTTTTGTGAAAATAAACCAAGTGGTGGCAAAAGTGATCCAAATATGCCAAATCCTATGTGAGATAAATTTGTCTTCAAATTTGCACATTTTAGCTTATCTTTGAAAGTGTTGTTGCATTTTGAGTTGCTTTTAATGTGTTGGCATAAATCACCAAAAAGGGGGGAGATTGAAAGGGAAATGTGCCCTTGAGCCATTTCTATAAATGTTTTGGTGATTAGATGCCCAACACATATTGTTTTAGTGGATATGTGTTAAAGTGCTAAAGAAATGCAAATCAAGAATCATGGTATGTCATTTGCCTTATCGTATTGTTTTTGGTACTAACATATTCCTCTAAGTGCTAGGAACCTTGTCAAATAAAATGAGATTGGATTGGAGAAGGTTGGCAGTGCCCAGCCAGACTTGCACCAGCCTGCGGGTGCACCGACTGTCCGGTGACTAGCCTGGCATGTCGACGAACTCACTGCTCTCGGGAGAAGTTGGGGACGCTGTGGGTAAAATTCATCGGACTGTCTGGTGTGCACAGAACTGTCCGGTGAGCCACCAGTGCTCGCGCCAACGGTCAGCAACGAGATCAGCGCGCAATCAGTGGGCAACGCGTGGCCAATGCCAACGGTCAACAGGTAGCACCGGTCTGTCCGGTGTGCCAAGCGGACCCTGGCTGCAACGGTCAGCTTCGCCAAAGAAGGAAAGAAATCACGATTGTTCACTATCCAGTGCGCCCACGGACAGAAGGTAACTATTGCCTACCAAATGGAGCTCCAACGGCTCCTAGCTGCCTTGGGACTATAAAAGGGACCCCTAGGCGCATGGAGCAGTACACCAAGCACCTCTTGAATATCCTAAGACGCCGAGAACTCACATTCGCGCATTGATTCACTGTGCTAGAGATTTGAGCACTTTTCTGAGCTGTAACTCCGATGTGTTGCTTTCGTGGGCTCGCTCTCGTCTTGTGTGCGTGTTAGTGTTGCGACTCTTGCTTTTGTGTGTGCTGCTATTCCCACCTTACTCTTGTGGTTTCATTGTGATCGATCTTGTAAGGGTGAGAGGCTCCAACTTATGGAGATTCCTCACAAAGGGGATAAACTTGAGATAAAGAGAACCGTGGTATTCAAGTTGATCATTGGATCACTTGAAAGGGGTTGAGTGCAACCCTCGTCTGTTGGGACGCCTCAACGTGGACTAGGCAAGTGTTTCACTTGGCCGAACCACGAGATAAAAATCGTTGTGTCAACTGCCTTTATTCTTGTGCGATTGTCTTTACTTCTACTCACTTTATAATTGCTCTAAGTTTAATACTCATCTTGTGAAGAGCAATTAAGTGAAGAAGTTGTCTCCCTCTCGAGTCATAGCATCTGGGTTTTGATTGCACTAACATTTCATAAACCGAGTTTGTGTTGTTTAGTATTGATTTTTACAGGATCACATATTCACCCCCCTCTAGGTGCTCTCACTCTTGTAGATGATTTGCCATTTTTCTTGCCGCTTCTCGGGTGGATGCGTTGCCGCCAACTTTCCATTACTCTTCTTAGTGGATGCTTTGCAACTGATGTCATGGGTTTTCATTAGGCGAAGATTTTGTTGTTGGAGGTTTCTTTGACATGTACTCAGGCGAGGCAGAACCTGGGCGCAAGGATGGGCCGGCTTAATGGCCCACTCCACCAAAGCAGCGAGGAAGGAGAGCTGGGTCGTAGCATCAAGGTGTCCCGAGTATAATGTTTTTCTTTTTCCGTTTTTCTTCTAATTTAGAGTTTCGAATTAAAATTCAAATCAAACATTTCAAATTTGGGTTTGGATTCCAACAATCAAAGCAATGCGCCAGCATATAGTGCATAAAAAAATTTGTATTTGTCACTTTTTTGTTAGGAGAAAGTAATTTAAATATAATGTTCATTACTTGATTTTGATCCCTTAAAGGCACCAAAAGACAAGGCAACACAATTAGATTGAGCTTCATCTCCATCCTCTTTAATCTCTCATTCTCAAGGAGAAGGTACACTAAGAGGACGAAGATGAAAGAAGATAAGTAAATAAATTGCAAAGAATATTAAAGCCATTATAAAACGCAAGTTAAACATGTAGAACATGATTTAACCTTCAAAAGGTATTACTTTTCCTCCTTTATTCTATACTTAATAAAAGTTTACATGTGTACCTTAAGCTTCGTAATGTTACAAGAAGAAGGTAAAGAAAGTACAACTTCGTAGGTAGAGCGATGGATCCCACTCTAACCAAAAAAGTGTGCCCAATTCATGGTACAGTTCCTCTATTTATAGGCACGGGATACAACTTCCGCAGAATTACAATCGTGCCTCAGACCTATACATTTAAGCTATCAGGTACATTGAGGGTAACATTGTCTTTTCCTCTTGTTGTATTGATGAATAAGTTTTGAAGGCTTTTCATGATCTTGCTTGGCTTCATCATTCATGCATGCACATCGTCTGTCCGAAGCTGTTATCCTCGCGCTTACGTCTATTAGTAGCTTCAGTTGAAGCTGACCTTCGGCACTGCTCCTGCAACATATGAAACAAGCTAAAAAATAGTTGTTGAGTTAGTGTTTTGAGGACATTCGAAAGAAGAAGGCCCCTAATATGTAATATCCACATAAATAACCCTTTGATTCAAATAGATCTTTAGAAAAAAAATATTTAGATTCAAAAATATAAAATTTGCACATTATAAAGTGTTTGCTTGATATTAATCCAAGAGAATATTCTATATAAACCTGAAACCAAACCTAATAAAGTGGTTGAAAATTTGCTCTTTGTCTGAATTAGAGTAGACGGTACACTCCATGCAATGTAGATGCATGCTCATAATCTAGATGGACTGGTTACGTTGGATAACTTTCTTCTATCAATCAAGTTAAATACTGCATGCTTGCATAGTTTCCCGGTTGTCGGTCAGTTTGAAATTTTGGTGGAGTTAATTATGTCTATCCCAAACCACACAAGTAATATTGATTTTTTTAATAAAAAGGTAAAAACACTAGGCTGTACCACCCTTCCAATGAACATGGATATTAAGTGATCAGCTTTAGTTAATTAGCGAGAACTTAATTTACCTGTCCTAATAGGACACTAGTTAAGTTTGCACGCTATCCTTCGAGAGTGAGAGATGTCTACTGGTACAAGAATTGATTTAACATTTACTGCCTGACTATATTTCGATAAAATGGTTAGTTGGTGACACATTCATATGAGTAATAAGTGCATGTAATTGCTACAGATATATAATAGACATGAGCAGAAATCTAATGTCTCTCCACCCAATGGATATATCGACCGAATCATTGATCTTGCTATGGAAATTGTGTGTAGGATTAGGAAGCAACAGGAGCACCTACATAGCTATACCGTCGGGTGGAAGTAAGATAGAAGCGTGGAATTCATGCCAAATCAAAGTCCAATGTCGCCACTTCTCGGTGTTTGCTTTGCAACCGATGTCATTGGTTCTCATTGGGCGAATATAATTTGCTATTGTAGGTTTCTTCTCTTCTCTGACAGATGCTTTGTTGGCTTGTTTGACATTTGTAGCAGATACTTTGCTGCTACGTTTGCGCCTCTCGTCTTCATGGATACTTGGTTGTTGTTCTTTGATGGTAGATGCTTTGCGCCTTGTTGTGCCGTCTTTCTTGGCGGACACTTTGCCGTAGAGGTCGCTCTAGTCTTCTCTATATATTGGATGCTTTGCTGCCACTACCGCATTCTATGGATGTTTTGCCACCACCGTTTTAATGCTCTATAGGCTACTACTGCATTGATCTCTATTTTTTTGGTCATGGGTTCAGATTGTTGAGATGTTAAGACCGCGGGTCTTTGCACCTTTTTTCTCCCTACTCAAGCCTTGTTCGGTTAATTCCATTACCCATGGATTAGATGAGATTGGAAAAAATTAAGAAGTTTGACCCACTCAATATCATTCAATCTATATGGATTGAGAGCTAACCGAACAAGTACTCAATGTGTTTTGGGATTGATGTGTTAATCCTAAGATTAATTGCGAGAGTTATGTACCTTTGAAACTCTACATTCTCTTATTGAAAAAACGTGCCTCATAGTACGGTTCCCAAAAATAATGAATATATGGACAACGTGTGGATGCTTTTAGGTATGAAATTCATTTAGTTCCAACAAATACATGCTTTTCGGTATGATAACATGCCCATTGTTGGGCACTGGCATGCGCGATCACACTGTCAGGTTGACCTAAACACTCGGAGAGTAGGTAAGAGCACAGGTGCACAACAAGACAGACAGTGAGGATTTGTAGCTTCTCGTTATACGTGCCCCATCCCGCTACAGAACGAGGGTATTTATAGGCCCATCCGGGGTAGGTGGTCCAAAGTATGACCCTACCCCCGCTCACCGACTATATCAAGGGGATATTCCTTATAACGGAGTAATTATAGTGTCGTTCGTACAACAGACAACACACACTAGATTACACACCCGCACGCTACCACAACAGTACTGTGCACGATTTTCGGTGGCCAGGGCTTGGCCGCCGAAAATAACCTCGGTGGCCAGGGCTTGGCCGCCAAAAATAAGGTTATTTTCGGCAGCCACTGACACAGCCGCCAAAAATAACGTTATTTTCGGCGGCCAGTGACACAGCCGCCAAAAATAACGTCTTATTTTCGGCGGCCAGCCTTGGCCGTCGAAAATAAAGTTATTAAAACTGCAGCCCGACTCCTTTCTCTTCTGTCTGTTTCTCTCTTCACCGCGTCGCTTGCTCGCCGCGCTGCCACGCCGCCGCCTGCCCCTCCTCGCCCGCACGCCGGCCCCCAGCGCCGCCCGCCCCTGCCCGCGCGCCGGCCGCCACCGACGTCTGCTGCCATCCCCAACTACCGTCGACCAGCCGCGGCGAAGCTCTACTCCTCCCACCACTCCGCCATCATCGCCAAGCTCTTCGCCATCCAAAGGTTATTTTTTTCGTATTTTATTTCATATTTTTGGCGACCGTTATTTAATTGCCGTCGAAATTAGTATATATTTGTAATTATGTTTTTTGATTAGTGTGTGTGATTAGTATTATTGTTTATTTTGATTTTATTAATACATTAGTGGTATATGTGGTTTAGGGATTAGTGGCATATTGTATTTGTGGCGTTAATTTCATATTAATAATATATTATTAGTTTTACAAGTACATTATATTGGTACGTATAATAGTTGCATTATTAGGGTACGTGGTACTTAGTTTAATTTGATTAATAGTATATCAGTCTGTGTTTTATATATAAGTAATATATTGTTTAGTGGCAGTGAGGTTATGTGCCGAAATTTTTTTGGTCTTGCTAGCTTGCTGTGGGTTTAGAACCTATCCTTGCCTATACATATAGGACCAAAACCCTTGATGAAGTTGAATAACGTTTTCACGATATATGGTTTAGTTTAACAGTCTCAGGCATGGCTGAAGATCGTGCATGGATGTACAATGACTGGAGTAGGAATGGACATCATTCTGATGATTGGGTAGCCAAGACCAAAGATTTTGTGGACCACGTATTCTCCTTGTCATTAACCGGCACTGTCAGATGCCCTTGTAGGCAACACAAAAACAGTATATTTCTTAATAAGGAAAGAGTTAGCCTAGATCTTTATCAATTTGGATTTATGCCCGGATATGAGGTGTGGGAACATCATGGTGAAGTAGTATCCAACCGGAATGTAGAAGAGGAGAAGAACAATGATTGGGCTGGCGATGATGTGATGCATGAGATGCTAGATTCGCTACGTCCAGAATTAAACCTAAACTCCGACGATCCTGCCACACCAGAGGTTTCCAGATTTTTTAAACTACTAAAAGACTCTGAAGGGCCGTTGCATGAACACACAGATGTGAGTATACTCGCTTTTGTGACTCAGCTCATGGCCATTAAGTCCAATTATTTTTTATCAAACAATTGTTACAATGAGATTTTAAAGTTATTAGGAGATGTGCTCCCAAAGCCCAATTGCCTAAAGACATGTACCATTCAAAGACAAGTATCAAAGGTCTTGATATGGATTATGAAAAGATTGATGTGTGCAAAAATAATTGTATGCTTTTCATGAAGGAGCATGCATGAGAGAAAAAATGTTTGAAATGTGGACAATCTAGATTTGTGGAAGTTGTTAATGATGAGGGTGACAAGGTGATGATAGATGTTGCACATAAGCAGCTCTGTTACTTGCCACTAACTCCTCGAGTGAAACAGTTGTTTCTATCTAAAAAACGGCTATGCACATGCAATGGCATAAAGAAGGTGTCCGTGGTAACGATGACCTAATCGTGCACCCTTCAGATGGGGGTGCTTGGAAGGCTCTCGACACTTTTGATCCAGACTTTGCAGCTGATCCGAGGAATGTTTGAATCGACCTCGCAATCGATGGCTTCACACCTTTTGGTCAAATGGCATCATCATACTCATGTTGGCCCAACTTTGTTATTCCATACAACCTTCCACCTTCTCTTTGTATGAAATATGAATTTATATTTCTTTGCTTAATCATTCCTGGCCCAGACTATCCTGGAAAGAAACTCAATGTCATGTTAAAACCCTTGATTGAAGAGTTGAAGGAGCTTTGGAAAGGAGTTGAAGCATACAATGTTTTTAAAAACAGATATTCAAACTTTGAGTTGCGTATTTGTGGTCGGTGCATGACTTCATGGTGTATGCTATTTTTAACGGTTGGAGTACACATGGTAGATTGACATGTCCATATTACAGTTTCGATACATATTGCTTCCGTCTTGCTCATGGTGGAAAGATCACTTACTTCGATTGTCATCGACGCTGGTTGCCTAGGAAACACCCCTTTAGGAGCGATAAGAAAAACTTTATAAAGAACAGCGTGGTCACCAAAGGACCGCCTAAATGTCTTAATGCAGAAGAAATATATGCTCAGCTGAACAACCTTGTCCTAAATGAAAAGGGGGACAAGTATGAAGGATTCGGAGTGGATCACAACTGGACACATATCTGTGGTCTCTGGGAGCTCCCTTATATGTCGTTCTTGACTCTTGTGCACAACATTGATGTCATGCACCAAGAAAGTAATGTTGTTGAAGCCCTCATACACACCTACATGCATTTTTAAAAAACAAAAGACAATCTGAAAGCTCAAAGAGATCTAGCAATGCTTTGTAACCAACTAACCCAAGTGCTCAATGACAACGGCAAGCCGCCACGTGCCTTGTTCTGTCTTACCTCTAAAGGCAAGATCGAGGTAATGAGATGGATGAAAAAAAATTCGGATGGTTATTCTGTGGGCTTGAAAAGATCTGTGAATTTGAAAATAGGAAAACTAACTGGGTTAAAGAGCCATGACTTCCATATATTAATGGAGAGGATTATCCCTGACATGTTTCGTGGTTACATGCTCGACGCCATGTGGCAAGCAATAGCTGAGCTAAGTTATTTCTACAGGTAGGTCTGTGCCAAAGAAATAAGTAAAAATGTTGTGGAGAAGTTGGAGAAAGAAATACCAGTGTTGTTATGCAAGCTAGAAAAAAATATTCCCACCTGGATTCTTCAATCCGATGGAGCATCTACTTATTCACATTCCATATGAGGCAAACGTTGGTGGACCTATACAATATAGGTGGATGTATCACATTGAACGTGCACTCAAAAACCTGCGAGGCATAGTTCGAAATAAGGCTAGAGTAGAAGGATGCATCTGAAAGTCGCCTAGAGGGGGTGAATAGGCGTAATCTGAAATTTACAACTTAAAACACAAGCTACAAGCCGGGGTTAGCGTTAGCACTTAAATAAAGTCCGGGAGAGAGGGGAAAACAAATAAAATGAAGGACAAGCGAATGAACACAGTGATTTGTTTTACCGAGGTTCGGTTCCAAAGAACCTAGTCCCCGTTGAGGTGGTCACAAAGACCGGGTCTCTTTCAACCCTTTCCCTTTCTCAAACGGTCGCCTAGACCGAGTGAGCTTTCTCCTTAATCAAACGGGTCACTTAGACCCCGCAAGGACCACCACACACTTGGTGTCTCTTGCTTTGATTACAAGTCTCTTGGGAACAAGAATGAGGAAGGAATAAAGTGATCCAAGCAACAAGAGCGCAAAGAACACAAACAAACACTCTCTCAAGTCACTAGGTGGTTGGAATGATTTTGGGGACTTGGAGAGGCTTTGATCTTTTGATTTGTGTCTAGAAGTGAATGCACTAGCTCTTGTATTGAATGAGAACTTCAGAAAACTTGGATGCTTGGAGTTGTGGTGGTTGGGGGGGGTATTTATAGCCCTCAACCACCAACAAGCCGTTGGGCGATGGGCGCACCAGACAGACACTGTAGGCTGTCCGGTGCGCCGCCACGTCACCCAACCGTTAGGGTTCGGGAGCTGTCGACCGTTGGAGACTTTGTCCTCATGCGGCACCAGACAGGTCCTGTTCACTGTCCGGTGCGCCTCTGACACTGCGGCTCTGACTCTGCGCGCACTGTGCTTCACTGTTCACGCGTCAGGGCGCCGTTGCAGTCGACCGTTGCGCTGGATAGCCGTTGCTCCGCTGGTGCACCGGATAGTCCGGTGAATTATAGCGGAGTGCGCATGTTGAAAACCCGAGAGTGGCTGGTTCATCTTTGTACGGACATGGTGCACCGGACACTGTCTGGTGGCACACCGGACAGTCGGGTGTGCCAGTCCACAGCACACTCAAGTTCCTTTGCTCCTTTGTATTTGATCCCTAACTTGAATATTTATTGGTTTGTGTTGAACCTTTTGCACCTATACAACATGTACTCTAGAGCAAACTAGTTAGTCCATATATTTGTGTTGGGCATTCAACCACCAAAATTAATTGTGGGAAAAGGTTAACCCTATTTCCCTTTCAGCATCGCTGAATCTTTTTTGCTAAAGGAGGTTTCATACTTCATGAGTGTGTATTTCGCAGAGGAACATAATGTCTCACAACGGGAATTCTACTGATTCCCGTTGGCCATGGTAATTCCCGTCGGCCAGAGCGAAAGCCGTCGGGAATAGACTAATTCCCGTCGGCCACAAAATAGCCGACGACCATTATTTTAATTCCCGTCGGCCCCGTCCCAAGCCCACGGGGATTAACTAATCTCCATCGGCCCTGTGCTAACAACCGACGGGAATAAGCCATAAACCGACGGGAATATGTAATTCCCGTCGGTTTAAGGCTTATTCCCGTCGGTTCCTGGCCGACGGGAATTAATTGATTTCCTGTAGTGTCTATGATGCTACCATGCGATACAATGTCGATCAGGAACCTCCTGTCAGTGATCTCAACATTTTCCAATGGAAAGGCACAACTACTAGTAAGGGCACGTTCTACCACCTTAGCATGGATGAAAGAATGTCCGCATTGCTATACATGTACTCGAATATGGAAGAGATGGAGCCGTATTTCATGTAAGTCTTTATTTTGCCCCATAATTTCTTTGCCAAGGAGCCATATTTAATTACTTATTTGTCGTATAGTAAGTTCGACAAGGAAAATTGGACTTATTCCCATTAGCCTACAAGCAAACAACTAGATACGATGCGACGACATGGGAGGCAAGGAAGACCTAATTTTGTTGACTGGTTTCAGGAGCATGTAAACTCTTTATATTCCTTACTTTTATGTCATTTAGCCTTTTACGCGAGGTAGTCATTTTAACTGTATATTATTTGCAGTGCACAAAGACTCCTAACATACACGAGGACTTGAGACAACTATCTTATGGGACGGTGACTTGCAGAATCTTTTGTCGATACGATGTGAATGGTTTCCGTATTTGTTCAGACCAATTTGAGAAGTCTCATCCTCGTGCAGCCACACGTAACACTGGAGTTCTGACTAGGGCACTCGATGCACTCGGAAGAGAAACTAATTATTATAGCATCATTCAAAACATCCTAGAGTTTAATTTTGCAGGGAACAAAACTTTGAAATTAGTATTCTTTCTATGTGATTGGTTTGACAGCAATAATGGGATTAGACAAAGTCAATATGGCATAACTGAAGTAAAGCACAAGGAACGACTTTGATGCCATGATAATTTTATCCTTGCACACCAATGCGAGCAGGTCTACTATATGTCGTACCCAAATCCGAAGTTTAAAGCATGGTGGGTAGTTCAGAAGGTGAACCCTAGGGAACGTTTACATACTCCTTGCACTGCTGGTTATCAATTCGAAGACGAACAAGCCGATGATGTTTATCAAGAAGAAGAATTGCCAACCACTTTTACTATCGATGAGGGTGTTGCACTGAATTCACTAGTTGGAGACTGTAACGATGTCACTGCTGATGAGTGTGTTGCACCGAAACGAAAATGAAATCCAAGGAACAAAAAAGCCACATTGCGAGCTTTGGATCGAAGAAGACTCCTTGATCGTGATTCCGATGAATTTTGATGTGTAATGCATAATTTAATTTTATGTGATTTATTATTTGTTTTTTATTAATTCACTTAGTTTTATGGAGCTAATACTTGTAATGTTTTTCTATTGAACAGGATGAGTGGTAGGAAAACAAAGCACACTACTAGGGGATTTCTTAATGTGGCTAGCAGGATAGTCCCTGGTGCACGTTCCCTTTTCCAAGGGTTTTCTTCTAGCTAGAGCAGACAGGAGGCGTTGCTGAGACACGCCTGGCTAGAACTACGTGATACACCTATTGCTCTATAACGGAGTACTGATGTAAATGTTTATGTAATTGATCTTATTTGTCAATCACTTATATATAAATGTGTCTTACATGTCTCTATTTCATGTCCATAAAAAGAGGAGGACGAAGAGTAGGAGGTGCAACACCATGAGGAGGAGGAGGTGCAGGCCCATGAGGAGGAGGAGGTCGCTCTAACACCCTGGATTTGGGGGTATAAAATTTCTTTCTTATGATCATCCAAATTCAGGTGTTACTCTTCTCTATCTCACTCTAGTTTCTCTCTTTCTAGTTTTTTCTCTCTCTCTCTCTCTCTCTCTTTCTTTTAATTAGAGTTAGTTGTATTAGTGAAGGATTATCTATTTTATTTTGCCCAAAACATATGAGTCATGGAATATTGCATTATATTGAGCCTAAATATTCTTTGAATTGTTGCATATATTTGATTTGATTTGAATTTGAAACTTGTTGGAGGTCTGCTTCGTCGCCGAAGGTCTTGTGAGAAGAAACACCTTCGGAAGGCCAGAACACAATGCCGAAGCTACCAGTCAAGGAGCTTCGTAGCGTATCTCCAGATGCACCGACTTAAAGATGAAATGACCAATCGGCCCATAACAACCTGTGTTATGATTGTAACCATTTGTAAAGGGCATGAATGTAATTTCTCACAGGCTGTGTCCTGTGCCTATAAATAGATTAACAGTATCTCCGTACTGTTCACGCTTTCGCATCTTACTTTTGCTCTTGCCTTCTGTCGCACTCAAGGTACAAATGTAACTGTTGGGGACTTGTTCTCAAATGCTATGAGTTAAGAACAAGGCAACACAGAAAATGTTAATCGATAAAGTCCTTCGTCTTACAGAGCATTATTTACCTTAGGATATAATGATTGTCAGACGAAGGTTATGAAGGACATACTTTCGTAAACACAACATACGATGATGAAGAATGAATCATAAGGAACATAGACAATTATATATATATATATTATTATCAACTTATTTTTGTATTACTATTATTATGAAGAAACAGGAACGACATCAAATTACAAATGTACCTTCAGCTTGAAAGAAGATGAAAGTACAGGTATGACGCAAAAACAAGTGCCAAGTCAGCGTGAACAGTACGGGGGTACTGTTGACCTATTTATAGGCACGGGACACAGCCCATATAAAATTACATTCATGCCCTTTACATTTGGTAATAATTCTATAGTAATCCACCGAGGTCTGAATAGCCTTTTCATCTTTAAGTCGGTTTCTTTTTCTGCTACCACGCCGAAGCTTTCCCGCTCACACCTTCGACGTTGTATCAACCTTCATATTTCTTTGGGCTTCTCCTACTGCGATATCGACTCGAGTCCGAAGATACCTGTTTACACATTATACTCCAGAGACACTGTTAAATCTTGTTTTTGAGGACCTTCGGAAGCCAAAGGCCCCCAACAGTAGCCCCTCGCAATATTAATTTGTTAAAATGATAAATTTAGATTGCGACATGGACAAAGGCTTTAAGCCGAAGGTCCGAAAAAACACCTTCCCTTTGCTAGAATAGCAACATTCATTGACAAGCGGGGTCTTTCAATTTTTGACGCACTGGGCGTATAAATAAGAGCATACCGCGAGCTCATTTGGCACGCTCTCTTGCCATCTGCTCTCGCTCACTCAATTTTTAGCTCTTGCGCACCAAGATTTGCTTAGCTTTTTAAGTTTTTAAGCTTCGGCGTTGAAAACAGTTTTTAGTGTTTGCGAAGATGTCTGAAGATAAGAAGGCTGCTGCCGAGATGAAGCTGAGTCTCTCTGAAGAAAAGAACCTGGGGTTTCTTATAGCAATGTCGAAGACCAACACAGAAAAAATCACCAAAGAGATTTTAGAAGGTTTGTCTGAAGATACTGATGATAGCGACAGTTATGATGTGGATAGTGGTGATGAAGACTCCGAAGATCGCCCCTAGCGACCAAGCCATTCAGTTTTTGGCAAATCAGGTATCAAAGAAAATCACCTTGTCAACATGAGGGGAAGATACTTCCGGGATTTATCCATTGTGAGGGTCGACGAAGGAGAGAAAACTTGCCCAACCCCTGAGGAAAATGAAGTCGTAGTGTTCCGAAGCTTTTTGAAAGCTGGACTACGATTTCCCCTGAGCAGCTTTGTCGTAGAAGTGCTGAAAATGTTTGAAGTCTATCTTCATCAACTTACCCCCTAAGCAATTATAAGGCTGAATATCTTCGTGTGGGCCGTGAGAAGCCAAGGTCTAGAACCTGATGCGAAAAGTTTCTGCAACATACACGAATTATCTTACGAGACAAAACCCTAGGGTAAGGAACAGTATCACAATAATTTTGGCTGCTACGGTTTCGTTTCTCGGTCTGGGTCAAGCTGTCCCGTGCCAACATTTCGGAAGAGATGGCCCGGCGATTGGATGACAGAATGGTTTTATGTGAAGAATGACTTGAAAGCACGGGAAGATATCAAAGGTATAATTATGCGCCCTATTTGGCAAAGTTTCGGCCTGCGAAGGCCGAAGGTTGAGATGAATGAAGCTGCCGAAGATTGTCAGAGAGCCTTCGGAGTTATTTGTTCTTTTATTGGAACGAGAGATTTGGTCCAAGAACATATTGCCTTCAGAGTATGGCCTCGCGGAAAAATGGGAAATGCCGCAAGAAACCATAAAGGAGGCTGACGAAGGTGGGCATATCAGGCTGAAGTATACTTTCAAGTTCGGAGATAAATTCGTTGAGCCAGATGATGACTGGCTAAAAAGCATTGAAAATTTAAGTGATGAACTACTTGGGGCTTACTCGAAGGCCAAAGATACTGCATTGTCAGCAGCCTTCGGAGGCCGGAAAAGGAAGAGACTGAACCGAGTGTTTGACGCAATTGGGTTCGTCTACCCTGACTATCGTTATCCCATTCGAGGGCAGAAAAGAAAAGGCACAACCTCTGTGAAGGAAGAAGCTGCAACTGCTCCTAGTGAGCCAGCACCGAAAAGAAAAAGGATAAAGGTCCTCACACATCGGCCACGCTATATTGAACCAGCCTCGGTGCCTGAGTTCACCGAAGATACCTCTTCGGCCACCGAAGCTGAAAAGCCAACCAAGCCAACCTTGCTGCCAAAAGTCGCAGAAATGGCCGAAGCGCCAACAGAATTGAAAGAACCAAAGACTTTGTTATCAGAAACCAAAGAGATGGCCGAAGCACCATCGTCAGAAAAAATGGAAGAAGCAAAAGGATCAGCTGAAGGATCAAAAATATCAGAAGTTTTAAGTCCTTCAGCAAATGTTGAGACAACAAAAATCCAAAAGGGGCCAGCGGTGACTCCGAAAAGAAAGAGAATGGTCAATGTGCTAGATGTTCTGGAAACAATTAAATCCTCAAGCACAACTCCGAAGAAGACTGTTTCAACTTCCGAAGCGAAAACTGAAATTTCTGATACTAAGGCTCTAGAGCAAGAATCTGAAGCTGAAGCTGGGCCCTCAGAGGCCACGAAGGTAAAATCCTTGGAAACCGAAGAAAAAATAACGAAGCTAATCTTTGAAGAAATCAGCGTTGTTGCCCCCGAAGCATCCCCCAAAGACCTTGATTATATTGTTCGTCATGCTTCGGGGAAAAAATTATCAGAAAAAGAAAAACAAGAGGCCTAGCTTTATGCCCAAAAACTGAAGTATCCAAAGGGGGCGCTAATATTCAACGGCAGTGGAGAAGAAGACTTTTTGTATTGTCTCCCTGACAGCAAGGAGATTTCTGTCTGTCGGGAGATGAGCAAGAGCTTCGGATTCCCAACACTAGAAGACGGGCTCTCAGTGTTGTCAAAAAATGAACTAGCCGACAGCCTGGCATATAATAGCTTAAAGGTGCAAAAATTGAGGTTTTTGTATTTTTTCTTGAGACCAAAATTTTTCGTTTGCTTAACTCTATTGACGCAGGCACACTTTTCTTTGCAGGGCCTTATACTTAGCAATGCCCTCAAGGCCCAAAAAGATGCCGAAGACGAAGGGTGCACTATTGCCCTGAGCAACCTGCGTTCCGAAGTAATTGAACTGAGGAACGAAGGTCTCGAAAAAGATAAAATATTACATTCATTGATAAATAGAATAAAAGTAGACGAAGCTACTTTTAAGGGTCAAGCTGAGGCTCAGAAGCGTGAAATCGAAGATCTTCGAAAACAGCTAGCCAGAGCTAGGGAAGAACGCATACTTGAAGAAACAAAGCGAGAACTTAGCGACCAATGGGCAAATCATTTAGAAGGAACTGTTGAAGAGCTTCGCGCGTCCAAGAAGAGATGCTATAACAAATCTGTAGAATGCGTTAAGAAAATGAAAACTAGCTTCGCCAGCGTTGGCGCATTTTCGAGTGAAGAAAACTTTACGAGAGGCAACCCCGAAGGCCCATTGAATGGATTAGTCACGAAGCTGAGGCCTTCGAAGAAATTTTAAATAGTCGCGGAGACATATGTGCTTTTTCGGGTGCCAGGGGAATTGCCACCATTTTGGAGAAAAAGGGCTGTGAGCATGTAAAGATTTTAGCGCAATCCGAAGCTACCTTGCCCTTCGAAGATGCAAAGGATCCTTCAGCCGAAGCTAGCATGGTTGGTGGAAAATTTTTCACCGATGTCTGGGACAATGGTGGCCGAGAAATGGCCCGAGAAATTATCCAAAAAAGCGAAAAGGGCATCGATGATGCTAGAAAAATAGCAGAGGCTGCTGAGAAGAGCGCGGAGCCCGAAGGACAAATAGGTATTGACTAATGGTTTTTATTGTGTTGTAATTTTTAATTTTAAACTTCGTTTGCAATTTGTAATAGCAATGTAGCTGTATCCTGTCCTCCCTCAGATCCTACTAAAGCGTCTCCGGGTCCTCCCCCGAAAGATGACGATGAAATTAAAAAGATGGCTGAAGCTATCATGGATCAAGTTGTCAATCAACTCCTGAACGAAGCTGCAGAAGTAGTGCTTAGGGAAGACTAGTTGCTACTGTAAAAACTTCTAAAATGTAATATGTGTAATATCTTGTAACCCTGAATGTAATAAACTTGCTTTTTATGATTCAATTCTTTACGATGCATGAAATTTTTCATACGTACCGTTTTTGAGTCTTTGACGAAAAAACACCTTCCTTCTTTTCATGCTTCGTGAAGAAGAATTTTCATTTATCGCGACAGTACCCATAGTGTTCTGATGAAGAACATCCAAGCTTCGTGAAAATATTTTCCGAAGCTACATTTCCGAAGATCAATATTGTATCCCCTTCTTGTGCCATATGCAGAATGATGTATGATGCTTATGTTATGCAAAATGATGTGATGATGTTATGCTATGAGAAAAGGTATTCGTTCCGAAACTACACACACATCCCTGCAATAAAATACATAACGTTTTTTGAATCAGCGTTGACTTTTCACTGTAAGCCTCCCTTAGGAGCTTCTTCGCCTTTTACTTCAGCGGAATCAGCGTTGACTTTTCGCTGTAAGCTCTGCATTCCCTTAGGAATGACTTTGGAGCTTCTTCGCCTTTTACTTTCGGCGGAATCAGCGTTTATTTTTCGCTGTAAGCTCTGCATTCCCTTAGGAACGACTTTGGAGCAAAAAACTTACACTGCGCTCCTTTTGGAACGACTTTTTGTTACTTCGAAGAATTCATACCGTGTCTTTTTTTAAAATAAATTTAATAATCTGAAGGTCCTCCTTGCTATTGCAAATTTTCAGGCTCTGACAACTTAAGCCTGTGTAGAAGATATGTTTTCCTTGTGGCAAACAACAAAACTATTACTTGAAAATTTAAAAGAAAATGTCCTTTATTACACAGAAAATAAAACTGAATGGAAAAGACTGCTGTCAAGGTATGATATTTGTTAATAGATGTGCTTCGACTCTGGCACAGTGTTGTTGACTGTGCGAGCTTCGGATTGTTCTCTGAAGTCCCTTTGATGTGTAGCATATTGGCCCCCTTCTGGCTGTTGACCTTGTTGCAGCGGTGGTGGAGGCAGAGGCTGTTGCCAGGAAGCCTAAGGTTGACTCGCCGAAGCAACAGAAACTGTAGGGTGGTTGCCTACGTATTCTGGGATGTAAGGCGAATGGTACGAAGCAGTATGCATGACCTGCTTCGGCTAAGCTTGTTGTGCTGCAGCTTCGGCTATCTCCTTTTGCTTCTGGATGGTAACATGGCACATTCTGGTGGTATGGCCCTTGTTTTCACCACAGAACAAGCAAAATATTCTCCTTTGTTGATCTCCAAATCTTCCGCCGAAGCCCCTAGCGCCTCTGCCTCTTGGAGCTGGTGGCCGGAAGAAGCTTTGTTGTTGCCCCGAAGCCTGTGAGGAGCACTGTGGCCTTTGCTGCTGACTCCCCTTATCATCATTTTGAGTAGAGTTGTGAATTGACCTGACGTGCCTCGGATAGAATCTTCCTCCGAAGCCCCTAGTCATTTCGGAAAACCTGAAAGCCTCCTCCCTTCTTTGGCAAAAATCATTGTCGGCACGAATATACTCGTCCATCTTCTGAAGCAGCTTCTCCAAAGTTTGAGGAGGCTTCCTAGCAAAGTACTGAGCTGAAGGTCCAGGGCGAAGTCCCTTGATCATGGCCTCAATGACAATTTCGTTGGGCACCGTTGGCGCCTGCGCCCTCAAACGCAAGAACCTCCTGACATACGCCTGAAGGTATTCTTCGTGATCCTGTGTGCACTGGAACAGGGCCTGAGCAGTTACCGGCTTCGTCTGAAACCCTTGGAAACTGGTTAACAACATGTCCTTCAGTTTTTGCCATGAAGTGATCGTTCCTGGTCGAAGGGAGGAATACCAGGTTTGAGCAACACTCCTGACAGCCATAACAAAAGACTTTGCCATGACTGCAGCATTGCCACCATACGAAGATACTGTTGCTTCGTAGCTCATCAAAAACTGCTTCGGGTCTGAATGGCCGTCGAATATGGGAAGCTGAGGCGGCTTGTAGGACGGAGGCCAAGGTATAGCCTGCAGCTCAGCGGACAGAGGAGAAGCATCATCAAAAACAAAATTTCCATGATGGAAATTGTCATACCAGTCATCTTCGTTGAGGAAACCCTCCTGATGAAGGTTTTGGTTCTGAGGCCTTCGGTTCTGCTCATCGTGAGTGAGATGGCGAACTTCTTCAGAAGCTTCGTCTATCTGCCTTTGCAGTTCGGCTAGCCTGGCCATCTTTTCCTTCTTCCTCTGCACCTGTTGATGAAGCATCTCCATGTCTCTGATTTCTTGGTCTATCTCATCCTCTGGCGGTGTCAGGCTAACAGCCTTCCTTTTCTGGCTTCAGGCCTCCCGAAGGGAGACAGTCTCCTGATTATGGTCCAGCGGTTGCAGAGCTGCAGCCCCAGTTGCTGAAACTTTCTTCGGCGCCATAACGAAGGTTTATGATCGCCGAAGGTGTTCGAAAACTCAAAGAGTGGAAGTGAGTTCACCGGAGGTGGGCGCCAATGTTGGGGACTTGTTCTCAAATGCTATGAGTTAAGAACAAGGCAACACAGAAAATGTTAATCGATAAAGTCCTTCGTCTTACAGAGCATTATTTCCTTTAGGATATAATGATTGTCAGACGAAGGTTATGAAGGACATACTTTCGTAAACACAACATACGATGATGAAGAATGAATCATAAGGAACATAGACAATTATATATATATATATTATTATCAACTTATTTTTGTATTACTATTATTATGAAGAAACAGGAACGACATCAAATTACAAATGTACCTTCAGCTTGAAAGAAGATGAAAGTACAGGTATGACGCAAAAACAAGTGCCAAGTCAGCGTGAACAGTACGGGGGTACTGTTCACCTATTTATAGGCACGGGACACAGCCCATATAAAATTACATTCATGCCCTTTACATTTGGTAATAATTTATAGTAATCCACCGAGGTCTGAATAGCCTTTTCATCTTTAAGTCGGTTTCTTTTTCTGCTACCACGCCGAAGCTTTCCCGCTCACACCTTGGACGTTGTATCAACCTTCGTATTTCTTTGGGCTTCTCCTACTGCGATATCGACTCGAGTCCGAAGATACCTGTTTACACATTATACTCCAGAGACATTGTTAAATCTTGTTTTTGAGGACCTTCGGAAGCCGAAGGCCCCCAACAGTAACTCGATATTGTTTTCATGTATTCATGATTGTTCAATAATAAATGTTTATGTCGTCATATTATTATTTATGTTGTTTTCCTGTGTTCTATAAGATTCATCCTTTATTTATACATGTCATATTTATGAAGGTATGTCCTTCATAACCTTCGTCCAAAGATCGTTATATCCTAAAGGAAATAATGCTTCGAAGGACGAAGGACATTAACATTTAACATTTTGTGTTGCCTTGTTCTTAATTCATAGCATTTGAGAACAAGTCCCCAACATTGGCGCCCACCTCCGGTAAACTTACTTCCACTTTTGAGTCGATGGCTTCGTTCAACAATCAAGCTGAAGTTGCTTCGGCTACGAAGCTGGTGCTCCCGATAACAGGCGGTTCTTGCTCAGAACCGGTCAACAAAAAGCAGAACAAGGAGGCTCAAAGAAGGGTACAACATGTTGGGTTGTAGGGACCCTTCATCAAGTCAAAATGGTCCCACATCCCAATCACCTTCTCCAAGGAGGACTTTCAGCTCAAGGAATACCCTCAAATTGATGCTATGGTCATATCTTGCGTCATCAAGGGATTTCTGGTCCACAATGTTCTAGTTGATACAGGCAGTGCAGCGGATATCATATTTGCTAAGGCCTTTAGACAGATGCAAGAGCCAGAAGATAAGATTCATGATGCTACACACCCTCTTTGTGGCTTCGGAGGAAGGCAGATTGTAGCACTCGGCAAAATCACAATGCCAATTACCTTCGGCTTCGTCCACAATACAAGGACTGAACATGTTGTGTTTGATATTGTTGACATGGAATACCCCTACAATGCAATAATTGGCCGAGGAACACTCAATGCTTTTGAAGCAATACTTCACCCAGCATATCTATGCATGAAGATACCTTCGGAACAAGGGTCCATTGCTATTCATGGAAGTCAAGAAGCTGCCAGAAAGGCTCAGGGAAATTGGACAGACTCAAAAGCGATCCACAATATAGATGGAGCCGAGGCTTGTGAACAGTACAAGTACAGAAGAGAGAAGGTTGCTTCGGCTGATCAGCTGAAGCCCATGCTTCTATGTGAAGACATAGCAGAGCAAAAGGTACTGCTGGGGCCTCAACTATCTGAAGAGCAGGAGAAAACTTTGATAAGGTTTTTATTCAACAACAAAGATGTTTTTGCTTGGTCGGCCAATGATCTCTGTGGTGTCAACAGAGACGTCATTGAACATTTACTCAATGTCGACCCATCCTTCAGGCTAAGAAAGCAAAGGCTTCGGAAAATGTCTGATGATAAAGCCGAAGGTGCTCAGAATGAAGTAAAAAGGCTCCTCAGTGCTGGTGTCATCAGAGAGGTAAAATATCCAGAGTGGCTAGCCAATACTGTTATGGTGAAGAAGGCTAATGGCAAATGGAGAATGTGTACTGACTTCACAGATCTTAACAAGGCCTGTCCAAAGGACAAGTTCCTATTACCAAGAATAGACTCTCTTGTAGATGCAGCAGCTTCTTCAGAGCTTATGAGTTTGCTGGATTGCTACTCTAGATATCATCAGATATTGATGAAGAAGGAGGATGAGCCGAAGACTAGCTTCATAACTCCCAGTGGCACCTATTGCTATCTTCGGATGCCTAAGGGGCTCAAGAATGCTGGAGGAAGTTTAAGTAGAATGACAGCCAAGGTTCTTCATTCTCAGATAGGCAGAAATGTGCTAACATACGTTGATGATATCATAGTAAAAAGCACGAAGCAAGAAAATCACATTATTGATCTGCAGGAAACATTTGCTAATTTTAGGAAAGCTGGCCTGAAATTAAATACAAAAAATGTGTCTTTGGAGTGAAGAAGGGCAAGTTTCTTGGCTGTCTAGTTTCAACAAAGGGGATTGAAGCTAACCCAAGCAAGATCGAAGCTATCCTTCGGATGGAGCCGCCAAGCACAAAGAAGGGGGCCCAACGGCTGACAGGAAGACTTGCATCATTGAATCGATTTATATCTAGATCAGCAAAAAGAAACTTGCCATTCTTTGAAGTATTAAAGTCAGCCGAAGTTTTTCAATGGGGCCCAGTTCAACAGAAAACCTTCGAAGAGTTGAAGCAATACTTGATTGATCTAACAACATTAACTCCACCTGCGCCAGGGGCTCCATTACTATTGTATGTGGCAGCTTCGAACTTTGCAGTGAGTGCGACACTTGTACAGGAGAAGCTTGAAGGACAAATTAAAAAGCAAGCCCCAGTATACTTTGTCTTCGAAGTTCTAAGTTTATCAAAGAAAAACTATACAGAGTTGGAGAAGGTGTTGTATGCTGTGTTAATGGCCTCCAGGAAGCTTCGGCATTATTTTCAAGCATACCATATAATTGTTCCTTCGTCACAGCCTCTGAAGGATATTATGAGAAACAAAGAAGCTACTGGAAGGATTGGAAAGTGGGCTGTGGAGCTTAACGAATTCAGTATTGATTATGTGCACATATCCTCAATTCAGTCCCAGGCGTTAGCAGACTTCATTGCTGATTGGACGCCAGGGGCTCAGGAAGAAGAAGCAAATAAAGACGCCGAAGCTTGGACAGTATTTTGCGACGGTTCCTGGGGAACCTTCAGTGCAGGTGCCGCTGCTGTCCTAGTTGCACCTTCCAAAGTCAGAACATGCTATGCAGCAAGGCTTGACTTCAGCTGTACAAATAATATTGCTGAATACGAAGCTTTACTTTTGGGGCTTAGAAAGTTAAAGGCAATGGGAATAAGAAGGGCAGTCCTTAAAACAGACTCTCAAGTTATTTCTGGTCATATTGACAAGAGTTGCAAGGCAAGAGACCTGAAGCTTTAGAAATATCTGGACACAGTTCGAAGGCTTGAAGCTTCTTTCAAAGGTTTTTCTGTTAAGAATATTCCAAGAGGGGAAAATAAACATGCTGATCTGCTAGCCAAGTCAGCGGCACAGGGGCTTCCTTTACCTTCGGAAGTATTTTTTGAAACAATAAGAGCACCTTCGGTTGAACTCCTCGAAAGAGTAGTGCTTACAATATCTCCTGTCCATAGTGAAGATTGGAGGACTGAGATTGTATCTTTCCTCCAAGGTAACTGTCTCTCGGATGATGAAGTTTATAACAAAAGAATGGAAGCAAGAACAAGACCATATGTTATGATAGAAGGGGAATTATATAAACATGGAGTTTGTTCCCCACTTCTCAAATGCTTATCCAGAGCCGAAGGTATAGAACTGATGAAGGAGATACATGCAGGATTGTGTGGATCCCACATTGGGTCCAGACCTCTTCTAGGAAAGGTTTTCTGACAAGGATTCTATTGGCCGAAGGCAGCTTCGGACGCAGCAGATCTGGTTCAAAAATGCGAAAATTGCCAAAAATATGCAAGAGATCAGAAGCAACCTTCATCATTGACTCAGCTGATACAACCAACCTGGCCATTGCAAAGATGGGGTTTGGATTTGCTAGGCCCACTTCCACCAGCGCAGGGCAACTTGAGATATGTCGTGGTGGCGGTAGAATATTTCTTTAAGTGGATCGAAGCAAAGCCTTTGGCCACAATAACTTCGGCTACAGTCTAAAAATTCTTCTGGCAGAATATAGTTTATCGCTTCGGCGTGCTGAAGGCTATAAATGTGGACAATGGAACACAGTTTGATGCTGAAACTTTCAAAGATTTCTACGACCAGATCGGCACGAAAATTCATTTTGCATCAGTCAGGCACCCGGAATCAAACGGACTAGTTGAAAGGGCAAATGGTATTATAATGACGGGAATAATGAAGTTAATCTTCAATCAGCCCAGAGGAAAGTGGCCAGATGAGTTGGTTAAAGTAGTGTGGAGCCACAATACAACTATATCAAGGTCAACAGGTTTTACACCATTCAAGTTATTGTTCGGTGACGAAGCTATAACCCCTGAAGAAGCTAAAGCAAGGTCAACAAGAACAGTAGCTTCGGTAGAAGACGAAGCTAATTATTCTGTGGCAAAAGATACTATAGAAGGGACCATACTTTAGGCTGTGGAAAACATCAACAAATATCAAGCCGAATAAATAAAATGGCGTGATAGAAAAGTTCGGTTGAAAAACATTAAGCCAGGACATCTGGTGCTTCGGAGAGTGGCCAACCCTAACACAATAAGCAAGCTTCAGCTGAAGTGGGAAGGACCCTTTCTAGTAGTATCTTCGTCAAGACCCGGTTCCTACAGAATAAAGGACATGGATGGCAATGACATTCCTAGATCTTGGAATGCGGATGAGCTTCGACGGTATTATGTGTAAATTGATGTAATCTTTTTCATTTTTCTATGGAACCCTTTTCCTTTCCAAAGGGGGAGAAAGGTTTTTAATGGGGCCATAGTTTGTAATCTTTCCTTTCTTATTCAGCTCTACGAGAGCAAAATCCCCCAAAATATGTAAATGTAAAATCTGGGCATGCACCATCGAGTGCAGAGAGAAAAAAGGGAACAAGCTCGAAAGTCGTCCCTAAGGGGATGCAGAGCACAACGAAGCTACAAAAAGCCGTTCCTAAGGGAGCGCAGCGTATGTTTTCTGCTCAAAAGTTGTTCCTAAGGGAATGAAGAGCCAAATACCGCCGAAATATAAGGCGAAGCGCGAAAAGTCAACACGAATACCGCCGAAATAGAAGGCGAAGAAGTTCAAAAGACGTTCCTAAGGGGATGCAGAACTTACACTGAAAAATAAGCGGTGAAGCCAAAAAATAAGCGGCAAAGAGACTTCAATCATTCCTAAGGGAATGAATGTTATGGTTATGGCTTCGTATGTGTGTGTTTGGACATTCATTTGCACGTTACAATACATCATACATTGCATTCATAAACATTCATTTAGACATACATAGGATCATCATCATCATATCATACAGACATAGACAGTTGCTTCGGCTATAAGGATAAGGCTTCGGCGAAAAGAAAGGAAGCAGTTTCATGCTTCGTTGTGTACGAAAAGAAGGGAAGGTGTTTTTCGCCTTCGGCTCAAAAATACAAGTTTCGTCCACATCAAAGCAGTTCACACATGAAAGGAAAGGTAAAAATATATTACAAGGTATGGACAAATTTAAAGAGTAGTATCTGATTCTTAAATTACAATATTCTTTACAAGGATAATTCAAGAATTTCTCCAGAGTTTTTCCATAGCAGTGTCTTCAGCTTCATCATCAACCGTCAAGCTTCGGATCATTGTTCGTTGGCTTCATCATCCTGTACATAACAAAGCGTTATAAGGTAAACTCAAGTATCAAGGAGAAGGTAAGCATTAGGTATGACTTTATTACCGGCTTGAGGTGACTTCGAGCTTCGTCACAAGCTAAGCTTCGCCCACCCTTTGTCCAGATTTCCGTTATGAATCTATTTCCTATGCTTCGAGCTAGGATGGGGATATCAATTAAATCTGCTGGTGATAAGATGAAGTTCGGTCTATTAACAATCTTCCCATGCATGGAACCAGATTTCATGAAGGCAACAACTGTGCCTCGAGAAGCTAGCAGGGCATAGAAATCGCTGTGTCCAGCTATGACTTTGTCAAGAGCATCAACTTCGCCCTGAATGTGTTCGAAGGTCCCTGGCAGGTCTTCAACCGAAGGATCGAATTTCTCTGAACTGGCTCCAACCGAGTTGAAGACCTACTTTAGCTGTTGCACGCATCGGTTGCCGAAGTCTAGACATTTATCTTGAAGCTCTTTCAATGATTTCTGCAAATTTGAACTCTTTTCGACTTCAGTCTCAAACTTCGCATCAAATTTCTGCTTTTCTTGTTTGAAGCTTTCTGACTTTGAGAGGAGTTCACTATTCAATCTTGCAATTTTGGCTTCAGCTTCTGCCAGTAAACCCTCCACTATTTGAAGTTCGAAATCTTTCTTTTCAAGAGCAGCTGCATGATCTTTTATTTTGCTCTCTAAACCTTCAATTATAACCTCATGTTTTTTATCTTCAAGGTCTTGTTGCATCCTCAAAGCCTTACTTAATAGCATACTCTGTGCAAAAACAACCTTCGTCAGAAAACACCTTCGTCGTTAAAACAATGAAAAGCCGAAGAAAAGTTTTTACCTTGAAATTAGAATAGAACAAACTACCGACGATATGCTGTCGTCGGTACCGGCTGATATCGGTCTCAAGCTTCGGGAAACCAATGCTCTTCGACAGAGTACTGATAACCTTCGCTCCACATTGGTCTCGGAGGCAACCTAAGCTTTCATCGTCAATACCGCCGAAGAGCAGCGCTCCTGGTTTGTAACCACAGGATATAGCATAATCTCTCAGCTCTTCCTTCTCAGCTTTAGATAACTCCTACCAATTATGCTTTGAAAATCGAAGTCCTTTTCCTCTGAAGTATCTTTGGCTGTCTCCTTCACTTTTTCGGGCACTATGTCCAGGGTCTCTTCGGTGGCTGTAGCAGTTTCTTCCGCGGCCATATTTAGAAGCATTTTATCAATATCAGAAAACGTGCTCTCTAGATTTATATCTTCGGCCGTTGCAGCTTTGGCAGTTCCAGCTTCGGTGGGTGCAGCTTCGGCAGCTGTAGCACTCTCGACAGCTGGTGTTTTTGACGCCGAGGCCGGTGGTGGTGTTTCTTCAATGGCTTCAATCACAGTAATAATCCTCCGTTGTTTCGGCCCAACAGACTTTTTCGCTGTCGAGGGCTCCTTCTTCTTCTATAAAAGCTTCGTCAGATGTGGCCCCAGTGGACTTAGCTTGATAGGCAAGGATTCAGTCATTACCTTTAGAATTTCTTCCACGTCGGCAGCAGAAGGTGTTGAAGGAGTCTCTTCCTCTATATCAGTCTCTTTTTGCTTCGGAGCCGTAACTTTCCTTTTCTTCGGAGCAACTACCTTCGGCTCAGGGCTCGATTTTCTCCTCTTCAGAATTTCTTTATCCTCTTTCACCATTCTAGCAGCTTGTCTGCCCAGAACGCTAACAATTCTTTTTCTTTTTTGCCCTTCGGCACCCTTGTTCAATCACTCATAGTTAGGATATTCAAAATTTAGGGCATCCATCACCCGATTCAACCTTCGCTTCAGTCGGGTGCCGAAGGCTGTAGTCATCAATCAATCTTCTTTTTTCGTATAATTGCCCAGGATTTCGTTGCACATAACTTCAATTGTATCCAACCATTCTTGGCAGGGTTCTTTGAAGTGTTTCTTGAACTTAAAATGATAGGGCAGCCGAAAGAGTTTATTCTTTTTCTTCTCTCCTTTGAGCTTCGGCATACTCCATTCCTTTAATGTTGGGAATACCCTATTGGCCAAGTACTCCTGAACCAAATCTCTAGTTCCAATATGCTGGGACACAACTCTAAATTCGCCCACAGCATCTGGGCATGATGTCCCTGGTGTCATGCGGCACTAGGGCCTAGTTAACCCGAAGGTTAGGTCCAGCGGACTCTGAACAAGCTTCTCCTTTTTCTCATCAATCTTAACATAAAACCACTCAGTTTTCCCACCGGTTGGCCACTTAGTGCGGTAGCTAACCACCGGTGTCTTCATGTATTTGCGGTAGGCAAAATTGTAGCAGCCGAAGTTCTCGTGCAGTCCATCTTCTCTAGCCTTTGTCTGATAGTGAAGTTCGTGCACCCGACAGAAGGATTCGGCAAGTGGCTCTACTCCTTGGCTTCGAAGAGCCTAGATGAAGACAATGAGCCTAACAATAGCGTTAGGAGTCAGCTGATGAAGATAAATCCCGAAATTCTCCAAGACATCCACAACCATTCCATGCAGAGGAAACCTCAATCCTGCTTTGAAAAAACTTCTCTAAACTATCAGCTCATCATCTTCTGGCTTCGGAATAGTTTCTTCCCCGCCGAAACGAATTAGTTTCTTCTCAGCTTCCCAGAAGTAGCCTAGCTTTGTCATCATGGGCATATCAGCCTCAGAGACTGTAGATTTTCCAAATTCCAGGTGGCTGGGTTTAGAGGCATGACGGAATAATCTATTTCTTCTTCATCAGCCTCATCTTCTTCAACGTCAACCTGCTCAGTTTCGGCAGCAGGTGCACCTTTGTCAGTAGTTCCCTCTGTCACAACTAGACCCGATTGTTTCATAACTTCGGAAATTGGTGCTGTCTCGGTGACCTCGGTCTCTTCTCCCTCACGAGTCACCCTTGCAGTCGAACGCACCCTGGCCATTTGATGCTAAACCTCTTGCGGTTTTGATGAAGTTGATTACTTTTTGATTTTGCCGAAGCTCTCTCTTTTGATGAAGCTAAAAACAAGGCGATGCTTTAACTGAGAATACGAAGAATAAGCTTCGGCTATGGTCAAATTTTTCAGCAGCACAACAGTATGATAGTAATGAATGATGTGGTAACTTCACACCTACCCATCTGTTTATATAGTGCCGCAGGTGGGGAGGTGAATCGTCAAGCTACCTACACCCGCCAAATAGCTGCTCGCGTTCACTGAATGGTGGACCGCAGGGCGCGAGAAGAAGAATCACCAGATCGTGCGTACCCGCCCTGTGGTGGGACCACCTCGCGCTGGGAATTTTTAAATCGTTTCTCGACAACGAGCTTAGGGAAGGTGTTTTTCGGAACTTCGGCATTCCAAAGCCTAAAAGAATTTTTCACGGGTCGAGCTTGTTACGAAAAATGATCTGGCACCGTGAAGGGGCTACTGTTGGGGGTCTGCTTCATCGCCGAAGGTCTTGTGAGAAGAAACACCTTCGGAAGGCCAAAACACAATGCCGAAGCTACCAGTCAAGGAGCTTCATAGTGTATCTCCAGATGCACCGACTTAAAGTTGAAATGACCAATCAGCCCATGACAACATGTGTTATGATTGTAATCATTTGTAAAGGGCATGAATGTAATTTCTCACAGGCTGTGTCCTGTGCCTATAAATAGATGAACAGTACCCCTGTACTGTTCATGCTTTCGCATCTTACTTTTGCCCTTGCCTTCTGTCGCACTCAAGGTACAAATGTAACTCTATATTGTTTTCATGTATTCATGATTGTTCAACAATAAATGTTTATGCCATCATATTATTATTTATATTGTTTTCCTGTGTTCTATAAGCTTCATCCTATGTTTATACATGTCATATTTATGAAGGTATGTCCTTCATAACCTTCGTCCAAAGATCGTTATATCCTAAGGTAAATAATGCTTCGAAGGACGAAGGGCATTAACATTTAACATTTTGTGTTGCCTTGTTCTTAATTCATAGCATTTAAGAACAAGTCCCCAACAAAACTTGATTTGAATTTGAATTGAAAACCCTAGAGAAAATAAATAGAAAAGCAATTAGAAAATGCCTGGAAAAAGGAAAACCAATTTCAGCCAAACCGGCCCACTTAGCCCAGCCCGCGTGTGCCCCCTGTGCCTGAAAGGCGGGCCCCGCCTATCGGCGCAGCCTCTAGCGCGCCCTCTCTCTCTCTCTCCCTCGCTGCCCCGTGGGCCAGGCTTGTGGGCGCCGTCCTCTCGCACGCGCGCCCGTTTCTCTCTCTTTGTCCCGCCGTCCCCACCTGTCAGCTCGTCCCTAACCTCTCGCCCACGATCCCCCGTCGTGGACGCGCCCACGTCCACGCGTTCTTCGGCCAAGTCCGCGCCCCTTTTGAGCCCCGCACCCTGCTCGCCCACCTCCCCTCTCCCATTCGTGCACTCTGCCAAACCCCCTCGTCCTCTCTCTCTCTCTCTCTCTCGCTCTATGCGCTCGACTAGAGCCCCGCCACCGCCTACCGACGCCCGCCACCCGTTTTACGGTCGCCGTGGAACTCCCCGCCGCGTTTGTTGCCCTGGTAAGCTCCGCACTATCCCCCCCACCTGGAACACCCTTGGGTTCGCCCCTAATCCCTCTGGTCTGCCTGGTCCGCGCTCACCGGAGTTCCTCCTGTGCAGTCGGAGCTCCGCCACCATCGCCCCGTCGAGCCCTTGCGCCTCCGCCGTTGCTTCACGACTCCAACGCTTCTGCTCGAGGTGAGCAACCTGCCCATGCCCTTAATTTGGTCGTTGCTGCCCTGTTTAGCGCGCGATTGTTCGCCGGAGTTGCCCCGCGCCGTCGTTAGGCCGCCTCACCGTGTGCAGCGCCCTCTGGTGCTCCCGCACCGGCGCGATGCCCATTGCCGAGTCCGCCAGACCGTCCTGAATGCGCCCGAGCTAAAACCCGAGCCTCTAGTGCCCCGCCGTGGCCAGCCTTCTCGTCTCCGGCGAGCTCTCACCACAGGACCGAGCGGCGCCACCGAGCCTATGCTCTCCCCTGGCCGTTAGATCCCGGTCGTTCGTTCGAGATCGGACAGTTTAGAGCTAACCCGAGCGGATCTAATCCCAGCCCTCCAATCTAGATCTGACCGCCTCTCTCTCTCCCCCTCACCCGTGCCTCTGCTTCTGGGCCCGACTGGTCAGCCCGCCCTGACCTGCTTATGCCCTGGCCCTGCTAGTCAGCCGCGTCCGCGTGCTCGCGCCCGCGCGATCTAATCTGGGCCGCTGATCTCTGATCTGATGGCCGAGATTACCCCGTACCCCTTCGCGTGCGAGTTTTGCTTAAGAGCCCCCTGATTTTAGGAAATCAACCTGCCATCCTCTGTTTCAATGTGTAGGCCCCTGATTTCTTTTGAATAGCCCCGTGTACTTTTATTTAATCACAGAGTTAGCCCTAATTTCATATTGCAAACTTTAAAACTTGTTTATTTCATATCTTTTTCATATGAACTCCAAATTTAGTGGTTCAAATTGCAAAATGTTCACAAAATTATTCTCTGTTCAAATAAAATATGACCATCTGTAATCTGTATACTTTATTTTTTACACTTAGAATATAGGATTAATGTATATGTTAATTTATTTATTTAATGAAATAAATAAAAGGAGAATCCTAGGAGTTAAAGTATATTTAAGCTTGTGAGATTAGTGTTATGCATTACATGGATTCATTGTTGGTTTAACCTTTAGACCTTAATGAGATAAATAGAATTAGGTATGTAATTATGGATAACACTTAAAGGATAATCAAACTCCTAAATAAGAGTAGTTCATCTTATAATTTAATCTTTTCTTGTTTAACTACTACTTAACCTTTTGAGCTATGTTCCAAACACTTAGAGAGTAATCAATCACTCAATTAGGATTAGTCCATTTTATAACTTGATATCATTCCCCTGTACTTAATACTATACCTTTTTTAGTGTGTGCAAATGTTTGTTCATGTGTGATGTGATGTTCATTTTTACCTTCCAAATGTATTGAATGTATGCTCGCTTTATTTAGACAATGAGCAACTCGTGATTCCTGAGTGTGTTGCCGAAGATCCCTTCGAGCAACAACCTCTGGTGAAGGCAAGTGTCCTCAGACCTATCATGTCCTACTTTACTTTATAATTCACTGTCCCGCATTACCTTATTGAAACTTAAGGATTGACTAGTCTGTATTTACCTTACCCTTGTTTACATTTCTGGGTTAATCATGGTTAGCTTATGCTATTGCTTTAACTTAATCAATGAACATGATGTGATCTTTTATGATACGATGATGTTATCCCGATGAGGTTCTTGTGATTACTTTAGGGGGCTCAGGCTGTTTCCTGAGTACCTCTCCGTAAGGACCTATATGGGGAGTGACAACCCGGGATAACAGTGCAACCATGAGGGTGGAATGGGACGCCCTTAACTGATTAATTAGAGGAACCGGAGGAGTAGTTAGCTTCGCCGTAGGGCCGTCAATGGGGTCTGGGCACAGTACTTGCTCTGCCGAGGCTGGTTGCAGAGGTTCTTGATTTGGTTTTGTTAGTCACCCTTCCTCTAGGGAGATGTACAATGTTTATCAAACTAGAGAAACTAACGGGCGACTATGACCTCTGGGAAATCTTTGTAAAGGCTACATAGTGAGACCCTGCTAGGTCACCTTGGTAGTGATCAATGGGGAGGCTAGAACCCCAGGCAGAATTGGAATCACGGCTTGTTGGTAAAGTGTGCAACCTCTGCAGAGTGTTAAAAATGGGTATATCATCCATGCTCATGGTTAAGAGCAGCCTTGGGATCCTCTTTGATTAGAAGAGCTTTGATTACTTTTATGATGATGATTAGCAATGATGATTATAAATCTGATCTCTGGTATTTCCTCTTGGAGGGAGTGCCTCTGGGTAATAACTGGGTTATTACTAAAATTTGGCTCTACTTATAGTAATAAAACTTGACCAACTAAAAGCAACTGCTTAACCTTAACTCCACATACAGCTAGTCCACTTTAGCCAAACGGGAAATTTGTTGAGTACGTTGATGTGTACTCACCCTTGCTTTACAAACCACCCCACCCCAGGTTGTCCCCATTGTACTCAATGCTCAGGAGGTGAAGCTAGCAACATGGAGGACTTTGAGGAGTTCCAGGACTACGACGAGTGCTAGTTTACTTTAGTGACAAACCCCTAGTCAGCTGCCTATGTAGGCTTATCTTCTACGTTTCGTTACTCCGCACTTTGATATTATTGTTGAACCCTATGGATATGTATTAGACTTTATGGATGTCTCAGACATCTTGATGTAACTAAGTACCTTTCCGCTATTTAATTCAAGCATTGTGTGATGATGTCCAATTATGTAATCACTGTGTACGTGAGTTCTGATCCTGGCACGTACATGGTTCGCATTCAGTTTACCTTCCAAAACCGGGTGTGACAGTCACGGGCATAGATGCTAAGGCGAATGACGATACCACCGAGGCTCATGTCGTTCGATGAAGGGGCACTCGGAAGGGCCACTTTGTCCTACCTCTGTCAGCGCCTGCACAATCTGAAGCTCGGGTACTGATCATCCCGGTTGGTGATAGGTACTCATGTTTGGCCACTTTGTTCTTACTTATTTGTTTATTGTAAACTATATATATGACATGACTTACTTGTTTTTTGTCATGTAGCCAATGGGATGACACGTCTTTCGACGGTCGAGGTCACCATAGACAGGTTAATCAAGTCTTAGGTAACCTCTGTCATCTACATAATCCAGGAATTGTCATCGACTCGAAAGGTGTGGTGGTTCCTTGCACTAGTTGGTCGCACTTCGCACTAGCTCCACATGCTACATATGGAACAGCTCAAGGCGCCGTCAAGCATGACTTTTGGGTAAGAGTAATGTTTCAAACTAACATTTTATGATTTGTTTGAAACTAAATGTATTTTCGATGTTGGATAGAGATGCTATCGTGTGGAACCTGAGGCTCAAGAGCATGCAGACTCAGTATTAGAGAAAAATGCGAAGAAGGTGTTAAAGGATGCATTTTCCAATGCTCGTCTACAGGTTGTGAATGCGTACATGAAGCGCCGAGGAAATTCTATCAACAACTTTTGACAATATTCGGATGTATACTTGACTGTAGACCAGTACATGGAGGTAAAAATCTAATTTAGCAGCTCATTCAGATGTGAATGTAATTTTAAGCTAACGCTTATATGCAGGTAACTCTTCCATGGATGGAACACCGACCGTAGGCTTACAAGGCTTTGTGTGAGATATGGGCTTCGCTAGAGTGGATTGAGAAGTCAAACAGGAATCGACATAGGCAGCGCCATCAGTAGGACGAGGACGGTGATGAGGTCGTAGTCAACCATACCTATGGGGCTGATGGACACATTCAATTGACGAAGCGAATGGTGAGTATGTAGTATTATGTTTTACTCTGAAATGAAACCGGATTAAACTCATATATTTGCAGGAGGCTCAAACTGGACTTGTCCTGAGCCTATTCGATGTTTATAGGAGAGGGCATAGAGCGAAAAACAGTGAAATCTCCGATGAGCTATGTAGTCAAGCAGTCGTTGAGCGTATGGTTAGTTGTTGTTAGGATTAAAGTTTTCTTACCATATAGCTATAAATTACATGTGTGTTGAACCTTCATATTGTATTGCAAGAGACATACGGGCAGGAGATGGTTAGGAAGTATGGAGAAGACTACGATTGGCGATAAGCGCCTACCATCGACGCTAAAGTTGTGCATTCTATTGGAGGTAAGGCGCATGGACGGTATTAACTTGTGAATTTTTTCAATAATATTGTAACTATGCCCGAATAGCTAATTTTCTTGTTTTTCAAGATATTCTATGTTTACCGGTGTGATCGATTCGACGGAGTTGCGTTCTCGTGGCGGCTCTTCGTCGCAGGCGGGTTGTGGTAGCAGCCGTAGTTGGCGCTCTGTATCTAGCATGGAGGACGCTATGAGGGAGCAGCAAGAAAGGTTTCGTGAAGAGCTGCAGCAACAACAAATGACATTCCTCCAATAGCAATCAGAGTACATGGGTGCTTACAACACACAGGCGCAATAAGCAATGGACGTGAGTGTCTTATTTATTCTCAACAAGGTCGATATTGGTCCTATAACTAATATATTGTATTTGCAAAAGTCTTGGTTTCCAGAGCAGGCATAGCAGCAACCATTTGTTTTCCCTCAATTTGAGCCGCCGATGCCTCAGCGAGGATTACATGCTCTACCACCTCCACCTCAGGTGCTTCAATTTAGTTAAGACTTGTCGTTTGTATTAAACTTTCAAATCTTGACTAAACTTGATTTTATAGGGATCCGGTATCATGTGCCACAACACGCCACCACCGGTGATACCAGCACCAGGAGGAGCTTATGAAGGGGAGGGAGCTACTACAGGAGAGGTTAGTTTGACAAACAATTTGTTTGAAAAGTGGTCATGTAAACATTGTCGTTATTAATGTCTTCTTTTTTATTTAGAATCCAAACCCATTACACGACTTCGTCAACGAGTTTTTCGCTTCTGGAGGTAGTGGTCACAACTCCAACGACCCCGATATGTGATGGTTTGAGTTTTGTACCGAATTGTGAGTTTACTTTATGTTGTAATGGACTATTTGTGAACTGTGATGTTGTATTTGGGAACTGTGATGTGATGAACCATTTGTGAACTGTGAACCAGTTGTGAAGAAGTGTAATACTATGTGTTAAATGTGTGTAATTGTGGATTTAATGTTTCTGTCAGTTTATTGTGATTATATTGTTGATGAATTTGCTGTTTTTTGCATTTTTCAAAAAAAAAGCTATGAAATTATTAATTTTCGGGGGCCTCATTGAGCTGCCAAAAATAAGCATGGGATAATTTCGGCGGCGACGTTTGTTGGCCGCCGAAAATAACTTATTTTCGGCGGCCAAGTGTGAGCCGCCGAAAATAAAGGCTAATTTTTGGCTGATTTTTTCTGGCGGCCAGAAGCCGCCAAAAATAGGACTAAAGCCGCCGAAAATAGCTTATTTTCGGCGGCCTCTGGCCACCGAAAGTGACGTGCTGTTGTGTACGCTAACAGGTGGGCCTCTGGACGCGTCTTCTGGTGGGCCTATGTCGGACTGATCAGCGTGTAGCCCTCGCCGATATCCTTGGAGCCTTTGCTTCGTTCGACCTGGGCGAGTGAAGTGTGATTAGGGCTCCACGTTCGGGGCATAGCGAAGTCTTGGTCGTCTGGCCGCCGCTCGGTGTGGCCCTCAATGTGCCGAGTCCGTCGGATCTGAGGCCTCCTTCGTCAAAGTCCCGCCACTTGAAGACAGTTAGTGGGAAAATAGGGTCTCCTTTTGGTGCCCATCTCCCATCATGATCTGGCCTTATCGACATCAGTCTTGTGGAACCTCGAGAGTTCAATCCCATACAAACATGAACTTGTTCACAACCAGGGCCGTTCCTGACTTTTTGGGGGCCCAGTGCAAAATCCGATATGGAGGCCCCATCCACACACAAATATATATAATTATACATATAGTATCGAATATTTGACGTATAAAAATTATGCACTGTTTTCAAGTTTATAAGATAACAAATGTAAAATATAGCCAAAAACACTTACTTGTTATCTAATATCATTAAAAATATCTTCTAACATTTTGTGATACAAAGTCATCGCTTATATCATTGAGATCAATCTCATCTAACAACTTTTTTTGATATATAGAATCGCCAAGCCATTTAACCTCTCTTGAGTTATTGTTGAACATAAATAGTTCACAAAAATATTTCAATTTTAAAAAACTTCTCTCTATCGATGCAACCATCATGTGTATAGTAAATAATAGTCCCTATATCGAAATAGAATTCGATTTGCTTCTTTAGTGGATTCATCATTATATAGTTGATGTTGGGGGCCTTCCTCTTCTAAAGGTCCTCAAAAACTTAACTAACATGTTTTTTAGTATATCAAACCGTTACAGGAGACTTCGGCTTTGAGATGAAGGTGTGCATGGTATGAAGGTGTGGTCTGAAGGAAGGACAACCTAGCTCTGAAGCTGTGGCCGAAGGAGCTTCGGCTTAGCATGATGTCGATGGTGAAAGGAGAAACCGACCTAAAGGAGAAAAGACTGCTTAATCCTCGACAGCTTGCCTTATGGTCGACACTAAATGTCAGGGACATGAATGTAATTTTGTCCAGGCTACGTCATGTGCCTATAAATAGATGAACAGTAACACTGTATTGTTCACGCTGAATTGTAATCACTCCTGCGTCACTCCCCCTTTTCCACCTTCTGTCAAGCCGAAGGTACAAATGTATTATAAATAGTATTGATGTTTATCCATGTTTATAAGATAAGAATATAAATAATCTAATGATTTGAAATGATTGTTTATATTCGTTTTGTGTTTCATATGTCTCCGTTTACATCTTTGCTCACTGAAATGATGAAGGTATGCCCTTCATGACCTTCGTCTGAAGATCACTATATCCCAAGGGAGATAATGTTTCAAAGGACGAAGGTCTCTAATCGTTAATAATTGTGTTGCTTTGTTCTTGGTGTATAGCATCCGAGAACAAGGACCAACATTGGCGCCCACCAACATTGGCGCCCACCTCCGGTGAACTCATTCGACCACCTTCGGCAAGCATCGACCTTCGTCATGCCGCCGAAGAAGACAGCAGCGCCAGGGGCTGCACTGCAGCCACTAAACGTTAATCAGGAGACGCTACGCGAAGCTAGGAGCCAGAAGAGGAAGGCTACCAGCCCAACACCTCAGAAGGAGGACCTGGACCAAGAAATCAAGGACCTCGAAGCTATCCATCAATAGGTTCAAAAGAAGAGAGAGAAAATGCTTCGGCTCGCTGATCTCCAGAGGAAGATTGATGAGGCCGCTGAAGAAATGCGTCACCTCAACCAGGATGACCAAGATCGAAGGCCCCAGCACAGGGAGCTTCGTCAAGAGAATTCATACAATCACTACTACAAATCATGCTATATGAGACGGTTAATTATCAGTTATTAAGACGCTTATGAAGTGTCTAATTTTGATGGAGTCGCAAAAGATGTCCCACATTTAAGATGGTTATAAACCGTCTCAAAAGATATTATATAAGACAGTTTTTAATTTATAACCGTCTGAAAAAGGTATTTGTTTAAGTCATTTTGTCCGATAAACCGTCTGAAAAAGGTATTTGTTTAAGTCATTTCGTCCGATAAACCGTCTTGAATTAGTTTTTTTAAGACACTCCTTCTAAAGAATCGTAGAGAATACAAACATTAAAAGTCATAAAGTATTTATCAAACCGTCTCGAATATCCTACAATAATAGACGATTACGATAGAAAAACCATCTTATTTAGGTGACTAATAATGGACGTTTTAGAAACCGTCTTATTTAGAAGACTGATATTAGACATTTTGGTAACCATCTTATTAAGATTTAAACTAAATGACTTACACGGCAGTACATTCTTCAATTTATAATCATTTTTCAGATATCATGTTATAATAATTTGAAAGAGAAATATACATACACATATATTGAACAACATTATAATTAATATAATATAAATAAGTACCATTCAATATATCATAAATAAACATTGTCAATCAACGCATACATAAGTGTACTCTAAATCTAAACTAAAATACAACTGTTTGCACTAATGTTAAGCCTAACTTTATATGAATTAAAGTCTCCACACTTTTGCGACCACCAAATTTGAATTCTATTCTATGTTTTCCTGTACAACAAATAGGAGAAAACTAGACATAGCAAAAAGCTCCAAGCAGCACGTGGATGGTCTCAAAGCTGCCCTTGTTCTTCTCCCTGTTCTTGATGACTCCTACACGCCCGGTGTTCCTCCCACCAGTCAGCATGACCTACTTCCAATGGTAAATCATAAAAAATCCAAGAAAAATAGGTAATATTTAGAAAAACAAAACACAATGAAACATCACTAAATAATACATGTTTCCATGCCATTAATATTTGTTTCTAGAAAATTCAGAATAAGGTACAGATAGATCTGAATCAATGGAACTCAAGCCAGACTGAGTCTGTAGCTTTTTTTTGGAACAACTACTGACTTTGTATTTGGTTCAGGGGCTCAACGTGGTCAACACACTCTAGGTTACTTTCATCGTATAATATGTATATTTTTGGTACTTTCTAATCTGGACATCTTTAAAGCATGCTCTGAATAAATAGCAAGGAAGTGAATTTATCTGCAGCCAAAATGACATGACAACATTTTCCATGAAGTTTATTTCCAAAGAATAAAAGAAAAGCCTGTCCCTCAGTATGTTTGTGTCATCTGGTGCCTTGGCAGGATAAAATAGCACATAATAAGATGGTAACCCTGAATTAAAGAATCAAGATAATGTAAATACATCTCCCTGTATAGTTAGTGCAGTTGAATGCCAGCCTCCAGCAGCAATGTCAACCTGAAAATGTAAGATGTTGGAGTATATGCAACAAGTGAGAAATCAGGAAAGCAATGTGCAGACAAATTATGAATTTATGCACATACAGTAGTGTCCTCAAAAAAAGAACCAGGATGTCATTCTTTGCTTAATCAATTTCAAACATAGTATTCCTAGTGTGCAATGACAATAACTGGAAGGCCCCAAAAGGATGAAGCTTGTTAGCTAAATGAAAGAATCCAATTCCAACCAACGCACTGAATCAAAATTGAAAAAAAATTCCAAAAACATTTTCACACTACTTGCAAACACACGAATCCAATTCCACTCACTTGCCGGACTTTGAGCTTGGGTGCGCACCGCTGTGGGGTCAGGATGTCCCTCCTGAGCGCCCTCGTCCCATCCTCCTTCCTCTCAGGCTCCTCACCGCACACTGCCCGTACTCGTTTCCACCCCCCCCCCCCCGCACAATCCAGTGATGGGTTGCGGCGACAGCGCCGCCTCCGATGCTCGGTTCGAGCGTCGCGTACAGTGGAGGGAGCGGAGCTCGAAGGGTGAAGGTGCAGGGGGGCTCGCGAGTCGCTATCCAGCCCACGCCGTTACGCACTCACGCAGGTTGCCTGGGAGAGAGAAGCGAGGGGGAGGGAAGGGAGGAGAGAGAGAAGTGGAAAGAACAGAGGAGGGCGCGGGTGGGTCCAGGGGCGGCGGCGGCTAGCAGGAGAGGAGGGCGCGGTCGGCTCCTAGGGTTAGGGGGTGCGGCTGGGAGGATGGGCCCCTAGTGGGCCGAATGTGGTTAGGTTAGGTTTTGGTTTCTTTTGTTTTTTTTTCGTTTTTTTCATATACAAGTTCTTTTCTAAAAAAATTCAGAATATATTTAAATATATATAAGTATAAATAAAAATTATAATAAATTTATATAATAATAAATTTTATATTTATTCGAAACTTGATTATTTAACAACTTATTATATTTTATGAAATAAATTCACATAGAAATGGAATAATTTCAAAAATGTTATCAACACCTCAAAATACTTTACTGTTCATTAATTCATTATTATTTTATAAAAATGTGGTTTTCATATCATTTTGAATTATAATAATTGAATTTGAAATTCACTACCAAACAAAGAAATCATGCACCGATAATGAATACAACAAACACTTGGTAAAATTTTATCTTTTAAAGAATTCACTTGGCAGCAGTTCTTGAGGGAGGCGTCAGGTGTGTATGGTGAGACGGCGTCAGGGATGGAAACAAAAGGATAGTGATTCGTATATATCATCAACTTAAGGTGATTTCACTATTTGCTACGTTTTTCATATACGTCTTGTCAGACTATCATGTGAAGATGGTTCCATATTTATAAGTGTCAAGTATACTCACTAACATCTACGACGTTTCTTATGGTCTAGACGACTCTAATAGTATTCTTATTTGTGATGGTTTCATATATAGAAGTGTCTCAAATACTCATTGCCATCTAAGACACTTGTTAACATAGGGATGACTCAAATACTATCCTTATTTGAGACGGTTTATAATAAAAACATGTCTTAAATCAATATAAGACATTTGTTATGACGTAATTGTCTCAAAAAACTTTTCCATTTGAGACGGATTTCCAAAAAACTGTCTTATCTTACTCAACACCATATGATATAAGACACTTCTATAAAATGTACTTATATGAGTCTTTAATGGTGTGTCTTAAATAGTCATATATGTAGTAGTGAATGATGATGAATGGTATGGTGATCTTCATCATGGAAATTTTGCTTTCGATGATGCTTCTCCTTTGGCAGCAGAATTGCAGGCTACCCCATGGCCCCATCATACAAGCCACCTCAGCTTCCTATGTATGATGGGCACTCAGACCCAAAGCAGTTCCTGATGAGCTACGAAGCAACCATATCTTCATATGGGGGCAATACTATAGTCATGGTGAAATCCTTTGTCATGGTAGTCAAAAGCGTAGCACAAACTTGGTACTCTTCTCTCCGGCCAAGGACAATCACATCATGGCAGAAGCTCAAGGATATGCTAGTCACTAGCTTCCAAGGATTTTAGACGAAGCCAGTCACTGCTCAGGCTTTGTTTCAGTGCACGCAAGACCATGAGGAGTACCTTCAGGCATATGTCTGAAGGTGTAGGATTACGGGGAGGCTACGCTAGCGCAAAACAAAAAATTTTCATCCCCATAATACCAAGAACTACTGCGGTTATAGGTCATGGAATTACCACTAGACGCGCAGAGCAGCGGAAGACGTCTCGATGTAGACGAACGCGTCGAGTAGTGCCGTGCAGTCGCCGGCGTCCTTCACGTCCTCGCACGGTTCGTCCAAGTGCTCCAGATGTAGCACCTCCGAGGTATCCACACGTACAGGGAGGAAGCGCCGCGTACCGAACTGCTAGGTTCGCGACGGCGGCTTGGCGAGGGCGAGAGGTGGGCGACGGCTGTTAGTTCGCTGGTGGCGAATTAGGTTATCCTTAACCGCGCCCCCGCCCCTCATTATATAGGCGTTATGGTGGGCTTCTGACGCCGAGGCCCATCATTAACCCTAAAGCCCAGTCTAATTTCGGATCTAATCCGAATTAGGCTTCCTTCCCCTTAAGTGTGTGACCCTATAGGTTCACGTACAAATAGACATAGCCCGAGTACTCTTACTTGGCCCAATAATTGACAGCGGCCTCTAGCAAGACATGTCAACTCCTATGTGTACGTAAAGATCATATCAGACGAACCATTGCGACATTAAGTACATGTTGTTCCCTTTGTCTCACGATATTTGGTCTGGCTCTAAGCTGACCTCTCTTTCTCGATACTGTGAATTGGAATCCTTTCAATGGTTAACCCTTAACCCTAGCACGGCCATGCATTTCTTGATCCAATCACTCGAGGGGCCCAGAGATATCTCTCTCACAAAGAGAGGGACAAATTCCATCTTGACTAACCATGCCTCATAGCATGCTTCCTGACAAACCCAAAACTACCTTTATAACTACCCAGTTACAGGATAGCGTTTGATAGTCCCTAAGTAAGTCAATTCACATCTTGAGAACATGCGACAATCTCAGGTCTAAGGATACAGTATTCATGTTGCAAGAAGAGAACTATATTACAATATCTCACGTTGGGTCGGTCCAGCCTCATGTCATACATGCGCCCACATTATTAATTTAACATCTCCATGTTCATGACTTGTGAAATGTAGTCATCAACTAATACATGTGCTAGTCATCGACTCTGACTAGGGACATCATTTAGAATAACCATATAAGTAAAGAATCTCACAAACAATTCACATAATTGCTAATCAATACAAGGTGCCTTCCATGGATATTCAATTAAGCAATATATATATCATGGATACAAAGAAATATGCTCATCTCTATGATTATCTCTAGGGCATATTTCTAACAGAAGGTTCCTGCGTCTGAGAGCACAAGCGCCTACAATGCCTAATGAAATCGTCATTGAGGCCATGATCAAGGGGCTTCGGCCACGACCTACAACTCAATATTTTGCCAGGAACACTACAGGAAACGCCTAAATTTTCGTGGGCCAAAAACCCACGAAAATAAGCGTAAACCGATGAAAACAGGCTATTTTCGTCGGCATGCCGACGAAAATAGCCGTCAAAAATATGTTCGACGAAAATAGGCAACTATTTCGTCGGTACCGACAAAAATGACCTATTTTCATCGGCTTCCCCAAGGCCGACGAAAATAGGTGCTCGGCTTGGTATTTGCGTCGGCCTCGGTGGCCGACGAAAATAGGAGCTTTATTTTCGTCGGCCCCGGTGGCCCACGAAAATAGCTGGCGGCCTGCATGTATTTTCGTCGGCCTCCGAACAGGCCAACAAAAATTCATGATACCCCCAAAATAGATTTTTCTGCACCTTTTAAATCACAGCAAAATACACATAATCCACAATATCACATAAATAGATTTCACAAGCAATACAGATTTCACAAACCACATCCACAAGCAATACCATATACATAGTCCAAAGTTCATACATAGTCCATAGTCCATACATAGTTTCAATACCATAATCACATCCATAATAAAGTCTATACATAGTATATACATAATCCATACATAGTCCATAAACAAACTCACTACTCACTCCTGCGGGCTGTGGGAGTTTTGGCCACTCCCTCCTCCGCCACCAGGAAGGTGGCCACTCCCTCCAGAACCATGGACGAGGAAGTCTTGGACGTTGACAGCACCCTCCGATCCTTGAGCATGTGACGCTGAACCATGCAATTCATCAATCATTCAAATAAGGTTGTGTTTTGCTATCCCTATACCTATACATTGCTATGTTTGGTCACTATTTGCATAAAACTAAACATGGAACATCACCTGTGATCCATGGTGATGAGGAGGTTGTGCATGCATCCACGGGTACTATTGTGCTGGCCACCCCTGAAGTGGTGGCACCCACCCCATCGGTGGCGGTGCCATCCACGCTTGAAATGGCTGAGAGCCCGCTGGTGGCTGGGAGACCGGTGGCACCCATCCCGGGACTGGCTGCGATCCTTGGGGTGGTGGAGCCGTCCAAGTACCTGGAGGTGCCTGCGTCCACCCAACACCGGTCCACAGTGGCTGCGACGCTAGAGCTTGTCCTGGCCACTGTCCCCATCCTTGTGCCTGCGAGCCATTTTTGATAATAAAAAAAGAGTTGCTATGGAATTGAAGTGTTCAGATAGTGTTACCTGGGGAGGGCAAAACGCGGGCAAGTTCATATCAGGTCCGAGTCGAGTAGTCATTTCCTGCAAATGGATGAAACGTTAGAATCGCAACATTATACTTTGAATTCAATGACACATGATGAGATAGACGAAATACCTAAAAATAAGAAGCCATATACTGCGTCAGCTGTCCGACCTGCTCCTGCGCTGCTCGAGCCTGCTCCTGTGCTGCTCGAGCCTGCTCCTGTGCTGCCCGAGTCTCCTCCTCCAGCTGAGCCTCTCGAGCAGACCTGGAGGAGCGAGAACTCCCTGCCGAAGACGATGCCTTCCCTTGACCTATTGTCCTAATATACTCCACAACGTCGGTGCCAAAGGAAAACCTGCATGATACACATAGTTGAGCCATTAAGTGGACACATTCTTGTTAATGAAATTGTCGAATCAAACACAAACACCTCACCTGCCATGCTTTCTACCCCCACCACTGTGGTACAACGGCGAGGCATCTAAGTCCGAATGCATCCAGTCGAAGTCAGCCCCATGGCGTTGAGTCATTTCCCCCCATATGCATTCTGCAAAGAAAGTTAGAGTTGGAGTTAGACACAAAACATGCAATTTAATTCGTAAATACAAACTTGTTTACCATTTTCTCCCTTGTCGCCTCGCTGCATAGCACATCAGGGTTCGCCGGATCAGGGCCACGGTGACCACGGACATAAACCTCCATAAAACTTGGAGCAACTCCACTTTCAGCTTACTGCATGAAAAAAGAGTTAAACCATAGAATTTTCATAGATGTAACATACAAGTTTGATTTATATACTTACCATGCGGCGTGTGATACCAAGGTGTCCATCGGCGCCGTACCTGTGCCCCGGTCCTTCAGTGCCACGGTTGGCATGGTGCTTCTGGGACTCTGCAATCCACTCAGGCAACGCCCATCTCTTAGCCAACCACCTCCAGGCTTCCATGTCCTTCGCAAGCCAATCCACAATGCTCTCCAGGTACTGCTCCTCTGTGAGGTAGATATCATTGGCCCCTAATGATTTGCTCATGTTCTGCCCCTTTATCTTCTTGTAGTAGTAGTTGACGGCCGCGATGCGAGCATTGTACATGGCATCCTTGATGACCTTATCAGCGCACTTCTGAAAGTGCCTCTTCACACGTGCCCACTGAGCCTGATCCTCCTCAATCTCATTCGGCAATTGGAACCTCTCCTACATATCAACGGAGATGTTAAGTTAAAGTAAGATTAGGAGAAGCAATAATTTAGTGAATTGCTTATATACGAAAGTAAACTCACCCAGAACTCGTCCCACACAGCCACCTGACAAGTCCTTTGTCTTTGTTCCGAACTTCCCACTCCGCTACTGCTTTCCCCTGGCTCCCCTGGCTGGACATAGTCCTTCAGACACCAGTCGACCCACTGCATAGCCGCGAACCTCTCGCCATTGAGTTCCACCATGCCAGGGTAGTAGAAGCGACAGAGGCTACCCAACACCGTGTTCACCTTGGGACGTCTGCCTATACTGTCCCAAGTCAAGTCTTCCCATGACCTACAAACATTAATAAAACAAGTAAACCAGTGCAATCACGTTCACATTAAAAAATTAACACAACAGAAATAAGCCCCACCATTCTCCATGTGGCCGGATGAGCCTCCTCTCGGCAAGTCTCGGACCAAGCGCATTGCTCTTCTTATACCTAAGTATGTACAAGTAAATTCAATATGATGAAATTATTAAAAACTATTATGAATAAGTAAGTTGAATCAACATTAATTAATAATACCTGAAGGACGTAGAACCATCCGACGCGTCGCCCGCGTCGCCTGCCCCCATAGGGTCAACCTCCTCATCCTGCACATGAGCCTCCTGCTCACCCTCCTCACCCTGCACATGAGGATCCTCCGCCGGAGCCTCCTGCTCACCCTCCTCACCCAGCACTTCGTCTAGACAGTCGAGAAGCTGCTGCTTCCTCTGTCGGCTCTGTGAGGTGCCCTGAAAAAGCCCACTGCCCGAGCTGTCCTCGCTGGCCGCGCTGCCCCCACTCCTCCTCGATCTCCTATGCTTGAACATGTTCAACTGTAGATAAATATGAAAATTAATGTCAAACCACAGTATATAAAACAAATAATATGAAAATTAATAATGTGAAAATTGCAATACATAGCTTAATTGATTAACTAAAAGAAACATACTAATCAAAAGTCATCTGCATCCGATGATGCTACTTCAGCTCGTTGTTTATTCATATGCTCTTGATTTCGTTGGATCCTTACTGATCTTCTAACGACGACAGGTCGTTTGCACTTTGAGCTAGGTTCTTCAATTAAGTCGCTTGAATTGGTACAGAGATTTTCAAGACCTTCTCCATTGGTCACATGGAACCGGTGAGCTATGTCTTGATTCGACGCCGCTTCTGGTTGAAAAACAGCATCATCGTTGTCCCTACTCGTACTCACGTAGTCAGCACTCTCTGGAGCGAAGACTTGTTGGTTGATTTGATTGCAACCCACCAAGCCCTAAGGCTTGGGTGAGGATATGGCAGGTAGTACACCTGTTTTGCCTGATTTGCAAGGACAACATCGCTCATACTGCTCGAAATCCTAGAGCTATGCTTCACCTCGACATTACCATACTTGTCGACACGAGTCCCACTATGAGCATCAAACCAGTCGCACTCGAAAAACACGACTTTAAGTTCCTTGGGGCCATCGAAAATCAACTCTACAATGTTTTGAAGAACACCGTAATAGTCCACTACTTTGTCATCGTCAACATATGAACTTGCCAACACACCACTATTGGTGGTGGCTGCCAATGGTCGACTCTTCTCCAATTTCGTGGTTCGGAAGCGATATCCATTTACATCATAGCGAGTATAGTTCCTGACGGACACAGAGGTATGTGCCATTTGCTGCAAGTCAGGGTGCACAGAGTTTTTGGAAACCTATACAAGGAATTAGTATATATATGCATTATATCTTCCAAGTCCAAAATTCAAAGATTAAGTATGGACAATGAGAGAACAACAATTACTAACATAATTACGAAACCACTGCACGAAGTTTGGGCCACCTTTCAACCCATCACGTCGAAGATTTTCTAATTCGATGGCCGTAGGTTTACTAGTAGATTTCAAACATTCTTCATCAAGCATGCTGGACATATTAGAAACATGGAGATTACACACTATAGAAATTATGAGATGAGAAAATGGATGTAACTATGAGGAAAACTTACTCGAACGCCTCCTGTGTGCTGACAATATTGCTATACATATATCACATTAGCGTGTTCAAATCTGATGCTTCAATGTGACGTACACTCCCTTTTCTAACTGCTTTACCCAGATTCGCAAAAATTTGAAGGGTGCTTTGGGGTGATTCATTTTCGACATGAAGTCACACTGAAGGCGCAAACACATTGTTGGCTCAAGCGAAATACCTGTTTGAGAATTGAGATATCTCCTCAAGGGAAAAAGCCTCCGCAATACACCCTTCGACTCTAGCCTTGTTGCGAATAGACGCCCTGAGCTTTTTCAACGCCCTTTCTATAGGATACATCCACCTGAATTGCACTGGTCCGCCTACCAAAGCTTCCCAAGCCAAATGCACAATTAGATGTTGCATCACATTGAAGAATCCTGGCGGGAAAACCTTTTCAAATTTACAAATCAGAATTGGAATTTCTTTCTCAAATTTCTGCATCAACCTCTTCGATACCGTCTTTGCGCATACTTCTCTATAGAAGTAACTCAGCTCTGCAAATATGCTCCAAAGCTCATCCTTAAAATAGCCTCGAAACATCACGGGCATCAGCCTCTCCATAATAATATGGTAGTCATGGCTTTTCAAACCGATCAATTTACCGGTCTTCAGATTGACTGCCCATTTTAGATTTGCCACATATCGATCGGGAAATTTTAGATTCTTCAACCACTTAAATATTTCTTTCCTTTCATCCGGCTTGAGGCAGTAATCAGCTCGCGACCTACTCTCATGCCCTTTATCGCTTACTTTCAACTCGAGCATCGGCCTCTTACAAATTTCAGCCATGTCTTTTCTTGCCTTCATATTATCTTTCGTTTTATCAGTCACATCGAAACATGTGCTTATGATGCTTTCAGCAACGTTACGCTCTTGGTGCATCAAGTCTATGTTGTGCGGCATGATCAAGGCTTTTGCATACGGAAGCTCCCATATTGATGAAATATGGGTCCAGTTGTGGTCCTCCCCGTAGCCTTGGAACCTATCATTTTCTCCTTGCTTCAGACAAGCATGCCATGCCATTATCTGCGGTGCAGTTTGCCTCTTTGGTGGCCCATTTCTGATTTTGGCTCCACTTCTGAATGCAGTAAGTGAACTCCTGAAATCATGCTTGAATGGAGTCCAACGTCGATGAGCATCAAAGAATGACACTTTCCCACCATGCTTCGATCTGAATGCATCCGTATCATTCATACATATGGGACAGCACAACCGACCATGAACACACCATCCAGACCAATCTCCATACGCTAGCAGATCATGCACTGACCACAAATAAGCAGCGCGCATGGTAAACTCCTTTTCAGTATGGCTGTCATAAGCCTTCAATTCACACCTCTCCACAATTGTTTCAGCTCTTCAATTAAAGGGCGAACAAACATATTCAGCTTTGGCCCTGGATGCTTGGGGCCTGGGATGACTAGTGCAAGGAACATGAACTCTTCTTTATTGACCAACTCAGGAGGAAGATTATATGGCACAATGAAGACAGGTCAACACGAGTAAAGGGCTTGCACTGCTATTGAAAGGTGTGAATCCGTCCATCGATAGACCAAGTCGTACACTCCTAGGGTCGTTTGCAAATTCGGGATCAAACTAGTCAAATGCCTTCCACGCATCACCGTCCGACGGATGGACCATTATGTCTGGATCAGTGACGAGACGTACACCATTCTTTGGCCACATCATATGCAGAGCTATTTCCTTGTTGAGGAACAACCTTGAAAGTCGAGGAATGATGGGCAACCGACGAAGTTGCTTAGCTGCGACCTTCGTAACTACCAATTCACCCTCATCATTTGTCACCTCGACATATCTAGAAGTTTCGCAATGCTTACAATGGTCCAGCTTGTCATCCTCCTCAAAGAATAGCATGCAACTGTTGGGACACACGTCGATCTTCTCATATGTCATCCCAAGACCAGACAACATCTTCTTTGCGAAGTACATATTCTTTGGCAACTTATGATTCTCCGGGAGAACCTCACCCATCAGTTGGACGATGTCGTTGTAAGCACTGTTTGAAATGTTGTGCTTCGACTTTATCGCCATTAGTCTTGTGAGAGTCCGAAGAACTGACATCTGAGTGTGCTCATGCAGTCTCTCTTCTCCCGCGGCGAGTAGCCAGAAGAATTCCTGAGCATCGCGTGGAAGCTGCCCCGGCTCCTCAGCGTTCATTTCAACCTCCCTACCAAGATCATGCAACATGTCGTCCATCCTATCATGATCGTCATCAAGTTCCACCTCCGCGTCAACGTGTCTAATAGACTCTCCATGCCAGTACCATACAAGGTAGTTCGGCATAAACCCACTTTTGCAAAGGTGTTTCTCCATTTCTTCCTTCTTCTGAGGCCACTTGTTCTCGCAGCGATTGCAAGGACACTTCACTAGACAACCAGTTGCATCTTTGAAAGCGTGCTCAAGAAAAGACTTTGTTACAACCATCCATTCATTCGAATGTGCCCCATTCTTTCTCCACCTGTCATACATCACCATCCGATCACCGTCCATTTCAAAGGCTAATTAAACAAAAGACAAATAACATCAACGATCATCCGTGGCTTAGGTGAACTCCCTATTAGGTAAAGGCCCTAAACCCACCCAAGAGTGTAGTCCGATGCTTGTGATTTGTGACGTGTAGCCTACGATTGCCGCGAAATTTCGGCAGCATAACCCCGCTGCTCTCCAAGCACACGCCTGAACATGGTGTGTTGGAGAACAACTAGGTTACACAACCGAAATTCCCCGTCAATTGTAAGGCACATGTCACAAATCACAAGCATCGGCCTACACTCTCAGGCTGTCCAAAATACATAGATAATTCCGGAACGACGAACCTCACAAGCCAATGTGACGTTCGCCGTTCCCAAACGTGTGACACATATGGTTCGCTATGGTTAACGATTAAAACTAAACTCTAAACATTAAAAAATAACTCGGAGACAAATATGAATTTGAATTAAAGCAATCAACAGTTAAACTAATCACAACACGACAAGATGACTAAAATAAATTAATGACCTCGGGGCCTCGGCGATTATACTTGCCTGGTGGCGAAAATGCGGGCGGGGCGAGGCGGGCGGGGAGGCCTTAGCGACGGGCGCCTCGGGCGAGGCAACGACGCGGCGAGGGGCAGGCGAGGTGCCTCTGACGGCAGGCGTGCGGGCAGGGCGTGGCGAGGGGCGGGCGGGGCGCCTCGGCAGGCGTGCGCGTGGGGCGGGCGGCGCGACGAGGAGCGAGGGAGGGCGGGGCGCCTCGGCAGGCGTGCGGGCGGCGACGCGACGAGGGGCGAGGGCGGGCGGGTGTAACACCCTGAATTTGGGGGTATAAAATTTCTTTTCTGATATCTACCAAATTCAGGTGTTACCCTCTCCTTTACTTGATTTTCTTCTTTTTTCCGAATAATGGAGAGGTAATTTGTTATATATAAGCGTAAGCCTAGTAAAGTGAAACTCTAGAGAAACTTTGAATATTGCATTCATGACGTTGTATATTGTTTCTATGTTCAAAACGTGTTGGAGCATGTTAATATACCTCATAGAAGTTGTGGTAATTTTTTTCATTTTTCTTTCCGAGTATAATTCTCTCGTTTAAAAAAAAATCAAACTGTACATATTAGAGGCGCTTAACAATCTTTTATAGGTTTCAAAAAAATTTATTTTAATTTTATTTGTTTGGTGTCAAATCATGTCTAGGACTATTGCTAGAAATTTTGTTTTCCGGGTATTAAATAAGAATTTGAGTCTTTTCTATAATTGTTCTAAAATTCTAAAATTCAAGATTTAGACATATCTAATCCCAATTTAGCTCCACCGAAACCCTTTACAAATACCACATCCATCTGCCTTTTTCTATTTTGTAGCCAAGCACGAATTCCAACCTCCAAACTACTCCCGTCAGAACAGGACCTCCATGATCGCTACTGCCATAACTCGTTTCGACATCTCCTTCATCCTCGTCGCTGCTGCTCACCTACCCAGTGGGCCCAGGCGCCAGGCCGCACCATGTCTCACGCGCGTGCTCGTCGCGCGGACGCGCAGCAGCCCATCAGCTGCTCCAAGTTCTCCTCTTGTCCAAAACTGCTTCTCTCGCGCAGCAGAGCAACCGCGCCAGGCTTCTTCTCCAGGTCCGCGTGTGAGAATCGCAGCCTCTGTTCATCTCCCAAATTTCAAACCATCTCCTACCAACGTCGCGAAGACCTGGGATCCATGGCGCCCTTGCAGCAGACCAGCCGGTCTTGGCACCCCAACCCCTGCGGCTCCCCTGCCATCCGTGTCCCCTGCGTTCTAGGGTGGTCGTCCCGCGTTGTTGCCGTCGAGGTCAGCTCCCTCCTTCTCCCTCCCCTCCTCTTCTCCTCCCCTGTTCTCTCGCGGCCAGCAGCACGACCCGGATAGCCCCCATACCCCCCTGCGTGCAGCTGGCCGAGCGGCCATGGGCCCCCATGCGTGGCCAATTCCCCACGCTAGATGCTAGGCCCCTGCTTGCCCTACAGCCAAATCAATTTCCCCATCCCCTTGCTGCTCGTGGATGCCAGGAGGAAGAAAGAGAATTGTTCATTCACACAAAATCCCTCAAGTCTGATCTGTTGTGGCTGCAACCCCATGTGACCCTCGGTGCGACAACCTCTAGCGAGCAGAACTGTGCCTCATCATATTAAATTCGTAATTTATTAAATATGTGTTAACCTTTGTATTAAACGTCTGATTTATTTCGTTCCAGTTGCGTTAACTTCGTAACAACATCAATTTCGTATTAGTAACGTTATTTTGGTATGTCACAGGTCTTAATTAATTAATTATTTGTTCATTCGTAGTGGTTAAAGAACGACTTTCAAATTAAAACTAATTTATAGTTCTAACTTGCGCTTTATAAATACGTGTTAATTTGACTAATGCTAACTCAAATATTTTAAATTAATGCTCGCTTAGTGTATGTGTGACATCTATTTAAGTATTTCTCGTATGTAGCGCATACTGTTCCGCGTGCGATGGCGTGCTGGATCGTGTGTCGTTCGCGTGCTGTTTTTCGCTCGTCACCACACATCGTCTTCGCGTGTCGCGTGTGCAGATCGTGTGCATCACTGCACGTTGTCCGCGCGTCGTCGGCCATTGTTCGCGTGTTGTTGCACTGTTTGCGCGGTGCCGCGCACGTTGTTTCGCGTTTCATTCACGCGCTGTTTCTGCGTCGTCGTCGTTCGTTCGCGCGTTCGCGCCACGCGTCTGGTTCGTCTATTATTGTATACTGTTCGTGCGCCGTTTGCGCGTCGTCCGTGCGCTAAGTCGAGAGTGTCCGCGCATCGTTCGGACGTGCTCTTCGCACATTGTCACGTGCCGCGCGTTGTCCGCGCACGATATTAAATCGTTCACTTATAATCACTCATGTCAGTTAATTAATTATTGGTTTAATCTTTCTCTATTAAAATAGTAATTTCGTCACCATGCTATGTCGCGCATATCTGCGCGTCGTTTGCACGCTGTCGTGTTATTTTGCGCGTCGTAAATTCGCCTCGCTAAGAATCTCCCGTTTAATTAAAGTACTGGTTTAACTGATAGCTGCTAGTGTAACAGGTTAAGCGAAACTAAATATTAGATGTAATTTATATTTGATAATGTCGAATTAAATGTCCTGACTATTACTTGTGTAGCGTAAACGTTATAACTCCTAGACCGTAGCTTCGACTATAGCAGTTCTTTTCCTCGCATAACCGTAGAGGCACTCTATATTTTATATTGCTTGCTTTTATAACATTTTATCTTGTATGGTGTAATGTTCTTATGCATATGTATATGTTTGTTTGCTTGTGCCTGTTCGTTTTCGCTTCGCGTTGCGATTAGATTGCGATCTGTTCCCGAGCTTCGAGGAATCGACGGACAAGCTTCAGCGACCAAGAGATCGAACTCTTCGAGTTCTACGAGGCTGAAGATTCTGAGCATCTGTTTGGTGAAGGCAAGTGTCCTCTGACCTATTATATCCCATTTACTTTATAATTCATCAACCCGCATACCATGATCAACCTAAGGATTGACTAGCTTTGTATTTACCTTGTCCTTGACTACCTTTTGGGCTATTATGGTTAGCTTCATGCTATTGCTTTACTTTAATCAATGAACATGATGTGAACACTTATGATACGATGTTGTCTCTATGATTATGATGTTGGACTGGTGATACTTTAGGGGGCTCGAGTGGTTTCTCGAGTGCCTCTTCGTAAGGACCTGTTCGTTGGATGACCGCCCGGGAAAACAGTGCAACCATGAGGGTAGAATGAGATGCTCTTAGCTGAATAATTAGAGGAACTGGGGTGTAGTTCGCTTTGCCGTCGTGCCGTTAATGGGGCTCGGTGTATGCGACTCGCTCTGCCAAGGTTGGTTCTCC